>NC_090932.1:626069979-626680657 GCF_040938575.1 Ambystoma mexicanum | reverse complement strand
GAGAAGAAAATGACAGAGAATTGGGACTGTGGAGGAAGAAAATTATATCAGAAAGCGCACAACAATATGAAGAGGGGAAGGTTATAGAAAGTATACTTGCAAAGGAGGGCGGAATATGGGGCAACAAAGAGGAAGAAGAGAAGATACTAGAACAGATAAGTGACGCAATAATGTATGAGCTTTGCAAAGTACGAACAGAAGTAGGTGGTGAAGCGGGCAAGCAAAACAATACAGTGCAGGAGAAATGTGCAAGGAATGCAGGGCCAAGACATACACTTGTAGCAATAAGGAGGTAATGACAACACCGCAGGAGGGGGGCACGGAGATGAAAGGTGAGTACACAGACATAGACTTAGGGACCGTTACAGTAGGAGGAAAGCACCTAGGCCCAGGATTAACATTTTCAGATGGGTTCTGCAGTGAGGAAGAGGAGGGATCGTGTGGAGGACGAAGTGATGGAAGTGGGGAGGGGTTAAGCAAATTATACATAACACGCACAGACTGTGGGTCATCGTGGGAATGTGGGAAGAAGAAAACACAGGGAAGGAAAAGAAAAGGCAACTAAAAGGGAGAACGCCACGGCCACTGACACCGCCAGCGCAGCACACGCCATATGTTAACAGACTCAGAGACCTCCCAGGACGCAGAATGGAGGAGCTAACTGATGCATACAGGGAGGGTCAAGTGGGTCAACAGAGAAGGAACAAGAGCATAGGAGATGACAGAGTAACACAACACATTACTGATTTTGTTGAAGAACTTTCTGACATGGAAGAGGACAGCGAATACACTCACACATCCCCACACAGACGAACACCAGGGGAAGTGAAGGAGTGCACTCTAATGTCATTACTAGAGAGAGGGGAGCCAGGCTACAATATGTCCCATGGAAACATGCAGACAAGGAAAATATCAAATGCAGACTCCCATCGCTGAGCGGAGGGGCCGGAAAATGGATATATGAAATGGGAAAACAAACTGCAGGGAAAAAAACTAGCGGCGGGTGATGTAAAGGGGTTGCTCATTTCGATACTGGGTGACACAGCAGATGACATTTGGAAGAGGGCGGGATTCCCAGGAGTAACTATAAGTGACACATTGCATGATGGGGCGCCATTTGCATATTGCAGACACACACTGTGACAGGCGCTGAGGGTGCAAGACCCAGACACTTCAGACATAGGAGCAATAACATCACGCAGAAAGCGTGAGAATGAAGATCCTGTTGATTACATCCAGGAAATTCAGGAGAAGTGGCGCCTGGAAACGCGGGAACCATGGGACAAGACACTGGCAATTCTTTACCATATATTGATTCAGGGTCTTCCAGAGCCAGTACAGAGACAATTAAAGAAATTAGTAGGGATGGAAGCTAAGGCATGGCCCAAGGTGCAGCTGACAATAGTGCATCATTGAAGACTATGGCAAGAAAAGATGAAACAGAAGGAGGAAGACAGAGAGGCAGAGGTCCAAAAGAAACTGTCCAAATATGCCATGGAAGGCGCACTGATCACAGGCCCCACCCCAGCCACACCGACACAAGACACTACACAACAACAAACAGCATCACTGCAGCAAGCACAAATGAAGACACAGCAAATGCCACCACCCCCACCATACACAGCACAATACCCAACACAAATGGGAGATGGATACACTCAAATGGGAAACGGGTACACACACAACTACACGGGAGGGGCGGATAGATGAGAGGGAGGGGATTTGGGCAAGCAGCACCACTACAAGGTGGAGGGATCCAGGGGAAGAGCCAATATGGGCAGCAGGGATACTCAGACAGCACTGGGAGATACCCATGGCAAGCCCGGGAACCACCAACGTGCTGGACATGCAGTATGATAGGACACATGTCACGCACGTGCAGAGTAAGACTGACACAAGCAGGATGTGGAGAGCAAGGGCAACAGGGTTACAATGTGGGACAACAATTATACCAACAACAACAGCCACAGCAGGGGACAGAAACACTAATACAACAGCAAGCACCACCGCCTCAGTAACAATTAAAAACATACACACAACCACAGCAGCAACCACAACAAACAGCAACAGCACAACAACAACACATCCAGGCAGTACAGCAGCTCACACAAATACAAGCCAACAAATGACTACCCGCAGACACGCCAATACAACAGAAGCAACTGGGGAGGGTGACAATACTGGGTCACAACCCATACACAGGGAGCGGACAGTCACTGTACCCACAATAGGACAACCCACAGATGTCTTTGATGGGTCCCATCCTATTGGTAACACCTAACCCTGCGGAGGAACAATGCATACAGGTGGCGATAGGTGACAAAACATTTTCCTTCTTAGTTGACACAGGGGCAATTAGGTCCTGTATCAGGGAAGGAAAGTTCAACTTGTCAGGCGAAGCTATGCACACTCAAGGATTCTCTGGGGCTTGAGGGCTGGTTCCTTTCACTGATAACATCTCCTTATCTGTCAGAGATCACAACCTGTCTCTACCACTACTATACTCAAAGCAATCGCCAGTAAATATACTAGGGAGAGACATAATGAGCAGGTTGAACATGACTATACCCTTTACTGACAAGGGAATAGTGTGCTGCACACCAGGCATCAACATGCTCACAGCACAACACATACTTCAGGCTTACTGTGGCAAAACAGTAGTGAGGGCAGAGCCAGTGGATGGGGACCTCTTCCAATATGGCACAGACATGGCACTAGCACTGCTACCAGGAATTGAGGGCAAGGTGTGGAGGAGACCAGCAGCTTACCTTTTGAGACCAGAAACACCGACAAGTGAAGGAGAAGGGGCTATAATATCAGTGGACATAGAAAGCATTGTGGCAACCACAGACTACATTGCAGTTCACGCATAGGATGGGGAAGGGGAAAGCATGGAGGGCAGTAATTGCACTGGCAGAAGGATGCAGGCTAACACAGGTATCAGATGAGGAGCTGTTTTAGATGGAGCAGGGGATGGGGAGATGGTGTTCCAGATGAACGTCTATATTTGGCTGAGAGTGACATACAAAGAGGTAGCACAAAAAATGGCAATGGCACTAGAAGCACCTACCACTACCCACTACCCAGGTACCCTTCTATGAGAAAGATCTAGCTGCAGTACACACCTCTCTATGAACCACTAGTTGTAGATGTAGGCTGTATAAAGAGCATTGGAGGAGTAAAAATAAAGCTAAGGAAAGGTGCAATGCTGCCCAGGGTGAAACCATATCCATTATCCAAAGAAGCTGATGAAGGGATCTATGAAACAATAACTGCCCTAGTGGATAGAGGAATATTGATACCATCAGAATCACTGTGCAACACTGCGGTGTATCCGGTGCACAAGGCAAAAGGAGGTTGATGGAGTTTTATACAAGATTTGAGGCCCCTCAACAACATTGTAGAGGCAGAATACCCCATAGCAGCTAACTCAGCCACTATACTGTTCGGGATACCAGCAGAGACGTCATGTTTAACTGTGATCGACCTCAAGAACGCCTTCTTCTCAATACCTCTACACCCTGATTCACAAGACTTAACAAGTTTCACATACCGCAACACAAAGTGAAAACACACTAGATTACCCCAAGGGTACTGCCAGTCACCGTCCATTTTAACAGAGTAATACAAATGGACCTAGGAAACATAGAGATGGAGAGCACGGTGCTGCAATACGTAGATGACATCATCATCTGCAGCACCACTGAGGAGAAGTACAGAAGGGACAGTGTAAAGATGCTCATAGTACTGGCTGAGAAAGGATACAAGGTTGACAAGGGGAAGCTGCAGTATTGTCAAGAACAGGTGCTCTATATCAGGCAGATCATTTCACAAAAAGGAAGGAACATTGCACCACAAAGGGCACAAGCAATAACGAACACACAACAGCTGCAGACAATAAGAGAAATGCAGCAGTTTTTGGGCCTTTGCAACTACTGCAGGGCATGGGTATTTGATTACAGCTTATATGTAGGACCATTGCTCGAGGCTCTTAGAGAAGCACAGAGGGGAGAAAGGATGGACAAGAGAAATGACGGAGGCATTGAATGAATTAAAACACGCCATCTCTTCTGCACCAGTACTAGCTACCCCCAACTATGAAGAACAATTCTACATATTTTCACATTGTGATACTGCAGTGATGAAAGCAGTCCTGACACAAAAAACAAGCATGGGACATAAGCCAGTGGCATTTTACAGTGGCCATTTAGATCCTTTAATCATGGGTCATTTCCCGTGCGAACAGAGCCTAGCCGCAGCAGCATTTGCAGAAGAAAAATCCTCCTCAATAACAATGGGATGCCCCACAACACTGTACATGGAGCACACACTCTTTGCAATACTGAATAAGCCACAATCCACACTGACCACACAAAGAGCTACAGGTTACGAGATAATACTGTACAGACCGGAGCTGGGGTAATGTTAACCCAGCACGATTCCTGGCAGAAGTGGTGGTAGATGGAGAGCATGCACATGACTGCACACAGGCTATTGAAATTTACTCAAGCACCAGGAAAGTGGAAGAAAATGCCCTAGAGGGGGGAGAGATAATGTACATAGATGGGTCATCAACAATTGACCAAAGCACTGGGATAAGAAGAACAGGAGCAGCAGTAGTACGTTTGAGGGAAGACTGGTCCTACGTTCCAGTGAAATGTGTACAATTACCACAACACTATTCAGTGCAAGGAGCGGAGCTAGTAGCACTCATTTTAGCCTTAGAACAAAGCAATGAGATAAGAGTAACTATATATTCTGACAGTGCATATGTTACATCAACAGTACACTCAGGACTAATAAAATGGCAAAGAAGGGGAATCAGAAGAGCAAACGGTACCCCGGTACACCATGCTCTCCTACTAGCTGAACTAATTGAAGTAATTAATTACCCGGAAGAGGTAGCACTGGGAAAATGTCAGGCCCACACTAACAGGGATGACCCAATATCAAGAGGTAACGAAACAGCAGATGCACATGCGAAACATGCTGCGTATTTTGGCGAGACATGGGCCCTCCCAGAAAAACAAAAAGATAAGGGGTGGTTAGACAGATTTTGATGAAGGATGGGTACACACACTTCCCAGAGACACAGATCATGGAATTACAGGCAGCAGCACCAATGGCAGAAAAGGAACTACGGCTTAAAATAGGATGCACCATTACCCCACGGATGTATTATGGTGACAGAATAATACCGGAAAGGTCGTGATGCCCCTGGCCCTATTGAAAATAGCCCTGACCCAATTACACTGTCCCACACATACAGGGAAAGAAGTAATTGCAGCACAAATAAAAGAATCATGGTTCTGTCCCGAGCTAAACTCACATGTCGCAAATTTCATTAGCAACTGCCTCACATACCAGCAATTTATGGCCGGTCACACACTGCAAGTGATCAAAGGCACAATACCCTGGCCTGAAGGACCCTTCCTGCACCTAGACATCGACTATGTTGACATGATCAATGTATGTCAAGGCTACAGATACATGATTTTAGTAGTATGCCCATTTGTAAGGTGGATCGAGGTTGGTCCCATGCAGATGTGTTCAGAGCAGCCAAATTCTTGGTGAGGGAGGTGTTCCCAAGGTGGGGGGTATGCGAAGTATTACGGTCAGACAATGGCCCAAACTTTATCAATGAACTGTTCCAGCACGTAACTGCCCTTTTGAGAATCAAACATAAATTTGCATGCGCATATCAACCGCAAGCAAATGGCATTTGCGAACGCCTCAACGGCCTCCTAAAAGAAGAGATAGCAAGGATCCAACAAACAACAAAAAAGAGTTGGCTGTACTGCCTCCCTTTGGCGTCATTTGAGTTGACAAATAGGCCTGGGTCGGACCACCACCTCACACCCCACGAGGTGGTGACCGGACGTCAAATGCACCTCCCACTCACACCACCATCAAGGGCCACAACTGACTGCCATTCCACAAGTACTATTTTTGGTGAAGAAAGGAATGAGTATGTCTCTTCCTTGGTTACTATTGCCGCTTTTATCTCTCAACAGATCGAACGTACACAGGGCGGGTCGAAGAACCATCAGCAAGGAGAAGCAACCAATGAGGAGCAAGAACAGCCAGCACAGTGGACAGTGCAAGAGGGAGACCAGGTTCTCCTACGAAATTTCTGCAGAAGTTGGAACAATCCTAGATTTACAGGTCCATACTTGGTGGACAAAATAGCCCCTAGAGCAGTGAAGCTCAGGGGAAAAGACATGTGGGCGCACATCCACAACATCAAGCCAACAAAGCATAGCCCCACCCTCACCTCAGCGAAGGGGCCAACGCTTCAGCAACAACAACTGACAACAACAACGAAAAGGTACAGACACTAGATACTCCAAAGGACATAACCGACCAATCACCCATAGCCCACCCTATGATCACAAGAATCCCAGACAAAAGCATATGAGCTAGCTAAAAATTAACTCCCACCACCACCAACTAATGAAGAACATTGTCAAACAACTTGCAAAATACACCACACTGTGTAAACATATGCATGTTTTCTTCTCTTTTTGTCTAGCACATGCAGATATTGCATACTGCTACTGTGTATATAAGAAAGATAAGAAATATACATCACTGCCCAGGAGTATATGCTACCCGCAGACGATAACATCCCAGAAGCGCTGTCACACCAGTTTGTATATGTTATAAGAAGACCAAAATACTTAAGAAGAAGAAGAATCTGCGTATATTATAACATGTTCCTTATGATAATAGCTCAATCATTCCCACATCTCCATGCAGCACTACCCACCCTAAGAGATAGGACGGTAAGGAAAGCGTGGGAGCAGCTTTTCGCTTGGGCAGCAAAGGTAAGAGAGATATGCCGGTGGTATTAGCAACTGTAATAAAAATGTTAGGGATATTCTTTACCACTGGTCTGATTACTGCCGCTGTCTGGCAGGCATACTATGCTTTCTACGTGATGGCATCTCCCTCTACTAACATCTCCCCTACCATGGCTGCAACGAGCACGGTGTCAGGTGGTACAAGTAGTACGGGGCCCAAAATAAAGAGGGATAAACATAGTGTCTCTATTGATGTACATGGGGTGGACATGTACCTTACAGAATCCACACACGTCTCTAATAACATGTGGTACAAGCATTGTTAAATTTGTCCAAAATTGGTAAGGATACGACTAAGGACAACTGCTATGTGTGCTTGTTGATCCCATACGCCAAGAGCACTTCAAGAACGTTTGTGGCAACTGAAATACCTGCAACAACTGCTGAATTCTTGTTGTATCTAGCATTGTTCCAAACACGTGGGCGATTCCAAGGGAAAGGAGCAATACTAAGATGGAATTCAAGGTCAACGTACCCCTATGAAGATAACTTCATTAAAACACTACCAATGTATGACAATTCGTGGCAACTGACTAAAGGGCTCAATTACATAACAGAGAGACCCAACAAAGGAGAGACAGAAGAAGTTACACTGAATTACCTGCCATGCGAATGGTATGCAAAAGAAGTTGCTGGAGGACGAGGGTGCTGGGAAAGGCCAATGATATTAATATATGGTAAGGTATAAGCTAAAGATGGATGAGTGGACGGAGTTGTGGGAAGCAAAATAGTGACTTTGGCAAAGTGTCCGGTGATGACGGTGCAAGTAGAAAACGACAAATGCTACAAGGAATGGACAAAGAGTGCAGCACTGGTGACATGGTTAGATAAAGAGGAGGAACTTATAACAATACTTGCACTGACTGTGCTCACACTGTGTTACCAGCATGATGGAGAAGTTGACGTTGGAATAAATGAAGGTTGCAAGAGAACCATAAAGATTCCTGAGGGGGGTGCAGGAACAGCAATTCTGATGGATCACTATTGGGCCTGTGGATCAAAGGCATACAACAGCCTGCCACCATTGTGGAATGGAGTGTGCACAATGGTACACATCAACGTACCATCACTGGTAGTACCACAGAAAAGCATTAACATGGAGAGCTTCCCTAAAATAGATGAAGGGAATAAAAGGAAGAAAAGGTCACTAAAGATGGGAGGAGGAAAGAAACTGAACGACACTGCCCATCTATCAAGAGTAAAAAGACAAGGAGAACCACTGACAGGGAACTACCTTTGGGGAAAGTCAGAAACTGCCCTAAGCGACATCCCACCAGCACATAGACTATTTAACAGAGCGGCTATGTTCTTTTCCTCCATAATACATCTGGGGAACAGGCATATGCAAATGCAAAGTGGCTTCCGATCTCTAGATGGGAGCTAATGATGACAATAAATTCAACGGTTAACGGATTCAACGCAATAAAGGAAGAGCTAAGAGCGATCAGGAGGGTGGCCCTACAGAACAGATATGTGCTGGACCTCCTAACAGCAATGGAAGGAGGTGTTTGTGCAAAAATTGGAAGCTCGTGTTGCACATTTATTTCCGCCAACGATGAGGACAACGGCACCCTATCTGAGGCAGTGTCACAGCTAGCCAAGATGCATGCCAAGATGGAAGAAGAGCAAAGGGAGGGAAGAAAGATGGCTGCTGGTTCTCTTACATCTGGTCATGGATGTCATCTTGGCTCTCAGATGGTCTTAAGATTATGGCAGGATGCATAATTCTAGGAATGGCTTTTGTGATGGGGGAAAGGTATGGAAGGAAAGGTCCAAATGTACCGCTAAAGAAATGATTGGTATGCACGTCCTAATGCCAGCTGAAGATGACAAACTCACAGACATCATTATAAAGGAATGTGAACGGCTGCGCCAGCAGATAGTAGAAGCAGAATTGTACCCTCCATCAATAAAGGTTGAGAACCCAAGGAACCCGAAAAGGTACGTAGGCAAATGGGGTTATTGCAAACCCGGTGGCGGATGTGTTTATATGTATTGGTCATTTGAAGATCATGTGGACCGGTACGGGCACTAGGCCAGAATAACGAAGGTATGGTGAGTACGAGCAGACAAGAGAGTGGATAATTTTGTGGTCGACAAGTGGACCAGAGGGGGGACTGAAGAGGGAAAATGCAACGATCCCTTCCCTCGATTCTCATCCAGACCATGGCCTAGGACGTCACGACCCAAGCACCCACCGCAAGAGGAATTCAACCCACTCACGGTGCCCCAGACATCAAGATCCACTGTGGCCACGGCCCACACAACCAAGGAGGCTGCCCATCAATCAAACCACGTGCCGGAGCCTCAGGTGAAGCTGATATCGACCGCATGAATCAACTCGATTAGACAGCAACCACTAATACCGTCATCGTTAGAGATGCCATGACGACATAGCCAGCGGACAAGAACACACGTGCCACCAAGCACATTGGTCATACACACACCAATCCACACGAAGAACACACTCAGTGCTGTGACATAGAGGACCACTCACATTCACACATGCATCGTTGCTATTTTCCACATAGGCCTGCTACAGCACCGCAGGAATGCGAGACGCCAGAAGAGCTCGTGTACATGCTTGTAGACGCGTCCTCGCCACTAAAACCATGAAGATGTAACCACTGTATATGGACTAATGCATATGAATCTCCGTCGCCCCTCGCGACTCCCATATTATGGACGACGTACCGCCACCCATAAACCAGGCCGCGGTAGGCCGCAAAACAAGAGCGCCCAGGCCGGAGCAGCTCAGACAAAGCTGCAAGGTGCTGATTGTGCAGAAACAGGCCCCGACAAGAGCCCCCAGCCAAGGCCGCAATGTTGCAATCTACATGCCGCGCTCCCCGCGCCAAGGTTACACCTGCCACTGCTAAACGCTCCCCGAGCCGAAATACAAATCAAATGCTCATAATTCTGGTCCAGCCACGGTCCCGCAACACATGACCAGACCGACCTGATACGATGCCAAGCTCCAGGGACCAGAGAAGCGCTGGGGTCTCACGTCTGGGACGCAGACTGCAACAATCAAGTGACAAATCAGACACCAATAGCGATGGGAAAGACATGCACACCAGCTAATAGTCAGACTTGTCCATTGTCTGCCACTGACACATAGTCATACTTTGTTGCCAGCACCAGGTACACAGCGAGCTGGGAACAACGATGGTCCCAGGCTTGGGGGCTCGAGAGTGAACCAATCAGAATACGAGGGGCACATCACTGACACTATTACATCTTAGCCAATCACTAATCGTCCCCTTGTAACAATTCACTCGTAGCGATTATTAGGGACGATCCAAGCACACCACCTGACCCTTTCTCAACCACTAACTATCTTTCCTATATGTGTCTATACTAACCCCACCACTCGGAGAGCCAATCTGAGGCAACGTTAGGTTTGGGGGCTAGTTCTCCCAGGTGACGTACGTAACCGCACCATACAGCTAGAAAAAGGGCCTGTGAGCCCACCAAGAGTGAGAGGTCTCTCGGATGCCTACGACCTGTGAGCCCGTGCCTGCCTGTTTTGTGTGTGCCTCATACTCTGTTGGGACGCAGGAGGAGTTGGGGCCTCCCCAACCCCGGAGATCTGGCGACGGCCCTGCCGGCCCCCGGGAAACTACCCCAACAGCATGGAAGGGTTGGAGCGCATGGAATGGTTGGAGTGTATGGAATAGTTGGAGTGGACGTAACGGTTGCAGCGGATGGAACAGACGAAGTGCATAGAGTGCATGGAACTGATGGAGTGCATGGAACGGATGGAGTACATGGAACGGATAAAGTGCATGAATGATAGGAACAAATGGAGTGGAAGGAACGGATGGAGTGGATGGAATGGATGGAATGGATGGAGTGGATGGAACGGATGGAGTGGATGGAACAGATGGAGTGGATGGAACTGATGGAGTGGATGGAACGGATGGAGTGTATGCTACGGAAAGAACGGATGGAGTGCATAAAATGAAGGGAGTTCATGGATCAGATGTAGTGCATGGAACAGATAAAGTGCATGGAACAGATAAAGTGCATGGAACTGATGAAGTACATAGAACCGATGAAGTGCATGGAACAGATGGAGTGCATGGGACAGATGGAGTGCATGGGACGGATGGGGTGAATGGGACGTATGGAGTAGATGGAACATATAGAATGGATGGAACGAGTGGAGTGGATGGAACAGATGGAGTGGATGGAACAGATGGAGTGGATGGAACAGATGCAGTGGAAGGAACAGATGGAGTGGATGGAACGGACGGAGTGGGCAGAATGGATAGAGTGGGCAGAATCGGATGGAGATGGTGGAACAGTTTATGTAGATGAACGATCGAATGATGGAATGAATGGAATGACTAGTAAACCAAATTAAGAACCAGGCGAAATGTATGAACGGACAGAGTGAATAAAACGGATAGAATAAATGGTTCAGATGTGCGCTCGATCTCAAGCACCTTACTGAAAACCACCATATCACATCACCATGCTCACTCTCTCCTATACACCACCACTCAACTAGAACACAGCGATACTATGACACATTCGGTATAGCTGTTCTCATACTAACACCCACCACATACTCCTCATCATCCTAATTAAACACAGCCGGGTCAGCACACCCGCTAGCCTATGCCCCTCCTCAGACCTAATGCAGCCAGAAATCAGTCTGGTTATCACCCCACCAGAATGAACATATTATACTCCTTATCTCCCAACCACCACACCTACCGCTAAGAAACAGCTATCATACGAGTGCCTCACCAGCTGCACACATATCCGGTGCTCCCACGCACTTTATGACTCTCTCCCTCTCTCTCTCTCTACTGACTTGAACTACAGTTCTCGAGGACGTTCAACCTACCAGCGCCTTGAGACCATACCAATGATACATAAGGCGCTATAGAAATGCAAAGTAATATAACAAAGTAACATAACCAGTGGTCAAAGTGGGTGGGAATGGACGGGAGCGGGGCTCCTATACTTCTTTTAATTATGTTTTACTGTTCCTATACTTTTATCTTAAAAAGAAACCATTCCGGAATGGTTTTGTTTTAAAATAAAAGTGTAGGAAGCAGTTGAAACTTGCTCTTTCAGTGCAATGCACTGGCAGGGCTGTCGTGAGGGGGACACAGGGGGGGGGGGGCAAACTGCCCCAGGCCTCGCACTCAGGGGGGGCCTCGCGGCTGCCTGGGTCACGGGGTGTCATTTTGTGCGCCAAGGTGTGAGTTTCCATTGATTTGCTGGCTGCAGCGCCAGGCCTGCAGCAGAGAAAGATGCAAAACAAGTGCATCACACAGCATGTGGGGGTTCAGAGGTCTGCCATGAGCACTCAAGACTGTTGTTGAGTAACAAGTTGTCAATTTCACACTTCATGAACAATGGGCTGGCCCAGGGATGTGTGAGCTCCTCGGCCCAAGCCCAGACCCAGCAGCCAATTGGTCGCACTGACTGCTCCAGAGTCCCGCCAAGTTGGCGCCAGGCTGCCAGTCATGCGCATTGGGTCTGTCTGGGAGCTGGCTGCGTGCGGTGCCACACTTGAGCAGGGCACATGTGCCAGTGTGATTGCAGCAGGCAGGCCTGGGCTGGCTAGTAGTCGACTCGATAGCAGAAAGGGGGAGAAGACAGACGACGAGCGGTGTCAGCCCTTTGTTTTGTGGAGCTGCCTGCCTGGCTCAGCCTCCCCTGCCCTGCTGCTGGGCTGGCTGCTGCTTGGCCATTAATGGCTGTGACTCCAGCCCAGGGCCCTAGTCGGAGGCGAGGGGAGCGGAGCCGGGACTCATTCGAACAGACTCATCTGAGTATCTGACCAAAAGTAAGTAAGTAAATGCTGCCGCGACCGGCTGCTGCTGCTGTTGTTAAAAATTTGGAATATACATTATACATATATTACATTTGATTTGTGCATGCTATGTCCTGCCACCTGCCCCAGCGTGCTCCATCAGCAGAAGGACAGGGCGCGGGGGTTGGGGGGGGCATGGAGCTGGCCCAAACGCAGGAAACTGGCAGATATCACGATCCCACAGCAGACCCAATGCTGCTGTTGGACGGACACACGCACACACTCTGCTCTGCACTGGGTCCAGGAGACAGTGCCTGCCTCCACTGCTGCTCGGCTCCCAGCACAGCGGGTCCTAAGTGTGAGCCCTTCGCCCGTGTCTCTACAGTCCCCAGCAGCACTACACACTACTCCCTCTCCTGCTGTTCGCAGCACTTGCATCAGGGGCCGTTGGGAATTCCCTGAGCAGGGAGCCTGTTTCCCATGGCACTGTTGAGGGAGTGGCGCTACACACGTTTGTTCTAGAACGCAGCCCTGTATCTCTCTTACAGATCTGACTGTCCGCAAGATGTGCAAGACCCCGCTGCCAAATATAACCCATAACATAATGCCTTGCACTTCCAGTGACAGTTCATATATGTCATACATATTGGCCTGACACTTCATAACAAGACTGCAACACATTTGATTTAATGGGGAACTACAGACAATTTTCATCTGCTTAATATGGCAGCAGTTGTTTTAGTGCTACATTAAGAGTGAACTGCATGCACTTCACAGAAGAGCTGGAATGTATTTATTGGGGCAGTCCTACCACTTTACCGGATGGCTGCTACATTTGTCATTTGTACCGAACTGGCACTTCTCGGCAGGGCTGCTGTACTATTAATGGGACAGTAAGAGCATGGTCTAGGCATGGCAGCCATTCTTTCTCATTTGATCAGGTATAGTACTCATTGGTCTTGGTCACATACTATGCCTCCCACAACCTCTCTATACCTCATGCCTGCCAGTTGGCTAGGGCTAACCATCCCTACAGGTTTTGCAGAAATGTCCGGTGCTACAGGCCAATGCTGCTGTTTTTTTGTTGTTTTCTCCCTGATAATTTCTACAACTGTGCTGTAGTAATATTTTGTCTGATTTCCTTTCTACATGTTTTGACTCCCAGATTTTATTACTTTCTGACACACACACAGACACCGCCCCCCCCTATATTTGACAGTTACGTGTGTGGCTGAATAGAACTGAGGTGGCAAGAGTGACTTTTTATGGCTGGCTTGTAGATTTCAACATAAAATGTTAACCCCTTTCAGTCGCCATTTAACTGATCTAACCCAATTACCTTTTTTATTGCTCTGTGCCCACCAAGATATTTTTCTTAAGCCATGATGATGAGTTTGATGGACATTACCAGGCGGTAATGGCTCTTTGCTCAAGATCGTAGCCCACAGTAAAGAAAGGGTGGTGTGATGTCACCATCTGCTTTGGTGCACCAAACTGGAATGCAAAGAGCATTTTCCTTTGTGACAACACCCAGCAAAGATGGTTGCCATAGAAAGGACCGATGGGCTTTTTGTAACATCCAAGGAGTGGTCAATAGAGAGGATTGTTGCCAGGGCTTGGCATTAAAGGCTGGTTAGGGAGTTACTTGGCCATGGATGGATGGGTGTTTGAAGGTAGGAGGAGATGTGTAGAAGCTGGGCTTTGAGCAGCCAGGCAGTCTGCTTGGAATACAGGTATGTACTACTAAATAATGCCCTCTATTTGATCATCCTGATTGGACAAGTGTCAACTGTCGGGTGCTAATACTTGTTATGGACATCGATGGACTTTACAAATCCGAGCTCCAGCACCATGTGTATCTGCCCAACTTCAAGCTAGCGGAACAAACAGACCCGAAAACTGTTCCGTGACAAAGTGCCAAGGACGAGTATGCTCGCAGCTCGTCCTTTTTGCATAGACTTGCATAATGGCCTGGCAGTTAAGGGGTTAAGAAGGAGCTGAGAGAATGGCAGATTAGAAGCCAGCTAGTCACCTGCGACGCTTTTTGCGTTTGTTTGAGATGCGCGTAATCCCCAGAGGTGGCTAATGATTTTGTGGATAAAAACCTTGTGGTGCAGCCCGGCCCAAGATCAGCTGGCAGCTGAAATAACAGGACGAGTGGCAATGATGTTGGGCAACACATGACGAACAGCAATTGCACATATTCATGTATGTAAATACGATTTGCTAACTATCGAAACTAAAGGTTAATCTATGATGGTGATCTAATGTGGGAGAACACATGATGCCAAGAATGCACCTTCACTGAGCCCGAAGCAGCCATGGAATTCCTGCAGAAGGCCTGGTGGGAGATGGCATAGACGGGCAGTGTGAATCCTGCATGACCGCCCGAGTGCAGAGAGTGCTAATGTGGCACTGTCTGTGGCCTGAAATGGTAGTCTAGCAATAGTGGGCGAGCAGTTACCTTAATACAGAAGTGGGTTTTTGCACACTCTCCTCTGTGGCTCACATACCCTGTTTCCCTTCTCTGTCTACCTTTATTCCCCCTCCTCTGCATATTTCTCTATCCTCTCCGCCCTCTCCCTTAAACTTTAGGCCATTTTTACTTTTAGCTATTACCTGGTGCCAAAGCGCCACCTATAAACGGACACTTGTATTGGAGCACAGCTAGGATGGAGCTGACAGGTGAGGAAGGAGACACGGCGTGAGCGCGTAGTTTTATTACACTCCCATTCACTGTCCCTGGGCATGTCAATTCCTATGGCCATTCCCACCAGCTACCTGCCCCTCCACATAAAAAGCAAATCCCCTGAGATCTTTGACCCTGTTCTATCAAGCAGTAACATCAAACCTGTCAGTGTTATTTCTAAGCAGTCTGAGAGCTAATGGCTTAATTGCAACTATGAATGTGCTACTGGTGTAATAAAAATGGCTTTACCTATGATGCCTTCAGCCACTTGACTTATATTTGTTCCTTGCACTGAAGTTCTGCTAAAAACAAACATGGACAAAGCCAACAGTTGTGTCTAGTGTATAGGTATTGCTATATATGGAGCAACTCTATAGTCAGGCTTTATTTAAATAACAGCATGATATATTAACATACGCTCTGAAGTGCATTAGAGAGCTGCTGTGATTAAATGATCTGCCCAGGATCACACAGTTTGGTTAAATGGTGAAACCGGGATGTGGACAATTTAAGCAACTGAGCACATCTTCACAGGTTTAGTTGATATAGATATTTATTTCTAATAAGCGCTTGTAGATAATGCATTCACTACTTTCAACAGTGCCAAATGCTTTGCTGTGACACGTCCGTCTTAACTATGACAATGCTCTGAATTTAGGGCTCCCCATTTCAAGTCTCTCCCAAATGCAACCTTTTCACAGCTCAACTGCTAGACTTATTGTAGGCCTGATAAACATGGCTGCATTAACTCAATTCATACTAAATTACATTGGCCCTCATTACGACCCTTGCGGAAATCGGAAAACGATGGCGGAAATGCAATACCGCCATCGAATAGCGCTCGGTGCGACTATGACCCGTCACCGCAAAGTACGAAGCCATTAGCGACACCGTAGTGAACGCCAACGCTAACTGCACCAAGCACGCGCGCGCGCGCCATGCGAAACCGCAAACACCACCATGGCGCAACGGTACGCCAATTCCGACCCTAGCGGACATGTACCTAACGCCATCAGGCATGGCGTAATGTACCATTCCGCCATGGTGAGAAGTACGGCATCGCGAATCAACCGTAAACGGCCCCACTGAGTGCCTGTACACCGCTCCCTGCCCACAAAGTACAACTCCCCGTAGGTGCAATGAAGCCACAATGCAACCATTGAAATGTACAAGTCACCCATGCATGGCAACGAACAAAAGAAACACAAGAGGGGCCAATGGGAGCTGCAGGGCACAGATGGCACGAATACAGAAGCCATCCCAATGGACATGACCACAGTCCCCCACCAAGAAACGCACGCAAACACAGGCACCTGTGACCAGCCATATTCCGAGAATCACATCATTCCACCAGTCCACCTGGATGACCGGCATCTGTTACACAAAACCCAATCCCCCGCCCCTGAGCATGACAACATTCAAACTGTCATATTGGCAGCCCCCATCCCTGACCTCACGGGCTTAGTAGGCAAACGCGCCCAGTACAGTACCACGCAACTAAACTCCGAAGCTGGAACCCAATGCAGATCTCCTCACAATACATCGCCCCCCAAATAGGCATATGCCACATCACTTGCAAAGAAAAACGCTACACGGGCCAAATCAGAATAGAAATTTAATGCACATCAAAGTCACCAAGCCCATACAGCCATCAGGCCATGAACTCCTAAACACCAATCACCATTGTGGGCTGCATCCGCAAGAAATGACCAGCCACTACTTGTGTGTCGTCCTGTTCCCTCATGGTACACAGAGCCACATTCACGTACGAAAAGGCAACATGGAAGCGCACAGAACCGCAGGGCCGTCCCAATGGGGAGGCACTAGTCCAGCTGAAAGGCCGAAATGTTGCTCCGAGCCACCAGTACTGCGTAAGGGCATGTGGGCCATTGGCGATCGTCCCATAAGATCGTAATGCTGCTCCACTGATTAACACGAAGCAGCAGGTGTCGGGAGTAAAACCCATCTGCAGGAGTGGCATACAGATGGCAGTGGCAAAAGGGGAGGAGATACCTGTCAACCAAAAGAAAAGAAAAAGAACAGAATGGCCATCAGAACTACATTCCAACAACTCACTTCAATGATCACACGAAATCCACAGCCATATGCATGCTAGCCCACTCCAAAGGATCATCACCACCCCAAAACCACTTGCGACTCCTAACCATCTATATCGAGGTGCAAACACCATCACAAACGAGTGTACCTGTGCATGCGTCTGTCAAAACAGAATCCATCAGATGGGAATGTTAATGTGCATGGACACAAGTGTCTGAGGGCGTGTCGAGACAGGGAGGGCTCAACAAGGCCAGATAGACGATGGTCCCAACATGGCAGCCCTGCATCACATAGCGTAGGGGAGGCGGATAGATCCCAAGAAGCCCTGTACATGGCAAACTCTGTATCAAATCACCTGCCCATGCATCCATTCATCATTCCCTCATCCCGGAATCAAAACGCCTGAATAATTACTCACATAACATTAGAAACATCCATTGAGTCTGTGCGTTATGCAGCCTGCAAAATCCACAGTGCCCCAGCCCGTAATTCCAGTGTTGTGAAGTAACATGTATGTGGGAACGGCCGGCCTCATCGCCCACGTAGCAATTGCGCATCCCAAACTATTCATATCAATCATTGCTTCCTCGCCATGGGCCCTGTCTCAAGGACATTGAACAACAGAACGTTATATTTGCAGTCAGACCTGTGGGCATCTCCTCGCCGCTAGCTGGAAACCGAAAGCGCCGCCCTTGGAATTCCACATTTGCAACATCACGCCGAAAAGGCATCTGTGGCCGTTTGAAATCACTAATTATTCCATCGAGTGCGGCTGTGTGTGAAAATGGCAACTGCCTTCACCCACAAATGGGACGCCCCGCCCGTCATTGCAACTCGGTACAGTGATGCATGAGGGCCCACCGTTACTCGAGTACTACGTTCCACTGACCCTTCACAAGTCTGTTCGCGACTGCACAGATAGTATGTGCAACAATGGGACCACAGCAGAATGAACATGTCAACCAATGTTACACGGCCATCGGGTACAAATACATGATTGCAATAGCAAGATGCCATTCCCAGATTTGCAGCGTTGTGCGCGGGACGTGCTCGGCCAAAGGGGAGAGCAGCTTGCACAGGTGGAATTAATCACCACAGGTGGAGGCCATACAGCCTGAAAACACATAAATTGCACAGCCAGTCTCCTCCCACAACCACACCGAAATGCTACCGGCAGGACTCGCGATGTTGGCCCTGGGGGACCTGATAGCACTGCAACTACTCCAACTCCAAGAAGAAGACGAACACCAACTGCTACCGGCCGCACGAAGGAGACGCAGGAGGAGGAGGAGGCCAAGGCAGGGCCAGCAAGGGCCGCCAGCACAGCCACTACCACCACGCAGGCAGCCCGCAATCCCACGCCTCCGAGCACATCCGTTCAACCTCACTGATGAGCAGATCCACACCCTCTACCGTCTGGACCGGGACACCATAGCCGCCATTGTGGACATGACACAGGCTGACCTTGTCAGCATGATAGATAGCCCAACCGCCATCCCACCCCTACTGAAGGTGGTGTCTGTACTCCACTTCCTGGCCACAGGCACCTACCAGCACACAGTCGGACAGTTGCATGGCATTTCTCAGCCACTGTTCTCACGGACACTATCGCAAGTGCTCGATGCCCTCCTGCAGCACGCAGACGACTACATCTCTCTACCACGCTCGGAGCAGGAAATTACCAACACAAAAGTGGGATTCCATGCACTTGCCGGCATACCGGGTTGCATTGGTGCCATCGACTGCACCCATGTGGAATTGGTCGTCCCACATGCCATGGAGGCCCAGTACCGCAACAGAAAACAATTTCATTCCCTGAATGTACAAATGGTGTGTGACTCCAACAGGATCATTACACATTGTTGTGCCCGATTCCCTGGATCAACCCATGATTCTATGGTCTTGAGGAACTCTACAATACCACGCTACATGGAGCGACACGCAGGGAACAGATCCTGGCTACTCGGTGAGTCTCATTACATGCATGATTATGTGGGGAATGTGATTTGGCAATGACCTGGCAGGAAGGGGGGGGGTGTGCGTACGTAGCAATGGCATTCCACATCATACGTTTCTCGTCCACATACAGGTGATGCTGGATATCCACTGAAGAGATGGCTCCTCACACCAGTCCGGAACCCACGGGACCAGCATGAGGAGGACTACAACCATGCCCACTCACGTACCCGTGTAGTCATTGAACAGGCATTCGGCCTACTGAAGACTCGTTTCCGCTGCCTCAGCAGGTCTGGCGGGGCACTCCTGTACCGCCATGAGAAGGTTGCAAAGATGGTCATGGCATGTGTCATGCTCCACAACATGTGCGTACGTAGAAATGTGCCCATGCCCCCTGACGCAGAACTGCAAGCACATGATGATGGTCATGATGAGGGTGGGGATGTGGCAGCACCTCATGGAGTCTGCGAGGCACCGGAGGCCCGTGACATTCGTCAGCATCTCATTGATGTATGCTTCTAGCACTCACGCCT
Organism: Ambystoma mexicanum; assembly: GCF_040938575.1. Lineage (NCBI taxonomy): Eukaryota > Metazoa > Chordata > Amphibia > Caudata > Ambystomatidae > Ambystoma > Ambystoma mexicanum. Next base: position 626,660,782 of record NC_090932.1, on the reverse strand, counting down.
GGTGGCTGATACATGGACACGGGACTCGTGGCACTGTGCGTGTCTGGGACATGCACAATATGGACTGTACGCCTATGATGGCCTAGTACACAGAAATCAATGTCCACACATCTCATTGGTTGACCGTGCACTTTTTATGGCATATGTGATGTCATGTTGAACACCCTATCGACCCGCCACCCAAGTGAGCCCAACACACCCCCTCCACCCTCCTACCTCCCCCACGAACCCCAGTGTCCAAAGATGCTCATTGTCAGTGGGCTGTCGCTATTGCAAGCCCCCTCTGCGGGTATCAGGGGCACCCCTGCCTGTGGAGCGCAGGTTCCTTCCAGATCTACGTTGGGGGCTGCCCTGGACGGAACTTGCAACGGATGATGTGTCTGCCTGCTCACGTCCATGCATGTCCCTAAGGGTTTGCGAGAGCTCAGTGAGCACACGGCGCACTGCGGCAAGTTCGGCACATACGTCTTTGGACGTCGCATGCAGTTCCCCCCTCAGGCTCTCGGTGCTTCTCTCCATTTGGACTCTCAGGCTCTCGGTGCTACTCTCCATTTGTGCCCTCAGCGTCTCTGTGCCTCTCTCCATTTCTGCCCTAAGTGTCTCAGTTGATGTTTCTATGTCTGCCTTAGTGCCCCCACATTCATCGGCGTGGTCCTTGAGGAGCGTGGCCATTTGCTGCTGTTGCACGATTAACTGGTCGAGGGACTGTTGCCTCTGCTGGGCCATGCCCATTTGCGGGGGTGTCACAGAGGGGCTGTTGTCCTCATGTTGCCTTGCCACAGGGCTTGGGGGGGATGGCCAGTCGTTGTCTTGTGGGTGCCCCTGCGTGGTATCCTCATGTTGTACGGGATGGGACAGACAGGGGGATTGGGACAGGTCATGGATGGATCTGACTTCGACATCCCCGTTTTCTGTGTCGGAGCATGCTGCCATCAATGGGGTGTCACCTATGGTGCTGCTGCCACCAGAGGCAGTGCCTTCTGTGGCATCCATTGGGGGGACCTGTGGTGGTGGTGTTGTGGGCATGCTGGCTGCTGGGGTGCCTGTTGATGTTCCCTCCTCTGTGCTGCCACCTGATTTGTGCTGCTGCCGTGTCTTGATGCGTGCAGCTGAGGTGGAGGGTCTCTGGCCGTTGGTCTTGGCCCTCTTTGCAGGTGTGCTGGTAGGGGTGTCCTGTAGCTCGTCGTTTGGATCGGACCCTGTGGTGGAGTAAAGGAGGGCGAGGGTTAATGATGGGTCTGTGGGAATTGGAATGGCATTGTATCACATGCTCTGGGGTGGTACCTGAGGGTGATTTGGGTCGGGTCCTTGGAGGTGCTTTGATTTGTGTGTGGAGTGAGGGTGCAGTTGTTTGGCAGCCTGCAGTTAGGGTGTGCCTGCTGCACGTGTAGTGCGTGTATTAGGGGTTTTTAATTATTTATGTATTTATTGTGGGTTTTAACGTGCGCTATCAGGCCGATGTGTGTGGCCGTTCTCCTGGACATGTGTTTCTGTTGCACTATGTGGACGCATGGTACTTCACATGGATGGACTGTGTGGATTTGGCATTGTTTTATCTGGTACACCTACCTGAATCTTCGGATGTCTGCACTCCTTTCTCCATCCCTCCGACTCCCTCTATGCTCTCCATTCCGATGGTGGAGGCACAGATTTCTTCCCAGGGGGTCAACTTGATGGGTGATTCAGGACCTCCCCCGGTGGCTGTGGCAATGTTGCGGTTGGCAGAGAGTATGCTGCGGACGCGTATCCGCAGGTCGTCCCATCGCTTGCGGCATTGCTGTGGGGTGCGGGGTGCGGTCCCCACCGCACTTACCCGCTGTGCCACCAGAGCCCATATGGTCTTCTTGTTTGCAAGTGCCGTTCTGGTCATTTGCGTGGAGAAGACGACGGCAGCATTCTCCTGGAGGGTCTCTGTTAGCACGGTGAGTTCCTCGCGGGAGAAGTGGACCTGCCGCTTGCGGTCGCACGCTTTCTTCGCTACTTTTCCCATTTGTCTTGGTTTCGCTAGGGTGGGTGACGGGTTGGGGTGTGTTTCAGGGTAGTGATTTTAGTGGTTGTGTGGTTTTAGTGGTTTTATAGGTGTACGCCGGGATGTTTCCCGTTCCGGGCCCATGTTTTTACTTCCGTTTCCGTATATTTCCGGTCACCGTACTTTCCGGTAGGCGCACACTGCGGTGACCGCTAAGAGGGGTGGCGGTATTGCACCTAGGGCGCCGTACGGCGGCGGTGTGGGCCGTTTTGGGGTCATTTCCGCCATCGCGGACTTTGCACTTCCGCCGTGGCGTGGTGCTCGTGCCCGATGGGTCGGAATGGGCCGCACTTTGCTCCTTCGTGCAATGGCGGAAACGCTATTTACGCTGTGGCGCTCCGGTCAGTCGCTTTCCGCAAGGGTCGTAATGAGGGCCATTGGCTTGAAGAGGTTTTATCGGTCTTTTGGAGCAATGTTTGTAATAGAGGCACTGGAGGAAAGCATAGGGATTGGGTGACCTGCCATACACATTGCTATGGCAAACGTGGAGACTGTGCCACTGGCCAAATGCAAAACATGAAGGGGCCTCACCAAATGTTTTGCTCCCGGCCTCACCTCACCCTGTGACAGCCCTGTGCACTGGACGTACCTTTAAACAGCGGGCACATGTGTTTGGGGGTTTGTATTCTGCATGGGAGGGGGCATGGCGATGGGGTGTGTGGGGGGCAGTGCAGACCAGTAGGGAACATAGTTCCACTGCTTCTTTTCGTTCACTTCGACCACTGAACATAACAACTCAGAGCTGGTAACAACGCAGGGCCCAAGTTAATGCAATCACTTCACTTGGGCCTCTAACTTGCGCTCAAAGGCCCTTACCAGCCGGCAAGGCCCCCTTGGTGCTTATTGCTTAAGTACAGAACCTTTCGAGCACATATGTTGAGTTAGATGAGGTCACAGGTCCCAGACAATTTCTATGCTGGAGCGGTGGATAGAGTTAATAGACTGTTTGCATATGCAATTTTATATGTACATTAGTCAGGGCCATTTGGTTATTTAATAAAGAAATCGGGTCCTCTTCTCGCACATTTAGGCACTTTCGAAAAATGTGGGAGCTCTCGATGAATTGAGCCATCCTGTTTTCCGTCCTGCGTATCACTTAGTATTGCGAGATATATTTATGTAAAATTCACAACAAAAATGTTATCACAGGCTGCACACAAGGAAACCTTTCCACGGAAAAGCCTGCTGAAACTTATTACATGCACAGTCTTCCAATCCTTTCTCCTTTGCCAGTCGAACACAGAAGAAATGTCTCTCCATAGAGCAATATAAAGAAATGAAAAGCCAAAGAAACTTTTTTCTGGCTACAGCTTTCCTTAACTTTTCTTCCTCCTATGCAGGGGAATGAAGGAGTCAGAAGCATATGTGAAACAGAGTTCCTTCCTGAGACATCCAATCTTTTAAAAAAAAAATAGAGTACGATGGGGTGTGTTTTTAAACCTAAAGAATGAGCATACGAATGCATCCAATGGCAATAAGGAAAGGTTTTCGCCTCATTTCCCATAGTCCTAAAATAAAGTATCCTTACATGCACAGCGATATGCTTTTGCATCCTAATTTATTGCGAACCCTTTTCTTACATGGAAGTCCGCCTGGGAATGCGGGATAATGAATTCATTGTTGTTCCAAAATAGTACACACAACTCCTGCACACATACCACGGCGACCCACTTTCAGCTTGTCCTTGAATGCTGCAATCCCTTACATCTGGAATTTTAAAAGACTGTAATTACGGTCTAAAGTTTCTACTGACTTTGAGTCGGGGCCCGTGAGACAGAATGTGAAAGAATTAATGCATTGTGCCGGATATAATTTCAGAGTTACCCTTTAGGATCTTTCTTCAGCTCTCCATAGATTCTGCTGTTTTAGCTAAACTATTATTTTAAAGAAAAGCACGACGTATAAAAATAATTCTGCGGTAGGATGTTTCCAATACAAAGGAGGGTGTTTGTTCTGTAAGAATTTACAACAGACATCACTGACTTGCTCACAGTCCACAGTTTGAGAGGGGGTTACATGACCTATGCTGGGTCGTGCAAATGATGCTATTAAAATTGCATTTCTTTGTTCTTTTGCTCGAGCGGTGCTAAATTATCTTTGGTACTCTGGCACAAAGTAAATTGCACCAGGAGGCAGGTTCACTAACCTGTGCCCCTGTGAGAATGTACTCAGGGCAGTTTTGCTACTTGTGTAATATTCAATGTAGAAACTACGTTTTGTCCCAAACTATGTACACAGAAAAAGCCTTGTTAAAGGGAGATTGGGCCTCCTTACGAGTTTGCCGGTCCGGAAACAATGGTACTGGTAAGCTTGCCGGTACCGTTGTTTCCGGACCGGCAATCTACGAGTTCTGCAAGCGGGTGCCTTTCAGCCCGCCAAGTCTGACCTGGCGGGTGGAACGGCACCCGCTGGCAGACCTTGGCAGATGAACCGGCACTGTTGCACACAGTGGCGGTGCATCCGTCCTCCCCATTCCCATCGAGTCCAATGGGACTCGATGGGAATGGGGAAAATGGGAAAAAAAATGACACCGGCGGCAGCCGTGCCGTTATTTACCGGCACGGCTACCGCCAGATTGTTAATGAGGTCCATTATGTTTGAGTTGCACTAATAAAAACCTATGAAATTAAAAAAAATGTATTGTAATTTTTAGCCGCAAGCAGCTTTTTTTTCCAATGCCATGTTACGACATTTAATACTCATACAAAATTCGCTTAAGATCACAGTAATACAAGTACGAACAAAATTAAAAAAAAGTAACCATTAACGAGGATGAATCAGTTCATTAAATTGCTGAATTTCAGTTAATTTGTACTTAATTGTCAAATCTTACTGTATGTGTCTATATTTTATTTTAGTAAATGGAATCCCATATAAACCAGCCACCTGCCTTTTCTTGGCTTTATGCTAGATTTGAGATGTTTCTTTTCTCCTCTTTGTCTCTTTCCGCGAGGAATTGTAGATTTTTAAGAATCTTCACGACTTCTATTGTTAGCCTTGTCTCCTGTCTCAACACCATCCTTTCCCAAAAGGATTGTGTCAGTGACCAGCTACTATGCACAAATCTGGCTAGTCTCAGGGCCTGATTCACAGAAGTGTTTTACAATTGCGCAATCCCATAGGAATACGCTCTGTGAATCAGGCCCTCAGCGTTCTGAGTGCCTCTGTTCCTTCACACTCCATCAGGATGTGTTTTAAGTTGTGAACTTTATGTGAACCACAGCACGGACAGATGTTGTTTGGATATTTATCCTTGTTTGTTATCTGTGATATCTCTCTCGTCATTATCAGATTGAGACAGACTGCCTGCCTGATTCATGGAATTATTTGCGCCGAAAACGGGGATTTGTGCGCCATTGTGCCCGCAAATCCCTGTTTGCCAAATGGGGATTTGCGGGCAGAATGGAGCACAAATCCCCGTTTTCGGCGCAAATAATTCCATGAATCAGGCAGTTAATCTCAAAAAATGCATTCTCCATTGAGGATTGGGAAATTGTTTAAAGTACACTTAACGCCAGCCTCTGGGTTCATCTTGTAATGATAAGGGTTGATATAGTTTTGAGCTTCTTACCTTCTCAAGTCAATAGTCTGAATCCAGTCTTGCCTTTTAAGAGCTTCTTTGACATTCAAAGGATTCTGAATGAGATCTGCTGTATTCTGTTCACATTTCCAGAGAATTGAGGAGGCTTGTACTTTTAGTTTATTGAGAAACGGATTGTCACAGTTTATTAGCATCGCATTGATGTTTTCAAATAGCGATTTTCTTTGCGGCTATACTATCTGTCTTAAAAGAGACAAGACTTTCCAGCCAACCTTAGAGTTTAATGATTCTAGACCAAGCTCATAATGCAGTGCAGAGATGGGTAACGAGGGAGGCAGGTTGAGTACCCCTTTCCATATTTTGCACTGTATTCTGTTCCAATTGATGCTTTCTCTCATTGGGTTTGTGTCGATTCCATAGCTGATAGATAGATAGTATGATTTTTCCTACGTAAAATGTCACCAATGAAGTTAGGGAGAATTTGCAATATGAGTTAAAAGTTTTCTTCAATTAATTCTGGGGGCGCTGTTGAGCAGCCGAGGAAAATGGCTGCCTAGCCGGTGAGCTCCGTCTCTACTCACGACAATCTGTTGGACATCGGCGGTATACTGAATACTTCCACTAAGAAACCACAACGATTTTGGTCCCCCTGTCATCCTGTACACCTTAGTGAAATTTTGGCGAGAAACGGTGCCGGGAAAAGGAGGCACGGGCTTCGGGCCCTGTGGCGCGACGTCTCCTCCTCGCCAACCCCGGAGGAGGCGACCTGCGGCCTTCTGACACGCCGCCCTCGCTGGCCTGCTGGGCTCCCCGCTCCGAGGCGCCTCTGGACGGCGCTGACCCCCAGAGGGCCCCGTCAGCCGTGGCCTGCATACTGGGCGACTCTCACCACGCTGCTGTCTCCGGGACGGTTGCGGGCCCCGGACACTTGATCGGCTCCGGTTGCAGGGGATCGGGCTCCTGGCCATTGGCGCCCCATCTCCTCCTGGACACTCGCCGGCCCCCGCGGGCCTTGTGAGGCTCCTTTGCTGCGCCCCTGCTCCGCGCGGCGGAGGCCTGGGCGGGCCCTCATCCAATATACCTCCTACGCGGTGGCTGCGCCGGAGGCCCGGATTGCCTCAATTTCTCAGAATTGCCGAGACGGAGCAGAGGATCGGGGCAAACGAGGACAACATCCACACCCTACAGAACACGGTCTCACAACTTGTCTGCGACATGAAACAGGTAAAGGCCAAATGTGATGACCTGGAATCGCGGTCCCGGAGGAACAATGTCCGCATTGTGGGGGTGCCCGAATCTGCGCTGAAGGGCCGCATGGAAACGGCGGTCGAACAACTACTTAAGGACCTCCTTGACAACCCGCCACTCTCGCCGTTTTTTAACGTGGAGAGGGCGCACCGATCCCTAGCACCTCGACCCAAACCTGGAGATTTCCCGAGACCAATCATTGCAAAACTACTGAGCTATAAGGACAGAGATCATATCCTCGGGCTGGCCAGGGAAAAAGGGGAACTCAGGATGGACTCACAAGTCATCAGAATCTTCCCTGATTTCTCGGGAAAGGCGTCAATTCAACGGAGTGAAGAAGCTACTGTGAGAGCGGAAAATTGAATATGCAATGCTCTTCTCTGCCCGCCTCAAGTTCACCCACCGCAACAAACACTACTTTTTCACTGTCCCGGATGAGGCCGTCAAGTTTATCGAGGCAGAGATCCCGCCGGCTGACCCTCCCGAGGAGCGGATGGAAGACGTCTAAGGTATAAAGCCGTAATATCCTGTAATGGGTGCTGGGGATGGTGGTATAGGTACTATGAGCCGCCCTGGTGGGCTCCGAACCCCCCCTCTCTGTCGGATGGCGGGCCCCCGGTGGCCCTGCAAAACTGCAATGTGCGCACATTTAAGTGAGGGGAATGTACAGGGAGATCCTATGCCTGTGGCGCCACACACTGAGCCTTGATCCGCATAGTGATACAACATTGTGTATAAAAGTACTCTAGAGACGTAAAACATATCATTGCGGCTATGTGTCAACTAGGTTTGTTCTGTGGAATCTAAGTGCTCCAGTATCCTTTCTTTGAAATTATTTGCTTGTCAGCTGAAGTCCAGTCAGATATGCTGTTATTGTAACTGATACTAGTTAAAGTGGGTAGAACGGCAGCGGAAGCCCCCACTGCGGCTGCAATTTCTTCTGAGTCTAAATGTTTGTGTTTTGGCCCCGGTTGGGCTAGTTTCCCGGTGCCGCCAAGTTGGGGAAGGTGTGCAATGGGTCAAGGTTTGGGTGGGTTGTCATACACTGCTGGTTGGGGCAGGGCGGTGAGGGAGGGGGTGGCAGAAGTTGGGGTTGATTATATACAAAACGGCAGAGGAGTTGGGACCGGCTCTGGGGGGTGGCAGTTGTTTTCTGGGACGACACACATCGAGAGAAACAATACTAGATGCTTGACCTGGGATGTTCCGTAAACCGGTGACATGGCAGTCAGGATGATGTCCCGGAATGTCCGGGGGCTGACAAATTTCACGAAGACACGAAGGATCGCGGCATATGCACAGAGGCATGGGGTTAAGGTACTCCTACTGCAGGAGACGCACGCTCAGAAACATTTATCGTCCACTATAGCACACACCTGGGGTCTCAATAGGTATTACACTCAATATTCCACTCAAGCTAGAGGGGTCCTGACACTTATTCATAAATCTCTAAACTTCACACTCCACTCGTCCCACATCGACACAGAAGGCAGATATGTTATTTTACATTGCACCTTGGCTCATGAAGACTGCATACTGGTCAACTGATATGCGCCCAACACTGATTCGCCCGAGTTCTTTGATAATGTGGCCTCCATCCTAATGAGATACCCAGATATCCCTATCATATGGGCGGGAGACATGAATCTGATAATCGATAACACCTTAGATAGAACAACAACCACCCGCAGAACCACGACGCGAGCTGCGGCTCGACTCCGTGCACATATGGATGCCCTTAATCTGCACGATATATGGAGGACCCTCCACCCTCACGAACGGGACTATACATTCTACTCCACTGTACACGATAGCTCCTCGCCAATCAATGTATTTTTGCTCTCGGGAGGGCTGGTGGGCAGGTCTTGGAAGCTAAGATCCTGGCACGCACGCTCTCTGACCATTCCCCTGTGCTGCTACAGATCCTGGCCGGCAATGAGGGCCCAACACGTCCCGCGTGGCGCTTTAAATCTGCTGCCCTGGCGGACATTGTATTCAAAGCTGAAATACTAGCGGACGTAACCACATTCTTCGAAAATAACAGCACGTCAGAGACATCGGAGGGGGTCAGGTGGGAGGCATTCAAAGTGTATATCAGGGGGATGTGCATCTCTAAAGAAGCAGGTATCCTGAAGACTATTAGGCAATCCCTAACAATTCGGAAACTAAGCTCAAGGCCCTTGAGCAGAAACACCTTGCTACACCGTCCCCAGAGATACTAGCAGAGATCAGAGCTGAGTTGGAACAGTTCGAGTCGCATGCTATAAGGGAGGTGCAATACTATGCCCGCCCGGTCGCTGCCCGCAGATATGGAGCGGGGGACAGGCCGGGTAGAACACTGGCCAGAGCGGTGTGAGCGGAGGGCGGCTGGACCAGGGTCGATTGTATTCTAGATGAAAAGGGACTTAAGCACTGGTCTGACCGCTCCATCCTCGAAATATTCTCTACCTTTTATGCCAAACTATATGGCCCCCAGCCCAGACACTCAGATCGGGATCTAGATGACCTCCTGGAAAGCATCCCTATGACGGTTATCTCCCCGTTCACCCTAGAAGAAATAGTTCAGGTAATATCAGACCTTCCCAAAAACAAGGCCCCCGGCCCGGACGGACTCACCTCTGAGTTTTACCAGGAACATGTGGCAGTCTTAGCACCGGCACTACACGGGGTCTGGACCAAAGCACTCAGATTACACATCCTCCCCCCCTCCTTACGGGAAGCCTTGATAACAGTCATCCCCAAACCGGGCAAACCCCCGGAAGAGTGCGGGTCGTATAGACCACTATCCCTCATTAACACGGACAGGAAAATCTTCGCCAAAATAATTGCAAATAGGTTTCTCCCTTTTATGACCCACATGATTCATCCGGAGCAGAGTGGGTTCATCCCGGGTAGGTCCACGGCACTCAACATCCGCCGTCTATTTAACGTAATGTCCAGGATTGACCCGAGCGCTGATGCGGTGGCTGTAACTCTCGATGCCCAGAAGGCCTTTGACATGGTCGCATGGCAATATCTGTGGGCGGTGCTACAGAAGATGGGTGTGGGCCCAAACATGCTCTCCTACATAAAGCTCTTATATACTGATCCAGTGGCCAGGGTCCTTGTAAACTCTGTTCCTTCTCCCCTCTTTAAACTACACCGCGGGACCCGCCAGGGCTGCCCATTCTCCCCCCTCCTTTTTGCGCTTGCCATCAAGCCCATGGCAGACCATGTTAGAGGGCGCCACTCCAATAAAGGCATTTGGTTAATTGATGATCCGGAAGTAATCTCGCTATACGCAGACAACGTCCTCCTCTACATAAGAAATCCCTCCACACACTTGAACCAGATTATTAGAGATGTCACCAAAATAGGCACTTTCTCCGGGTTTGAGATAAACTACTCGAAGTCTGAAATCTTCCCTGCAGCGACACAACAGCCGACATGTGATTACCCCCTCCGCTGGTCTCCGAACGGGGTCAAGTACCTGGGAGTGCAGGTGTCGCTATCCAAAAAGGCCCTACTAGGACAATTATGAAGCTGCGGCTCAGCTCATCGTTTCCAAGTTCTCCAAGTGGCGACACCTACCGTTATCCTTGGCAGCCAAACTGTCACTGATAAAGATGATAGTGGTCCCCAAGCTCCTTTACGTCTTTACTAATGTCCCGATCTGGCCCGGAAGGAGTACCTCAAGAGCTCCACACGGAGTGTGCCCAATTCCTCTGGCACTCTGGGTCGGTCCACATGAAGTGGCAACACATGACAGCTCCATATGATAAAGGGGGATTTACGGCACCAGACCTACAACTGTACTGGTACGCAGCCCAGGCTCAGCATGCCACCCACTGGTATGTACTTCAGAACCCCCCTCCGCATGTAAATCTCGAAAAAATGGCCGGATAGGGAACTAACATTATGACCCTATTGCTGCAACACGGGCTCCAAACGGAAGCCCAAGCAGACCCGGTGACTGCCACGATAAGGGCTTGGACTGCTATCTTAAACACCGAGCAGAAGCTGCCCCCGTACTATAAGTGGCTCCCCCTGTGGCGGTTTCCGGGACTTGCCCCCACACACGACCGGCACCTCTCCCAATACTGGGAACAACTTGGCTACCGGGGCCTGACGGACCTCTTCCCAGAGGGAAAGTTTATCACCCCCCCAAACATGGTGCCCTGAACATACTAACTCCCTCCTTGAGATGCTTCAGTACTACAGGCTCCGAGCTGCGGTCCGGGCCATGTGGCCCTCGTATCCAAACAAACCCCCTGATTCACCCGAACTCCAGTACATTGCAAACTCTGCGGGATCCAAGGGGGTACTATCCACTCTGTACAAAATGCAGCTTGGGAAGAAAGTGTTCGGGTCTCTCAGGCCCCGAGAGGCGTGGGATGCGGAACTTGCAATAGAAATACCTGAGGGTCTGTGGAGGAAGATGTGTGCACACACACGCACGGTCTCTCTGAGCGCCAGATTCCGCTGCATTCTATTTAAATTCCTCAACAGGCTTTACTACACGCCGTCTTGAGTGGCGAAATTCGCTGGCGCCCTGTCCTGTACATGCCCAAGGTGTAAATCTCCTGACGCTGACCACATTCACATGTTCTGGGCATGCCCTGCGATTCACGCTTTCTGGGTGGCTGTGGCGGAGGCACTCTCCGAAATAATAGAGGCCCCAGTGGCGGTGAACCCACTCGCACTACTGTTTGGAATTTGGGAGGGGGAAGGTGCAAAGAAAATGTCTAAGTTCTTGAATGTTGGAGCCATTGTCGCAAAAAGGTGTATTTTGCAAAACTGGAAGAGACACAGCCCCCCTACCTTCTCGATGTGGCTTAAAGCCCTTACTTGGACTCAATTGTGTGAAGAGGAATACATTGGGTCATTGCCTCCTACATCATGACCCAGAAACGTGTGGACAGAATTCCGCAGCTATCTGAATAATAGAGACGATGCGGAGAGGATGGCCTCCCCTCCCCAAATACGCTCTGCCACACCATGTCACTAACTCATGTCTCTTCTTGCCCAAGCAGGGCCGCTCCAAAAGCTAAATGGTCTTCCTAAGGAGGAGGTACCCTGCCTCTGTGTGTTGCTCGATGTTGTGTGATCGTACCTGATGACTGTAATGTACCCTGTTGTATGCCTTCCTTAACTTTCTGCCAATAAACAAAGTTTAAAAAAAAAAGTTTTCTTCAATTGAGCTCCCAGATTAAGAAATCTATGTTCTAGATCTTTCAGTAGGTGATCCGTAGTGGGGAAACGTCTTAGTTGGAAGCCCAAGTAGATCACATCCGCTACAACTCGTATATGATGGTTGCTTAGCTGCAATTTGAAGCTTCTTTCTTGTTTTCTTGGATGTTTAAATTTGATGACATTTGGTTTTGTGGAGTTGATCTGCGGATCATTTTGTTTTGCGTATGATTCCAGAGCCATTAGGAGACGTTGTAGTCCTATTGGTGTGTGATCTAGCAGAATGATGTCATCTGCATAAGCGATCCAGCACAATCTTTGTTTTGCTACTTTTTGGCCTGCTAACCCATTGCATCCAGACTTCTTGAAAGATCTGCTAAGTAAAGATTGAAAAGGCAGGAAGTGAGTCTGCAACCTTGTTTTACTCCTCTTGCAGTTGTGATGTTTTCACTTAGTCTTCCAGGTCTATTCAACCTTACCTGTAATTTCGTTTCATTGTGGAGTTCAATTACTATCGCTAGGATAGCATTTGGTATTTCTCAGCTTTTTAATTTGTTCCACAAAAGGTCTCTATTAACGGTGTCAAAGCCTTGAGAAAAATCTATGAGAGCGATGTATAGTGCTTTGCCTTCTTTTTGCAATGATTTACTGGTTACTAGAATTATTAGGACACCATTCAGCGTTGCTGAGAGACCACTTCTAAGCCCAATTTGGGTTTTTTCCAATGAAAAACGTTGTTAAAAGGACGTTATGGTTAAGGTGCACTAATAAAAACCTATGAAATTCAGTGAAAAAACATTGTTAAGGGGACGTTATGGTTCCAAGTAAAATCATTTTTTTTAAATCGCCAGTTAGGGTAAGCTAAGCAACCATAACTCACGCCATCACCATGCACTGCTAAGACTAAGACCCAGGACATCAAAGATGACATCAAAAATGTCCAGCATACCTTCATAATGTGACGAAGGGCCAGTGCTCCTGGCTTGCAGCCATTGCCAGTCTCCACAATCCATGGGGCATGGGCTTCGGCCATACAACATTCCCAAATAGGCAAATCAGAGTAGACATTTGTCCTTGCCAAGGGCAAGACCTACTGGCCAAGCAGCACATTTATATCACAATTCTTTTACTCACTTTTTGACACTTTCAAAAACGTAAAACACAGGACAAATTTGCAAGACCATGCTTTCAAGTCCTTGCTGATGCTCCTCGTGCAAGTTTGCTGCAATCACTTCGGGCTGCAGCAGCAAGCAGATTTTTTTCCCCCATTTAAACCTAGGGCTGCGGCCATGCCGTATGCCCCAATACGTACTTAATAGTTGGGATTTGTCCTTGCCGAGGACAAGGCCCACTGTCTATGCACCAAAGTTATATCACACATTTTTGTACTTACATGTTGACCCTTTGGAAAAATAAAACCTAATACAGATTTGCACAAGCATGTTTTCAGGTCCTTGCTGATGCTCCTCTCACAGGTATGCTGTAATACAGTCCAGCACTTCAGCCTGTAGCCACAAGCAGAATATGTTTTCCCATTCACACCTAGTGCTTCGGTCATGGCACATGCCCCAATAAGCAAGTATACAAGAGTACACATTTGTCCTTACTCAGGGCCAGGCCCATGGCCAAAGACAATACCTTAGTCACCAAAGGTATATCACTATTATTTTTTGTACCTACATTATGACACTTTTCAAAAATAAAACACTGACACATTTGCAAAACCATGCTTTTGGTTTGTTGCCAATGCTCGTTGCACGAGTTTGCTGCAAATCCGTCCAGGTTGTATTTTTTAAAAAGTGACAAAAGGTGCGTACAAAAAATAGTCATATAAAATTGCTGATGCTCCTACTTGACAAAATCCATTCAGAATTGCACAAACATTCAAAATTGGGTGTATAATCTTTCTGACAACCTTTGTGCAGATTTGTCAAACAGCAACAAAGTTATAAGCCATCTAAAAATGGTGAGACCCCCCCTCTAATTTTGCTCCCTCTTGACAAAATCCCACCAAACTTTGCAGAAACATTCAAATCAGGATCTAAATCTTTTTGCAAAGTTTTGAGCAAGTTTGTTAAACCGCACACAATTATTAAGCCTTTCAAATACTTTGAGATCCCACCTCTAATTTTGCCTCCTTTTGGAGAAACAGCACCACACTTTGCATAACCAATCGGGGTAAGGTCTGAAATGATACTGCAAAACTACATGCGGTTTCACTGAGTAGTGCCAAAGTTAGAAGTAATCAAAAATCTGCTTTTCACCGACCTTGTAATGCATAAATATGCAAGGAGGTCCCCGAACATCTGAGATGCTTGCAAACATCAGAGAAGAAAACACACTAAATTTTTGCTTTTTTATGGCCATATCCCATCCCATCCCATCCCATCCTCATCCCTCACCCCCCCAGAGATAGTTTCATTTGTTTGACCATGCAATGTTGTGTTTTTTAATATGTTTTTCTCGCGATGTATGCGGACTACGGCCACTGTTCGCGAATCCAACATGGCGTCCGTTTCAAATGTTTTGACGCACCTCACAGTTTTAACTACCAATCTTGGGTTGCCTACAAGGTCCACTAACATCACACTGCTCTCTTATTAGTCTAAAGGTGTCCACGGACCCTGATTCAGGAAGTGAGTCCACGGACCAGACCCAGATATCACACATTTATTTGGAACTACTTTTTTGCCATTTTCTAAAATATTACTGGACAGATTTACAAAACATTTACAAAAGAACGCTTTCGGGACCAAGCCGCCACGTCTGGCGCAAATTTGGTGAAAATCCGTACAGCGGTTTGGGCTGTAGGCTTGAACAAAAAAAAAATCCATTGTCTCTATGAGGATTTCCACACATTTTGGTATCCCCTCAATAACTTTGCCCTCCCGCGGGACAAACTTCGCAGAATCATTCTGAGGTGGCCATATACTATTTTTGCAACGTTTGGTGAGGACTCGTCCAGAGGGGGCAAAGTTATAAGCCACCCAAAAAGTGCTATTTCTATGAGTTGAGCAACTTAACCATAACTACAGGGCCACTACCAAAGGCCCTGTAATTACATAAGGATTTGTGTGAAATGGTTCTACCCTTTTCATTTGCAAGTGTGGTGCTGAATATAGAAAAAAGTTTCATTCGAAAATGTTGCTAGGATTCTATTGCGTTACAGTGTGCACTAATGCAAGACAACTGATAGTAGACAAGTCTTTTTTTTTTAAATTCATGCAATAAGGAGTGGGTAAAAATGTCTCTCCTAATTGTGAAAGATGTGACTTTGAGGCAAAATCTGATTATTTTTATGTCATGCTGCGGAACATAGGGATTCGAGGTGGTTCGGTGAAAATCTTAAAAACAATAGGTTAAAATTGTGTGTTTCACACCACAGTCTGGGAAAAAATAGGTTAAAAAGCCAAACAGTTTTCATCCAGTTTTGTATGGTAGCACATGAAAATATCCAATAGATGCAAGGCCCCAAAAGTGCACAGGAACATTTTCTAACACATTTTTGTGGTACCTCTCCCCACAGTATACTCTAGCATTAAAGATGAGGATGCCTCCGTCCCTGGTAAAATTGCTTGTTTTGCTGCACCTCAATACAACTGTGAAGATTAGGCTGTCAAAAGAAGGACATCTGTCCCACCCTATAATCACCACACTGGGCGTGAGAAAGGGCTGCTTGCTTGACCCTCTACTCTTCAACATATATCCTTCGGATACTGACAACTGATGGAAATCAATACATTCTAATCTCCTCTTTTGAATGCCTCATCTGTAGGCTCGGGGTCTCTCCCACTCTCTCACTCACCCTTACTACCATCTACAGGCCCCCTTGCCCTATCTCTCTCTTCCTCTCTGAATGGGCCGACCTCACCTCCGCCCTCTTGACCTCCTCTTCCAAACTCCTCCTCCTTTGTGACTTCAATATCCACCTTGACTCTCCTGAATCAGTCACCTCACTGTTTTGTGTCCTCTGTGACTCCTTCTGGTCTGACTATTCTTCCTTCTGGTCTGTCCCACTCAGTCGGACACACTCTGGATGCCTTCATTTCTGGAGACATCTCTATCCCTAACCCGGTGACCACCCCCATCTCCCGGTCTGATCACTCTCTTCTCTCCTCCCACATGGGGCCACTCGGCTCTCCGTCTGAGCCACCCCACACTGCCAGCCTCCTTCACTGTCATTCTACCGATGAAGCAAGTGTCAGTTGCTGCTTTTTGCTTCCACTTTCATCCACCCTTTCACCCTGCATCTGACTCTCCTCATCTCTGACTCATCTTGCTAGCCTTCACCTCTCCATCTCCAATACCCTCAACATCATTGCCCCTGTCATGAGTATCCGCCTGAAGCCTGCCTCCATGCGCACTGACTAGTATGATTCCAATCTAGCATCTCTAAGTGCAAAATGGCTGAACGTAAATGGCAGATATCAGGTTCATCCTCTGACAAACTGGCCTGCCGCCTGCTCCAAAGGCAATATTGTTTTTCTATCCGCTCAAAGAAGAGGGTCCACATCCAAGCCTGCATCTCTGGAACCACTAGCAACACGGCTGAACTCTTCAAAATCTGCAAGGAACTTTCCAGTCCAACTTCAATCTCCACCTCCCTCCTTCATTCCCAGGCTCTCTGCACTGATTTGGCCAACCATTTCACATATAAAACTCAGGACATCCTGTCCTAACTCTCCTCCACCCCCGCCTCCACTCCCCCTCCTGCTCCGCTGACTCCCTTGGCTCCCCACCCTCCACTCCCGCACTCTCCTCACTCTGGCCAATCGCACCTGAGAAGGTCTGTAAAGTTGTCCGCTCTATGAAGGTGTCATCCAAATAGGTGCTCCCCTGCTCTTCTAGAACCATTAAGGACAACATCTCCTCTTTCAGTCTGGCTCTGACCACTTCTCTAAGCATTCCTTCACCACTGGCTCTTTCCCTCTACCCCCCAAGCACTACCTTGTGCACCCTTTCCTAAAAAAGCCATCTGCTGACCCTGCCTACCTGGCTAACTATCGCCCTATCTCCACCAACCCCTTCCTGGGTAAACTCTTGGAGAAGTTAGTGCTCCCCCAATTGATCCTTCACACTGAACTTGTTAGTTGCCTCGATGACCATCAATCTAGATTCCGGGCATCCAGAGGCATGAATTATTAGTTTGCAAACTATTCCTTTGTCTTTTTTCTCTTTCTTCTTTTTTTTATTGCCGTTTCTGAAGAAACTAATTTTATTTGTATGGCTTATTACTTTTATGTATTCAAAAGGTTTATTCATTTTTCTTTTTTTCATATACGTGATTTAAAATATTTGTTTGCAAACTATACCTTATTTTTCTTTTTACTTTCTTCTTTTTTTGTTTTTGATTGCTGCTTATGAAGAAATTGTAATTTGCTTTGTATGGCTTATTACTTTTATATGGTTTAAAGTCATAATACCGAAGTTCTAAATCTCGAAAAAAAAAATCTCGAAAAAAAAAGCCGAAAAAAAAATATCGAATTTTTTTTTATGACTTTTTTTTCGAAATGGGGGGTTCCCCCCAAACCCCCTTTTTTCTATTTTTTTTAATTTTAACCCTTTTTTTTACTTACCTGACCCAAAAAATACATATATATATATAAAAAAAAAATTCAATATTTTTTTCTGCCTTTTTTTTCGAGATTTTTGTTATTCGAGATTTTTTTTTCGGCCTTTTGACTGACCACCCTTTTATATAGTGAAAATGTTTATTGTAAACCAAAACACTAATACAAAAAAATAAAAAAAAGTATTACAATATTTTCATGCAGACCTCACCAATATATATGATAATATTACCACAAAAGAACTTACACCTGTTGGCTTTGCAAGCCAGTGAAAAATGCCATGCCACCATAAGAAAGTATATGCATACTGGCGCACACCAAAGAAGACCAGTCTAGTCATTTAACTGCTCTCCTGCACACCCGTGAAGACATGCTCGCAAACCTTGACTCAAAGTCTCCTGCTGTTCTCATTCTCCTGGATCTCTCCTCTGCCTTTGACACAGTCAACCTTTCTATCCTCATAAAATGACTCCATGCCACCCTCGGCATCACGGACCGGGCACCGAATTGGCTGACCTAGTTCCTCACTAACTGCCTTTTTGAGTTGCAGCTAAGCCCTTTCTCCTCTGCCACTTCACTCTCTACCTCTGGCCTCCCACAGGGCTCTATCCTATCACCATGGCTCTTCAATATCTACCTTGGGCCTCTTGCTCACCGGATCATCTCCTTATCTCCTCATTTCCAGTGTTATTCTGATGACACACAACTTTCCTTCAAACTTCCCTCTACTACCTTCTCTTCCTCCTCTCTCATCCTGATTGTTTGACCACTATCCATGCATGGTGTTAATGCCAGTAAAGCAGAGATCCTTCTTATCAGAACACCTGTGCCCTGTATCCCTCCTACCCTTTGACTCTGTTGTTTGGGCCCTCTACCCTCACCAACCTGTGAGGCCAAAAACCTTTGGGTCATCTTCGACTCCTCTCTCTCCTTTACCCCTCACATCTTGGACATTGCCAAGAAGGCCGACTTCCAGCTTCGGCTCCTTAGAGGCATTCTCCCTTTCTAACTTTTCCCCAGAAGCTCAATTATTCCAGAGGTCTGCTCCTCTCCAGGCTGGACTAGTGCAATAGCCTCTTCCTCAACCTCGCCCTTTTCCTCCCTAGGCCCCCTTCAACTAATCCAGACTAGGGCTGCAACACGCATCCTTGGCCTCAAGCCCATGGACCACATCTCTCCAGCCCTAAAATCTCTCCATTGGCTCCTAGTAGCCGCAAGAATCAAATTCAAGATAATCTGCACCATCTGGTGCCTGGGACCACACTATCTCCAACTCTTTCTCCTTAAATACTTCCCTGCTAGAGCCCTCCGCTCCTCTAACTCCAACTCTCTACTTGTCAAACGCTTCGCCAAGCAGAGAGGGGAGGCAGGTCTCTATCTTCGGCTGGTACTTCTATTTGGAACAGCCTCCCTGCCCCTTTCAGACTTGCGCTGGACCTCCTTAAGTTCCAGAAACTCCCCAAAACTCTGCTTTTCTCCACCTCTTTCCCTCTGTCCCTTCCTTGCTAATGGCCCCACTGCCCCTGAGACTGGATGCCTGGTCCCTCATGAATCTACCAGGTTACCAGGCCCATGCCCAGTCTAGACCAGCACCCACCCACCCGTGAACTGCCCTTGCAGGCCACCCACCTGGTGGCTCATCCCACTCTTGGGTTTCTTCTGGGCTAGCACTTAGCCAGTGCCCCCAAACCCTCTGACACCCCTCGCCACTTCCCTCCCAGGATCTCACCAGCACTTGCCCATTCCTTGGCCTGATACCTCCTACACTTCTCTTCAACTGAACTTGCACATCCAAATGCCACAAGACCTAGTAGGACTACGATTGTATATTTACTGTTTTGCTTGTTATCTCTCCCTTGTTCCCTCCCCACTTGCATTGTGGCATCTAGAACGCCATTTTTGCTGTATAGGCACCTAATGCTCAATAAATATATTTTTTAAAACATGGTTATCTGAAAATAAATTGGTTAGCCTTTGGGGATGATTTCGTTTTCTTTGTGTTGACTCCCGTTGGGCTTCAACGCAAGTTGACAACCTTTACTAATTGTGCAGTACAGAACAATTTGACTATCAACTCTACTAAGTCAAGAACAGTAATCTTCTGCAAAAGACGTAAACCTAAAGTAATGGGGTGGAGAGTGGGAATGGACCACCTGACAGCTACCTCTTCTACGGGACCTTTGAGCTTCAATCTAAAATTTACAGTGTTAGTCTAGAAAATACCCTACCATTGCATAGATGGTATATTATGTTGGCCGAAAACCAATCGCATCGCCAGTTACAGAATCGTCAGCATAACCATAGAGCGTCCATTTTGTGCGCACAGAATCCGCCATTTTGCTTTCTCTTGCTTTTCTGTTCAAACACTTTGCCAAAATTAATTTAATTTCGTTCTGCTTCTGCACAGAGCAAGGCCACAAGTTACATAGTGCAAGACCAGCACAGACAGAAATACATTGTTTTCCTCCCTCACAAGTCCTTGAAGGCGAGCAGAGAGGCATTTAATCACCAAGCCAGGTGCCAGCTGGTCTCGCTGAAACTGCAGAAACTGTAGAAATAGGCTGTTAAAGGCATGAATTATACTCTCCTCGCGGCCCCCTTTCTGAGCTCTCTTAGATCAAGCTGACCTCTAGCTCATGAATAGAAACTAGAAGATAGCATGCCTTGGAATGTGTCTCTCCTACGAACACAGTTTGCTCACTGAACAAGAGCATTATGTTCTCTGTAACAAAGAATACTGTTTGTGCATTTGCAAATTGCAACTGTTGCTAAATCTAGTAATATAGATTAACAAAGAAACTTCTTAGAAGGTGTCATATTCGTCATAATTGTCAATCACTGAACCCTTGTTCAGGAAAATACATTATGGGCGGTTTTGATGTGTCACAAACTGATTGTATGATGGTCCTTTTGTATATATGTCACTGTTGTAGAATGCTCGCTCTCTTGCGTCTCACGAGGTCTGGGTGACACACGTTGCGAGACGTGAGATCCGGTCGGCCGACTGAGACTTTGCTTTGCAATAAACCCTAGATTTTGGGAATTGAACCTCGTGGCTGGCGTATCAGTTTGTGTATGGTGATTGTGCCTTGTTTCCATGCGTGAGGGTCTTCAGGGCCTATCAAATAATGGTGCCTGAATAGGGACACCCCCTCATATGCTCCATCGTGTACGTTGAATTTGAAGAAGGTGGAAAAAACCAATCGAGGATGAGGCCGTCGAGCCGGGATCGAGAGGTGTTCAGGGGGCCCCTGTGAAAGTGATGAGATACTCCTTTGCAGATCTGTACACAACCGGTCCCTGATAGACGCGTTCGGCCAGAGAGCAAGAAGGCGAGGGTCCCGAACCGAGGCAGATTGAGCCAGATACGAAGTCACGACGATCCTTGGTTGCGTCTGTATAAGACTAATTGCTTCTTGAGATACAAGCTGATTGATCAGGTGAGTCGTGCCCCGATTCTTAACAGCCCTGATATTGGTTAAGAGTTGCTCTTGCAAGATCAAACGCCCAGGATAAGGTACGAATAAGATCAAACATGCTTGGGAAATTGTCTTCCTGTCTAGTGGGATTTTTCCACTGCGGTAGACAATCTTTGGAAACTGGCCAGGCTGCGCCATCCGTAGGGACACCAGCGTTCGAGCTGTATGTGAAGTATGGAATAGGGCCAATAATGTTTAATGAAATTTGGCGAAGGCAAACCAGAAACGTAGAAGATTTGCAATGGCCGAAGGATGGTAGTTTTGAGATGCCACAAATAGAACATTTGGAATCAGTATTGCTGCGCAAGAAAGCACACCCTGCGACATTTGACGTCATTAGAGACTGGAGGAAGGAAGCTAACCTCTGGTTAAGAAGTAGAGAGAAACATGCGCGTAGGCACAAATCTAATGCAGACAGAGCACTAGAACAGGAAGAAAAGCAATGGGATGAGGATATCAGAAGGGCGGATAGGAGTCTTCAATTAGGCATACAAAAAATATAACCACAACAAGAGTTGCATGCATAAGATGAACTAATCAATAAGATTTTGAATGAAAAAAGGCAAGAACGCCCTAAAAGTAAAATTGACACAATTGCACCAGTGCCCATTGCTCAACCTCAGTTGCCAGCCCCCCTTCCAGTTGTTCCATCTGCACCAGCCCCTCCTGAACACGTGATCCCATTTCCCCCTCCACATACCGAGCTTGAATCAGCAGCTATCAGAGAAGGCAGAGCTGCAGATGCGGTGCCTGCACAGAGTGGAAGCACTAGTATAACCCGTAGTGCGGTTAGCAGGGAGAGAAAGAGAGAGCTGAAAGAACAGGCAGAAATGTACATTGAAGGCAATGACGAGGGATTGACGCTGAGTTCAATGTATGATTACAAGAAGCTCAGCAAAAAACAGGTACTGTTGGAATGCTTGGAGAGTATCTTATGGAGAGATGGAAGCAATTAACTGGTATGGTACCTCTGCAGATGTTGCGGGATTTGAATGCCTTTTCACGTTTGAGGGAAAGTGAGTCAGAGATGAAGGAGCACGTGGACAGGCTATTTGAGTTTAAAGGTGAACTTGATGAATTATATTCAGAGATGTTTTCTGTTCCTGGGTTTCGGTACAAAGAGGTAAAAAGAGGGAGACAAGTGACGGCATCATATGTCAAGCGGCGATTTTTCTTGCCATCAAAACCTCTTAGTGAAGAAATGAAAATATGTACGCGAGAGGTACTTAGATGGATTATGGATGCTAGTATTCCTATAATGGAGGTGCATGATACGTTTGAACTGTATACGAGAGAGATGCAAAGGAAAGTATAGCAAGTAATGGTTGAATATTTGCAAGATAAATATGTTGAGAGAAATGATTGCTGTCCCACTGAATTAATGACAGTATACAAGAGAGCATGTTTAACTGAAACTGGAAAGACTGCTCTATCCCTTGATCTAGCTATAGTGCTTAATAAGAGAGAGGAAGGAGGAAGGCCCAGCACGATATTTCCGATGAGAGAAGTCTCTCCCACTTTTGTGCCAAAAGTAGAAGTTCCTGGTATTAATGGACAACCAGCACAGGTAACGGAAGCACATTATACAGCACAATATGTACATGTCCCTTTTTCTAGACAAGAGGTGAATAATATAAAACAAACAATCCCTGATATAAGAAAGAATCCGGCGGGATTCTATAAAGAAATTGAATCCTATTTGAAATCGTCCATTTTTAATATGAGCGATATTGACCTATTATTCCCTGTAATTCTCCCAGCAGCTATATGGAAGCAAATTAGGAATGTAGATGATCATGAAACTTTAGGTGCTACTTAGGAACATTTTATAAAAGGGGATACGAACAGAAAAGCTGGCGAAAAGCCATCATCTAATATGTTAGCATTACCGGCACGAATAGTACAGACATTAAAGGTTATATTACCTGAAAGGAAAATTATATGGGACAAACTAACTGCATGCGTGCAAGGCAAAGATGAATTGGTTACTGACTATTTCAATAGATTTGAAGAAGTATTTGCAGATTATAGCAGTCAAGATTTAAGCACTGAACCTGGGAAAAGACTATCTGTTGACATATTTGTGAGAGGGTTGTTACCGTAAATCCAAAATTTAATAATGACGTCTGAAAGTGCGTGGCAAGCAAAGTCACAGAGTGAAATGTTACATATGGCACAATACTATGAGAATAGAGTAAATTCAGAGAAAGAGAAAGAGGTGAGGGATAGAGTGAACCTAAAAATGAGAGTGTTACTACAGCAGGTAGCGAATAATAATAGGGGTAGAAGAAATGCACAAGGGAGAGGGAATTGCTCCAACATGCACGGAGGTCCTATTGGACTAAATTAATGTACATATTGTAAAGAAGAGGGTCACTGGCGAGCACAGTGCCCACATTTGCAGAATTGAAATGGGAATGCCCCGAGAAGACAGAACAGAGGTTGCCCAGGAACACAGGGGCAAAATAGAAACACTAGTATGCCACAAAATCAGAATCACCAAGGAAATAACAACCAGAATCAGAACCAAAATCAAAATCAGCAGAACGGGACAGGGGATGGAAATGTTTTTGATACTCAGTCCAATACATACTATTCTGGTGACTTCACATCGGATGATGTATTGTTCCACTAGGACAGCCCAAGACAGGAGTTGGAACCGGTGTCTACTCCCGTTGATCAGAAAGGACACTAAGTAGAAATGAAAATTGGGAATAAGGAGTACACTTTTCTAGTGGACACAGGTGCACAGAAGTGCTCAATACACCATCACTTGGTTCCAGAGATACCACTGTCAGGGCAAAAGAAGGTTTCAGTAGGGTTCGCAGGCACCCCAGTAATTAGTCCAGTGTCACAGTCAGTGCCTATAAGGCTAGGTCCATTCACTCAGTCTTGCCTGTTTCTTTTGACACAAAATTGCAGCGAGAATCTATTGGGTTTAAATCTGTTGAAAAAACTAAGTGCGGTTATTCATTGTTCTCCTGATGGAGTATTCTTGACGATTTCACCACAAAAAATGCCAGTGTCCCTATTCTTGTCCAAAGCTCTGGCAACAGAAAAAAGTAAGGTACCAACTTGCATATGGGCGATGAATAATAACGATGTTGGTTGTTTGAAAATAGAGCCAGTGAAAGTTGCTTTGAAAGAGGGAGTCACATTGCCGCGTATCCCCAGTACAAAATTTTGGTGGAAGGTGAGAAAGCATTGAAATGCATTGTTTCAGATTTGGTTAAAAGAAACGTGATTGAAGAGATTACTGATAGCACCTGCAATACTCCGATTCTCCCAGTTTATAAGAAAGGAGGCAATGAGATACCATATCGTTTCATAATTGATTAACGCGCGATGAATAAAGTAGGTGATCCCCAATTTCCGTTGGTCCCAGATGTCACTACCATTTTGACAATGATTCCAGCCTCTGCAACACATTTTAGTGTTGTCAATCTTAAGAATTCATTTTTTAGCATTCCAGTACATCCAGATAGCAGATATTTATTTGCTTTCACGCTAGGAGGGTGTTCTTTCACATTCACACGAATCCCACAAGGTTACACTGAGAGCCCAAGTATTTATAGCAGAGCACTAAAAGAACAACTAGACATGTTAGAGCTACCAGCGGGGTGTGTACTATTGCAGTATATTGATGACCGGTTAATTGCTGCTGAATCAGAAGGCATTTGCAAAGAGGGTACCGCTATGTTATTGACACATTTAGCAGTGCATGGACATAAAGCTTCATTGAAAAAATTCCAGTATTGTCGAAAGGAGGTGGCCTATTTGGGCTACCTACTTTCGAAAGAGGGAAGAAGACTGACACAAGAAAGGATAGAGAGCATCTCTGGTATGCCTATTCCAAAGACACAGAAAGGAGTCAGAGCCATAATAGGCATGGCTTCATATTGCCGGCAGTGGATAGCGAATTTCGCTATGATTGTGAAACCAATGGTGGAATTGACAAAAAAGAATGTTGCCTTGCCTTTGCCTTGGAGTGAGGAATGTCAGAAAGCATTTGATCTGCTCAGAGTTACGTAGTGCTCAGCTCCAGTTTTGGGCACACCAAATTATGAAAAGGATTTTAAGTTATTTGTGCATGAGAATGATGGTTGTGCGCTGGCTGTTTTGACTCAGGAACACGGCTGAAGAAATAGACCATGTGGTTATTTATCTTCCGCGCTGGATCCTGTTGCATGCACCCTGTTTGCGAGCTGTTGCTGCGGCTGCCACGTCAGTAAGACAATCCGAGGGAATGGTTTTGGGTCACGCCTTAACCTTAATTGAGCCTCACACAGTAGACGTTCTTTTAAATAGAACGCAGACGCAACATCTTACATCAGCTAGATTGACTAGATATGAAATTGTCCTTTTTGCACCACATATCCAAATTCAGAGATTTTGCACTTTGAATCCTGCAGAGTTAATGCCCCCTCCTAATGAAGATACGGGTGAGAAGAAATCACCACCCCATGATTGTATAATGGTTACTGAACAAGAAACGAAAGGGAGAATTGACCTAACAGACACCCCACAGAAAGAGCAAGACGGAGAACTGTTTTGTGATGGCTCCTGTTTTAAATTACCCGATGGTACGTCAACTGCTGCCTATGCCATCACGACACTGAAGAGTATTGTAGAGAGCAAAAGAATTCCATACAATTCAGCGCAGGCAGCAGAGATAATAGCATTGACAAGAGAATGTGACATTTCTGAAAATTTGAATGTAAATATATATACTGACAGTCAGTACGCATTTGGGGTGGTACACAATTTTGGTCGACTCTGGGCTAAGAGGGGTTTTCTAACATCACCTGGAACTAAAATTCAATATGGCGCTTTGATAGCACAATTGTTGTCTGCACTCACGTGTCCAAAGCGACTAGCAATAATGAAATGCGAGGCGCATAAGAAAATAACATGTAACGTGGGAAAAGGAAACGCATTTGCAGACAAAATTGCAAAACAAACTGCCACTGATTTGCACACAGAAATGTTGATAGTTCAGTCAGAAGAAGTGCGCTGCATGATAGAGAATGCCACAGTCAAAGAGATGCAGGCGAAAGCAACTGCCGATTAAATAAAAGGGTGGCTGAGGGCTCCGCAGAATTAGACGTAGAATTAGACGTAGAAGGTTGCTGGATGGACAAAGAAAGTAGAAAGTGGATGCCGCCCAACTCCTACGTAACTGCAATGGTCACCATGGCCCACAGCCCCACACACATATGTGCGAAAAAAAATGATTCAGCATCTGGCTACAGTATGGCAGAACCCACACATTAGAAAAAATGCTGAGAGGCTAGTTCAGAATTGTATGACTTGTTTGCAACATAATATTGGAAAAGGAACAGCCACTCCAACAGATAGTTTTGGCCCCCCTCTATGCCCTTTGAAGTCATCCATTTTGATTTCATAGAAATGGAAAGATATCAGAATCTTAAGTACATCTTGATGGTAGTCTGTGCATTCAGTAAATGGGTGGAAGCATACCCACTCAAAGACTGCAAAGCAATAAGCACAGCAAAAGTGATGCTAAAAGAGTATTTTTCCAGATTCATATGGTCAGACAACAGCCCACATTTTGTTGCTGCCGTGATATTACAGATATTACAGATTTGTGCAGGCCTTCAGATTGATAAACGATTCCATTCCACCAGGCACCCTATGAGTGCCGTCTTGTTGAGCGTCAAAACGGCATTTTAAAGAATAAAATAAGTAAGATCTGTTCAGGGAATCAATTAAAATGGACAGATGTGCTGCCTTTAGCTTTGTTGTGCATGCGTACGTCTGTGCAAGCCAGAACTGGACTCTCCCCATACGAGATTGTCATGGGGAGACCTGCTAATGTTTGGTGTGCACCACAGCCTAGGCGTCTGAGTGAAGTTGAATAACTTGTGCTCAGTACATACTGTGACATTTTAACGCAGAAGCTCCGTTTGATTCATCAGCAGGTGCAGGAGGCTCTTCCTGTGAGATATACAGGCCTGGGGTATTGTCTGCAGCCTGGTGAGTGGATCCTGGTGAAAAATTTTGAAAGGAAGTCATCACTTGCACCGAAGTGGCAGGCCCTTATCAGATGCTCCTGACAACACAGACTGCAGTCCGTGTGGATGGTCGTAAGGCATGGATCCATGCCACCCACACGAAAAGAATTTCATCGCCATTGAAAGAACTGCCTGATCCAGATGACCAGAAAGAAATAGCTGCTCCCCGACTCGAAAGACACCATTGCCAGTTCTCTGCAACAAATTCTGCCTGGAAGAAAGCCTGAGAAGATTGTTAAAAAGGAGAAAGGGCTAAATGTGCCCCAACTTTGCCCAGCTGAATATGAATCATCACAGGCTAACATAAAGCCTGCATCGTCACTTGCTACATCACAGGCTGACACTGAGCCTGCATCTGGAAGTGCATCTGCACTGTTCATTGATCACACAGTACCTGAAGCGATAAGGTACAACCTACGTTCTCAAAAATCATAAGTGATCTGATCTTCGCGTTTTGTTGTTGCCTCTATTCCCATCATGGATGAATTGGGAACTGGAGGCCTAGGGAAGTGAAGCATGGGGGCTGTACCAATCTGGGAGCTCTGGAACGTGGCTTCCCTGTGCTATCTTTGAAAATAAAAATCCATTTGTTGATCAAGCGGGGTGCTTATGTGCAAAGGCAATTGATGTTTGCTGTGGAGTCTTTTGACCAATCTGCAGAGGCACGATAATCTTGCCACACGTTTAGCAATCCAGGCTGCCGAAAACTGGCCTAAACACTTTGTTAACATTTTCAAACATATTGGTGTTTCAACGAGCGCTGCTGTGAGAAGTATTTACGACGAACATTGTTGGAGAAGAAGAATCGCACACAATGCCCATACTTGCTTCTGTACCCTGCTGCAACAACGCTGATGATGTAATAGATATAGAGACTATAAAAAATCTAGAAAGAGTTGCTGTAAGAAATTAATGCTGATGATTGTAACACTTCTGTGAATTCTGTGTACCATTATCCCAGTATTATGGTATTTCTGGAGCGTGCATCCATTGAGTTCTCTTTTGCCTGCCACGAAAGCACCTGTCACAGACAGTCCAGTCCATGTACTCTCTTATACTCTCCTTCCAATAGAAGAAAGACACAACGAAGGTTATGG
Organism: Ambystoma mexicanum; assembly: GCF_040938575.1. NCBI lineage: Eukaryota > Metazoa > Chordata > Amphibia > Caudata > Ambystomatidae > Ambystoma > Ambystoma mexicanum. The sequence continues at coordinate 626,632,614 of NC_090932.1, read as the reverse complement.
TAATAAAACGTTAATTTTAATTATGAACATGACTCACTCAATCTTGAACAAGACTAACTGCTGGGTCTGCATCCATTTACCCCAGCATGGCAGAAAAGGAATAGGTTGGTATGTACCCCTTAATACAGCATGCTATGCATCACTAAGTGCACCCTTTTATGGAAAGTGGAATAAGAGTGGCACAGGTCAATTAGACAGGACGAACATAGATGAATTTGAGAAAGTGGTAATGGAACCTGTAGATTGTTCGATATTTAACAGAGCAAGAGTGATAAAATCAGTAGTAACACCAGTAGACAGACTGTATGTGCCTTATAAGTCATCTGTAATCACGTTTCACATGAACCCAGTAGGGGACAAAGATGTAGTGCCCCCCTCGTATAAAATAAATTACAATCTTCGCACTGTTCCATTTTGCTTACGAAAAAAAGGTTCCTATTCAGTAGGGACATTCGATAGATGCATGAATACTGCAGTACTTCAGAGAGAAGAAGAGTCGATATATGTAGGTGACCCCGTTTATTTTGTATGTGGAGAAAAAGCTTATCCCTGGTTACCTAGAAATTGGGGTGGAACTTGTTACTTAGGGATCCTCTTCCCCGGGGTATTCCTTTCCCGAACATCAGAGATATCGAAATTATCTAAACCCAGGCCCCGGTGGGAGGATGAAGCAGGATTTATTGCGGGAGACATAGCAAAATCATTTATACCATATTGGGGCCAAGCAATGAACTCATATAATATAAGAAGATTGTCAAGAATTTTTGAAAAAACGATAAATGGAACGACTAATATATTGTATAATATGCCTCTAGAAGAGAAGGAAATTATTAATGACACTTCAGAATAGAATGGCTCTTGATATAGTTTTGGCTGACCACGGAGGTGTTTGTAAAATCGTGGGGTCAGCGTGCTGCGTATTTGTACGTGACTCCTCCCCTACAATTTTTGAGGCAATAAAGAAGTTACACATTCTTAGTTATGACCTTCATCCCCCGACAGGTGGTTGGGAACTGAACATAAGTTCTTGGTTTTGGGAGTTACTACGCTCATGGGGATGGAAACTAGTTGCAATTTTAGCAACCATACTCGGAATCTTCATGACATGTTGTTGCATACACTGCCTGCCAATTATTTGCTCTGAAATAAGTGATGAATGCATACACATGGTAACAGAGAAAAGAACTCCCAAAGTGGATACGAATGCAAATAATTAAACACAAACTATGAAAGAGTTTATGTCAATTGATATTGATGATGACGATTACAGTAGTATGCATAGTTCAGAATTAGATACATGGTCAGAGGAAGATGCGATGTATGGTTGATGCGTTTGGTTTATGGCCAAGAGGAGGGTTTGTTAGTCTAGAAAATACCCTACCATAGCACAGATGGTATATTATGTTGGCCGAAAACCAATCGCATCATATGCCCAGCATCGCCAGTTACAGAATCGTCAGCATTGCCATAGAGCGTCCATTTTGTGCCCACAGAATCCGCCATTTTGCTTTCTCTTGCTTTTCTGTTCAAACGCTTTGCAAAAATTAATTTAATTTCGTTCTGCTCCTGCACAGAGCAACGCCACAAGTTACATGCAGAGAGACAAGCGCAGACAGAAATAAATTGTTTTCCTCCGTCACAAGTCCTTGAAGGCGAGCAGAGAGGCATTTAATCACCAAGCCAGGTGCCAGCTGGTCTCACTGAAACTGCAGAAACTGCAGAAATAGGCCGTTAGAGGCATGAATTATACTCTCCTCATGGCCCCCCATCATTCTGGGCCCTCTTAGATCAAGCTGACCTCTAGCTCACGAATAGAAACTAGAAGATAGCATGCCTTTGAATGTGTCTCTCCTACGAACACAGTTTGCTCGCTGAACAAGAGCATTATGTTCTCTGTAACAAAGAATCCTGTCTGTGCCTTTGCAAATTGCAACTGTTGCTAAATCTAGTAATATAGATTAACAAAGAAACATCTTAGAAGGTGTCATATTCGTAATAATTGTCAATCACCGAACCCTTGTTCAGGAAAATACATAATGGGTGGTTTTGATGTGTCACAAACTGATTGTATGATGGTCCTTTTGTATATATGTCACAGTTGTAGAATGCTCGCTCTCTTGCGTCTCACAATGTCTGGGTGACACACGTTGCAAGACGTGAGATCCGGTCGGCCAACTGAGACTATTTGCTTTGCAATAAACCCTAGATTTTGAGAATTGAACCTCGTGTCTGGCGTATCAGTTTGTGTATGGTGATTTGCCTTGGTGCCATGCGCTAGGGTCTTCAGGGCCTAAAGGGGCAGTTGAAGAGGCTTTGAGAATAGAATCTAAATATTTCATAGCCCAGCTCAAGAGACTGTACGTCTCTATGTGCAGATTTTCATTGCTTCCATTTCGGGAGTATTATTTGGCCATGGTTGTGCAATGCCTCATTTATGGTTTGGAATGATCATTATATGGTACAGTTGAGGTTTCCAGTTGTGTTCCCATTTCTTGAGGCCAGGTGAACGATATTTGTGTTTGGTCGCTGTTTTGTGGGGTGATCTTTATTTCTGTTGTGGTTATTAATCAGTCAGTCAAACAAGTTTATTCGAATTTTAAAAAAAATCCATCAAACAATCACATGAAAAACATATACATACAATCAATAAAAATGTACAATTCTTAAAAGCTAATACTTGTGATGTTAAAAAGACAGGTGAAAATAAAAATTGAGCAGTGGTAAGTTCGCATACGATAATTCGTACGATGCAATTTAAACATGGACACAGTAAAATCGGTATGCAAGGTAAGACCACTGTAAAAATGATTCATGTTTTGCTTCCGTCTCCCTGGAGCCTCAGCAAACTTTTTCTAAAATACACTGCTCTTTTTAAAAATGCGAGCAACGCCCAAGCTGTAAAAACACTGTCAGCACTAAGTAAAAAACAAGTGCGGCTTTGTAATGGCGTATCTCGGTTTTCCTTAGGGCAGGTAACAGAGTTGCCCTGCGGATGCCTGAGTAACTCGGACAGAAAAACATCAGATGAGCTAAGTCTTCCAGCTGATGTCCACATACCGCACAGCCGGCCACGTCTTGAAATCCCTTCCACCCAGCAGTAATTGCTTGGAGAAGAAGGGAATCAAAACGTGCCCTTGTAATTAGCCACCTGTCCTTTTTGTTATTAATATTATTATGGTTTTTATTGAGCGCGGACCTAGCTTTGAGAAGTAAAGGAGCGCTTTACAGGGGTATACAACAATACAGATAGACATTGCAATGCTTTTCAGAGGTAAAAACAGAAAAGATATACAGCGGGGGTAGGATACAGATGGGTACAGAGGAGGGGATACAGCTGTGCAGGGTGGCGGGGAAGAGAGGGGCAGTCACGTCTAGCACGTCAGGTGGCACATGATGGCCTAGATGTTGAGGAGGAGTGACTCCTTGAAGAGGTGGCTCTTGAGTTCTTTTCTGAATTGTAGGAGTATGGGGGTGAGTCTGACGCTGACAGAAAGGAGATTTTGCAGTCTTGAGGGCGTAGGCAAAAAAGGCTTGTTTTCTGGTCCTTTCCTTTTTTTTGCAGCAGATTTCAAGTCTGCACGTGTCCTGGCTTCTGGTGGTGTGCTGCTAGCCGGAGATGCTGAGTTTATCCATGAGGCAGCTCAGTGACTTGAGGTCGACTGCCTTACAGATGATGCAGCAAGACTTGAAGGTGATTTGTGCGTGTTTTGGGAGCCAGTGAAGGTCGATGAGGCTCGAAGTGATTGATGTGGTCGTATTTGCGTAGGCCCTTGATGACACTTCTCAGGGGCACAAGGAAGGGCGACCGGAGGCTTTCGAGGAGGGCATTGCTCGCATCCGGGTGGAATAGGACCAGTGCTTGAACGGTGCATCTAAAGCTGTGCAGAGGGAGGAAGGGCATGACTTTCCCCAGGAGGAGAGCTGATACCAAGCTGTCTGAGTTTTCTTAGCTATATGTGTCTTGAAGGAGAGATATTTGTCATTGTGGAACCCAAGGGACTTCATATAGAAGGTGAGCTGGGGTATGAAGCCCTCAAGGTTCATGGTTGACAGCCAGCTCTGCATGTCTGGGTGTTCAGTGTTGTTGGTGAGGAGTAGGAATTCGGTAAAGGAGTGATTGAGCTTCAAGAATGCACTTGGCATCCAAGACTGGATCAGCGTGAGACAGGTTTTGAGCCTGTGGATGTCCTTGATGGAGTCAGACTTGAGGTATAGCTGTGTGTCATCTGCGTATTGGTGGATGTGGATATTGTGTGTGGCCAGGAGGGTTTTGAGCCTGTGGATGTCCTTGATGGAGTGGATCTTGAGGTATAGCTGTGTGTTGTCGGTGTACTGGTGGATATGGATGTTGTGTGTGGCATGGAGGGTTCCCAGCAGCTCCATGTATAGATTGACGTTCACTGGGGAGATGATGGAACCCTGCAGGACTTCACAAGTGACGGGTAGCATTGGCGATCTAGAGGAGTCCATCTGAACAAACTGCTAGTGATTGGAGAGGTAGCACTTGAACCAGCGCAGGACAAGGTTGATGATCCCCATGTGCCGATGTAGAGTGCCTCTGAGTAAGTATTCGGAAGGGTACCTGGTTACTGCCTTGCTCTGCCCAGGTCGGTACAATAATATCAACAAACGAATGAGCAAGATCAGGTCGATCTCTGCTGAAGAGTAACCACTGCTACACCCCGAGTGGGTAACCCCTTGTGTGGGTGGTCACAGAATTCTCATGAAACTGTTCTTCTGCACAAAAGGGTTTATTTTGAAGTGCAGTGGTGTAGTAATACACTGGTATTTTTCAAAGACATAGGACATTCACATTTGAGGACATACAAAGTGTAGTACCTAAGTACGAATGATCATGTAGTCAATATTTGAGATATCTACTTGTACAGTTTGTTCATTCTCTATAGGTTCTTTGGGAAGGAAGCTTAGAGAATTCAGTGGAATCATAGACAGGTAGGGGGCCCATAGAGTGTGGGCACAATCAAGATTTGAACAACAACATATAATACATGTCAACACAACAGTGTTTCGGGCATTTTGCGTGGAGCTAGGTGAGCTCTAATGGTGTAGGCCTTCATCAGGACATGATTGTCTTTACGAGTGGAGGGTCCTATGTGGTCTGTAGGAGTGAAACAGACAAAGAACGTGTCAGGATGTACGTGGTCAGCAAAAGATCTAGCAGAGAGAAGTTATGAATACTATGTAAGGCGGATGCCGGTGCTTACCGAATCCGAGGAGCTTAGTGGCTCAGATTAAGAGGTGAAAGGATCCACTTCTTTAGGATGCAGTCGTCATCTTGTCAACAGGCGCGGTCACGCCTGTCAGGGGATAAGGAGGTAGGATTACTAAATGGCGCCCCAGGGGTGTGGTTCCTCTCTAGCCCATAGTTAGTGTGTGACTAGGGAGGTGGTGGTGTAGGTCTTAACAGATTTGGTGAGAGTAGACCTAGTGGTGGTCCCACTAACATGGAGTGTGCTTAAATGGGATAAAAAGGGCTTCTGTGGAATCACAAATGTCATTTAACAAGTGCACAGAGAGATTAGTGCAAATCGGTATTCAATACAAGGTGATTAAAAAGAGTGCCCCTTCTCAACGGTCCTGGGGGAAGGGTGGACGTGATTTATGTGGGCTGTGCAAGTTCTGGATTACAGTGCCACAACACGTGTCATGCAGCCTATGGTGTAGGTGGCACGAAGGGCTATGGGCGTTTAAATGTGCAGAGTCATATTGTTTAGAGATTCCTTACAGTGAGGGTAGGCCTACCAGTTTCTGTGCATAAGGCTGCGTGCAGTAGAGCTTACCTATTGCCAGTGCATTCAGCTTCCAAGATCGTTGAAGCAGCAGTGTGTCGTCTCGGATGTCGAGGTTGCAAGTGTGTAGAATGCAGGCTAGGGCCATGTTAAAGAACAAGGGCCCCGTGGTGGGGTAACCACCCAGATGCCTGTTTGGAGTTGATGCAGGCAGTCAGTCTGGCCAAAATGCAAGTCATGCAAGGTGTGGCGCAGGATGATGTCAGCCCCTGTCAATCCCATTGGGTGTCTGGGGCTAGGGCCGTGTCGAAGAACAAGGGCCCTGTGGTGGGGTGACTACCTAAGTGCCTGTTTAAAGTTAATGCAGGCAGTCAGTAGGGCCAAAATGCAAGTAATGCAAGGTGTGGCGCATGATGATGTCAGCCACTGTCAATCCCTGTGGGTGTCAGCTGTCATGTAGTATAGAATCAGGCCTGTGTTACTTCATTCCCACATGTATATGACATCAATGGTTTATATCAATTTCCAGATGTAATTACTTTAAAAAAAGATTTGACACAAAATCAAAAAACAAATTGTTACACAGTGCAATTCTTGTTTTTAGAAAATGGAAAGGATCTGTATGCAAGTATGGCCAGATGCAAGGTAGATGTGGTTTCTCAGAGAGCATCTGTAGCCATATTGTACACAACACATTGCTGTAGATGGGTGTTCTGTCATAGGACATACATACTGTCGCCATATTTTACAGGAAATGCTTCCACTCTACAGTTATGTTCAAACCCTCTTTGACAGTTCGTAGTTTGTGGACCCATTTCTGTTCTAGTCTGGTCAGGGTTTTGTCAATGTCTCCACCTTAACGGGTGGTGTTCACTTTCTGTAAAACACACCACTTTATATCCATGTTGGTGTCGTTCTTCTTAACATAGTGTTCCACTAGTGGTTTGTCCGGTACCTTGTTTTTTATACAAGACCGGTGCTCGCCAATTCGGGTCTTCACAGCTCTCATGGTTTTCCCAACGTATAGAAGTCCACATGGGCATTCAATGGTGTAAATAACTTGTTTGGTATTACAGTTTGTGTGATCCTGTAAGGTCCACGAGATCTCTTTGTGTGAATACTTTGGTTGTCTCGGTGAACTGACAGGCCATGCATTTTCCACATCAGTAGTGTCCTTGGACATGTGGTAATTTCCACAGAGTATTGGGTTGTTTTGGAGTTTCAAGAAACATATGGACCAGTGACTCTTTAATGTTGCGGTTTTTCTTGAAGGCAAAAAGGGGCACTTTTTGGAGAGATCCAGTGTTCTTGATCAGTGGCCAGTGCTGCTTGATTGTCTTTTTTATCAAATTGCTGAGGGGACTGTAGGTTGTCACGAATACCAGTCTGTCCAGTTCTTTTTTTTTGTTTTGGTGAGGCAGATAGTACGGTCTGTGTTTGTTGCTCTTTTGCTTGTGTGTTTCGCAGGTTTCCTTGGGTAGCCTCTGTTGAGAAGGCGGTTTTGTAGATCTGTGGCGTGTTTCTCATATGTGTCACGGTTGGTGAAATTCCTCCTAATCCTCAAGAACTGTCCGTAGTGCAGGTTATATTTCAGACCTTGAGGGTGATAGCTTCCAAAGTGTAGTAAGGTGTTCCGGTCTGTAGGTTTCCGAAATAGTTCGTGTGTAGATAGTCTCCTGACCTGTAGATGTGGAGGTCTAGGAAGTCAATCCTGTGGAAGTCCCAGTGCATCGTAAAGTTGGTGTGAGGATTGCATAGATTGAGCTATTCCTGGAGTGCAGTTAGGTCTTGTTGGTTCCCCTGCCAGATGAGGAGCACATCGTCGATGTACCTTTTCCACAGCTTGATGTTGTTTCTGTAGGGATTAGTGTCTGCCATGATGTTTTCGGTTTTGTAATGTGCCATGTACAAGTTGGCAATGTCTGGTGCACAGGTGGCCCCCGTGCTGACCCCTTTGATTTGTTTGTACAATTGGTCTTTGAATAGAAAGACATTTTTGGTCATTGCAAGTCTCACACATTCTAGTATGAAGTCTGTAGGGAAGGTTTCGGTGTCATTTCTTTTATCCAGAAAGAGCTTCAATACCTCTAACGCCTCTAGTTGTGGGATTGAAGTGTAAAGGGCCTCTACATCCAGGGTGGCTAAGATGTAATCTTGTTCCATGTTGATGGTCCCCAGCATGAGGATGGTGTCCGTGCTGTCTTTGAGGTAGGAATTGATTTGGTTCACAAAAGGTTTCAAGAAGAAGTCCGTGTAGACTGATAGGGGTTCGCAAATTGAGTCACAAGCCGATACGATCAATCTTCCAGGAGGTTTTAGTACGTTTTTGTGTATCTTTGGCAGTATGTAGAATGCTGGGATTCGCAGCTGAGCTTTATTGAGGAAAAGATGCTCATCTTCGCAGATCCAAGTTTCTCGAAGTGCATGGTCTGTTAGGCTGCGAATCTCATCCTGTAGACTCTTGGTGGGGTCCACTTGTAAGGGGCGGTAGGCGTTGATGTCACTCAGTAGGCGTAGGCATTCCAGGTCGTAGTCCTTGGTGTTTTGGATGACGATGCTACCGCCTTTACCGTGGGTTTGATGGTGATGTCATGGTTGTCTTTAAGGGAACGTAATGCTGTTTTTTCATCTACTTGTACGTTGTCTGCGTAGAAGTTCTGCTGTGTGAGTTCCTTCTGGACAGCTTTGGTGACCATTTTCTTATATGTTTCGAAATGACAAGGGATAGTGTGGGGAGGAGGCATAAATGTTGATTTCATTTTGAGGCCTGTGGTGTTGATGTACCTCTTTCGGGTCGCTCCATGATAGTGTTTGAGTGTTCTGGTAGATAAACCTCAAAGTGTTTCAAGCGAATGTTCCGGAAAAAGCGTTTCAGTTCGACTTCAGTGTTGAAGGCATGAGCTTTTGCTGCTGGTACGAAGGACAACCCTTTTTCCAACAGGTTTTGTTCGGCGGCCTGAAATTATATGGTCGGATAGGTTGAAGATTGGTATCCTCTCTGTTGTGGTTGGTTTTGGTACCACTGCCTGGTCCTCATTTGCTGTCCCTGGGCTGGTGGTCTTCTTCTGGGTCGCCCTCGTTGCATGCCCCTAGGAAAAAAAGGTCGTTGTTGTGGCTGTTGTTGGTTGCCTGAACCTCCCAATGTACTACCACTGCTGCTTGATGAGGTGCCTAAGAAGGTTACTCCTCTGTTTCTTCTGTTGTAGTTTCCTTGTTGCTGTAGTTCAGTGTAGTAGTTATCACGCAGGTAAGGCTATGTCTTTTCTTCTGCGTAATTTTGGAGGTCCTTCTTGAATTTTTGCGCTTTTGTCTCAATGGTTATTGTTTTGAATTTCTCGACCTCGGCTTCTAGTTTTTCTAGCTTGGTCTTTGCGTCTTGTATTGTGGCATCGTCTTGGAATTTCCTCTCTATTTCTAGAAGTTCTGATCCTTGTTTTTTGCATTCTTCGTCTGCTGTGTCTATGACAAGGATTTAGCCAATCGCGGCTGCATTTGTTTCTGACCCCGCAATTATTTTTTGTGAACTTAGGATTGTCCGTGAATACCCGTGGGATATTCTTTACCTGCAGTACTTCCGGGATAATGCCAGCTTTGAGGTACTCCAGCATAAACTTGCCATGCATTTCGGTCCGTATGAGTTTCTTCTTTTTCTGGTTGATGTGTTCAAGTTCATCCTTGGCCACACACTGTGTGAGGATGCCGTCTTCATTACTCAGGGTGGATGTGGTGCCCAGGAGTTTCTTGAAGTAATCATCTGTGTATGACACAATGTTCACTTTATCCATCTTGATGTTGTTGAGACAGAGTTTGTAGACTGGATAGTCTCTTAGATGCAACCCTGGGTTTCCATGGCAGTGCAACAAAACTAACAGCCGCGGGCTGTACTATAAACTAGTTTTCGGAAGGGTACCTGGTTACTGCCTTGCTCTGCCCAGGTCGGTACAATAATATCAACAAACGAATGAGCAAGGTCAGGTCAATCTCTGCTGAAGATGGAGAGTGCCTGTGAGTGCCTCGTGGTCTACTGTGTGGAAAGCATCTGAGAGGTCGAGTAGAACCAGTAGGCAGGGGTGGCTGTCATCAAAGATGTTGTGGGTGTTGTTGACCACCTGTATGGTTGCCGTCTCCGTGTTGCATCTGGGTCTGAACCCGGATTGGTAGGTTTGGAGGAGATTTTTGGTGTCAATGTGTTGCGCGACTACCGTTTTCTCAATGATCTTACTAGGAAGGGGAAATGGGTGATGGGACGATAGCTACCTAGGTTGTTGGAATCCAAAGTGGGTTTCTTTAGAAGAGGAAGGATTTGTCCTGTTTTTAGGGCCAATGGAAAAGTGCCTTGAGTTGGGAGCTGTTGATCTCCAGGTAGGGAAGGAGAGCTTCTGCGCTGAGGATCTTGGGATGGATGCTGGGAGGATGTCATCGGTATATGATGTGGCTTTGAGGGCAGCCAGGGTTTGTACCAGGTTGTCTGTAGAGAGTGTCTTGAATATTGTCCAGGATGTGGAGATTTCACAAGGAGGGACGTGAGGTGGGTCGGTGGATGTAGAGTTGTTGTCTATGTGATGGGCAATCTTGCTGAGTTGTCTAGAGTTGTCTATGTGCTAGGGGATCTTGCTGATTTTGTCAATGAAGAAGCTGTTGATGGTGGTGTATTCTTTTGGATGGAGTGGAGTAAGGCAGGGTCGGTAGTGGGTTGATGCATTGCTTGGCTGCTTTTTTTGTTGGCTTCTGCTATGGTGTTCTTATACTAGAAGGCCTTGGCTGTGTTGATTAGTTGTCGGCAGGTTGCTTGGAGTTTCTTGAATAGCGCCAGGTCAGATGTGGCCATGGACCAGCGCCAGGTTTTCTCTTGTTTCCTTATGGCTCTTTTACTGAGGTTGAGTTCTTGCATGTACCAGGGTGCTAACGGTTTCGGTCTGCAGGTGCGTTGTTTCAGAGGCGCATGTTGGTCAATGGAGGCTGAGCGAGTGACGTTGAGTGCTTCCACTAAAGAGTCGCAGTTCGGCTGGGGGTGTTCGGTTCATGTGAGCTGGAGGTTGGCGAGGTCGTCTATGAGGGTGGAAGTTATTGAAGGACCTGAAGGTTTGTCTGATGGGCTTCTGCTGGGAGGGCTTAACTGGGGTGGTGTGCAGGATGTTGAAAGGCATGGCTAGGTGTTCAGACCAGTCAAGCAGGAGAGTAGAGCTACAGTGGAGGGAAGGCAGTGCAGTGATGATTAGGTCAAGGATATTAACTTTCTTGTGCATTTGGTCTTTTGTGTGCTGTGTGAGGCTAAGGGTGTTGAGAACGCCAAAGATAGCTTTCTTCATCAGTATGGTGGCCTTGTTGCCTTGGAGGCAGAAGTCAACTATGAAGATGTTGTTGACGTTCGTAAGGAACATGGTTGTGATCAGGACGGTGATGTCTCCAATGAAGGCAGTGTTGGTTTTGGGTGGTCTGTAGATGAGATGGAAGTTAACTGTTTCCATCGGGGAGAGCAGGAAGTGGCAGGAGAGGACTTTGAAGGAGCCAATGTTGGTGACGTCAAGTCTGGTGCAGGGCCACAAGGTATTGTGGATGACTGCGAGGCCTCCAGCTGTCCTGTTCGGCTGGTCTCTGTGTTGGATGCTGTAGCCATCAGGGACAAGGACGTCTATGATGTGGGTGGAGATGAGTGTCAACCAGATCTCAGTGATGAAGGTGGCGTCAAGGTCGTGTGTAGTGATGAGGTCAGCTATTTCTGCTACATGGGTGATAGCTGTGCGGACGTTGGCAAGCATTAACTTCTGTGTTGTGGACAGCGAGGGGGTGCTGATGGGCTTGAGGCTGATGTGGGTGAGGTTGCTGCATTGTGGAGTCCATGCCTTAGAGGAGGGGCGCTGTCATTGACATTGGGTGTTGCCTGGTGATGGTGGGGAGGGCCTGTGGGGAGGGAGGGAGAAAATACACATCAGCGCATGCTTACTTGTTTTCTGCGCAGAGGTTCGGGCCCTCGGTCCTCCTGGACTGAACGGGTCCAAACAGAAATTGCCCTTCACTTCGGATGCCCAGACGAGAGACGCTGTTGATCGAAGAGTTAAGAGCAGAAAGGAAGAGGCAGGGCTGAGAAGGTGGGTGGGGCTTAGGCCACGTGACCTAGATCCACTTGCACCTGCTCACCAACTGCAAAGGAAAAGAAGCTGGGGGATGCTTAAGTAGGGAAAATGGGCAGCAAGTTTTAGGTTAATCTTCATGAGATACATTTTCAAACAATGACTAAAAGTATGCAAATTTATTTCCTAAATATCAATGAGGGATATCCTGGAAACCCATCAGGTTTGGGGCTCCTCACGGCCTGTGTCACGTCTCCTCCCACTGTCTCACCACCTCCCAGGCCTGCATTAGCCATGCCTCCCAGACCCGCATCCAACACCTTTTCCCCTGGTCCCACACATGCACCCCTCAAGTTCCCCGCAGCCCTCACCACCATGCACACACTCTGCGGCAGCCAATATCCTGGCTACGGCCTTTTTTACATTGGCATTTACCTTGGTGCTTACATCCCAAGCAGCGCTGGTCTACGAGCGCACAGAGACATTCTACGAACTTATGTCGGCGCTCCGACATGAACACACAAAGTGCCTCCGGTCATGTGACCTTACGCCGGCGACTGTCTCCCTTCACAACGAGGGTCACGTGACGCGATTCCACGTTCCCATGTGACTCGTGTCACGTGACCATTTCACACAGTCAAATGGGCAAGGGAAACACGAAGTGAACGCTTCACAGCTGCTTCATCGGAGTACTGCACAGCGTTTTTGATCACTTTGGATGTTTTGGATTTCATGACTACGGAACGTTCTACGGATTTGGATTGCTCTTCCCTACTGTTAAGTTGAACTGTTGTCCTCCGGTACTACGACCCTTGGCTTTGCTATTTCGTATTTTTGAACTTTGGATTTTGGTGTATTTGTCTGGCTACTGACCTTGGATTGTTAATTGGATTGCTCAAGGATCATCCACTGTACTGCCCGTTTGGCTCAGGTGTTTTCCACCCAGAGTGCTGTCATCGGCCCCTCCTACTCTCCCTCCTACTCTCCCTACCCCTTCTCAAGGCTTTCTGGCCAGCTTATTAGGGTAAGCCTTTAACACATAGTCTTGGTATATTTAACTGTCTTCCATTGCTACTGTTTGACCTAATCATTCATTGCTTTACAGTGGTCAGGGGGTCCTTCCGGTGTTCCTGGTTCCAGCTTTTCGGCACTCTACACCTGTGGCCTCAAAGATTGCATTGGTAGTGAATTCTTTTCTATCAGTGTGGTACTTGGGGACGGAGGTATCTTAATCTGCATGATCATCAAGAACAGAACAGCCTGAAGTTGAAACACATGGGTTAGAGGGTCATATGAAAGACGAGCTAGCAGGCTCATGTATCTAGATTTCATGCTGTAACTATTCTTTGCAAGTCAAACTTGCACTGTCACTGTCTATGCTGAGCAAGTTGTCTGTTGGGGGAGCTTGCCCCGGCTCTGAACATGCTGCATCTGTACAAGCTTAGGAGGAAAATCAGCACTGGCCTTGCACATGCTGTACCTGTACAAGTAATTGAGGGAAGCTTGCACGGATCCTCTGTGTGTCATAAATGTACCAATTTTAGTAAAGTGTGCACAGACCCTTGCAAACTGTAGCTCTGCCAATGCTGTACTTGTCCACATTTTTTAGGGAAATTTACACTGGCCCTGGCCATGCTGTGCCAGTATCTGTTTGCACGGGACGTGCTCTGACCCTCCCAATGTTGTATGTATGAAGGAAGCTTGCAATGACCCTGCACAAGTCCATGTACCCATTTGTTGGGGCAACATGTCATAGTCTTGTCCATGCTGTACTTTTACCCACTTGTGAGGGAAATGTGTACTGGCCTGTCCACTCTATACCTGAACTTTTTTGTGGGGGAAAGTTGCATTTACTTTTTCTGTGAGGAACTTCCACTTGACCATGCTGAACCACTTGTGTGGGAAGTCTGCTCTTGTTGTATAAATGCTACATCTGTTCGAGGAGTAATCATACACTACCTTTGCCCATGCTGTATGTATACGTGTTTGTAAGGGAAGCTTGTAGTGAACCTTCACATTATGAACATGTTTGTGGAAAGCGTCCACTGGCCCTGCCCTGCAGCTTCTGTTGGACTTTGAATAAAGCTGGAAATAGCCTGATCTATGTTTAAGGAAAGCCTGCGCTGTTCCTGCCTATGATGTTCCTATACCTGGTCTGTTTGCAAGGGAAGCCTGTGCTGGTCCTATGCATACAGTAACTCTGTGGGGCTCATTACAAGTACCCCGCCAGTTGTACTGGGATATTACGGGTGGCGACGATGCCGGCAGAGGCGTAGACAGGGTAGGGCCTGAGGGGCAAGGCCCACCCAAAATCTGTAAATGCCCACTCAGCATTGCTGAGTGGTCATTTACAACTGCCACTGTGCAGCCTGAGCAACAGGGTTCGGACCCTGCTGTGTGCATGTCAGGAACCAGGAAGCTATCTCTGCTTCCTGGTTTCTGTCGGTGAAGGAGCGGGAGGCCTACTGAGCAGCTGAGGAGGCAGCAGCAGCGTGGAGAGTCTGGAGGGAAACAGGTAATGGAATAAAAACGTGTTTTTGTTTGTGTGTATGCGTGTGTGAGAGGATTGTATGTAGGTATGAATGTATGTGTGCATGCTTGCAAGGGTGTGTGTAAGTGCACGTGTCTGTATGTACATATGTATGTATGCAAGGGAGTCTCTGTAAGTGCAGTTGTATGAATTAATGCAGTGGGAATGGTGTACATTGATGCGAGAACAGGTGTGAATGAGAATGCAGTATGAATGTTCTGAGTGCTTGTGTGAATGACAGAGAAAATGTATGTGTATGTGACTAGTGGATGAATGTGCATAAATGTGCATGAGTTTGTGTGTCTATGTGTTTATGTGTGTGTGTGTCTGTGTGCGCGTGTGTGAGCGTGTGAGTGTGCGCGCACATGCATGTGTGTGTGTATTTATGAGAGGCTGGGGTCCAGGGAGGGTCATTGGACCATGAAAAGTTTTTAACAGGGACATGGCATGTTAAACTGGCGTTTATGGGTGTAACAAAGCCAAATTGAGTGTTATTATTTGAAGGAGAGGTTGGTGGGGCGGAAAGATACTACACTATGAAAATGCATTGGAAACTTCTTCTGTGCATGGTTGGTGACTTGGCTCTTCTAATGAATCCCATTTGAATGATTTGGGCTTCCTATCTATGCTTTGTCGCTCCTGCGCATTTAGAACTGCACGTCCCTCTGCAGGCTCCCCTTAGGATGGGCACTACTACATTAGCTCCAGGCCGCACTTGTTACACAATCCTGGCTACGCCCGTGCATGCCAGTAAATTCTCATTCCCATGGAGTCCCACAGGACTCTATGGGATGGGGATGCTGCAATCACAGGCACCAGTAATACCAATGTTGGTAATTGCAGCAATTGTCTTCCAGCGGGGACCTGAACTACCGTCAGGTCAGGCCTGCCGGTAGATCACAGACCCTACCGACAGGCTTGGAGTTTGCTGGTACAAATTGTTACCGGCACCTTATTTACGGACTGGCAAACTCATAATGAACCTCTAAGTGTTGTATTTATGATGACAACTTGCCCTTTTGGAACATTTGCAGCACTGCTGCCTAGACTGTGACCTATAGGTGCATGTGTGGGAAATTGGACCGGCTGCTTCTCATGCTGTACTTTTAGGTGTGTGATAGTAGCTTGCAGTGTTACTGACCATGAAGTATCTGTTGAGTGTGTGATTGAAGCTTTCAGTGCTGCTACATGTGTGGCTTCTGTTCTTTGTTTGAGGGTCACTTGCTCTGATGCCCATATTGTACCTTTCCTGTATGTTAGGAATGTCTGAACTTCAGCTGCATGTGTTGTCTTGTTTTTTCTGTGTTTGCACTGTTTATGCCAGTACTGTACCTTTTTAGTGAGTTATGGAAGTGGTGTGGCCCACATTCATCAAACACAGCTAATGACTTTACACAGCAAAAAGACTACTATCAAGAGGACCTTTTTTGGGCAGTTTGTCAGAAATGAGACAGTTAAAGAACATTGGGCCAGGAGAATTGATTAATACTCAAAGGCCCAAAGTGTACTAAGACCTTATTTAGGAAACCTGGTGGAAGCAGAACTCTCACCACATCTCCACTCCACTTTGTGGCGGCCTGACTGCCCTATTTTCGTAACTGGCCCTAATAGCAGCCCATTGCAGTAATCTGCCTGGTCAAAGAATGTCTTTAGTGGAGGCTTAATGGATGCAGGTGGAGGCAGGGCAGAGGGAAAGATATGGCAATGAAAGGCAGTGGTAGTTTGACATCAAAATTTGGGGTGCTTGCAGAGAATCAGTGGGGTTGTTGAAAGGAAATGATAGCCTCCTTTCAACGACCTTTAAATAGATGCCTACTGTATGTAATTAAAGTGGCTCACAATAGCCCAGAAAACTGCCTCACAGAGGCACACGTGTGTTGGTGGGGGAGTGTGTAAAGGGGAAGTCTGGGGTTTCATTATTTTCCATTCTACTGTTATCATAGATTTTTCATAATTCTGACTATTTGTATTGCTAATCCTTCCTGATCTGGTCATAGTTTCTAATCCAGCCTTACTGTATATTATATATTTTTTATGTAAAAGAGAGTGATTTAATGTTACCTTTCTATGAAAAGCTCTAAAAGATGGTGGAGAAACTGCAGCTTGTGAACATGGCGGCCAAGACATGCATGCGAAGTGGTGAAGGCACATCTGGGATGAGGTGATTGTATAGTTAGGACACATGTGGTTGGTGGTGGGGTGCGGCAAAATTACCTTTCGCCTAGGGTGGCAAAAATCCATTCACCGGCCCTGAGTCTAAGCAATCTGCCCAGTCCAAACTTGTCAGCCTATTTCTGTTTGTGACGACATTGGTTGTAGTTACATTTTATGAATGTTAGATTTTATTGTGATTGCTTAGTTTTGTTGCTTTTTTATTGATTTGAAATGTATATAAACATTGAGATTGAAGAACGTGTGTGTGTACGCATGAGTGTGTGTGTGTGTTTATTTATCCATTGCATAGTACTTGTGCTCTCTCACTGTTATGTTTATCAGTACATCGAGAAATTAGTTTTAGAAACTGTTAAATAACAGATTTTTAGCCCGCCGTATTTATGTATTTATTATTATCTGTCGGTTATACCTTTCTCTTTTTTCTGCATCTCCTGTGGAAATGGAATTGGGTTTTTATATGTGTTAGTTCTTGAAGGTTTTTATGTGGAATTAAAGTTATTGACTGACTGACTGTTATGGTTAATTGTCTTGAGGTAGTCTATTCTGTGACGAGAGATTGGCTTCCCGCAATAGTCGCCTGTTGCATTGAACTGTGGAAAAGCAAGACAGTGTTGTTTTGTGGTATTCTGTCCCTGCTACCAGTGGAACACAATTCGAAGCACTGCATCCCTATCATTTCCTTTACACAGGCTGAACACACCCACACACACAACCGTGTAACCTGCCATACAAAATATCACGTTGGTCAATAAATGACAGAATGGCCATTCGAACAGATTCAAGCAGTTACACATGCTACAGGTGTGCCTCATTTTTTTCCCGGGTCTGTTTTGGATGCTTTTTCTGTGGGGGTACTCTGTGACCAAGACACTTTCCAATGGTGTGGCTCTACGCTATTCGCGTGTTGCAGCTTTCATTAACCGTCACTCAACCGTGGATTTGTGACTGGTGTAATGCATCCATGCCAATGTCATGTGGGTTGATTTTTCCATGCATGAGATTGTTCCTGACACGACAGCGATGTCAGGTTTTCTCATGTCATGCCTGCATTTCTCGCCCATTTGAGCAACGTCTTTACATTGCATTGTGGGGGGAAGTGTAATAGACACAACGGCATGTCCTGGAGAGCAAAGCAAAAGTAGAACTGGACCCACGTGTTTGGTATTGGTAAACTTGGGGGCACAGCACATTCAAAATCAAGTTCTCTAAAATCAGTCATCTTCTTGCACTGGCACGTGCAGGACCGCTGCATGAGTCATCTGTGTCTCCACAGTTATATCCAACCCTGCAGTCTTATCTCTCGCATAAGAAATACCCCCTCAAAAAAACCAGAGATCTTTATATTGCTGTTTACATATCAACTATGCCCAGGAGTAGCCTGCTCTCTGGCAGGTGATGTCATCTGTCCTCCTGCGAGCAATGAGGTGAGTATTTGCTCAGGCCCAACACTTGTTAATGGGGTAATAATCAGGTATCTGCTGGTTATTGTTCTGGATGTGTTTTTTTTCACGTCTAAAGTCCCCACACGTTTAAGCTGCTGAAGGGTTACTGGTTTAGTAGCAATTTGCGTCCCAGAATGCATTACCTCATGTGTTGGTGGGCTTCCAGCAATGCTGGGTTCCCTTTTTCTACGCCTCTTGGCATGGATCATTCACGCCATCTTCATTTGTGCTGTCAACAGTTCAGTTTCCCCTTCCAGCTGAGTTAGCTCTGTCTAGGACTGGCGAGTTCTGCTACGGTGGCGGGGGAGGGCCTTGTGTTCCGCCTCCAGCAGTCAAGTTGGTCACCCGCGTCAATGGATTGCTGCGACATTTCTGGCCTTATTGCCACGGTGCAATGTCAGTCATGGCAGAGCGGTACGTATTTTCTGCCAGTGAATTGTATCGAATGGGACGGTCAAGGGGTTTCTGTCCCTTATAACTGGAATACAAAAATCAGGACGAGATGGGGTATAAGCCGTGCAAACATGTAATGACACAGATCTAGGTGGTACTGTCAGGTGGCTGGCAAGGGGATACATTCATAAGAAAAAAGCTCTCTCAGTCATGGGGTAAGAAGACACTTCGCAGGTTCGAATCCCGGCAGAGCCAAATGAACCCTTCATCCTCCAATAAACTGAATAAGATAACATTGGGAAATAAAGTCACCAATTACTATTGCACTAAGAAGCTGGAGGAATCCGGAAGCAAGTGCTGTATAAAAATGTGATTGTGTTATTATTAGACTTTAAGTGTACATGTTTGTATTACAAACTGCTTAACTCGGAATACAAATCCATAAGGGCACAAAATACAACACATTCTCAAAATGATAAAAGGACAAAGCAATAACAATCCACTCTTATAAAACCCTAAATAAACAAGGAAATCACTGTCAAATAAAGCCAATCCTGTAAGGGAATAAGCACTTCTGAGTGCTTTAAGGCCTCCTGCTTCCTAGTCCATTAAAGGTTATTGGGTAAGGTTTTCATTGCCACTTTACAGGTTTCCACGTTATTCACCTTATTCTCCACCACCGCCATGTAAAACTTGTCACAGCACAGTCACTGCTGAGCATACAGTGCTTAAAGCCCATAACAGTGTTGCCTGTAGGTGTCTCACACTGGCCTCCATTAACAGTGGAGTGAGCTACTTCACCCTTGAAGATAGATATGCTGGACACAGGTGTAAGCCATGCATCCCCATCTCGGGCTCCAGCAGCTCGGGGGACAAAAACCTTCACGGGCCTCCAATGCAGACCATTTCCCTACCTCTGTCTTTAAGCAGAGAATACCCATCTTGAAATTTGGTAAAAAGAACTCTCGCACCGGGCAAGTCCAGAAATCCAGTTAACCCTGTAGACGCACAGTTTTCTTAATATGAAGATATACCTGAAGTCTAGGGCTTGGGCAAGTCTTCTCAGATTCCTTGTTTTTCACATGGTCACAGAATTGTTATTTCAGAACCCTCATGTCTGCTTTTTTAATTGACATCCTCCCATGCCAGCTGCATCTGGAGTTCCTTTGCCCAAACCATAATATGTGAGAAGCAGGGCAAAGATCCAGCTCGCCTTAGCTTTCCCACCTTTTCCAGATAAAGCTTACAGACTGATAGTGCAGGTTTTACCCAGATTCTATGTCAAGACAGGAGGCTTCATATTATGCATCTTTACTTCTGACAACCACAGCAGAAAAGAATAATTTTACAAACAAAAAGTTTGAACAACAGAACTGAAAACAATGTTTAAAGTCAATGCATGGGGACTCCCCAATCCAACATGGAGGACAGGTCATGCCCTGTAGATGACCAATGCGCAGGGACCCACCCCCATATAAATCCTTTACTCCAATCCCAACCCCTCTTTCCCAACTCATTTGTAGTCTATCATCACTTCAATCCAATGCGGCCAGGCTTGCTCACCCACAGCTCCTATCTGTTACGAAGTTCCTCAGGGGGCTAGCCTGCCACCCACACTGTTCAATCTTTATACCAGGCCTTTATGCTCCCTTCTAGACAATCGGGGGGTGTTCTTTACAAATTACGCAGACAACACTCAGTTATAGAAACTACTGGGGATTACGCAACTGACTCTGCATCCCCCCTTTGCATTTTCCACTGTCATCTAACTGGCTCTGCCTTAATGGCAATAAGACAGAGCTACTCATTTCTGGGTCAAAGGCTGCCTAGACGAAACTAAGCACTGATTATACAAGCTTACAAATAGGAACCAATAGTATTCCTGTTCAGAGCAAGGTAAAAACCTTGGGTATCCAGCTGAAAGCCGCTCTGCATTCTGGTGCATATGTCAATCAGCTGACTATAAACTGCAACTACTCCCTCTGCCTTCTCAAAAACATTCTTCCATACCTCACCAAAGACAACAGTGCAACCATTGCCCGAGCCACTATCTTATTAAGGCTAGATTACTGTAATTGTTTTAGTTTAGATTTTTTTCTTCTATAGTGCGCCTAACCCAGGGGTATCTGGGCACTTACATACTTAGGTACGCATGGTGGGTTACAGATCACCATACAAACAGTGACAAAGTATAAGTACAAGTTACAGATGTCAGCAAACATTTACAAATCAGAGAAGCAGGCATGAACAGCAGGGATTCGCCTGGATACAGATGATGCAAAATTTACCAATTTACAATAGATTTACAATATTAACTGTGGTCAGAAGCAGGATGTGCACATTACTTATACATGGTGTGCCCAGTGTAGTGTGGGGGGAGAAAGTGTTGCTAGGACGTAGATTGAGCCAGAAGCCATGATTTGGTTTTGGCTCTGAAGGTCCAAAAGCGGATTCTGCTCTTATGTATGAGGGCAGGGAGTTCCAATATTTGGCCTTTAGCACTGGGAAGCTAGATCCTCCTGCAGTTTTTAGGTTGTATTTGGGGATGCTAAGTTGGTTAAGGTAGTTGGATCTGGTCGGTCTGTGCAAGTGATATCTACAGAATTTGCCAGTCATGTATTTCGGGGCCATGTTGTAGAGGCATTTGTGTGTGATGACTAGTGATCGTAAGGCGATTCTATCGCGTACTTGTATCAAGAGTGCCTCCCTTCTGAGGTTTGAGATATGGCTCTGGCGAGGGATATTTAAGACTGATCTTAGGGCATTATTCTGAAGAACTTGGAGCTTATTTAAATTCTGAGCTGAAGACCCAAGGAATGGGGTATTACAATAATTCAGCTTTGAAAGGATCAGAGCTCTGTCGGTACTGATCTGAGCCTCAACCAGCAACCTAAGAAAGTGACAAGTACTCCAAAACAATGCCGTACGCATTGTTAACAAACTAACTAGACAGAAACATTTCCCGAACCACAGACTAAAACTACACTGGCTACCTATTCAGGAACTTATCAACTTTAAAGTAGGAATATTGGTCCACAAATGTTTGCACACAGCCACCCCTGCCAATCCTAAATCACTAATTCCCCAGTACTGTCCAACCAGAGCACTATGGTCTTCTAACAAAAAGCAGATTACATGCCGGAAGTATAAACGTGCAGATGGTGTGGGAAGATCCTTTCCGGTAAAAGTGGCAAAACCTTGGAATTCTCTTCCCACCACAATGACAGTGGAACATGAACTGAGAATGTTCAGGAAATCCTTAAAACCCCTGTTTTTTAAGTAATCTCTCTGCTCCCTATGTAAAGTGATGACTTTGTGCTGTATATTGATGTTTGTTCCATTGTGTTGTTATGCCCCGATGCACGAGGGATTTTGCACATTAGAAATAAATAAATAAATAAGACTCAGCTTGTGCAGCGCTTTCAAGAGTAAATGGACTTACCATGAATACAGCCAAGACAAACATATGGTTGTGGGGTCTTCTAGCCCATTGAAGAATAAGGTCTTGATTGAGGAGAGTGGGAGAAGGTGATCCACTGGTTGGAATGTCTGGTCACTAGCTTTGCCTGCTCTGTTCCATGGAGCAACGAAATGGCAAAGCACTCGTAGGATGGCTCAGGAAACTGGGAAAAGGTTTTACTTTCACCCTCGTCTGAGATCCTTATATTTATCAGTAATTGTGCAAGCATATACATGTAAGTCATGCCTGGTGCTGTTTCTTGTAGTGCTAATTCATTTATGATCAAGGAAAATAGATTTTTAAGATCCCTCCTTCATGCCCCTGTGAGCTTTTCCATTTGGTAAGAGGGGAATTGATAGTTTTCTCCATTTGTTGTATGGTGGCCTTTCAGTCCATACTCATATGGTTTAGAATACAAGTCCAAAAAGGTTACCTTCTGGCCATGGCAGCCGATGTGATTCTGTGTGCAGCAATAAATGGGTGCACAGGCTGCTAGACGCGGTACCCAGGAGCAAATAATGGCGTGTTCCTGGAATTATAGAAAAGGAGGAGAGGCCCATTTAGATTCGGTAAGCGGAGGGCTATCTCAGAGGAGGGCTAGTTCCTCTAGTTGTACGGGCGTGTTCTTACCTTGCGGTGGAACGGGAAGCTCATACAGAGAGAGGATGCGTCTGTCCTGTAGCGACGGCGGTCGCGAGTGGAGCAGTAGCTGACCTGCAACAGCGCATGTGTAAAGGAGTAAAGTGGCTTCCCTATGCGCATGAGCACCATCGTACCATGGAAAGAATGGCGAAAGAGGACATGCGCGGTGTATTAGGTTGTATGCCAGGTGAAAGGACGGCCAAATGCCGGAACAAAATGGCAGAGCACACCCTGTACAAGAGCTGACTAGCAGGTTTATATCTCCCTGTGTACATCGGCTGGGGTAGTGGAAGCCGATGTGGGGCACTCGTGTAGGGCCCAGTGGCCCTGGGCAGAATCTCCTAAACAATGAAATATGGGTGGTGTGGAGCAGGGGGCACCCTGTGGTGGGGAGCCTATGTAGACACAGACCTGGGACACACTTAAATAAATGAGGGGGCCAGATAGAAATGCCTCGTATGATTGACTCGCTTATCAGAACCGCACATTGATGAAGAATTGTTCAAGGACAATATAAATTCGACACTTCTTCATTAAATTGTATGACCCCTGAGGAATGCCCTACACCTTAAGTTATGAAAGAACAGAAACATGTTGGGTGCTAATGCAAGGGAATGTTGAGAATACTCATCCGTGATTGTCTTTTTTATCAAAAGTTGAATGTATTGGGTATTTTCCATGCACTGTTTGTCCTTACAGGGGAATTTGTGCCTGTCAAATTTAGAGATTCATTGTGTGGTATCTTTACATGTTTTTATATGTTTGTGTGAAAAGGTATCTTTTTAAATGGAAATTCAATAAAGATAATGGCCCTCATTCCGAGTTAGGACTACACCATGGAGTAAATAGCTCCATGGTTGGCAACCATGGAGCTATTTACTCCATGGAATACCGGCATGGTGAATGGAGTAATTTCCGGTCCATTCCAAGGTTGGATGGACCGGTAATTCCCCATTCACCATAGCCCTTCGCCATCCCCATTTCTGCCCCCATAGGGCTCAATGGGAATGGGAAACGAGGTAATTACGGCACCGTAAATTACGGTGCCGTAATTTACTCCAAGGTCACTTTGCGGGTCCCGTAATTTACTCTTGCTAAAAGCAGGAGGTAAAGAGGGACCCGCAAAGGGAACTCGGAATATGGAGGTAAGGGATTACCGCCATCGGTGCCCTTACAGGCGCCGGTAATCCCTTACCTCCAACCTCGGAATGACCCCCAATGTCGGCCCGGGAGGATAGCTCAGCGGCAACGCGCTTGCCTTGGAAGCAAGACGACACGACGCAACACAGGTTCGATCCCTGGGTCTGTGCTTAGAAACCTCTGGGTATTTAAGCGTGTTATAAATATGCAACTAAGGCAAAAAAAAACAATTACGCAACTAAAAATCAAACAATTCCTGTAACAGAGCCTCGATGCCCGTGGGCTGTGTGAGCGCTTTAAAAATGCAAAAAAAATATATATATATTTTTCAATAATGGATGTGGATTATACCATGTTTCAAATTGTTGAAGAAAGACTTAATAGAAGCTCCTTCAATTAGAAGGGTATTATTTCCTTTAATATAAAGTCATATTGAATTTCCCAGAAAGTAGGAAAGGCATGTTTTCCCCCCATTCTTTTTCTGGGGTAGTCGTATTTTTAGAACTAATGGGTTATTCACTGGTACAATGAACCTACACTAAGCTTTGCTGGCCACTACACTTCCCTCCCGCTTGTGTCAAGTTTCCCTCCATTCTGCTACTTGTACCCTCCCTCATTGCCTTGAAGATTTACAACATTGGACCCACAAGGGTCTACCTATACCTGCTCTTCCGGAATGAACTGCAAAATAAAAAGGGGTTTGCTTTCTTGTTTCTTCTTCTTTCCATAGTGGCCAGCTTGGGTTGGATAGTTTTCCTTCCATGAAAGGAGGCACGCCCAAAGGCATCTTTTTGTGACAGGACAACCTTTTCTTTAAAAACATTAGCACTCTAGATGTTGTTCTATGTCCTAATTGAAACTGTGCACCTGGGCCATTGGCTTGGGCTGCCGGGATTTTAGGAGCCGATATGGCCTGCACCCATTGATTTTCAACTATTTATGTGATTCGGGGCAAATTGCTTTATATATACCTGTGTCTCAAATTACAGACATGTAAAATGCAATAAAAACATATCAACCTAGTCTAACAATGATAAAAATATTAATCCTTTTTATATAGCACTTGATTTTGTATTTCTGACACTTCTAACTGCCGTGGTAATAAGCGTTTCTTTACACCATGTGATCCTGGGGAGGATCAAGGGCTCATTCAGCCTGCTAGGATTCAGTCTTGCAAAGTGTATTCTGACCCTTTACCTGAGGAGAGCGTTTAACTTGTGACTCTATCCTCCCGACTGGCTGTCTAACACCACAGTCTAATACTTCCCCATTACTCACTTGCCCACCTTTCCCCCCATTTCATCCTGGTTCCTGTAATCCAGTCTTGACTATTGTATGTACCGACAGCACCTTAGCACACCCAGTCAATACAGTTCTCTCTCAGAAAATATCTACTCCTCTGCCATAATTGACCTTCCACTATAGAAGTAATTCCTGAGATGCTGGAATTCACTGGAAGCTGATTGGCAGCATATGAAGGCGCAAAACAAAATCTGCATACAAATGTTAGATTCAATCCTTTATAAAAGCAAACAATAGTCTTCACTGGAGACAGTCAGGTCTCCGAGCCAGCTACAGCACTGAGACGGCTCTAGTTGATCTTCAGTCAAATATGCTCAAAACCACAGAAGAAGGGAAATCAGGGCTCCTGGCCCTATCAAATGTGTCGGCGGCCTTCGATTTGGTAGACCATGGACTTCTACAACAATCCCTTCATCATGTTGGTCACTGTTCAGAGAAAGCCGCTGATTGTTTTTTTTCTTTACTGTCAGGCTGTGAATCTAGACTGGTGTTAGTAACCCCCTTTTAGCCTTCCCAGGTGTGGTACTCAGCCCTACTGGAATTGGCTGTCCATACTCCTCGTCTTCTCCCTCTCAACTCTTCAAGGTGCTTACCAGGACTTTCGCAGGACTCTATCTGTATCATCCAGGACTCCTGGGCTGCCTCTACCAAGTCGGGGTACTGTTCAGCATGGAACCGCTCGGTTAGCTGGTGTGTGGCTCACCACTTCGATCCCGTTTCTGCCCCTCCAATAGAGGTGGTTAACCTTCTGGTGGAGTTGTTTAGGGAGGGCCAGGCTTAAAGGACCAAAAATGGACTTAGATCTTTATTTAAGTGTGTCCCAGGCCTGGGCCTTCTGTGCCTTTGCTTAGGTCCCGGCGGTCGTGAGGCCCCATAGGTAGGCACCAGCTGTCACTTGTAAATCAAACAATACACTCTGTTTTCAAGAGGGGCTGTGCTGTATCCAGGTATGATGCTGTTTTGTCTGTCTCAGTGTGGCCGTGCTACTCACCACCTTACAAGCCCCTGTGACTCGCTTAAGAAAAATAACCGCCACAACCACGTCAGTAGTCCACGCCCATCAGATGCTGCACAGCCCGTCTATCTGGGGACTTACAAATACAAATGATTGCGTTCTTAGTTTTGCAGAGCATTTAAAGACGAAGCTATTCATAAGTGATGATTCAGTTAAGTAACCATTGTTTTGGACAATATGTGCTTAAGGTTTTGGGTGAAAGAACTGAAAAGGTGCATTTCTATACTGAAAACACACACAAAGCACAGGTTAGCCACCTACAACAATGCCAAAACAATGAAAGTATGCCACACAGAAAAAAAAAAGATCCCTAATATTCATGTGCTCTTATTTGGCCCACGATAAAGCATGGTGGTTTGTTGAATGTCACATTTTCCTCTCATCCTTTATGAAGCAGGTCTTTGCCAAACAATGAAAAACCACTACTTTACCTTTTCACACATTTCTGTTCTGACTATATGTCTTGAAAGAACATTTACAAAACCCACAGGCAACTGTTTAGCCTTCTGCTGAATTCCATTCTGTTATTAGTGCTCTTCCATTCAAGATGTGGGAAACTAACTCCACAGGGCCTCATTACGACCCTTGCGGAATGGGTTTAACGGCGCCGGTAGAACTGCCGGCGCTGTTAAACCCATTCCGCCCTATTACGAGGTCCCCTTGCGGGACCCGCTCTGGATGTCTGGTCAGACCAGACGTCCTTTGCGGGTCCCGCGAGGGGACCAGCATGCTAACAACGGGCCCGTCATTAACGGGCCTGTTGTTAGCATGCTCCCCATTCTCATTGAGCCCTATGGGGGCTCAAATAGGGATGGTCCGGGTCCGGGTTCCCTGAATGGGGAAATACCAGGCCCTCAAAGTCGAATGGCCCGGTATTTCCCCATTCAGGGACCACGGACCCGGACCCGAGGTTGGTGGCAGCCATGCCCTTGTTAAGGGCATTGCTACCTCCAAACTCGTAATGAGGCCCACAGTCATATTATTTTTGCTTCACACATTTCTTTAAGTTTTGATACATTTGTGTGAATACTTTATTATAATTTGCCGTTATAAAATAGAGTATCGTTGAAAGCTAAACATGGGGAAGAGGAGGGGGAAAGGAGGAGAGGGCATATTAGTCATGATCATTAATTGGGTTTATGGGAAGAGAGATTGCTGGCCTGGAGACGGCAGAGGTTGTTTTCCCTGGACCTATAAGGCACAAGTGGAGGGTGCACCTGGTTGGACAGTATACACCCACTTTTTCCAGAGGGCAGATGCCACCCCTGTTGGGTTATTTTGAGGTGGACATTATAAAAAAGATGTTTGCTTGTCTGTTATGCCATGGCATTTGAGCCCAGGTCATCACATTCTCATGGCAGACACCAACAAGACAACATGAAAGTGTATTAAAAAAATGCCTTGTATCTGGGATTTAACTTTGCAAGGAATATTCCAAAATAGATTGCTGGGTTTAAAAGGTATGCACCTTTTATACTTTGCTGGCGGCGTTATAGGATATTCTTCTCTCTTGGATTTTTTTTCAGGTGGTGGTCATTCATTTTTTGAAAGGCCAATGCTCATTTGTCCTCTGCACTTCCTTCTATTAAGAAGGAATGTGCAGATTTCACTTTAAGATGTGTTCACTTCCTGTCTGTATATCAATGAGCTCCCCTGGGCCTCATTACAAGTTTGGTGGTATCCCGCCAGTATATCTGGCGGGAACACCACCAAACGGAATTACCGTTAACAACACTTGGTCTGCCAGAACTACAAGTGCCGGTAAGGGCGATAAATCCCCATTCCATGGAGTCTGATAGGACTCCATGGGGGGATTTGCTAGTGTTGTCGGCATCGGTAATTCCGGTGTCGTTAACCAGCTATTTTGTTGGTCGGGTGACGGATTTGGCCGGAGGTAATTCCAACCACCCCACCGGCTAACTTGAAGTGTGCTGGTGCGGAAATGTGCAGGTAAGCAGAATTACCAGCACGTTATTTCCACACTCATAATGAGGCCCACTATCCTACAGCTGCTCCGGTAAAAAGAGGCTACTTCAATAACACTATACTTTACCCTGTCGGCCAATGCCCAATCCCTGCCCTGAAAAACTTGAAACCTGGGGTCACAACAGGAGTCATTCTGTAGGTATGTAGTTTAAAATAATAATAATCAAAGCATTGCTTGGCGATTCATTAAAAATAATCCTTATCTGTAGTTCTGAATAAAAAGCATATTGCCACTTTAGACAATGGGCCTCATTACGAGTCTGGCGGTAGCCATGCCGGAAAAACCATCAAGCTGCCGTCAGACCGGTCATACCATTCCGCCTCTGTGATTGCCAGCATCATCGGGACATTACAACCCCGGGGACCCGGTAATTCCGGAGGCAGAATTCTGTAAATCCCCATTCCCATGCATAGGACTCCATGGGGATGGCGACCATGGAAACACTGGTTCCGTCTATGACAGAGCCGGTGTTTCCATGTCCGCCTGCAGGCGGGTGGTGTTATTTCCGCCAGGTCAGACCTGGCGGGAGTGACACCTCCCGCCTGCAGGACTCGGAATCAGCTGGTCCGGAAACAACGGTGGCAGCAGATTTACCAGACATGGCAACATTCCGACTCACCTGGGCGGGAGATTTCATCCGAGAAATCAGGAGTCGCACATTTTCCCATAGCGATGCATTGGGGCTCGAAGTATTTTAGGTGGGAGAACATGAAAAATAGT
This sequence comes from Ambystoma mexicanum, assembly GCF_040938575.1. NCBI lineage: Eukaryota > Metazoa > Chordata > Amphibia > Caudata > Ambystomatidae > Ambystoma > Ambystoma mexicanum. The sequence continues at coordinate 626,603,987 of NC_090932.1, read as the reverse complement.
AATAATTTTTTCACGAAAAATCGGGAGTCTCCCGCCTAAATCGGGAGGGTTGGCATGTATGGATTTACCGCCATCGTTCTTTCCGGACCGGCAGGGTCTTAATGAGGCCCAATATCATCAAATACACACAGCACAAAAATAAATGCAATCGAGAAACTGCAATAAACACAATAGTTTACTTCAGTTACCAGAACAATATCACAATTGGTTTGAACTGCATCCGAAAGTCAGATGGAGTTTTCAAACGAAAGTTGCAAAAGGTCCTGTGGCAAACAATATTTCTGCCTGCTGCAGCTAGGTAGATAGATGTGTGAGCAAGTGCCTGAACTCTAGACTGGTCTCACATCAGGCTTTTTCAGTTGCCAAAGTGTATGCTCCTTGGCAAATCATTTCTCACCTTTCTTTGTCAAAATTACAAGTCGCTAGAACTGATTCAGGTACACTAAAAAGAGCAGGAGTTGTTTCTTGAGAAAAAAACTACAGTTAAGATGGCTGCCATGGAAAATGCAAAGGGAGGATGCAGACCATCTTTACCGTTTCCAGAGAAGCAGAGGCAAGGGGCGCAGGGACCCCAAATAGAGCGAGGCAGGTAAGTTGGTACTGGAGAGGGTGTAGGGGGCGGGGTGAAGTGCCTCGACTCTGCATGGCAGTCACAGCAGTGTGCGGGAATCGCAAGCATCAACATTTTAAATGACGTTATATGCCCCCAACACTGAATGACTGCACAGGGCCTGCACATCAATAAAGACAAAACATGTATTTCTCTCCCACGTTCATACTATTGGGATAAAGACATCAATGCATTCTTACTACATTTCAATATGTATTTGGATCAAAACATATGACATAAGCAATTTTCCCTGAATTGTATATGAACCATGATTGGTAACTAGAGAAATTACATTTTCTATGCTTCTCAGTATTACATAACTGTAAAACGCTGTTTATTTAATTTTACTTGCATTTTAAAGTAAAGGGCGTTTGCTGCTGTATTTCAAAAACTATGCACCATGATTTGCCATACTAGCAAGTATGATGCTACAGTGTCCCCTGCTGTCCATCTGGTTAATGCTCACTTTTTTCGCCCAAACAATATGAGCCATGGTAAATGAAGCTGGACGATCGATATATTTGTGTTTCAAGATCGCTTTTGGAAGGATGGTTTTCTTAGTGTTCATTCTTTTCTTCTTTACAGTGCCCTTCAATGACATTGTATATGGGTTTATAAAGTTACTCTGAATATACTGAAGTCAACAAACTTTGAAAAATACTATTTTGATGCGATGGCCAGAGCCTCAGTTCATGAACGTGCTTCATAGACCATCAATAGACCAATGTCCATTGTAGCATTTAATTCCGAAAGGCCCTGACTTGAGGACAGGAACCTATAGACCTTTTTGCTTGTTCCACAAGATCAGCTCCCCAATGGATACCCATCTAAGTCTCTGATTGTTTCCGTGGCCAGTTAATAATTCCCCTGCATGTCAGCTCATTACTACTCCAAAGGCCTGTTGTGACTTGAGCCTGTGCAGTAAGCGCGGGCCCAGTCGCGTCATGGGGGAAGAAGTGATCACAGCACGTCACCCATTGGGAAGGCTGTGATCACATGTAAAGTGTTCAAAAAAGGCGTGCACTGTCCCCCTTGATGGCAGAGACCCTGTAGCAGAATAAACTCTACCCCTTGAAGGGGAGACACTGTGTCAGAATAAACTCTCCCTATTAAAGGAAGAGACTCTGTATCAGAATAAACTCTCCCCTTGATGGGGGAGATTCTGCAGTAGAATAAACCCTCCCCCTTGACTCTGTAGCAGAATAAACTCTCCCCCTTAAACCGAAGACTGTTTCAGAATAAACTCTCCCCCTGAAAGGGGGAGAATCTGTATCAGAATCAACTCACCCCATTGAAGGGGAAGACAGTGTACCAGAATCAACGCTACCCCTTGAATGGGAGTCTCTGTACCAGAAGACACTCTGCCCCTTGAAGGGAAGACGCTATGTCAGAATAAACTCTCCACAATGAAGGGGGAGACTCGGTAGCAGAATAAACTCCCCTTGAAAAAGGAGACTCTGTATCAGAATAAACTATCCCCCTTGACGAGGGAGGGTCTGTATCAGAATCAACTCTCCCTTTGATGGGGTAGATTCTGTAGCAGAATATACTCTACCCCTTGTTGGGGGAGACTATGTAGCAGAATAAACTCTCCCCTTTCAAAGAAGAGACTCTGTACCAAAATAAACTCTGCCCCTTGAAGGGGAGATGCTGTGTCAGAATAAACTATCCCCATTAAAGGGGGAGATTCTGTAGCAGAATAAACTCTATGCCTTGATGGGGGAGATTCTGTATCAGAATAAACTCTCTGCCTTTTCTGTATCAGAATAAACTCTCCTCCTAAAAGGGGGAGACACTGTGGGCCTGATCACGACCTCGGCGGTAATGCTAACGCTACTAGCGCGGGGGCTATTAGCGCGACCGCCATAGCCCCCGGCGCTAATAGCGCAGGATCACGAGTTGGGCGGACTTGGAAGTCCCCATTCCCCATTGAGCCCATTCGGGAATGCCCCATTCCCCATTGGGCTCAATGGGGAAATTTGGCGCTCAAACCGCCGGTGGATTTCCCGCTGGCGGTATTAGCGCGAATTTTCAGTGGATTTCCCCCCAGCTCAGAGCTGGTTTGAAATCCGCCGAAGCCCTGATTCGGCGGACCCTTAAATCCAGCGGTAATAGTGCTACCGCCGGATTTAAGGGTTACCGCTGAAGTCGTGATGAGGCCCTGTATCAGAATAAACTCACCCCATTGCACGCTACCCCTTGAATGGGAGACTCTGTTGCAGAATAAGCTCTCCCCCTTGATGGGGGAGGCTCTTTATCAGAATAATCTCTCCCCTTTGAACGGTAGACACTGTAGCAGAATATACACCCCCCTTTATGGGTGATACTCTGTAGCAGAATAAACTCTCCCCCTTGAATGGGAGACTCTGTAGCGGAATAAACACCTCCCCCTGTATATGATGTGATAGGTTATTTATAATGTGCTTCATACCCAGAAGTTTATAAGCGCGAACCAGAGGATCGAACCTGTGTTGCTCCATGTCGTTTTGCTTCCAAGGCAAGCACGTTGCTGCTGAGCTATCATCCCGAGACTTTTGGGGAAGACTCTGTAGCAGAATACATACTCCCACTTGTATTGGAGACTATATAGCTGAATAAACTCTCCCCTTTTTAAGGGGAGACTCTGTATTAGAATATACGTGCCTCTGTAAGGAAGGCATGGTAGAGAAGCAAGACAGACACAAGTGACCACAGTTCAAGGGTGTATATTGAACTTTTAACAAAGGTGTGATAGACGCCTATCTAAAGCTAAATCTAAGATGGGAGCAAGCTACGACCATCAAATAATAATAACGCAGTCCTAGTAGAGTTTCGTCAACATAAAAAAGGGCCTATACTAAAAAATATCTATTGCCAATCCTTACCGCTAATTTACAAAGAGTGTAGAATAAAGTTAATAAAAAATAAAAAAGTGTTCACAAAGAATAAGCCAGAATGTTCAGGCCATGGGCCTCCCTTCCACACGTTTTCAGCATGGGACAAGGCAGTTCACTAGATCATTGCACACACTCTGGCTTCTTCGGCACGAGGATACAGTTCCAGTACCAACATCAGGGCATTCCGTGCACAAGTCTCTTTACTTATCAGTCTCTTGATTCAGAGGGCCTGATGTATCAAAACAAAACACAAAGTTATTTTCCTCTCACAAGTATTCAATTCGGATGACTCACTCTTCACCCTGGGTTCCCATCTTCCGGGTTCAGATCCCGCTTTTTACAGGTAGTTCTCAGGTGACTCACGGTTCACCCCGGATCCCAGTCTGTCGGGCTCAGATCCCTTTTTACAATTAGGTCTCGGGTGACTCACAGTTCAACCCGGATCCCCCTTTGTGAGGCTCAGATCCCTTTCTGCAATTATTCACCCTCAGCCGAGCTCGGACCAATCTAAACTTCAGTTTTGCTATCGAAGACTTTCGAATGTGCACAGGATTTGGCTTGACCCGATGCAGGACCACATCGACTTCACAATTTACAGTTAAGCTCTCATCAGAAAGTGGAGTTCCCTTCTCCTACCTTTCTCTCAGCATCCATCTATCGGGTTCACACTTGCTTTTTCGGAATCACAGTTCACAATTGTACACTCTTCCTTGGATACCTAACAGAGACTTTCAATGAGCACCCACATGGTGCCGAACTACTCTGTGTTGTTCCTATTCTATTTCAAAAGTTCACAGACTCCTTGAATATTCAATTATATTTGTGTGGCTCATCACATACGCCTTATGTTTTGTTCCTTGCAGCTTTCTTCATGCAACGTTGTTGCTTGCTACTTTGAGTCTAACACAGACTGGTCTGCTATCAGTCTCCCCGACTCACCGGCTGTGCTGACTTTAATGGAGTGGCTTTGTTGCAGGAGCCATAGACAGTACCCCGGTGGCGATCTCTCCTCCCCACCTCAGCTATCGATGCAGGAGAGCCCCATGTACCTTCAACGCACAATGCACATTTCTTCAGCATTCGTTCCCAGCATTATGTTTTTTATCCTCGAGGGCTCTTGAAAGTAACTGTTTCCTTTAGTTGAAAAGGCCAAGGGCTATTCCCTCCTTGCAATGCTTTCGGATCTTTCCGTCTTTCTCCTCGTGTTAAACCGCCACCTCGGAACTGCTGTTTCCTCTGCTGTTTTGCCCCGCTCAGAGTGTGCTTCCGTGCTCTGCCTTTTATCTGTGTGTGAAAGTGTTATGGAAGTCCGATGTGTGTAATTATCAGTAATTGCCTGACTCTGCCTGATCCTTGTGTTGGAACATGTGAGGTATATGCCTCGGGTGTTAGTCCGTTTTCTTTATGTTGGACTGTCGGTGAAAAAGGGTTTGTGTCGGGAAGGTGGGTGGTGAGTTCCAAGGTATCCAACTTGGTAGGATGGGGAAAAGGTGTTATTAGGAAGGGGATACCACCCCGCTTCCACTCCCCTTCATCCAGATGATCATCCCACACTGGTTCAACCTCAGGAACTGGATCCAAAAGCAATGGCAGTGTCCTGGCCACCTGGATGACAGATCCCTGGGGTGTAACGGGTGGGACACCTTGAGGTTTCTCACATACCCTTCCCCTGTGCAAGGTGGATATGCCTGGTTTGTATCCAGGTTCTTTGTTGTTAAGACCTGGAAGAGAAGAGGGATGAGATATGTCCAGGAACTCTAGCATATTCCATTGATTTACTTTGACCGATGTAGGTGGAGTGGCTTTATTGCTCTCTCTAAAGTAACCTATGAACTGGTCCGTAAGGGTTTACTCGGGTTTCATAAGTTCTTTATATCTTGAAGGGTTTTCGTCGGGTTCTGATTTTTCCCAGTCCCATATTAGAGAGTTTTGGGAGTAGTAGGATGACTACCAGCAATTCTATGGTTACAATTCTCCAAATGAAGATGGGGTTTCCTGCAAGAGAGTAGAAAAGGTAGGGAAATCCCGACCCAGAATAACTTCCTCTCAGAGTCCTGGAATGATGGCTGAAGATAATAAACAGGACTCACCCCAGATTTTAATGTATACGGCTATTTTGGGGTATACTTCATTGTCCCCATGTACATGTAAGTGCTTAGCTGCATCTGAGTGGTTTTGTGCAGTTTCAATGGCCATGGCTAGGGTCGGTCGACTTAACTGTAAGACAGCCTTTTGCAAAAAAGGGGGCAAAGAATTGGTGAACTGTTCTAGGGTGATCACCTCTATTAACTCTTCTAGGGATTTGTTATTAATCCAAAGGGCTACTGTGTTTTTGATATGTTCATCCATTTCTAGGGAGGTTTCTCCCGGGTCTAATCTAATGGCCCTCAATTTCCTCTGATAAAAATTGCAAGTTTGCCCCACTCTTTCAACAATCCTTCTTTGATGGACACATAGGTGGCTCCCTGGGCAGGATTAAGTAGTTTACGGGCAGTTTGTAGTTCACCTTTCGAGAAAGGATCCAAATATCGCATTTTAAGGTTCTCTTCTCATCCGAGTTGTTCGGCTAGGCATTTGAAATTCAAGAAAAAATTCCCTAGATCTTCGCCTTCTAGGTATGGTAGTAAGGATCTAGTTTGCAACTCAACCAATTTTGGTAGATTTTCTTGAATTCTAGCTTCAGCCTGTAGTTGATGGACCGCCAAGTGGTCTATGACATTAGCCGGGTCGGCCGTTTCTTCCGGTGGGGTTCCTTCTGTGTTTGCATCAGAAAAAAACAGGCCTTGACTCCCTCGGATAAAGTTTCGAAGTTGTCAGATTCTACTGAGTCTGATTCTGCCAATGGGAAGGTTGGTCTATAACACTGATGGACCCGCGACGGATGGCAATTGGGTACCCAAAAAAAGGATCTGCAGCAGGGGGTTTTAAGGCACTAGGTCTAATAAAGGTAAAGGCTGGTCGAACTATCAGTATTATTCAATCCCACTGTTGCATATTACAGTGGGAGAGTCTCTAATAATACTTGAGTTTAAAACAACAGATCTTGTTGACCAGTCGGGATATATAGTTGAGAGAGCAAAACCTCTTTTAGCGTGGATATACAGGCAGAGTAGAGGCATTCAACTATTCTATTTTCCCCTTCTGGTGGTACAACAATTAGCAGCATGGATTTTATTTTTTAGCAGTTGAATCACATCCCACGCCTGACACCATATATAAAGAAGGCATGATATCGAAGCAAGACAGACACAAGTGTCAAAAGATGATATCTCCCGTAGGGAAATTTTGAAATGCAGCCCAGCCAGAGCTCCAGGCTGTTTGGGGGTGATTTCCCTGCCTTGGGCAGCTGCCCCTCTTGTGGGTTGACCATCCACAAGCCCAGCGGCAGTTCCAGGGAGCCTCGCCAGGGTAGCCAGCCTTTTCCAAAGGGTGAAGATGTAATGCAAACCAGTCAGAGCTCCAGGATGGTCGGTGGTGATGTCCCAGGCTTTGGGCAACCATCTCCCATGTGGGTTGACCATTCCCAAGCCCAGCTTGCAGCTCTGGCTGGGCTGCGTTACAGCTTTTCCCACCAGGAAGGTGAGACAGTCACGCAAGGCCCGTGACATCACCCCCAACAATCCTGTAGCTCTGATGGGCTGCATTACAGAATTTCCCTGTTGGAAGGGATGGGGACCAATGCTAGGGCTCCCTGGGAATGACGCTGCACTCGGGGGTGGACAACCGACATGGGAGACATCCACCCAAGGCCAGGGACATCACCCCCATCCATCCTGGAGCTCTGACTGGGCTGCATTACACAATTACACTCTGGGAAGGGATGGGGACCCTGCTGGTTCTCCCTGGGACTGCCGTCGGGCTTGTGGACAGTCAACGCATTTTCGTTTCCTTCCAGGTAGGTGCACCCACACATGTGAGGTACCGTTTTCATTGGGGTACCTCTGGGAATGTGGAAAGGTAGGACATGTGTTGTAGGAGGCGTGTTTCAGAAGTTACCTGGTGACAAAAGTCTGAAAAGTTAGTTTTTTCCCCTACATTTTGGACTTTGCCAGGCCTTGTGGGTAATAAATTCTAGGCCGAATTGTGCGAGTCAGACGTCTGTGGATTCCCATGGGTATCTTCTCTTCAGAAATGCATGGGGTTCCCTGTTTTCCTTGGTGGCTGCGACACCCCAGGCCCAAATCTGCAGGTTGTCCACAAGACCAAAATCCTAAAAATGTCCTCTCTCCAAACCCTTTGGGATAGCAGTGGTTTAGCCTTTTCCCTTTGTTCCTAGGTAGGTGCACCCACACATGTGAGGTACTGTTTTCGTTGGGACACCTGTGGGAATGTGGAAAGGTAGGACATTTGTTGTTTTCTCTTGTTTTTGATAATGTTTTCATACATTTGCTACTGCACTTTGTACACAACACTTTAATTTCCCAAATGTAACCTACATTTAGTCGCTGCTTTAGGCACTATACGCTTTTGTAACCTGCCCAAGTCACCTATTCTTCAAAAGGTTTGCCTATGCTCTTTTCACCACATTTGTTTTCCTTATTTTCACATGCTAATTACGTCTGTTTAGGTCATCAGCATAAAAATCCTGTGTCCATAGCTCAGTTTTTGGTATGTGGTATTGATTGTTTTGTGAAACATTATGAAACATTTTTGATTTCCTAACTAGAAAATTCAAGGGAATGTAGCAGTGCATTGCTTTCCTCAATTTTCACAGAAGCCATTACGTTACAGGTCCAAACTTGTCCGGCTCATACCGTTTTTTCTGTCATTTTCCAAATTATTTCCCAAACGATGGGAATTTTACCTACATCGCTTGCAAATCCCCGTTCGTCAATTCATGGAAAGCAATCCGCTGGGCTTACCTGGGACTTGCATGGAATCCGCGCCGGTCTGCCACGTCACTGCGACTCGAGGAACGCCTAGCGCAAGACTCCAAGAAGAGGGTGGTCCGAGCCTGTGCAGCCACCTAAAAAGGGGGCAAAACATGTGGAATAAGGAAGAACAAGCGAAAATGTGGGCGTTACGAGGTACGTTCCACCATCAATCGCACAGCCCATATGCGCGCAAAATAAACGTATTCATGGAATTGTACAGGGAACGTCGGGTCATGAAAAAACACACACAAATCCTGGAACACCTATGAAACACGATGGCAGACAGAAACGTCAACGTGCACCTTAACAAATGCATATAAAGCACGTGAGCACAACAAACGCATGGATACAGCCACGATGAATGCACCATTTGTTGCAGCAATCATCCATGGACACCGCAGGAGGAAGAGGATGGCCATGGCCCAGATCTTCCACCTACGCGCCTGCCTTTTTGGGATGCCTGATGACCAGGTCTATGGCAGGTATAGGTTCCCCCACATTATCATCCTAAACCTGGTCAGAGAGTGGGAAGAGGACCTCACATCACCCACCATGTGCCCCCAAGCACTGAGCCCCTGCCAAAGGTGCTCATTGCTCTGCATTTTTTAGCCACTGGGTCATTCCACTAGACCACTGCCATAGTAGATGGCATCTCCCAGGCCACGCAGTCTCACTACCTACACCAGGTGTTGGCAATCATAACTGCATGACATTCTGTCCGCCGGGCATATCTATATGCCCAGAACACCAGCAGAAAGGCAAGCAGTGGTCCAGCATTTGTATGGGGCGGCGCACTTTCCAAAAGTGTTCAGTGCTATTGATTGCACCCATGTTGCTCTATGTCCACCTAGACCAACAGAGCACATCTACTGCAATCGGAAGCATTGGCACTCCATCAATGTTCAGGTTGTGTGTGATGCGAAGTGCATCATTACTGAAGTCTATGCCAACTACCCTGGTAGCACACATGATAGTTACATCTTCAGGATGTCCCCGCTACACTGTGCCCTGGAAGCTGGGAAACATGGCTACACATGGCTCATTAGTGAGTATGAATGGCCATGCACATGCATGCGTGTTGCACACAGACCAATAGACACTGTAAACAAATGTGAATGACAATCATTCTTACATCTACAGAGGACAATGCCTACCCTCTGAGCACATACATGATGATGCCCATATGCAACCCCAACACACCTGCCGAGGTATGGTATAACACTGCCCATATTGTGACTTTGGGCATAGTGGAGCACACATTTGGAGTGCTCAAGTCACGTTTCTGCTCCCTTGACCACTCTGGTGGTGTGCTGCTATATGCACCACCATAGTCTGCAGGATCATTGTGGCAGCATGTGTCCTGCACAATGTTGATACACAGCGTGGCATCCTGGTGGACATGGTGGTGGCACACCATCCACACCCACAGGCACACCACTTGCGTATGGCTAGGCAAAGGGCACGTGGAGAGGCTGCATGTACCCAGCTTGTGCAATCTTTTTTCACCTAAAATCCTTCCCCTGTGGAGGGCACACGAGACAGACAAATCCCAGGTGCCATTCAATGATGATAATGGGCCAAACCACTCTGCCCACAAAACCACCCTGAGAAAGTGCCCTTGGAAGTGCAAATTTGTGTGCATCCATTAGAATTAAAAAGACATTACATTGAAGAGGGAGTACACCACTACCACCATGGCAACCATTGAGTTAAATCACCCCATAGGCACAAAAACATCCCATATGACTAACTAACTAACATACCCTTCAAATGTGTGAGCACCAATAAGTGCAATAAGTCCTGAAACTCATCAAGCATCATGTCTGAGCTGCAAGCCATATATGGCCTCCAAAAGAAACATGTCCACAAAATACAAGCACAATGGCATATTGCTGCACACATGTCAGAGAATGTACATGATGTGCACAAACATGTCGCTATTGTGGGGTGCGGAAAAGCAGTGCAGTAAGGATCCACATGTGACAGATGCTGGCAACATGACCACAATAAACCCTATCCCAAATGAACCACTCATCTAGAAGTAATTGACAATTGTGACAAAGAGGGAGACACACATCCAGACATGCAGCAATTAATGTAGCATATCCATAGGGATCAAGATAAATGCACATCTTAACTGTCCCCTGGGCATGCAGTAGGCAGTCAAAATTCATCCCATGGAATTGCCATCATTCCCTGACGTAAGGATCTGCAGACAATGAAAAAATACAAACTGAGTGCCACCAATACATCCATGCACCTGTAGAGGTGGAGTCAAGTACCCCCACCAAAAGCTCTGCCACCATGCTGCTTATATGTTGGGAGCCAGAAAATGCAACACTTGCAGTGCCAGTAAGGATGCCTGTCCTGCAGAAAATCATGGAAACAAGGTATCCATTAAGAGAACCATATATGCATTCACAAAGAAATAACATCCTTTGGACAACGTCCCGGAGGAAGTGTGAAAATGAATGGAAGAGAAGACTGGTGACGTCATGAGCAGTAGAAGATGACGTACCTGGAAAAGATACACGAGGCAGAAGAATATAGATATTCTATAAGCCCTGAAGAGAAGATGGTAAGGATGAGCAACATTTCGGGCTCGAGAAGAAGATGCTCATGCTACAGAAACGCTGAAGAATATGTAAATCAGTTTACACTTGTACAGATGCTGTAACACAAGTAGACAAAGCAATCTTAAGGCTGGCTACGTAGTGAATAGTTTTGCTGCGATGCACCAATGTATAATACATAGGAATGTATAGAACCTGGATATTCCACAGTGCACTTTAAAGCAAGGCTGAAACCTGTGATTGGAAAGAGTTTTCACTGTGGCGTGGATGGAAAATTACTGATGGCGAGAGAGAAATTTAAGAAAGACTTGGCTGCCCAGCACCAAGAAGACGAGGCCACCGTGAGCCTGGGTGTACATCCAGTAGTTACAGTGAACGTGAGAAAGAAACAAACTTCTGTTTGAACTAGAATGGAAAAACACTGAAGGCGTCAAGAGTTCATCATTTAATAGAATTTAATGCTGCAAAAGGCTTGAAAATCCGGTCTCCCAGTCACATGGTCAGATCAAACTAGACTTTGGGTCGAGCTACACCGAAACCAAGAGGATACTCCCTTTATTTCTCAGGTGCAGAGAGCCTCTACAAGGCCACGTTCAAAGCATAATTGACTGGCTGACTGCAAGAGTGATGATAGATGTGCGGCTAATTGGAAGGGGAGGCATGATCACGCCGACTGTCCATGCACCTGTAATGGTAGCCTGCGTGCTGCTAGCACGTGGAATATTCCAGAGGGGTGCAAAGGTGCCAAACCAATGGTAGAGGGCTATGTATCAGAGAGCTCTATAGTTTGTATAACCAATGGAGTGTCGAGTATTAGAGTGACACAACAGATGATTTGGACTTGGAGTGGGCATAGTTGCCCACCTGACAGTAGAGACCCAATCACTTCCCCTGTTAGTATGGAATATATACTTAGATGTTCCCTGTAATCCTATCACATTCCCAAGTAGGTTTTTGTAGTTTGCCACGTAGTGTGACATCACTTATGACAAATTTTCAGTATAAAAGATTGTGTTTTTATGAAATACTCCAAGAGAAATCGAGCAAACGTCAGATTATGTCCGTTGTAACTCCATGTTTTAGATAATTGCAAATAAAACAGCACCATTTTGCCAACTTCCTGAGTCGGTTTGATTATTGATGTTTGAGTAACTTCTGCATCGCCATCCATCTCAAAGTATTACTACCTTGTCTTAAAGGGTCCTAGGTCTATGGGTTCACGTTTTAGCAGAGTGATGATGATTCGAAGTCTGTCGACCCAGTAGGCTTTTAATGGTCTCCGAAATATTGGATGTCCTCCGCCATTTAGCTGGAGGAACATGAAGCTCCCTGTAGATAGCAGCCAGTAGTAAAAACTTGCAAGTCAGTGAAAGATAGGTGGGACGGGTCGCTCTTTCACAGAATTCCCCTCCCAGTTTCTACTGGCAGCTGAGCGGACTGAAGGCTGAAGCGGCTGATTGAGGAGGAGACGATCCCTAGGGTCAGAAGCTGAAAAGCAAATGGTGAGTAGATTGAGAGAGTTGGCAAAAGCATAACTGTGTATTAAATGGGGAAAGAGATAATGGGGAAAAAGTAACAGAGGGTTGGTTGGGTATTTGAATTAACAACGAAGAGCGTCGAGTAGAAGTATTTGCTTGTGGATGAGGAGCGATCCATAAAAGATAAGCCCGGAATCCTACGTCAAGGACATCTAGGAGTTGTTTTAAAATCCGTAACGGATACATAGAAGACAAACAGATACCTGTTAAAGAAAACAACTGACACTCCAATCAGAGTCATTTAATAGGGGCTAGAAAAGCCACGTGTAGCATTGGTGGAAGTATATTTGAGCCGTCCAGACTGTCTGTCTTTTTGTATAAATGTATATTATATATTATATGTGATGAAGAAATGATGAAATGTCAAGAAGCAACAACATTGTGGTAAAAAATGTTAAATGTTAAATGTTAAAGGTATTTATACTGCGCACCGTCACCAACGTAGTTGGTCCCCAGGCGCTCTGGCGGATCTGTAAACGATAAGGTGGGATGGGTTAGTAAGGTGAAGAGGGGGTGGAATAGTGAGAGGAGTGGCGTTCTGTTGGCAGCTTCAACTCGGTATACACTGGGTGCTGAGCTTTGGTGCGGGTATTGGATCGGTGTCAGTACGCATGTGCTGTTGGTGTGGCTTATGTGTTGTTGCAGTTTTGTGAAGTGCGTGTGGCTTGTTGTGCAAGAGATGGTTGTGTCAGTTTTTTGTGTGAGATAAGTATGCAGAGAGTTTGAGCTTATATTGGTTAGTGGGTTACCTGACATTTATCATGCTAACATTCACAGTTTTGCCTAAGTGTAGCACTTGCTGACCTTCACAATCCTATCTAGTTGCGACGCAGGCTAATGTTCAGAATTCTATCTAGGTGTGGGCATGCTAACATTCACAATCTTGTCTAGAAGCTACGCAGGCTAATGTTTACAATTCTAAGTGTGGCACATGCTAACATTCAAGTTTCACCTAAGTGCGTGCATGCTAACATTCAAATCCTATCTAGATGCGACGCAGGCTAATGTTCACAATTCTATCTAAGTGTGGGCATGCTAACATTCGAGTTTCATCTAAATGTGGGCATGCTAACATTTAAAATCCTATCTAGATGCGACGCAGGCTAATGTTCACAATTCTAAGTGTGGCACATGCTGACATTCAAGTTTCACCTAAGTGCTGGCATGCTAACATTCAAATCCTATCTAGATGCGACGCAGGCTAATGTTCACAATTCTATTTAAGTGTGGGCATGCTAACATTCAAGTTTCACCTAAATGGGGGCATGCTAACATTCAAAATCCTATCTGGATGTGACTCAGGCTAATGTTCACAATTCTAAGTGTGGCACATGCTGACATTCAAGTTTCACATAAGTGCTGGCATGCTAACATTTCAAATCCTATCTAGATGCGATGCAGGCTAATGTTCACAATTCTAAGTGTGGCACATGCTGACATTCAAGTTTCACCTAAGTGCGGGCATGCTGACATTCAAAATCCTATCTAGATGCGACGCAGGCTAATCTTCACAATTCTAAGTGTGGCACATGCTGACATTCAAGTTTCACCTAAGTGCTGGCATGCTAACATTTAAAATCCTATCTAGATGCGACGCAGGCTAATGTTCACAATTCTAAGTGTGGCACATGCTGACATTCAAGTTTCACCTAAGTGCGGGCATGCTAACATTCAAATCCTATCTAGATGCGACGCAGGCTAATGTTCACAATTCTATCTAAGTGTGGGCATGGTAACATTTAAAATCTTATCTAGATGTGATGCAGGCTAATGTTCACAATTTTATCTGGTGTGGGCATGCTAACATTCAAGTTTCACCTAAGGGCTGGCATCCTAACATTCAAATCCTATCTAGATGCGATGCAGGCTAATGTTCACAATTCTATCTAAGTGTGGGCATGCTAACATTTAAAATCCTATCTAGATGTGACTCAGGCTAATGTTCACAATTCTAAGTGTGGCACATGCTGACATTCAAGTTTCACCTAAGTGCTGGCATGCTAACATTCAAATCCTATCTAGATGCGACGCAGGCTAATGTTCACAATTCTATCTAAGTGTGGGCATGCTAACATTTAAAATCCTATTAGATGCGACGGAGGCTAATCTTCACAATTCTAAGTGTGGCACATGCTGATATTCAAGTTTCACCTAAGTGCGGGCATGCTGACATTCAAAATCCTATCTAGATGCGACGCAGGCTAATGTTCACAATTCTAAGTGTGGCACATGCTGACATTCAAGTTTCACCTAAGTGGGGGCATTCTAACATTCAAATCCTATCTAAATGCGATGCAGGCTAATGTTCACAATTCTATCTAAGTGTAGGCATGGTAACATTTAAAATCTTATCTAGATGTGATGCAGGCTAATGTTCACAATTTTATCTAGTGTGGGCATGCTAACATTCAAGTTTCACCTAAGTGCTGGCATGCTAACATTCAAATCCTATCTAGATGTGACGCAGGCTAATGTTCACAATTCCAAGTGTGGCACATGCTGATATTCAAGTTTCACCTAAGTGCAGGCATGCTGACATTCAAATTCCTATCTAGATGCGACGCAGGCTAATGTTCACAATTCTAAGTGTGGCACATGCTGACATTCAAGTTTCACCTAAGTGTGGGCATGCTAACATTCAAATCCTATCTAGATGCGACGATGGCTAATGTTCACAATTCTATCTAAGTGTGGGCATGCTAACATTTAAAATCTTATCTAGATGCGATGCAGGCTAATGTTCTCAATTTTATCTGGTGTGGGCATGCTAACATTCAAGTTTCACCTAAGTGCGGGCATGCTAACATTCAGAAACCTATCTAGATGCGATGCAGGCTAACGTTCACAATTCTATCTAAGTGTGGGCATGCTGACATTCAAGTTACACCTAAGTGCAGCGCTTGTTGGCCTTGACAAGTATGTTAGTATGTAATGCCTGGTGTGAGTCTATGGCAGTCTATGTTATTGGAAGGTAAGATAGAGTGGCAGGGGTTTTCAGGAGTAGAGTAATTGCTCTACCCCCCCACCCATGCCACACTCACAGTTTTTGTTGGTGCCTGTTGACTGCTGGCTTCACTGGCTTCCCCTGCTGACACCTGCAGATACATCTTGGAGCCGCCTCTGTAGGAGCCGCCTTTTGCCTTGGGGCCCTTAGCCGCAGGGGCTGCATGAACAGGGGGAGGTGGGACTAGTAGGACCAGGAAGCGGGGAAGGCCCGGGAGTGGCCACGCTACGGCCTCACCCTGCGTGCTTTAGGGACCACAAAGAAAGTTATTATGGGGCTGGTTGTGGTCGGAGGGGCCATCCACCACTTACCTTGCCGGGTGTTTCTTGTTAAATGCAGCGGATGCCGCGGTGCAAGCCGTTCAATGCCTTTGTTTGGTCTGCACCTGCAGGGCCAATCAGGTCTGTGGGGAGGCGGGACTAGTAGGACCAGGAAGCGGGGAAGGCCCGGGAGTGGCCACGCTACGGCCTCACCCTGCGTGCTTTAGGGACCACAAAGAAAGTTATTATGGGGCTGGTTGTGGCCGGAGGGGCCATCCACCACTTACCTTGCCGGGTGTTTCTTGTTAAATGCAGCGGATGCCGCGGTGCAAGCCGTTCAATGCCTTTGTTTGGTCTGCACCTGCAGGGCCAATCAGGTCTGTGGGCAGGCGGGACTAGTAGGACCAGGAAGCGGGGAAGGCCCGGGAGTGGCAACACTACGGCCTCACCCTGCGTGCTTTAGGGACCACAAAGAAAGTTGTTAGGGGGCTGCTTGGGGCCGGAAGGGCCATCCACCACTCACCTTGCCGGGGGTTTCTTGCGGAATGCAGCAGATGCCACGGTGCAGGCCATTCGATGCCTTTGTTTGGTCTGCACCTGTAGGGCCAATCAGGTCTGTGGGGATGTGGGACTAGTTGGACCAGGAAGCAGGGAAGGCCCAGGAGTGGCCATGCTACGGCCTCACCCTGCGTGCTTTAGGGCCCACAAAGAAAGTTGTTATGGGGCTGGTTGGGGCCGGAGGGGCCATCCACCACTCACCTTGCCGGGGGTTTCTTGCGAAATGCAGAGGATGCCGCGGTGCAGGCCGCTCGATGCCTTTGTTTGGTCTGCACCTGCACGGCCAATCAGGTCTGTGGAGAGGCAGGACTAGTAGGACCAGGAAGAGGGGAAGGCCCGGGAGTGGCAACACTACGGCCTCACCCTGCGTGCTTTAGGGACCACAAAGAAAGTTGTTAGGGGGCTGGTTGGGGCAGGATGGGCCATCCACCACTCACCTTGCCGGGGGTTTCTTGCGAAATGCAGCGGATGCCGCGGTGCAGGGCGCTCGATGCCTTTGTTTGGTCTGCACCTGCAGGGCCAATCAGGTCTGTAGGGATGTGGGACTAGTAGGACCAGGAAGTGGGGAAGGCCCAGGAGTGGCCACGCTACGGCCTCACCCTGCGTGCTTTAGGGACCACAAACAAAGTTGTTATGGGGCTGGTTGGGGCCGGAGGGGCCATCCACCACTCACCTTGCCAGGGGTTTCTTGCGAAATGCAGAGGAAAGAACTGAGAATAGATGATTTATTTATTTAGTTGATAAAGGTATTGACTAAAACAGGTAGACTGAAGTAAAGTGAGACATAGAGGAATTGAACTGCGATGATTGGTGCACACTCGTATTGTGTTATTTTTCTAAAAAAGTATTTTTTGTGAAAAACAACGGTAAGGGTTGACATTCAATTGTGACTAGGCATGATGGAGGATGTTACTCTGCTTATGCACCTGTGCAAAAAGCTGCCAAAACATGCACCCAAGCTTAAAAAATATAGTGCAGAATGGGTTAAGGGTACAGCAGATAAAATGTTCATGCCGTGGCCACAAGGGTGATCGCTGGGAAAAGCTGTTTTGCAACACATGACCACATACCTGCATGTAGCGTAAACGGGTAAGAAGTTAGAAACATTTTAGCTATCCTAGAGCTTTGGAAGATGTACCAGGAGGAACGGGAAGACCCGCCTCCTGAAGACTGGATGCTTAATCAGTACAAAGAGGGGGGTGTCGAGCCTTCTGCTCACACCACCGTGCCTGAGGAAAATGATCATAGCACGAAAGATGAAGGAGTATATCCATTAAGAGAGCTTAAAGCAGTGGCAGGATACAGTAAACTGACGCATGAGATGCCTGCGTATAGCAGTGACGAAAGTCCTGAAAAAACTGCAGAAAGGGATGTGATCTCTAAAGTCCCACGGGACAAAGAGAGAAATGAACGACCAGCTTTGACTCTAGATATAGAACAGGAAATTGAGAGATGGAAAGAAGAAAAGGACAAAGCTGACGAGATAGCGCTCATACAGAACGAATGGATG
This sequence comes from Ambystoma mexicanum, assembly GCF_040938575.1. Lineage (NCBI taxonomy): Eukaryota > Metazoa > Chordata > Amphibia > Caudata > Ambystomatidae > Ambystoma > Ambystoma mexicanum. Next base: position 626,586,184 of record NC_090932.1, on the reverse strand, counting down.
GGCGGTCAGATATTGCTCAAACTTGATGTGAAGAGCATTGAGGAAGTACTGCAAGGTGAAGATCAAGACGAGCAAGATAAAAAAGACAGGGAACGAGAGAAACGATTGAAAGAGGACGAGGCAAAAAAGAAAAGTAGATTAAGACGAGAGCAACTTATCAAGAAGAACAGTTAAGAAAAGAGGAAAGAGCAGAAGAGCAAGAAAATATGATAACAGGCAGAAAGCAATTGAAGAACGAGACAGGCTAGAAAAGAAAAGAGAAGAAGAGGAAGGGCAGAAATTGAGAGATAAAAGTATGCAAAGACAAAGAGAAAATGAGGTGCGTAGGGAAAATGAGAGGATAGACGCAAAAAGACAGGAGGAAGAGAGGGTTAGAGAAGAAGCAAGGAACTGAAACACATTTGATGAGGAAATGGAATGAAAGAGAAGACAGAGAGCCTGCAACATTGATAGTATTGCAAAAGAGCTAAGAAATTATTGCATTGAAAAAGAGCTGAGAGCGTCAAATCCAGTAGTAGCATGGGAGGACATAGAGGAGTTTTTCCCATCACAAGAACCGATGCCAGGCCCCTCCAGAGTAAATCTAGAGGAGGATTGTGAGATATGAGACATAGGAGATAAAATTGACAAAGTTTATCGCGAGATGAAGACAAAAGGTGAATTCAAAAATAAAGGGAAAGATGATCGATTTAAGATTTACCAGTCACAAGGTAAGGAGGGAAGCTTGTTTAGTTTCGAGCACATATCTTTGCCTTTGGACAGGCTGACTCTAAACAGAGACAAGAAAGAGGACACCCAAATGAGTTGGGGACAGAACATGTCAGACGAAGAGAGAGAAACTTTCCATGGGGAGAAGGCAGCTGGTGCATGTCGTTCCAAGGGATGTTTTCTGTCAGATAAAGAGGTCAGATGGTCAGATATGGACCTGCCTAAACCAAGGATGCCAGAGCTTGTGGCGCAGCCAGGTCTCCCTAAAGGGCGATCCCATGGTGTAAAAGGGGACTCACCGTCATGCGTGAATAGACTAAGGTCATTGCAAGGAAGACGGCGATCAGGAGCCATTGTCCCTTCTTTGGATAGGCAGACAATGGAAACTGATTGCTATTTTGGGATTTCGCAGTTTCCCTTGTTAGAAAAAGGAGGGGCCAGACCGTAGTATATTCTGTGGCCCCAAATGGACAAGGATAATTTAAGGTGCAAACTCCCGAGTTTCGGGTGCTGGCAAATGGAGTTATGAATTAGAAAAAATTACAGGAGGAAACAAGTTAGCTATAGGGGACATAAAGAGTCTTCTCGCAGCTATCCTTAGGGAGAGGGCTGATGACATTTGGACGAGAGTGGGATACGCAAGTGTCACAGCACAGAACACAGCGCATGACGGCGCAACATTCAATAACTGTAGAGCGGCAGTTTGGAAAGCGTTCCGAGTACAATATCCTGATACGTCAGATATGGGAGCTCTAATGGCACGTAAGATGCAGGAAGGGAAAGATCTGCTTGCTTACATTCAAAATGTTCAAGAGCAGTGGTGTTTGGAAACTCGAGAGCCGTGGGGAAAATCTATACCTGTATTTTATCATATACTATGTCAGGGGTTGCCAGATCAGGTACAGAGGCAGCTCAAGAATCTGGTGGGCATGAAGGCATAACCATGGCCAGGAATACAGTTGACCATGGCGCATCATTGCCGATTGTTGCAAGAGAAAAATCAAAAGAAAGAGGACGCTAAGAAGCTCGAGCAGGCTAAGTTAGTATAGAATAATTTGTTGAAGTATGCTATAGAAGGGGCAATGTTGACTAGTGGTGAAGGGCCAGGATTACAGCAAGTATCAGGTATGTTGTAGGTGAATAACCAACAGCAGTTTGATCAAGGAGGGAACGTATTTATGCCGAGAGTTAGTGGAGGCATCCAGGGAAGGGGAGGCTTTCAGAATAATCAGGAAAATGTCCAGAACAACCAAAGCGGTAATCAAGGCACACAAGATGGGCAGGATAGAAGATTCCCTCCTGTCCTGTGTGTTGGACATGTGGAATGACAGGGCACATAGCGCAAACATGTGGGAGCCAAGGGTATGTACAGAATGGGCAATTCTCAAGAGGGGGTGACAGCTTATCCTCCAGAATATAGCCCACAAAGCAGGGACGGGTTTGCCCAAGATCAGACAGTGTATCAACCACAAGTACCGCCTGTGAAGCAGGCTTTGCAAGCACAGCAAGCACCATCGAATCTGCTCAAGGGCAATCACAGTACGCACCCATGCAGATACAGCAGAGCGCAAACACAGGACAGGTGTTAACTCCTAGGATAGGGGGTGTCACTGTCACGGGTGACAATCCTTTTACAGGTACAGGAATCAGTATGTACCAACAATAGGACAGCTCACTGGGTGACTTGATGTGTTCAGTACTATCTGTGACGCCTAATCCTCAAGAGGAACCAAGGGTTGACGTCACGATAGGAGGCAAATGCTTTTCTTTTCTTTTTTAGTAGGCACTGGGGCAACTCTCTCATGTATACGAGAGGGAACATTTTCATTTTCGGGTAATGCCATGAATGCTCATGGGTTCTCACGAGCTACACGTAGAGTTCATTTTACTGAAAAATTGCCAGTCTCTATAGGAGTATGTGATATGTTGGTTTCATTGTTGTATTCGAAACAGACACCAGTTAACATTCTGGGCATAGCTTTGATGACGAAGCTAAATATGACAATCTCCTTCACTGATGAAGGCACAGCGTGTTCAATGCCAGGAATACATTATTTAAACGTGGGTGAATTTATCATGGCATTTACAGGACAAATAGCCAGGCGAGGAGCACCGTTAGAGCCAGAAGTCACTATGGGGTATGCATTTTGTTAAAATTGCTCCCAGGTTTAGTGGGAAAGGTTAGGAGAATACCTGATAAATTCTTGTTCAAGCCACAGATTCCCATGGAAGAAGAGGAGAGGCAGATGTTTCCCTTAGAGTTACAGGCTGCTGTAGTGCGAGGGGAATTGGCCATGCTTGAAGGATTTGATGATGATGGCAGGCCAGGGAGAACAGTGATTGCTATTGGGGAAGGATACCAATTGACTGATGTCACTGACAAGGATATGTTTAGAGACGACCCGTCAGATGATGAAGTAGTGTTTGAGATGAGCATTGCATATTGTATCAGGACAGAGAGAAGAGAGATCCCACAGAAAATGATTATTGTGAGGCAACATCCCACATTTTTTTATGAGGATATGGAGAAAGTGCCAACCTCTTTACGGACCACAGGCCCCTATAACATAGGCCCGTTGAAGTGGGTGGGAGAAGTCAAGATTAAGCTGAAGCCAGGAGCAATTTCGCCTAAAGCAAGGCAGTATCCTATGTCTTGAGAGGCAGATGAGGGAATATTTAAGACTATATCAGCTATGATGGATCAAGGCATCTTAATGATGTCAGCGTCACCATGCAATACCGCAGTGTACCCTATAAAAACATCTAAAGTGGGATTATGGCGTTTAATTCAGGACATGAGGCCAATTAACTAGATTGTAGAGGCAGAGTTTCCTCTAGTTCCAAATCTGGCAACAATACTATGTAGTATCCCGGTTGAGGCATGATATTTCATGCTGATTGACTTGAAAAATGTGGTTTTCTCAATCCTGTTGCTGAAAGATTCCCAAGATCTTCCGTCGTTAACGTTCTGTCAGACTAAGCTGAAAAGTAAAAGTACACGTTTGCCTCAAGGGTATTGTATTGTGAGTCTCCATCGATTTTCAATAGGGTCCTGCAGATGGACCTAAGCAATGTTGATTTGCCAAGTGTCGTGCAATACGTAGATGACATTTTAGTCTGCAGCACGTCAGATGAGCTAATGATTATTCTAGCAGAGAAAGGATATAAGGTAGACCAAGAGAAATGTCAGTATTGCCAAGAAGAGGTGCTGTACATAAATCTCGAATAAAGGAAAGAAGGTTACACCTGAAAGAGCAGAGGCAATTTTGAAAACAGCAAAACCACACACGATAAAGCAAATGCAGCTGTTTTAGGACTGTGCAATTATGTCAGAGCATGGGTATTTGATTATAGTTCTTACACAAGCCATTGCTGCAGGCCAAGAAAAAGGAACAGGTAAATCAGGAAAAAATTGAATGGACTGAGGAAATGGAGGAGGGGTTTGATGAACTGAAGAAGGCAATATGCGCAGCGCCAGTTCTGGTTATTCCCAATTATTCTGAGGAGTTATTTTTATTCTCGCATACGAAAGGAACAGTTATGACAGCAGTGCTCACGCAGAGAACTACATTGGAGTACAAGCCTTTGGCATATTACAGTGATATTTTGGACCCAGTAATGAGGGGTCACTTCCCTTGCAAACAATCATTGGCAGCCACCGCGTCTGCTATTGAGAAGTCTGCAACCATAGTAATAATCTGTTTCATGATGTTATTTGTTGAGCATGCTTTATTTGCTGTTTTGCAGAAACCTAAAGGCACACTGACATCTCAAAGAGCTTCTGCTTGTGAGGTGGTAATATCAAATCCTGCAATCAAAATAGTCAGGTGTAAAATGGTGAACCATGCCACGTTTGTAGCCGAACCACTGGCAGGGGATGAACAAGTGCATGATTGTTCAAATTATGAGGAATTCTATGACAATATTCCGAGAGTGAAAGAAAATGCTCTCGCAGCAGGGGAGATTCTCTTTATTGACAGTTCGTCGAGAATTGATCAAACTGATGGAGAAAGACATGCAGGTGCCGCTGTGGTAAAACAAAAGGCTAATGGGGAATTTTAAGTAATGGGAAGTGCAAGACTACCGTCTAATTTTTCAGTGCAAGCTGCAGAGTTAGTGGCAGTGATTGTCACGCTCGAGAAACACGCAGACCAGGAAGTAACAGTGTACAATGACTCCGCCATAATGACGTCAACCGTGCACACAGGACTAGCACATTGGAAAAGGAGAGGTTACCTCAGAGTGGACGGCACTCCGGTGCAACATGCTGCTTTATTGATCAGGCTCATTAAGGCACTACAACACCCAGTGGCCATTGTAATAGTTAAGTGTGCAGTGCACACTAAGAGAACAGACTTTATTTCACGCGAAAATCAAGCCGTACGCGAAGAAGCAAAAAGGATTGCATATTCATCTGACATAATGAGTTTTAATACTCCTGATGTGAAAGAAAAAATTGTTGTGATGATGATTGTGAATGAAAGTTTTAATCACTAATCAAAAACGCAACTCATGGAAGTTCAGGGTGTAGCCCTACAGGAAGAGGGAGACCTGTGGACATGGAGGGGGGTGTTCTTCATCCGCTTCCAAAGGCACTGTGGCAAACTGGTGATGCCTGTAGCCTTATTAAGGATGGCATTAGAACAGCTACACTACCCTGCACATGTCACTAGGGAAAGCCTTGCAGCAACAATTGTGGAGGACTGATTTGTACCGAACCTGTTAGAACACGTTGCTTTTTATATAGTATATCACATCGTATGTCAGTTGTTTACTGCTGGGCACACGCTGCAAACAGTCAGAGGAGTAATTCCTCGACCAACTGGTCCTTTTCAGCAGTTACATATTGACTATGTTGACATGCTGCAAGTTTGTAATTGATTTAGTTATATGATAGTGGTGGTGTGCTCCTTCTCTAGGTGGCTCGAGGCCAGCCATGCACACACCCTGATGCCACTTTGGCTGCAACCTTTTTAGTCAGAGAAGTATTAACTAGATGGGGAATATGTGAGGTGCTGAGATCAGATAATGGCCCCCATTTTGTGAATGAGGTTTTTGAACAAACACACTTATTATTGAGTATTAAGCACAGGTTTTCTTCTGCTTATAACCGCAAGCGAATGGGATACGTGAGTGACTCAGCAGTCTCCTCAAATAGAGAATAGCCAAATTGAAACTAACCCTGAAGAAATGGTGGCTGCATTGCCTGCCCCTTGCATTATATGCATTAAGAAATCAGCCTATCTCAGACCACCACCTCACTAGTCACAGGGAGGCAAATGAGAACCCCTCTAACTTCGCTATCGAGGACTAGGAGTGATGCCCAGACAACTGCTGATGAGCTACGTGCGTACTTAACATGTATGATAGCTAGTATCTCTGTCATTTCAGATCAAGTCAAGCGGACGGGCTGTCGGTCCCAGCACACAGATGAAGACCATACAGCAACCACAATTCAAGAATTACCTGTATCTAGACTTTTTCCTGGAGATCAAATACTGATCACAAACTTCACACGAAAGTGGCAATCGCCTCGTTTCAAAGGCCCTTTCGCAGTAGAGGACGTTACTCCATAAGCAGTCAAAGTCTTAAGACGGCGAGCTTGGATACATCAAGGTGACGTGTAAGTCTACACTGGAGAGGCCGCATCAACCCCACCCCGTTCGGAAGCAAGTCAAGGTGAAGATGTTCAACACGTGCAGACTAGATCAATGACGAGGAAGAAGGACACAGAGACTGTCCAGTAGACAGATAAAGAGTACATTGGACTGTGGCTCCCTCAAGGCAATCTTTGTAGCTGAAAGCAAGAAGTGGAAAAGCTATTTGTTCTTGAGCCACAAGAGCTTTGGTGACATTGGTCTAAGAAGTGCAAAAGTAAAATAGAGCATGCCAGATCTTGGCTTTATGTTTGACAATTGGAAGAGGGAGCAGTTCCTGGATTCATTCCTCACTGAGTTTCTTTTTGGTGGCACAGATGGTCCTTACTGATGCGGATATACACAGACTACTTCTTGCTGTCTTCATATTTATACTCAGAACTTACCCTACTCTTTTTGGGAGGAGCACTAACATACGTGTGTTTCTCCAGGATCCTAAGAATGGCCCGGTTATTAGACGATTATTGGCAGCAATAATGGAGCAGATAAGACTGTTCCCTGAGCATCTTACTGGAGGTACAGATGGTCCTGTCTAACGACGATGCCCCCAAACTACTTGCTATGATCTTTTACTATTTGCTTCAAGTTCATCCTTATCTTGTTCGGCGAGAAACCAACACTTTTGTGTTCATGCGAGATCCTATAAACCATCCAGCAATCAGCCAGTTAGTTACCTGTGGAAATCATTGAGCAGTTTCAACAGCTACCGGAGCATCTTATGAGTTTTCCTGAATAAAAAGAGTTTTTCTTTCCTTAAAAAGTGATCACAGGCAAACATATTTTCCATAGAGCATATTGCAGATCCAGACAGTTAGCAGAGTCACCGTCGAGCGGAGAGGCGTCGATGGTGGAGCCTCATGTATTGGTGTATAATATATGCCTGCTCTGGTTACCAGTCATTTGGTCGAAAAAAAAGGTCGACAGGACAAATGGTCGACGCCTGCTCCACATTTATCATTGTTTTTCTGATCCTGATTCTGCGCACTCCGGTTACCTTGGTAGAACTAGACATTGTGAGAAAGCCAAGGCCTTATGTAATTGTCCCTACTCCAGTAGCTCATGCAAGGGCACCAACTTCTCTGACAAGGGCACCAATTTCTCTGACAAGTGTCCCTATGATTCCCCCAGTAGGGAGAATGCATTCTGATGTGTTTCATGATCTGCTTATACAGCTCATTTAGCAAGAGTGAAACAAAGACCTAAGAGAAGTGCAAGGGAGGATGATTATGAATTGAACAATTATTTGGACAGTACAGCACATTTGGGGAACAATATGTTGTATCTGCACATGAAAGTGGTGGGCAATAGAACCTATGAGGAGGATTGCTATGTATGTGCACTCCTGCCTTATGTTGTTGGAAAGTCTACGATATTCATAGCTATTGAAATAGATGTTCAAACAGCTCATTGCCTACCTCACCTTGCACTCTGCCTCACAAAAGGTCAATTCTAGGGCAGAACATTGTCTTTGATATGGGTAACAGAATGGTCAAGCACCTAATGAAGATGACTATGTGCAAGACATAAAGACAAGAGCAAGAGCACACACCAGAAATCATGTGATAAAATATGAACAGCCTGGTATGAAGGGAGGAGGAATCAGATGGGAAATCAACAGAAGACTTAATTGTCAAGGACAAACTGATGTAGAGGTTCGAAGATGCAAAGAAAGAGGTCAGATGCAAATCTGGGGAACAGTGCTTTCTCCAGGCGGATGGGAAGAAGGTGTGGTTATATGCAAAGCATATGCAGCACAGGGATTGCATAAAGCAGCTCTAGAAAATGCAGAACGGTTGTGCAAACCTTCATGGCCCAAGCTTGCAACAATGCTGACATGGGTTGAAGATAAAATAGGTCCATTGCAGATAGTGCCTTTGGTCAGTGCAGAAATATGCTTCAGAAACAATGGCACAAGGAAAGTTGGAGATAAACAGCAATGAGGACATATTTTTGATGTCCCAGGAATGCAGCATGGGACAGCAGTGATAATAGACCACTACTGGGCCTGTGGATGCAGAGCTTACATGAAGTTGCCCAGAGATTAGGGAGGACTGTGTTCTATAGTGATTGTTCATGTTCCAGTGTTGGTAATCCCAAAGAGTGACTTGAACATTGGTGACTTTCCTAAAGCAGGCATTCACATGAGGAAGAAAAGATCTGTTGAGCTCCCGAATCGGATGAAGATGGAGAATTATTTCTCAGCCAAATCAATAGAAGACTTTGATTCCATTCCATATAAACACAGATTGTTTAGTAAGACGTCATCAATATTCACAATATTCTTCATGCCCAGGATCCAGGCGGAAGCAAATACTAAATGGTTACAAATAACCAGATGGGAGCTTTTGCAGACGATCAACAACACCATAAAATGATTCAATGCTATTAAGGAGGAGCTGAGAGCCATAAGACTGATGATTCTTCAGAACAGATACATCCTGGACATGATACAGCTATGGATGGAGGTGTTTGTGCCAAAATCAGAGAATTATGTTGAGCATTCATACCTTCTCACGATGATGAGCATGGCACCTTGAGAGAGGCCATAGCGATGCTGACAAACCTGCATGTCAAGATGGAAGACGAAGTGGAAGACAATGGTGATGACAGCTGGTTTGGATCACTGTTCTCATGGGTCTACAATGGATGACAAACATTTTTCCAGTTACTTGGAACCCTGCTGGTAATGATCATGTTTGGATTCTGTGTGATCAGGATAATAATTGCCCAATGCAAGACGACTGCAAAAAATGCAGTTGGAATGAAGATTGTGATTAATGTCAAATCGGATTCAAACCTAAGGAGCTGACAAATGCACCTGTAATGGTAGCCTGCGTGCTGCTAGCACGTGGAATATTCCAGAGGGGTGCAAAGGTGCCAAACCAATGGTAGAGGGTCATGTATCAGAGAGCACTATAGCTTGTATAACCAATGGAGTGTTGAGTATTAGAGTGACATGACAGATGATTTGGACTTGGGATGGGCTTAGTTGCCCACCTGACAGTAGAAAGCCAATCACTTCCCTCTTTAGTATGCAACATATACTTAGATGTTCCCTGTAATCCTATCACATTCTCAAGTAGGTTTTTGTAGTTTTCCACATAGTGTGACGTCACTTATGATGAGTTTGTACTATAAAAGATTGTGGGCCTCAATACGAGTCCGGCGGTAGCCGTGCCAGAAAAACGGGCAGGCTGCCGCCAGACTGGTAATACCATTCCCCCTTCCGTGATTGCCGGAATCACCGGGGCATTACAACCCCTGTGACCCGGTAATTCTGGAGGCTGAACTCTGTAAATCTAGGACTCCATGGGGCTGGAGACCATGTAAACACTGGTCCCGTCTATGACAGAGCCTGTGTTTCCATGTCCGTCTGCAGGCAGGTGGTGTTAATACCACCAGGTCAGACCTGGCGGGAGTGACACCTCCTGCCTGCAGGACTCAGAATCAGCCAGTCTGGAAACAACGGTGGCGGTGGATTTACCGCCACCGTTGTTTCCAGACCGGCTGACTTGTAATGAGGCCCTGTGTTTTTTACAAAATACTCAGAGAGAAATCAAGCGAACGTCAGATGATGTCCGTTGTAACTCCCTGTTTTAGATAATTGCAAATAAAGCAGCACCGTTTTGCCAACTTCCTGAGTCGGTTTGATTATTGTTGTTTGAGTAACTTCTGCATCTCCATCCATCTCAAAGTATTGCTACATCATCTTAAAGGGCCCTAGGTCTATGGGTTCATACACAAAAAGCACAGACCCACGTGCCCCCTCAGTGACATGCATCACATGCAAACAACAACTCACAAGACAACCATCAACATGTGTCCCAGTGCACATGCAGCAACACCTGAACACTGCATGCAATTCAAACACACAAATCACACACACTGACAAACAACCACAACCCCCACACTACCTGACCCTTTGAATGACATGAAGCAAATGTGCATGTCACATATCTCCATTTCCAAGCCAATGACACATAGACAACACACGGATCAGTCAACATGCTGCTTGAAAATGAGAAGATATTAGAAATGCAGATAATTGAGCACCCAAAAAAGCAGGGACCCCCCTGGAAGACAAGCAATGACATGGCAAGGCATGCCATCACCAGTGTGGTAGTGGGACACTGGAGTGAACACAGTCATGGGAGCACATGATGCAAAGCACAAGAAGGCCAGCACACAAATACTCACCTCTTGCACTCCATGCAGGACCATGTTGGAGGCAGCATTTCACAGAGGCCGATGTCAGACTGGAAGGCTGGCCACTGAGGCAACTGCCATGGAAGACATAAGCAGACATGACAAAGCAATGTGAAACTGCCAACAAAGTTAAATGCATGCAAAAGGTAGGATGCAAGTGGAAAGTGCAAGGCCAATGCAGACTACATTGTGACAGCATACAGTTGGTTCAATTGTGCATTCTATTGAATGCATCAGCACCATGCACCCAGCTTTGGTGCAGCATGCATGTGACATCCATGTAAAAACACCAACACTGCACAATGTAGTGTGCCTGTACACAACATAGCATCCAAAAAATGTGTATCAATGGTTACATGATTGTGAATCATAACTGAAGCTGCACACCATCAATGTGGAACCCTGAGCAAGAGAGGCCGAATGTGCTGTAGAACCATCACCCCACAAACATTGCATGGGATGTGAAGTGTCACTTAGTACACATGTGCAAAGTGCAATGAAACACACACCAGCACAACCATCACCACCTGTCACAGGCCAAAAACAAATGGCCATGCCACCCACTCCCAACCACCCAAAAAAGGCCCACACAGCTGGAACTCCCACAATTTGGAATCTGCAACCTTTGCCCCTATTAATCCATAGAAACCACACCATGGCCAAAGCCACACCATGTGACACATTCACCCATGAAGTAGTACCGGTGGCCCACAAGACAAGTCAATCCAAAGTGATCACACAAAGGGCAAGACTCCCAGCAAAACACCACATAAGTGTCTGCAAATGCGCTTCACTTACCTGCACAGGGTACCCACATGCCTTTCCTACGATGCAACCCAAAGGGAGACACATCCCCTAAATGCAAAGACATGCATAGTAACAACTGAAAGAAACTGCACATCCATGGCAACACATGAATGGAGGATGAAAAAAGGCTGAGACCACCCACTGCAGAAGGACCACAGGATGCAAGAGGGTGACAGGACATAGATTGTGATCTTCCCATGAGTGCAGCATAGCACAACAGAAAGAGAGAGTGAAAATGAGGGGGAAGGCCAAGTGAAAAACACATCAAGGAGTCTGGATTGGAGATGTCCAAGAACATCTATTAGACCACAGTAGGTGTGGGTATATCTGAGTTGACCTAGGGAGGAAGACAGTGACATGAGTACCACTTGAAAAACCATACTGGTATCGTAGAATGCAAAGCACATATAAGGAAACTTCCACATGCAGCAAACATGGGGAACAATGATGCATTCTGAACATGCAAGACAGTGCTCATGCTTACCCGCTGACTGAGCCGGCATGATGTGAATCCTGCATTGCCTTCACCGTGAACTGTCCAAATGTGCGACAGGAGGGCCAGTGCCTGGCGGAGGGCATGGGGAGCATAGATGTCAAAGGCTGCAGGGTGTCTCCCCCCGGGACAGCAGTCCCCGCCTCATTACGGATTACTGAAACAACATGGGACAAGACATTACAACAGGCATAGTTAAGTACCATTCACACAGCACACATCTGTCAGGATGCACTGAAACCATAGTTCCCTGCACATGCCATGATCACCACCATGCAAACATGCAGGTTAACCTCACTCTGCATACCTGCATGTCCATCACTGTATACGTTATGGCCTTGAGAGGGCAACTGCACAACTCAAATAAAAATTAAAACCAAATATAAAAGGAACCTGGAACCTGGAAAGGCCAACGGAAAATGAAAAAGCTAAAATCCAGACCTGGGGTCTACACAAGTTGCAAAAATAAAAAATTCTTTAAAAAAAGTGTCCATCATGGACAGTGGGGGTCGGGGGGGGGACACCCATGAGGGAGGGTGAGGTAGGGTGCATGTCAATAATTGTTTTAAAAAATCGGCTACGGTGGACCGGGAGGCTTGTCTGTGCTGTCACCCCCATCCTGCGTTCAATCTTCAGGTGGAAGTGGTGCTGGAGGCTGACCACGCAGTGCCCTGGCCTGGTCTACAGTTGCAGCCGTCATGCGTGACACTGATGAATGCACCAGCAGACTGACGACTGTGAGGTCACTATGCTCAACCTCACAGGTTGCACAGAGTTCCTCTGAGATTGTCTGCCTCCATGCTAACACCTCCTGGTAGAATAGTCTTCTGGTGGCTGAATGTTCCTCACAGATTTCAGCCCTGTGGGCCAACATCTCACGCCTCAGGGCATCCCTGTGTGCATGGCCCTCTGCAAACAGGAATGGCTGCAGACACTGCGTTTGGCCCCTGATGTTGGCCTCAATATGCAGTTTGTGGGAGCGGCAGGTGGACCGCATGACCTGCAGCTACTCGCCACCTCTGTTGCTGGGGGAGTTATGGAAGTGGCCACTCTATCCATGCCCTCAGCCAAACTCTCAAAGGCACCCCCCTGTTGCTGTGTGGAACGCAACATATGCTGCTGCCACTCTGGCTGCCCAGGCTGCGCACATCCCCAACGTGTGCATGGCCTTGCTGCCTGATGCAAGGGAGCATGGCTCTTGCTGTGATGCCCCTGCCCTTGGCTGCAGCTGAACCCGTAGGCACTTTAAAACAAGGTAGCACTCTATGAATGTATGGGGATGCAGATCTTACTCTCGCACCAATAATCAGAACGACTCAGGAAGTTGGCAAAACTGTCACTGTTTTATTAAAAATTATATAAACAGGGAGTACAACGGGCATCAATGGACGCCGTACAAGCATTCTCAATGATTCACATAAAAAACACAGCTTTATAGCGAAAACTCATCATCATTGACGTCACACTACGTGACAAAGTAAGAAAACCTACGTGGAGTTGTGATAGGCTTAAAGGGAACATTTAAGTATACTTTCAATATAGGGACAGTTTGTGATTGGGTCTCTACAGTCAGGTGGACTGCTAAACCCACCCTTAGTGCAAGTCATCTTCCGTGTCATACTAATACATAATGTTTCATTGGCTTTCAAACTATAGGGCTCTTTGCTACGTGGTCCTCTACAATTGGTTGGCAAGCTTGTACCCTTCGGGAATATTCCACTCGCTAGCAGCACGCAAGCTGGTACCCCAGGTGATGGAGGGTTGGACTTGGCAATATCTCCCCACCCAATTAGCCCAACATCCATTATCACTCCTACTGTCTGCCATTCAATTAGTCCTTTGAACTCGGCCTTGCAAAGGATCACTTTGCCTGAGAATAAAAAGGAGTGTGAGCATGGCCTTATCTTCTGGTCTCGGTGTAGCTTGCCCAAAGCCTTTTTTCACCTAACCTTGTGACAGGAGACCACATTTTGAGCTCCTTCGTTGTATTTAATACTATTAAATGAATACAACCTGATGCTTCTAGTGTTTTTCCATTACACCTCAACAGGAGCCCGTCTTGCTTCTCATGTTCACTGTATCGCCTCGGAAGAGATAACCAGTTTCTTGGCTGCCCCAACCCTTGACACTGGGCCAGACAAGCCGTCTCTAATCTTCCTTCGTCGTCAGCTGTTTTCCTCAACTGCGCCACACTTTCAGCCCTTCTATTCGAGGGGTCCAAGTTTGCTAAAATGCATCGTGGAACATGCAGATTCTATACAGACATATATATATATTGGCGGCACTGCCTGCAGTCTATTCACTGCGTATAGCTAGCCATATGATTACATAGTCTACTTGCGTTACTGCATCTGTGCAATTCTAAAATGGCTTTGCATTTTCTTCAGTGCTCTTCGCACGTGCAGTCTTCATTTTGCTCATCAGATTCTATAAGGTCTATGTACTCTTTTCATTGGCATCTATTCTGGGTGCATCATTTCTGCTTCTTGTGATGTCACCAGTCTTCTCTTTCACTCATCTTCACACTTCTTCCAGAATTTCCTTCAGCAGACTGTCATTTCTTCGCGGGTACATCATATAAGGTTTTCTCAATGGATACCTAGTTTCAAGGACTCTGTGCGGTATAGATACCATCACTGGCGTTGCGCTTGTCGCAATTTACGGAATTTACGGTTGCCAACATGTAGGCAAAATGGGGGCGGGACTTCCGGTAGAGGCACTTGGCTCCTCCTCTACACTCCCCCCTCTGGTTGATTCATCGCCAGCTCTGCCATCAGTCTTCATATCTAGACACCCTCGTCTGAAAAAGTGCTTCGTTGGAGTTCTTATCTTCATTACTCCTTTCAGAGATCCTCCTGATTTTACATGCTCATTGTCAGATCTCCATACCGTCTCACTACGGCATTAGGGAGAGTGCATGCACCATTACAAACCAAGTTTAAATCTGCCTGCAATAAACATATGTTTACTGGCAATAACGATCTGGGCCGAAGGAGCAACACTTATTGGTTGTTGAGAACGCAGCCGGGTGCTTGGAAGTTGGCCTGGCAACGCTGGGTCCTATGCACCGTAGGATGTCCCGCCCTGCGCTGAAAGTAACCCACAATCCAGTCACATGATCTGTTCCTCATAAGCCCCTCCCATTGACTCCTTCGGCGCTTCTGAACAAGCTTCGGTGGTGTTATAGAATACTGCTATTCTGTTTCTTGGAATAGCCCGCTTCCTAATTACCAGAACCTTTCCTTGCCCTTCTTATTGATCTCGTTGTTATGACCACGGACCGCTCCTGAACTTGCCTTGGATTCTGCTTCTACTTTGCTGCCTGTACCCTGCCTGACTACGGACCACTCCTGAACTTGCTTGGATTCTGTTTTGAACTTCGCCGCCTGCACCTTGCCTGACCACAGAACTTTTGTTATACAATACGGAACTACACACGTGGATTTGGGAATTTTGAACTTTGTTTTTGGGACTCAATAGTACACGGACTAGAGACTTCTGGGTGTACTTTATTGTTATTCTGCTTTCCTCTGGATACAGACTTGGAATTCTTGTGCAACGTGCTACTGCTGCCCTTGGAACTTTTCATTACCGTTGGACAGGAGTCAATTATGGTAAGACATTTAACCTCTTATCAGTTGACTTCTATTTAGCCACATTCAGTTAGGCATTCTAATTTTCTCTTCACAGAGAAGATCAAGTGCCTGCTTTCCATAAACCTCTTTACCTTGATACTGCCATATCGTGTGATTAGCAGGCTAGTGAGTGCAGAGTTCTGATGGTATATTGAAGTTTGCCTGTCTATTGGTTACTGATAACGTGCTTTGTTTTCAGTTTGGTGGTGTCTCCTTCTGCCTATCCTGTGTCCACAACCTGCGGCGCCTGTGTCATCGGTCTCCTGTCTTTTCATTAATAGACCTTTCTGGTTGTAGCCTCTTAACAATCAGACAGGTACATTAGTTGGAAGACTTTGTCTCCTACACGACGAGTCAACTCGCTCCATTTTCAAGTATTATAGGATCTCTGACACTCATCAACACTCCAGGTCATGAGACTACATTGTCCATTCGAGTTGCAGTAGATCTATCTTCCCACATACTTCTTATGGTTTCTCAGATACAGGAACTTCATTCCCTCAGGTGCATGGATGCTGGCTTCCCTATACTTTTTGATTTCTTCATCCGTCAGCTCTTGGGTCCAAACCCTGACTCGACATCGATCATGATCTTCATTCCTGTTGCTTTCTTTGCTGTCTTCTTGCACTGTGTGATTATTATTCTGATCGCACAGAATCCAAACATGATCATCACCAACAAGGTTCAGAGGAACTTGAAGATATTCACCATCCATTGTGGAACCCACGAGAAGATCGATGCAAACAAGTTGTCATCCGCAATATCTTCTACTTCATCTTCCATCTTAATGTGCAATTTGGTCAGCATCGTTATGGCCTCTGTCAAGGTCCCATTCTCCCCATCATGAGGAGGTATGAATGTGCAACATGATTCTCTGATTTTGGCACAAACACCTCCATCCATAGCTGTAATCATGTCCAGGACATATCTATTCTGAAGAGTCATCCGTTCTATGGCTCTCAATTCTTCCATGATAGCGTTGAATTCCTTTGTGGTAGTGTTGATCGTCTGCAGGAGATTGCAGCGTGTGATTTGCGACCACTTTGGATTCACCATTGTCTGGATCCCTGGCATGAAGATAGTTGTGAATACTGCAGCAGTCTGACTGAACAACCTGTGTTTATACGGAATACAATTAAAAGCTTCTATCGAATTTGCTGAGAAGTAGTTCTCCCGTTTGGTTCGATTGAGGAATTCAGCTGATCTCCTCTTTCTCAGGTGAGCATCTGCTTTTGGAAACTCTACAATGTTCAGGTCACTCTTCGGAATCACCAATGCTGGAACATGGACAAGTACTATAGAACACAGCCCTTCCCAGTCTTTGGGCAACTTCATGTATGCTCTGGATCCACAGGCCCAGTACTGGTCCCTTATAACTACTGTTCCATCCTTCATTCCTGGTACATCGAAGATTCGACCACACTGCTGGTTCTCTCCAACCTTTCTTGTGCCATTGTTTCTGAAGCATAGTTTTGCAATGGCCATAGGCACTATTTGCAACAGGCCTTCTTTATCCTCAACCCATTTCAGCAGGTTTGCAAGCTTCGGCCAGAGAGGTTTGCATTCCTTTTCCACATGATCTATAACTGGTTTGTCATGTTCTGTTACTGCAACTGCGCTGCATACAACTATGCCTTCTTCCCATCCATCTGGAGATAATACTGTTCCAGAGATTTGCATCTGGCCTCTTTCCTTGCATCTTCGTATTTCTTCATATTTTTTTCTTTGACAATTGAGCTTTTTATTTATTTACAATCTGATTCCTGCTCCCTTCATTCCAGGCTGTTCATATCTTATCACATGATCTCTGGTGTGTGCGCTCGCATCTTCTTCTGGAGCTGACCATTCAGTCACCCATACCAAGGATGCTGTTCGACCCTGGAACTGACCTCTTGTATGGCACAGTGCAAGGTGAGTCAGGCAATGAGCGGTCTGAACTTCTATTTCTATAGCTAGGAATATCTTGGACTTCCCCATAGCATAAGGCAGGAGAGCACAAACATAGCAACTCTCCTCAGAGGTTCTTTTCCCACCTCTTTCATGTGTTGATACCACTTGTTATACCCCAAATGTGCTGTACTGTCTAGATAATTATTTAACTCATAATCATCTTCCCTTGTACTTCTTTTGTGTCTCTCTCTTGCGAGGTGAGTTTGCGCAAATGATCAATGCAATATATCAAACATAGGCCTTCGTACTGGTGGAATCATAGGAACACTTGTCAGAGAAATGGATGTCTTTACGTGTGTCACTGGCATAGGTATAATCACATATGACCTTGGTCTCTTTGCAATAGGTAATTCTGCATAAGTCACCGGAGTTGGAAGAATCAAGGGGACTCCTACCTTTTTGCAACCAATGAAGTAGACAGTATGTATTAGTAAAATCAGGAAACAATAATGAATGTGCAACACGCATATATTATGCACCAATACATGAGTCCCCACCACTTTCGATTTCCGCACGTCGCTGAGGTTGCTTATTTTCTGGAAATGCATTACTCTCAATAGTCCACTTTGTGCCTGTGTACTACTTTTAAGGAAGGAAAAAACCTTTTTAATCAGGCAACCTTGTTAGATGCTCTGGAAGCTGCAGGATCTATTCAATTATCGCTGCAAGTAACCTTCTAATCACAGGGCCGTTTTTAGGATCTTGCAGGAACACACAAATATTAGTACTACGCCAAACAAGAGCGGGGTAAGCTTGGAGTATCTATATATAGACAGTGAGACGTAGTCTACGGGCATCGATATCTGACAAAACCACGAGGTTTAACCAAAGTGAAACTCGGTGAGGAATGAATCGGGACATTGCTCCCTTTTCCAATCGTCAAACTCAAAATCTAGATTTGGCATTTTTAGCACATCAACACTTTCTGAAGTCCAATTCAAAGATTCCTGTGGCTCTAGAACGTTTGCTTTTGCATTCCTGCTACAATATCTAAAAAGAGTGTCTGAGGTGAGCCACAGTCCAAATGCACAATTCCATTTATTTAATCAGCAATCTTAGCGTCCTTCTTCCTCGTCATCGATCGAGTCTGCATGTGCTGAACCACTACTTCTTGTCTTGCTTCTGAATCAACGGTTGGTGGTGCATCAGTCTCACCAGCATACAGCTTCACGTTGCGCGTGCCTTACTTGGTCTCTTACTGCTGAGAGAGTGACATTTTCAACTATGAAGGGTCCACTAAAATGGGCGCGTGCCACTTCCTTGTGAAGTTGAGCACTAGGACTGTATCTCCAATAAATATTTTGAGCATAGGTAATAGTTCTTTACATCCGTTTGCTGAATGGTCTTCATCTGTGTCCTGAGACTGACACCCCTTGCGCTTGAGTTTATCTGAAATGACAGAGATACTAGCAGTCATACATGTCAAATACGTACGTAACTAATTTCCTAACAATTCTAAAGTCATCTGGGCATCATTTCTGCTCCTCTATGGAGGAGACAAGGGCGTTCCCATTCGCCTGCCTGTCACTAGGTTATAAGCAGAAGAAAACTTGTGTTTTGTACTAAGCAATAAGCTAATAATTTCAAATACTTCATTAAAAAATGGGGCCCATTGTCGGATCTCCGCACCTCACATACTCCCCATCTGGGAAATACATCTCGGATTAAAAACTTCACAGTGCAAGTGGCATCAGGGTGTGTACATGGAGCTGCTTCAATCCATCTGGAAAAGGGGAACACCACCACTATCATATACCTATATCCACTAGATACTTGCAGCATATCAACATAGTCAATATGTAAATGCTGATAAGGACCATTCAGTCGAGAAATCACTCTTCTGATTGTTCGCAGTGGGTGCTCAGCGGTAAACTTTTGACATACAATGCAATTTACAACATAAAAAGCAATGTGTTCTAACCAGTTCGGTACGAACCAAACCTCTGCAATAGCTGCTGCGAGGCCTTTCCTAGTTGCATGCGCTGGGCAGTGCAGCTGATCAAGCGCTAACCTTAACAAGCCTACAGGCATCACTGACTTTCCAGTGCTGTCCTGTTGCCACAATGCTTCAGAGGGGGATAAAGAACACCCCCTCCATGTCCACAATTCTTCCTCTTCCTGTGGAGCACTGCCTTGAACCTCCATCAACTGTGTTCTTGACAAATGATTAAACCCTTAATATACAATCATAATTGTGACTACTTTCTCTTTTACATTCGGAGTATTAAAACTTGAAATATCTGGTGAATATTGATATTGATATTGATATTTTATTTATATTGCGCTTGTATACAAGTGATTCAGAGCGCGGCAAAGGCAAGGGAGGGGAACAGGGGAGAAAAAACTACGATTGTACTAGGCCCAGTGACACTGAGAATGCGCAAGTGCATGGGAGAGGGGGAGGGGAAAAGTGCATGGAAGGGGATAGAAGTGGAACGTGCGTAGCAAAGGAGAAACAGATAAATAATCATAAATAAATAAATAATACAGGCAACAAACAGTGGTAGTGCAGCCAGCAAGTGGCAAGTGCTGGGTTTAAGGCAGCAGACAGGGTATGTCTGATAAGTGCAGGAAGAAAAAGGGGGGACTGAATGGGTACAGATACAGACTCCAGTGCAAGGGGTGGCCCGAAGGCAGTGCGGGAGGGTGGCAGGGTGAGCAGGTACCTGGGCCCGGAGGACAGAAGGTGGCCAGGTGCACGGTACCAAGAGAGAACAGATCAGCAGGGAAGAGGGGGAGCGAAGGCAGAAGCAAAGAGGAAGGTCTTGAGGTGCTTCCAGAACCAGAGATGGTTCTTCTCAAGTTTTAGAGTGGCAGGGAGGCTGTTCCAGAGGGAGGTCCCAGCCGAAGACAGAGATCTACCCTCAGCTCGTTTCTTTGAAAAACGACAGACCCGGAGGGAGTTATAGCTAGAGGAGCAAAGAGCTCGAGAGGGGAGGTATTTGTGGAGGGATAGCTGAAGGTATTTTGGACCCAGCCCCCAGAAGGCCTTGTGGACAATGCAGAGGGTTTTGAATTTAATCCTTGCATCCACTGGGAGCCAATGGAGAGATTTCAGAGCTGCAGAGATACGATCCCAGGGCTTGAGGCCAATGACAAGTCTTGCAGTCCAGTTCTGGATTAGTTGCAGAGGGCGGAGAGTAGCGGCAGGTAGATTTAGAAAGAGGCTGTTACAATAGTCCAACCTAGAGAGAACCAGAGCTTGGGAGACAGTGAGCTTTTGGGGGAAGGAGAGGAAAAACAGAGTACCTCTGAGGAGGTGCAGTAGGAAGTTTGACTTTGCAACACTTTTGGCCTCTTGGTCTGCGGCTTCATTCCCGCGAGAGATAAAGTCAGTTCTCTTAGTATGTGCTGCAAACTTAACTATTGCGATGGCTACTGGGAGTTGTAGTGCCTTGATAAGCCTGTCCAATAATGCTGTGTGTTGCACTGGAGTGCTCAGAGGTAGCTCCTCCTTTTCCAATAGGCTAGCCCTGTGTGCATGGTTGATGTCACATAGGCGCAGTCGCTATACAATGTCACTTCCTGCCCTGCATGATTCTCGAGCACGACAATAAGCACCACTAATTCTGCTGCTTGTGCCAAAAAGTGAGACGGTAGTCTTGCACCTGCTACCACTTAAAATTCCCCATTAGCTTTGTGCCTTACTACAGCTGAACCTGAATGCCTTTCCCCATCAGTTTGATCAATTTTTGAAGACCCGTCAATAAAGAGAACCTTCCCTCTTGCTAGTGCATTCTCCTTTACCCTTGGGATATCATCATAGAACTCCTCATAGTTAGAGCAATCATGCACCTGCTCACCCTCTGCCACAGGCTTGGCTACAAATGTGGCAGGGTTGACTATTTTTCACCTGACTATTTTGATTGCTGGATTGGATTTAACTACCTCATATGTGGAAGCCCTCTGAGATGTCAATGTACCCTTAGGTTTCTCCAAAATGGCAAACAATGCATGCTCAATAAACAACATCATAGAACACCCCATCACAATGCTGGTAGACTTCTCAATGGTGAATGTGGCTGCTGCCAGCGATTGTTCGCAAAGAAAGTGTTCTCTCATAACTGGGTCTAAAATCCCACTACAATATGCCAGAGGTTTGTACCCTAGTGTAGTCTTCGGTGTAAGTACCGCCGTCATGACTGTCCCATTTGTATGCGAAAATAAAAAGAACTCCTCAGAATAATGGGGAGCTCCTAATACTGGAGCTGTACAAATTGCTTTCTTCAATTCTTCAAACCCTCTCTCCATTTCCTCAGTCTATTCTATTTTTTTCCTTGTTCACTTGTGCGTTCTTTAGAGCCTGCAAAAGGGGTCTTGTGTATGAACTATAATCAAATACTCATGCTCTAACATAGTTGCACAATTCCAAAAACTGCTGCATTTGTTTTATTGTGTGCGGTTTAGCTGTTTTCATAATCACCTCAGCCCTTTCAGGTGTAACTTTCCTTCCCTCATGTGAGATTAACTGACCAATATACAACACTTCTTCTTGACAATATTGCAACTTCTCCTTGTCCACTTTATATCCGTTGTCTGCAATAAT
Organism: Ambystoma mexicanum; assembly: GCF_040938575.1. Taxonomy (NCBI): domain Eukaryota; kingdom Metazoa; phylum Chordata; class Amphibia; order Caudata; family Ambystomatidae; genus Ambystoma; species Ambystoma mexicanum. The sequence goes on along the minus strand of NC_090932.1, from coordinate 626,564,182 downwards.
AATCATTAACTGGATCAAATCTTGCCTGCACTCATCTTCTATTGTGCAACAAACCAGAATGTCCTCTACATATTGCAGCACGACACTTTGCAAATCAACATTGCTGAGGTCCATCTGCAGGACTCTATTAAAGATCTATGGAGAGTCACAGTACCCTTGGGGCAAACGAGTGCTCTTCAGCTTAGTTTGACAAAACGTAAATGACATAAGGTCTTGGGAGTCCTTATGCAACGGGATTGAGAAAAACATATTTTTCAAGTCAATCACTGTGAAATATTGTGCCTCTGTGGAGATATCACATAGCATCATCGCTGGATTTGGAACTGAAGGAAACTCTGCCTCTACAATCTGGTTAATTGGTCTCATGTCCTGAATTAGTCTCTGCAACCCCCTTTCCATTTTTTCACAGGGTACACTGCGGTATTGCACAGTGACTCTGACGTCACTAAGATAGCCTGTTTCATTAGTGTTGATATAGTCTTGAAAATACCCTCACCCGCCTCCCGAGACATCGGATATTGCCTTGCTCGAGGTAAAATTGCTCCTGTCTTCAGCTTAATCTTAACTTCCCCTACCCTCTCATAGGGGCCTGTAGTCCATAAAAAGGTAAGCACTTTTTCCAAATCTTCCTCAAAAAATGCTGGGCCTGCCGCACTGTCATTCGCTGTGGGATTTCCCTTTTCACCAATATAAATTTGCCCACGTTCAGATTATGTATCCCTGTAGTGGAACATACTATGTCTTCATCAGTGAAAGAAATTGTCATATTTAACTTTGTCATTAAATCTCGGCTGCGAATATTAACCAGTGTCTGCCGTGAATACAATAATGGAACAGACATGTCACACTCTCCTATGGAGACTGGTAATTCATCAGTAAACGGAACTCTGCTCGTACCTCCAGAGAAAACTTGCGCATTCATGGCATTCATGGCATTTCCCGATAATGGATATTTTCCCTCTCATATACATGATCGAGATGCACCAGTCTGTACTAAAAAAGAAAAATATTTGCCTCCTATGGTAACATCAACCCTTGGTTCCTCTTGGGGGTTTTGTGTCACCAATAGTACTGAACACATCAAATCACCCTGTGAGCTGTCCTATTAAGGATATACTTATCCCCGAACCTGTAAAAGGACTTCCTTCCACCTCACAGGGGTGCAGCCTGGGCATGCGAGGTGAGGCACGTGATTTTTCTGGGGGGAAGTCTGGCCTTGCGAGGGAGGTCCAGCATTTTCACAGGGGTGCAGCCTGGGCTTGTGAGGTGGGGTGCACTGTTTCACTGGGGTGCAGTCTGGCCTTGCATGGGAGGGCCTGTGTTTTCGAAGGGGTGCAGCCTGGGCTTACAAGGTGAGGTGCGCAATTTCGCTGGGGTGCATTCTGGCCTTGTGAGGGAGGGCCGTGTCTTCATAGGGGTGCAGCCTGGGCTTGCGAGGTGAGGTGTGCGATTTAGCAGGGGTGCAGTCTGGTCTTGCGATAGAGGGCCCACATTTTTTCAGTGGTGCAGAATGGGCTTGATGGTTGATGCACACAATTTCACGGGGGTGCAGTCTGGACTTGTGAGGTAGGGCCTGTGTTTTCGCAGGGGTGCAGCCTGGGCTTGCAAGGTGAGGCACACGTTTTTGCAGGGGTGCATACTGGCCTTGCAAGGGACAGCATGCATTTTTGCAAGGGTGCAGCCGGGGCTTGCGGGGTGAGGGGCATGTTTTTGCAGTGGTGCAGTCTGGCCTTGCAATGGAGGGCATGCGTTTTCGCAGGGGTGCAGCCTGGGCTTGCAGTGGAGGGCGTGCCTTCTCACAGGGGTACTGGATGGTGGGTCAGAGGACACAGAGGCTTGCACCTGGTTTGGCCTTTAGCTTGATTTTTGGTGTGCGTGGGGGCGTGTTGAGGGTGTTCCTCGCACAGCTTGTTTTTACCTGCATGATGGCTAGTAATGCACCTTTGAATCCATGAATACGCTGGCGCGCAATATTTTTTCTCTGCCCCCCCCCTCAGGCAAGGTCCTCCTCGGCATGCGGCCCTTGCACCATTTCTGTGCCTGATTCCATTAATCAGGCTGCATGATCTGTGCAAATAACGCCTTCCGAAAATTGAAATGTTGTCTACTTTTCAGAAATGTTTGCCTTTCTGTCTTCCCATTCAGCCTTCCTACCCTCCTCTTCCATTCCGTCCACGCATGTCCTATTTGGAAAAAAAGAGAAAAATCGCTTACCTCTAACAAAACTGATGGTAACCTTATAAAAATATGTTTATTTTGTTTCCACTCAACCTGTTCCTGAAAGCCTGGAAAATAGCGTATTCAGAACAGCAAACCATTTGTTCGTAGCTCTTACAAGGAAAACGCTACAGGCTTCTTTGTACATCATTTTATTGTCCTTTTCTGAAAAAACACAAAATGTGCTCTCTTTTTTGTTATTTTCTCTCCCTCATACAGCAAACTAGGATTCCTTGGCGGCGTTATGACCGCCTAAACGTGGGAAAAAGGAGCCAAATTTGGCCATGATATCTCATGTAACAAAGAAAAAGAGAAAAATCGCTTACCTCTAACAAAACTGATGGTAACCTTATAAAAATATGTTTATTTTGTTTCCACTCAACCTGTTCCTGAAAGCCTGGAAAATGGCGTATTCAGAACAGCAAACCATTTGTTCGTAGCTCTTACAAGGAAAACGCTACAGGCTTCTTTGTACATCATTTTATTGTCCTTTTCTGAAAAAACACAAAATGTGCTCTCTTTTTTGTTATTTTCTCACCCTCATACAGCAAACTAGGATTCCTTGGCAGCGTTATGACCGCCTAAACGCGGGAAAAAGGAGCCAAATTTGGCCATGATATCTCATGTAACAAAGAAGTTACAAGGGATTGAATGGGATCCTGCAGCATGCGCGGCAGCACTTAGAGAGAGGGAGAATTAATTTTGCAGGGGGCTGAAATAAAATCTCTGGGGGGGAGTTTATACGGGGAGGGTTTATTTTGTGACACCAGCACCACTTAACAACTGGCAACGAAGGTATTAAGAGAATTTTTGAGTGACCCGTAGAGCACTTCCTCAGTTGGAACATCTCCGACGCCCATTGGTCATACCAATGAGGTCCCGACTGAGGCGGGGACACACCCTGGAGTCCCTGGGAGGTGTACTAGAATAAGAGGACCGGAAAGTACACGCTCCTGTCTGGTGGAGAAGCAGCGCAGTGAGGACCACTGCTACATCATTACGGAGTTGAACGCCTGCCTGGAGGAGAAAGGTAAAGGCCACTGCCATAGGAGTGCCTCGCTGCTCCTGAGAGATGCGGTAAGTCAACACTCAGTGAGCTTCTGCCTGGGGGAGAAGAAGAGTGCGGTATGGACTGCCTCCACAGTGGCTTTCGCCAGACCTCCTCATAAGTGACCCTGCCTATCGTCGTGACCCAGAGCCAGGAGCAGGTCATGCATCCGGGCCCTTCCCCGGCATTATCAATGCCATGGAGCTGGGAGCTGGGCACCCCGAAGCCCCATTAGTGGCCCTGCCCATCCTTGCGGCCCAGGGCCAGGAGCAGGTCATGAAGCTGGGCATTTCCCCAGCACCCTGAAGATAAGGGGGCCCGGCTACCCCAGAGCCCCAACTGTTAGGCCATGCCTGTCGACCTTCGTTCTATCCAGCGAGGTCCTGCCAGGAGGCAGGCCAGTACTGCTGGAGAGTCTGGAGCATTCTCTCTGCACTGACCTGTGGATCTTTGCGGCGCTGCCAAGTAGCCTGGGCCAGGAGCAGGTCAGTGTATCCTCACCACTTCGAGCTGCATATCCTTACAGCCCTGCTGATCAGCGTGGGCCTACCATCTTTGTTTCACCATAGTGGCCCTGCCTATTCTGCGGCCCCGCTGGGCGGCATGGGCCAGGAGCAGGTCCTTCTCTATGTGTGACTAGAAGAGGAAGTCCTGTGTGCTGCCTTAACATATAAATGGCCGGTGGGCCGCCAGCGTCACAAGTGACTGTCACCAGGCAAGAACTGGTCCCACAGATGCAGAGATGGCCCCTGGTAACACGGGTGCTGCTTTGCCTGCATGCAGCATGACACTTAGCTCAAGAGTGAATAAAAGGTGTCAGACTTTTAATGTATGTGCTTTCCCCATTACCCCAACAGACAGCAATGGAACTGCCCATCGAGGCGGCTTAAAGTGGATTCAGATAAAGCGAATGTCATTGTCCCCACCTATGCATATAAGTATTTGACTCTGTGTGTAATGTCATGTTAGTTGTAATCTCATGTTATACCCCTGGCATGGGATGTTGTGACTTGAGCCTCTGCTGTGAGCGTAAACCCAGTCGCGTCACGGGGGAAGAAGTGATCATAGCACGTCACCCACGGGGACGGCTGTGATCACGTGGAAAGTGTAAAAGGCGCGTACAGTCACCCGTGCACCAGTCGAATACCAACCGACCCTACCTCTGTTAGTGTTTCAGCAGCGCTGGGCCAGCACCATGCTGGGGACAGAGGGCCTGCTTGCAGGGCCCTGTACAAGAGTGGGCAGGCACCACTTAACAAGGTCCATCAGATAACTTCTTCATATGGGTACTAGCAGTAAATTCACCATTAACACAACCAGGGACGTCATTTAGGGGTCGCAGAGGTCGCAACTGCGACCTCTGAGGTCTCCCTTGCTACCGCAAAAAAAAAAAGAAAAGTGTCTTTTTAAAAGAAAAATTGTTTAAGCTCCTGTGCTGTGGCTAGCACCATGTGGCTCTTTACTTCTGGAGTGGCTGGCTTTGTTGTTCAGGCCTCTTAAAAACAAGAGCAGGTGTGCCACAAGCCTAACACTTTCAGCACTGACCATAAATAAGAAAGAATAGGAATACCAAATAATGTGTGTTTCTGGAATTATATACAATAATTGCTACACTCATTAAAGGTTTATTTCAGGCACACTTCAGGGGGTGAGTCACTGATTTAGTCTGTTGTTAAACACCTCAATTTAGCCTTTCATTCTTCTGAGGTCGATAAATGAGTACCAACTCAGGTTGGGTGATATTGGGTGTATAGTTTTTCTATATAAAGCGCTTAAGGGTAAGTGCTATATAATAACACATCATTATCATTTGGCCATGGACATCTGCTTGCATTGACAGTAATTTGGTAATATGGGTCTATACACACTGATCCTAACGATACATATTGTGATCCATTATTGTATGAAAGGTACATCACATTATAGTGATACCGTAACAATATTTTTCATAGTGTACTTAGGAACAATGCTATGTGATGACACTTACTGTTTTGTCAAGGGGTGAAAGTGGATTGGGGTCGTGTGATGTCACTTCCGCTACCCCTGGCATTTTGGTGAAATGACGTCCCTGAACACAAAATATGTTCAAAGCATATCAAAGCCTTGGCGGAAACAGTGCCGTTTTGCGTCAATTTTGGCAAAATGCTGAAATGCGCCAATTTCCTTATTTTTACACAGACCTGTCAGACTAATCTCTTGACACTCATATAGCCTTCATTTGTTGAGTTGTGCAGAGCAGCCACGCTAGCGTATGCTTGTGTTGTGCTCACCTTGTCGTGTGTCATGATTGAGTGGCTCTCCCACTCCTGGTTTCCCTTCTATCCTGGGATTTGTAGTGCTGCTATTCTAGGGCCTCATTAGAAGGTTGGAGGTAACCATGCCGCTTTTAGCGGCATGATTGCCTCCATACCGCAATCCGGGCCCGGGTTCCTCGAATGAGGAATTACCGGGTCATCACAACCTTGGCGGACCCGGTAATTCCCCGTCCGAGGAACCCGGAACTGGTCTATCCCCATTCCCATTCGAGCCCCCATAGGGCTCAATGGGAATGGGAATGGAGCTAACAACGGGCCCGTTAATGACGGGCCCGTTGTTAGCTCCCTGGTCCCCTCGCGGGACCTGGTAAGGACGCCTGGTTTTTCCAGGCGCCCATTGCGGGTCCCGCGAGGAGACCTCGTAATAGGGCGGAACGGGTTTACCGGCACCTTTACCGGTGCCGGTAGACCCATTCCGCCAACCTTATAGTGAGGCCCCTAGTGTGCACTTCCTCATGGAAACTCTATGAGCTCGCTTTAATCAAGTCGTACCATCAGACTTTGCACTGGAAGTCCCTGCCACTGTTTTTTCAAAGCAGACTACTAGGAGTTGATAACTTAATTAGAGCAGTAAACACACTAATGGAAGCCTGCAGGATCAAGAGTGCAGGAGTCCTGCAAATCCCGAATCTGCACTTGGCCCAGGGGGTCTCCGTATTGAGGACACTGCTTGCTGGCCACACCCCCTTCCAGCTCAAGTTCCCGGGACAAAAACTACCAGGTTGAAGCCTATGGGATCAAGGACATGGATGTTCGGCTCCCGTAGGGTGTTCCTTGCCAGCCGGGTGGTAGATGGCTCTAGGTGGCTTCCAACCCCTAAGGAGCATAAGTGCTGGAGTTCTGGAGAAGGCTGGAAAAACGAGGGAAGCGAGTACTAAGGTGAAAGGACAAAGCCAAAGGGTTGAGCAGGACTGGCCGGCGGCTGTCGGGGCCTTTGAGCTGTGACTGTATGATTGTCATCCATGCTCCTGCAAATTTATTGAATCAAAGCCAAGCCTAGCCACCTCTGCACACCACGCATAATTACCCCTTTCCTCACATCATGCAAGACTGCATAGAGGTGAATCGCAGGATACTGACGGTTAGGCAGAAATTGGCTCACATGATGCTGTTACTACATCCAAAAAATGTGCCAATACAATAGCCACATAAAGTTTACGAAAGAGGCGTATTTCCTATTAAAGGAAATCCATCAGTTCCATGATACTAATAAGGATGTCTTGGGGGGGTCCAACCAGCAACTCAAAAGAAACACAGCATGCTTGCAGTGCCAGGGGAGCAACCATGTGCAGTCCTGGGCACATGGCAAGAGATAGCCTAGCAGAACATCTCATATTGAAACTACCAGCCGACCTGCCAGTAAATGAGGGCCTATCCAGTGCTTCAGGAGGACATCATTACTGCGCAAGAGGCTTAGGGGGCAGTAAGGGAGACTCCTTAACCACTCTGGCCTTTGATGTTCCGATTCTTAATAAGTCCCTAGTTACTAGCCCTTTCACTGCCACTACTGGCATCCCCCTAACCAGACCTGACTTGAACAGATTTGGACTAGAGTCAGGGCCTGTACTATCAATGGGGAATACAGGTCAGATCCTCATCATTAGTCAACACCCCAAACCGGGTAATAAGGGGAGGGGACATCCAGGAAAATTCCAATGTGTATCCACAAGGACATTGAGATTCCAACTCAACTCCAACGGGGGTCCAATCAAGAACCCACGATGCTGGTATTGCCTGCGGAGACTAATAGACTCCCGGAACCTGTGGAACCTCTGACAGTAGACCCCCGTCACCCCCCTTATTGGCACTGCTATTACTAATAATGTATTGTGCATGTGCCCTGGGAGTAGACCCTTGTTGAAACTCAGCCCGCAAAGTGCCCTGACCCTATGTGGTCCATGCACCTTGTACACTGCTGAACCAGCAACTGAGGAGGCACTTATGGACTGTGGATGTAAATACAGGCCGATTCTTTCTGAGCTTGTAGATATGAAGCGGTGGCTCTCAATCCCGATAGAATCCCAAGGGAGAGTGGGATTCACGGGGGGCAACCCGCTGCTCTGGTCGATGTCATTAGGGCCTACCGACCATCTGAGGAGATAGGACAACAGACTAGCAATGGCCCCACAACCAAAACGAGCCCCAGTAAGATGGCGCCCCTTTGTGAGCAAGAGATAAACACTGGCTCTCACAGTGACATGGCTAACCAGGCGCCCCAGGTCACTACCCACTGTGATTCCCCTGTGCCAACCTTGAGTTTATGGAACAAAGAAGAGCAATCTTCCCAGCAGTCCAGACCTGTGCAAGCCAACAAGATAGCTAGCACAAACCTAATGAATATTAAACCAGATGGCAGAGTTGGTCACGTAGCACAAAATCATGCCCCCAATGCGGCCCGCCCTATGGCATGCAAACACCATCCCGGGGAGGGGCACAAACAGCAGCAAGACGAGTGGGGGCTCCAGGAGGGGCACAGTATTCCTGCACAAGGTACCCAAACTGTCCACCAATCAACGAGAACCCAGGGATGCTCTCTTAAACAAATGCATGCATTGGCTTCGCACTGCGTGGCTGCCTATTTGTTACACAGGCGGCCATACTGAACTGCTCCAGACTGTATTATGAGGTTGAAAGTCCATGTGATGTTATGCAGCTAGATCTACGGGATCAGAGAGTGGCCAATGGTATCCTGGCTAGTCTTATGAGTCGCAGCCTAAAATCAAATAGCATGATTGTAATTAGCCCGTACCCCTACTGCCATGCTAATCATCCCGCTGAAACTAGGCCCCAACACTCTGCGCTGTCTGGTGCCAACACTATACCATTGGGGAAAAGGATCTTAGGTAATAGTATTTGGGCAGGGATAGGTGGCTCTCTAACTGATTTTTTAAAAGAGCGATTGATTTATGGGCTCGAAGGTTATTAGGGGATTCTTGAGATCGTAGCAAATGTTAAATTGCTTTATGGAAGGATGTATTTGAATTGTAAATTTTGTTTTGCCTTTTGTATGTGTTAGGATGTACTTTCATGGCCCTATGGCCGAAAAATGTTATTGACTGACTAATGGTGTACTAAAAATGTCTTATCAAGGTCCAGCTTAAGCCACTCTATTTAGAAGCACTATGCGTGTCCTTCACTGAAATCCTGTTAAAACAAGAATTGGCAAAACCAACAATTTTGCGGTGTGTATAAGTATTAGGCATTTGCCAGGTACTGCTATTAGATGCCCAAGTACTCAGACCATTTTGCACCTGCAACAATCAATGGCCAGTTAATACCACTACGGCAGTGCCAGGCAAGTACCTTTCCTACGCCAACACAAAATCCCAAACTATTGCCATTGCCAATGCGTGTTTATATACTGGCAAGTGCCACCAGATGCACGGGTGTCACATCCTGTGTGTGGTAAAGAACACTTGGGGCCAGATTACAGAGACTTTCCATCGGTGCAAGTGCAAAGGTTGCACGATATTAGCACTAGAGCAAAGTTTGCCCTATTTTTAAAAACACTGGACACATTAAAAAACTATTGCACCTCGACAAGTGCAGTTGGGCATATTAAACGCACCAGGATAAAAATGGCCCTAGTGCAAAAAAGATGCATTTTCACTACATTTTTGCACCAGGACAAAGTTTGCCCTACAAACTTTGCCCTGATGCATAAATGCATCAAAAATGTATCTTTTTACCACCAGCGCAATTTTAATCCTAGTGCTTTTAATATGTCAAACTGCACTTGTTGAGGTCCAATGGTTTTTTAATGTGTCCATTGCTTTTAAAAATAGGGCAAACTTTGCCCTAGTGATAATACCGTGTAAACTTTGCACTTGCACTGGTGCAAAGTTTCTGTAATCTGGCCCCAGGGCTTTGCAGATCTGCCGCATGGATGTTTTCTTTTTCTTCAATCCTCACATTTCAGCGGCGCAGCAGTTAATGTTTCTGCAGTAGTCTATGGCTTCGCAAAGTGGTCGAGGGCCTTAACCAATAACTAACTGCCTGACTCCTGCGATGTTGGGATTCCTTTTTCCTGGATTTTTCCCATCGATTAATCCATCTTTAGTTTATGATGCCGTCAATTCAAAATGTCCTCCAGCTACAACAGGGGAGTATCCAGCGTGACAAGGAGGCCAGGGGTGATCTATGTAAAAAGTCCTGATGTTTTTATGGCGGTAATCGGAGTTCTACCAATGAGTGGCAAGACCTAGCTAGCCATCTTCATTGGCTTCCATGCCACAATCTAATGATTCCCGTATAGTCTAGAGCAGTTGCAGCTGGTGAATTTGTAAAACTGAGGGGTGTAAATGTTTCCCTTGAATTGAAGCAAGCAAACACGCCTAAACTTAACACAGTACGATTTCTGACCGCTGCTTCCCCATAGAAATGTTTTAAATAATAGATGGCAACTGTGAATTTCACAGCAAAAACTTCAGAAAAATTGGGAAAAAATAAAGAATTACACTCCCTGCTGTGCGGCAACACATGAAACACTCCAACAATACACAGGCACATTACATCAAAAGTGTTGATGTTGGGTGTCCCCAAAGAATAGCCATGAGGTCTTTCGACAATGTATGCCAGCAATGCCCCACTTTCAAGCAGCTTCTGCCCAAACCAGATTGTAAGGTCTGAATACCCTAGCATGCTTTATTAGCCCAAAGAAAGTCATTAGACTGGTTTCGAATGAAAACACATCAGCATACCCCCTGTGAAATACATTCCCATGCGGCTAGTGCTAAAATAATGCCTATCTCAACTATATATGCCTGCACTGCTTACCTTCCATGCTGCTAGTGCCACATTCACATCCTGCAGTCTGTCTCAATATATGCCACTGTTGCCCCCTGCTGTGCATTTTGTGGCTCTCAGTGGTCACAACCTGCTCCTTTGGCCCTGGCAAATGTATAAATATATGCACACACAAACACATTCTTGCAAACACACGTGCAAACAAATATTTCTAGACATGTTTATTTTTTATGAGCTTAGAAGTCAGGAATGGTTACCTATTTTACAACTGACATTGGAAAACTTGAGATCTCCTTAAACCAAGGGTTTGCAACCAGGGGCTATCCAGATGTTTTCACCTATAAGGCTCATTACGGGTTTGCCAGTAACCCGGCGGTAATTCTGAAGGGTAACTGGCAAACCCACCTTACTGTTACCGGCACCCGCTATCCTGTAATGGTAAGGCGGCACTACCGGTTCTGGTGATTGCAGCAATTATCTGCTGCAGGTCAGACCTGCCAGTGGATCAGAGACCCTACCAGCAAACTTGGAGTGTGCCGGTCTGGTAAAAATGCCAAAGCTGGTGTTACCAGCATTTGTTCTGGCATTTGTACCAGACCGACACACTCATAATGAGCCCTTAAGACTCCGAAGATCCACGACCCTTGATTATGCTAGCAATGACTGATGAAAGTTGTACTCCAAAAAATCCAAGACTTACATACGTGCACACGCCCAGAATAACCTTGTGATAAACCCACCTGCTTGCAGTCATCATTTGGCAAAGGTATGCATCATGTACACAACCTTCTCACATTAAACAAGCATCTGTAACACTTCAGGAGAGCTAAGATGTTTTAAAAGAAAGTGGTACCCCTGCATTATTGTTCATGCCTGTTGCCAGGGGCACAACTACACCAAACCTTCAGGGAGTGGGGAGCAGACTAACGCTTAAAGTAGTGACTTTGCCAATTGCAAGTCCATGGTGCATGTCCATCTGCATTTTACTCTAATACGATGGAAGTCCGAGTGACCCACTTTGGTTAACCAATGAAGCCAGGATTTTAGCCGACACTGCAATTTAGGCACTTGATCACATACTTTCGGAGCTTTACTTGATACAAACATTTACGTTTTAGCAACTGTTTTATGAGTACTTGCAAAATACCCAAATCATAAATAAAAGCACCATGGCAATATATAAATCTTAAATGAAACAAGGTACGGAAAAATAATATAATTGTGGCTGCATTTCCAAATTCTGAGTAGAAAACTACAACGTTCAAACATTGCCTGTTCCACACCGCTGTAATTTTAGCACTTTGATACAAATCAGTTTTGGTAGTAAGGACACCTGAGTGTAGAGATTGACACATACCTCCAGCTTGCTGTTCCAGATAATTTTAAGAACAGTTGGCTATCCACATGAAAAGCAAAACCTTTTCGATTTTTTAAAAGGAGCTTTTCTGTGTTACTCAATTCAATGGTTTTGGATTTCAAAGGCACTGGTAGCAAAATACATGTTTTACAGCAGTAATTGCGAGGTCGTTGTTAAGGTCTCTTTCCATCTGCATTTTTGTCCTGCTGATGACAGCTGTGAAGGTGAGTAAGCAAAGACCCAAGTGGTAAGGGGTTGGTTTCAGGCATTAATATAATAGCTCAGCATTGCTATACACAAAGGCTAGTGTGTCGCCCAGGATGCCAGAGGCCCAGCAGCCAGGACATTTTCCCCAGCCGCAGGGCCCTCATGACAAACAGCAGCTGGGAAAATGTCCCGACCAGGGGTGGACTGGCCTATAGGGAACTCTGGAGATTTCCTGGTGGGCCTCTGAACCCTGGGCCTCTTTTGTGTGGTATTTCCAAATTCTCTCATAGGAAAAGCATTGGGCTTGCTGAAAATGTGTCATATGGGGCCACTTTCAACCTTATTTCCAGGGCCTCTTTTGGTCCCCAGTAATTATTTCCTGGGCCTATTTTAGTTCCCAGTCCACCCCTGGTCCCGACCTGCAATAAAATGTCCCGCTTTCAGCCTTATGGGAGGGCAAGCTGCCCCACTGGCTACGCAGTCACTACGCTACCGAGTTACAATGAATGTGTCACCATGCCCACGCGTTTCAGTCAGTTCATTGTGTTGGTGGCGCTCAATTTCTGCTAGGAGCGTCATGGTCTGTTGAATTTTTTCATTTGTGTGGTGCTCCATTACCTGCAAACCTTCCTGCTGTCACCTTCATCCCATACAGTAGGGAGAGGCAAGCAAGGGCAGTGCCACAGTGGTGGTGATTGCTGGCAACATGCTTCCTTGCCCGCTTGCTCAACTGTTTCTATGGTGTTTGATGGAGGGGTGTGTTTGTGCCTGTTTGCCATCTCTCCTCTCTCATGTTTCTTTTTTGTCTTTAAACTAGGCTGGGTAGTCTTGAGCCATCCTTTACTCTCTGGCCAGTGTTTGGGTCATTTCCATGGTCAATATCGTCTTTTACCGCAACAGTGTACTGATTTGTTCCGGTGGAAGCTCACTTCTCGAGCGTGCCAGTTCGTGGCCTCATGCCAGTGAGAGAGATGTCTCTGGCCACAAGTGGTTACAGAGTTTGTGATTCTGGAGTACAGTTTCCTCCCTCATGTGTCTGCCACAGATTGATTGATGAACACTATCATCATGCCTCAGTGACCTGATAATCATATTGTGTTTCATGCTGTGGCCGGATGGACAAACCCGTCAAACTTTGTGCTGGACACAGTGTCCCATGCTATGACTTTGGAAGTGGGACATATAGTACAACATGCTTTTAACTACTCAAAGATAAGTTCCCAATTAGGGAACTCCCGTCCCCTGCACACTGTCAAAGGCAAAGCAAGCCAAGTCATTTTAGTAATAGTGTTGATGTAGTTCAGAATTCGTAGGAAAAGTTATCATCATAGTTACCACGTGTAACATCCAAAAAGGAACGAGACATGCGTAAATATGGATTCATAAATCACAATTCAATAACAAGTTATTCATTCTTATTCATAAAATGTATTGATCAATGGGGAAGTTGCTCAATGCGTTTCGAGGTTTATTCTCTTCTTCAGGGGCTGTTTGATATATTCAGATTTTCAATCTAGTTCAAAAAGACAGTCAAACACATTTCTTAATTAGAGATCTGCTAGGTTACAAGTTTTCTGTACATAGTAATAATAGTCATCAATAATTCGAGTGAGAGCAAAAGAAAAGTAATTTAAGACTTTACATTTAACCAGTCTGGTCATTTTTCTTAGAAAATGATAACACAGTGAGTTAAATTTAGATTTGGTCATTTTCTAGTCAATCATATCAAAGGGATCAAGGACTGAACCAACTAGACCAATGATTAAGCACTAGCGCTCTTTCTGATTCACTTCACTAAGACAATGCCTTATTCTTGAACTAACCCTGAATTGTTTGTAGAGCACAGTTGTATCATTCTTACCACTTTAATCTGGTCTCATAGGGTGGAAACTGGCATTCATTGGCATGTTGAGTCATGCATTTCCAAAAGCTAGAGCCTATCACTAAAGGATAGATTAAGGGAGATGGCCCTAGATTAGGCAATGGTTATTAATGTAATAGGACATATCTTTGAAATAGAGGTAGAAAAAGCTGATATCAGTACAAGATATGTGATGCTGTCTAAGGTGCTTGCATCTATTTTCAGTCAGGTTAGTAATTCTGAGGCACCCGTGGTGGTAAGGAACTTCCGTTTCTTCAGGTAGTGATAGATAGATAGATAGATAGATAGATAGATAGATAGATAGATAGATAGGCTAGCGCTAATGAAGAACCGTTAGATGAGGAACTCATTTGTAAGGTGGGCTTAAATGGCTTTATGTTTTGTAGTAGACAGAAATGCATACATTATTCAGGAAAGAAAGAGGGCCTCTTAATGAAGACCAACAACAAATTGGTGGGTCCAGCAAAATCACAGGTGGTGGATAATTCTGTTGAATTCTTATTTGGGGCCGATACTGTAAAACAAATATGAAAATGTGTGCCAAGCATTTGCAGGTCTGGAAAAAGCCTAGACTTACTCGGGAAGATGTTTCAATCCTGAGTTTCTGCCAGAGCCGATCTTAGAGCGGTGTCCATCCAGCCGTGCACACCAATCCCATTCAGACAGAAGATGAAGATCCTTTAGTCCTACTCCTGGGCCAAGCTGTAATTCTTCCCAAGAACAGCTCACTCTCAAAATGGAAGGAGTCCCAGGTGTGGGGAAGGGAAACCCAAGGTTGGATGCAATACCATTCATGCACCTCTTAATTAGCTGGATGTTTCAAGAAATCCTTGAATGTTAGACACACTACAGGATTTCCAAATGGAATTTGACACAGCAAGTAGCAGTCAGATACATAAACAAACTGGGAGGTGGGGGTGAAGCTAAGCAATTCTGATGAATCCAGCAATAGCCTTATGGGAATTTTGTCTTCCAAGAATTGAAGGTCCAAGGTGAATTTCAAGGTGGGCGATTGTTGCTCCCAATGGGAAGATCCTGCGCGTTAGTGTCTTCACAGACATATTTATGGAGATTTAAAGATAGGAGGTCTTTTCATTACATACCTTTTTCGTTGTTCTACCTCAACTCTGAGATACATACATTTTTCTGCAGGAAACCAGACCCTCTAGCGATACCGATGAATGCACTTTTTCAGATCTGAGTTTCAGGGAAACATTACGCATTCCCACCCTTTGCTAGAATTTTCAGGGGACAGCAGAAAAGCAGCAGATCACCATCCTGGAAATCATTTGCAGGGTTTGGAATTTAAGGGGGCTATTTAGCTCCTGGTTATAGCTTAGATGAACCTAGTTGGCTTGACACCAACAGCTACCAACAGGTACATTTGGATCTCCAGGCCCACTGGTGCCGTACAAGCATATCTACCGACATTAAATGCGCATGTCCCAGAATGTGCATAAATGAGCAAGAAATCTTGGATTAGCTGATGTGTGGAAAGGGGTAAACATCCTGTTCAAGTGTACTAGAGTGCATAGCATTAATCTCCTGGCAGAAGTAGTACCTGATGCCACTTATGCTCTGTAAAACTGTATAATACCAGCTGTATCTGTGCATCAGACCCGAATTGCAGGTCTCCCAGTAGTTGAACATCATATGGCGTGCAGACTCCTAAGGCCTTAAATGTATATCACTGCACCATTCTAGATATTCCTATGTGGATGTAGTGGTTTCTTTATTTCACAACTGTCCTTTCAAAACCTATTGTCATTGGAAGCTTTAGCAGCTAAGATTGCCCAGTGTGTGTTTTGTGGCCTTTCAAATGGTTGCAGATGTCTGAGTCCTTGATCTCACAGGTAGAGTTTTGACACCATGAGGGGTTCTTTTCATTGACCTCACAGAACGAAAACGGCTTCAAAAGTGATTGAAGGATAGCGCTAGCAGCTATGCAGTAAGAACATGAGTTGTTGCGACAGATCTCCCTGTCACCACCCATCAGTCTTCACCAAACAATTTGACCCATCAAGATGCAGGAAGATTCCATGCCCTTTACAAGGACTAGAAGCTGAAAAGAAACAGGGCCCCCCTGATAAAACACACAGACACTCAAACGCACCACTATGCTAACTCTTGCCTCTGCACCAACAAACAATTAAAATGCAGCTACACCCCTCGAATAATTTGGCCTAGCTGCACACATACTTACACATTTCCATGTGCACCTCAACATTTTTAGAATGCCACCATATCCCGTGAATTTGGCCTAGCTGCACCCATAACATCACCCTCAAGCACCAGCACCACCAGAATGCAGATACCATATTCCATTGGTCTTACTGCACACATTCCACTGCCCTTACACGGCCACCGTACCACACCTAGCGTTACTATGCAGCTACACATCACCTATTGCACACTGGCTAAACACATATCGAATGCACCCATGCACGTTGTACTGCACTTCTCTCTCCACTGCGGTCCCCGAGGACGTTCAACCCACAGCGTTTTGGGATCATAACACTAGTAAAAGGCGCCATACACATGCCAAATAACATAACATACACTTGCTGTGCATTCTCGTCTGAGTTTATTTTGCGGCTTAGAATTGTGCATAATAGTACCCTCTGTGGACAGGCGTGATCCTAATGAAGGCACGGGGGTGAATATTATCCCTGGCACCCCTTCCTAGTTACTCAGTTTGTGTTCTTGTTTGCTGAAAACTTGGTTGCCAACAGCAATCCTCTTTTTGATGGGACGTGTTGACGATTTGCAAGTTCCAAAAATTCTCTAACTATTGCAAAGTTTAATTTGTGCTGAGTTTGGTAACAAGAGCACTTACGCTCTACAGAGATGGAGGTTATGTTGGATAATTTGTGCACGATTGGCAGAGGAATACAAATGGGGATGGCCGGCACAGAGGAATTCTGGGAAATGTGTTTTTTTTCTTCTTTTTCTTGCTGCTATATTGAATAAATAAGAACGAGGAGCCTCCAGGCTATGCCGTACAACCTATGCGTAGACTTTGTGCAGTCATTAAGACATGTGGGCAAATAATCTAATTCAAAAGGTGGGGGGGGGGATGTGATTTATTTGCAGTTGTGGGACATGCAGAGCTCATATTATTACATGAACAAGAAAACAGATATGCACGACTCTCGCCTCTGTGCCATTAATAGAATCACCACTGTCCCTCATAAATTACTATGACTAATCAGTATTATAACTACAATATTAAATACACTGCGGTTCTCAGCTTGTGCATTTTTATTTAACAAAGACAATATCATATTTTGATTTCCCTTTAATTTTAACGGAAACCTGCACCTCATCTTGCGCTGCAATGTTTCATAACCATCTCAATGTTCTATTATAGTACAACGCTATCCTATTTTACTTGCTAGTAAACATTTACCTCTTTTTCAATGTAAGCATCAAAAACAATGTACTAGTATCGAGCCTCTGAACTGTGGTTGTATACCGCCACCTGGTGTTCAACCGTTGAATGTCCAACTGTTCTCTATTTAAAATTAGGTGGATGGCATTGGGCTTCAATATCGGGTGTGGAACTACATCTTTTAAGTTTTGGGGTTTTATACTGTTTATTGATTATGTTGGTTTTTATATTCAATTCAATTGTGGGTTGACATGGATAAAAATAACCTGCAAAGGAACCATACACTGTAACAGTTCTTGAATGCATCTTGTCTCAGCAGTTGATACAGGCTCATTATAACATTACTTTTGTGTTTCTGTTTTTGCGTTCAATGGCGGGCGGCTAAGTGACAGACCTTACCAATGAAGTCAGGGTTAAAAGCAGAGAAGGAGAAAGAGGTGATATGAAAATTCAATGGAGGAGTTGAGCTTCGTTCCAGAGGAAGTGGAAACTGTTAAGGGTAGAGGTCGGAGCGGAAGTGTTGCTGTGACGACCCATTCAATGCGAGACATTTCAGCCTGACTTGTTCACTGTTGATCCCCTGTCGGCGCGCCCTGTTGGCTGCGGCTGGTAGGCTGCAGGGGCATATCTGTGCCAGTATGCTTCGCTGCACTATTTTATGTACTGTGGCTCCTAATACATTGATGGAGTCAAAAGGAAGAGATTGCTCGTTTTATATCACATTTCACCACAGGCATATGTTTGCCTTCTTCAAAAAAGCTACATGGATCCCACAGTGTGGGTTAGATTGGCATTATCTGTTGCCATTGTTTTACAGGCCCAATTTGAGATTGTTGCGGAATCCCATTTTACCTGGGGTGTGGTTGTGCCTTACTTGAAGATTTTTCTTTGTCTGAGAAAAATCTTTTGTTCAGGGGAGCATCGATATGCAAGAAAATGATTTTGAGGGGATGGAAATCCCAAATCCCGCCAAATTCAGATGATTGGGTTGTTGAGATGATTTGTTTGGCGGATGTTGAAAAAGTGATCTATTGAAGGATGGGGAAAATACATTTACACGCTAAGGTCTGGGATGTTTTCTTGAGTATGTACTAGTTCTTTGACATGTTTGTGAAATGCTGTTTTTTTTTCTTTTCTCATATTATTGGTAACCTTTTGTATGCTATGTTTAGTGTTTTACAATGCTTTGTATTTCTTATGTTTTTTTGATAAAATGTAAATAAAGAATATTAAAAAAATATAAAAGACTATACAATACATGAAAAAAAATAAAATAGATAACAGTAAAGAGTGTGTTTTTTCTAATGCGGACGGGGCACATTGATACACAATCTGAAAGCCGTTGGGCTTTGTCATGTGGTAGACGGGGTCTTCTGCTGTTTTTTGATAGTTTGCATAATAATGGAACATTTAGCAGAATTATGTTAGTTTGCAGGATTACATGTGTACTCACATTAGCTCCCAAATATCTGAAGCATGATTCGGCGATTGTCATGCAGAGAATAGCTGCAATGTATAGCCCGCCCATCTGCACTCAACTCTACCCAATTGCTTCTATGTAAGGGCCAGGCTGGGCGTGATGAAATGGTAAAGATGGTAATTCCAAGGGTGTTTTATGGCACAAAGCCCTCAAGTGGGATGGGGATCAATGCATTATTCAGTCCGGAAGCGTGTGTGGGATTTCAGGGTCAGAGCAGCGTGATTCAAGGGTCCACAAAGTGACCTGCTTCCTGGAAAATGCAGAAACAGGGCAACCTATGGGATTATCGGGCAGACACTCAGGGGGTTGCCTTCAAACCCCAGAGGGCTGCTGTGGATCAGTGTTCCTGGTGTTATCGTGTCCTGTATGGTGTAGATTGAGGTTCCCGGGAGTGCTGTTCACACACTATGGCCAAAGGCAGGGGAACGCCTGGCCACCCCCGCTCACGCTTTCATCAGACAGTTAATTCTTGCACGATAGACAAAGTTAAATGGTTCAATATTATGGATGCCGATGCTGAGCATGCTAGTTAAGAGGAGATATTCCTCTTACTAGACTTTTTCTTCTCCAACAATCATAACAGTGCCGCGACCCTTACTATATATGAGAAGACAGCTGCAAGGATAGGGCCATTTGTGACGAAACCAAGGATGACAGTTTGTTCTTCTGCTATGCGACAGCCCTCGTGGTTTGACAATGATTGCTGCTAGCCAAAAGGCGCACATTGAAGAATTGCAGAAGATCAATGACCCTGATGGGCCAAGGCTACGCTCATTAAGAGTGACATATGATGCTCTGGTTAGGAGAAAGTAACATGTGTTTGTAGAGAATTTATGTCAAGGTCTTCTGGACGCAGCTAATAAAGACAGTGCCATGTTTTGGAAAAGGGTAACAACCTCAAAGTTGCTTAAATCCAACACCATACATTGCAGTATACCCAAAGAGGTTGGGTAGAACCACTTCTCTGAACTTTACTCCACAACCACGCAGAGTGATTGCCCAGATGACACTGAACGTGCACCTGAAGGCTCGCAGAGGGAAAAGCCTGTTCTTATGGTCATCCTGAAAGAGATGAAAGAAGGGAATGCCCCAAGCAGAAATGAGGTAAGGCACCAGGTCCGGCCATGATACCGGCAGATATTTTTAGAAAGGAGCTGGATGTATGGGGACCAGCATTCTTGTCCCTATTTAATGCAGTAGCCAAATAAGGCATTGTACCGAAGTCCTGGAGACAGGCAATTATCATCCCCATATACAAGAAAGGGGACTGTGAGAATCTGGCTAATGACATGCCAATAACGCTGCTGTACAAGGCAGGTAAGACGTATGCGTGTGTTCTTCTCTCTCATCTGGACAATAGGCCCACTGCTGAAATGGTGATCAGCCACCTTCAGGACGGCTTTCAGTTCCGCCTACACACAGTTGACCAGTCTTTCCGGCTTTTTGGGTTACATCAGAATTAAGTTCCTTTCCCGTAAATGAACCTCTATATGGCCTTTGTTGACCTAAAAGCAGCGTTTGATGGGGTCCAAACGTACAAACTAGTAAATGCTACAAGAGCTAGCTATTCCAACCCATCTATGTAAAGTCATCACTAGCTTATACTATACCAAGCAAAAGTAAGATGGAATTTAGAAGGGGACATCACAGCCGTTATTAACATCCAAAGAGGAGTGAGACAAGGCTGTGTTTTGGCTCCCACCTTGTTTTCCTACTATATTAATCGGTTAATTAACAAGTTGGAGACCACTCAAACTGATGCACCAAGGTTAGGGGAGGGTAAGATCCCAGTTTTATGTTTTGCTGATGATGCAATCATAATCTCGCTGACACCAATGGGCTTGGGTAACAAATGGCCATTTTCCACAAAGGGTGTGTCCAACGTGACCTCACGATCAACTTGGAAAAGATCAAATAAATGGTCTTAAACCCTCCCTCCACAAGAAGGCACTGAGGCTTAATGTAAGCATCGAGGGACAGAATATAGAGCAAGTCGACAAATTCAGCTACTTCGGCTGCAGATTTATGAGCAACAGCTCAAATCGATCGATAAATCACTAGTGGGACATTCTTAAATTTGCCTTTAAGCCTGGGAATGGCACTCTTTCCCCACTCTTTACCTGGCAGTACAATTCTATAACTTGCAGGTGAGGGCGGCTCACAGTATATGGGGCCGAAATCTGGGGTTCAACAAGCCAACCAGGCTACAGATACTTGAAAATAGATTCTTAAAGAAATCACACACCTCCCCTCGAACCTGGCTCTGCATATCTAGCTTGATCAGAAGCACATCTATGACACAATAGCCATCCGCCCCATATTTTATTGGGTTTGTCTGTGGGCCTCACCACACCTGGGGAAGTATTGCGAGGCAGCGATGGCCCATTTGACCCAAACAGGAGGAAAGGATTTGCCATGGTGTAAGCACATTAAACCGACACTAGTAGCCATGGACCTCTTACATGTATGGGAACAGCCTGATATAATCAATGGAACATCTGACGTGGAGGTACAAGAGGGACCTCCTTTAGCTCTTATCTGAATTGAAAGCAAGGCCATGAAAGCCACCTTGATCAAATTGCCAGGCCTTGTGTACATTCCCTATATTTGAGACTTCGGCAGCCATTTTACCCATGGCTGCACTCCAGCAGGCATGGCACATGTCTATTTCAGACATGTGCCCTGCTTGTATGGAAAGCAAGGAAACCGTTGAACACTTCCTTTTCTTATGCCTGTCTCACAGTGCTCTGCAAGCCTTCATTCGAAGCCCATCCTAAACCAGGAGAGCATTAGACAGCCAGTGGAGTCCCTTTCCCTGTGCCAAGCAACTGGTAATACTCTTAATTATTTAAGCAGTCATCATGTTCCCATGTCGAGCATGGCGGCAAAGGAGCAAGTATGGTGTCATACCGCTGGGCCTAGCCCAGGAGGAAAAAGCCAATCATGATATAGATGTTATTTATTTGTATACTTGAGTTTAATTTGCAGTTTGCCTCATAACTAGGAATAATCCCCAAAACACAATTGTTGACACTGTTCAGCTGAATTTTGGGCAGGTTGTGTAACGTTGGATACAGTTTTATAAGCATCTTAGTTGGCTGTGCAACTTTATCCGATAGCAACCAGTCATGTGATTCTTAACATTCAAACCATTCAAACGAACGTTGAACCTTTGTAAAGATTTTGGGGTTTTTTACTTGTTGTTTTCAATGATTTATGCCTGACGGATACACTTGTGCAGACACATTTGATGTCCACCAGAAAGCAAAGTATGGGGATAACAAGGAACTTTTGCAATTAGGATTTTTTTTTAGGACTTGATTTGTCTTGAAGCTTCTGTACCAGATATGCATGCTAAGGTGGAGACAATGATGTGGAATCGCTTATTTAAAAAATATACACAATCTGATTGACTTGTATGACTTATGTAATATCTACTGTCGTTTGTTATGTACTTTTATGGCCTAGAGCCGAAATTAAGATGAAACCCATTGAGTGATTGAATGTTATGTTTCATGTTGTATTTCTGTTTTGCATCTAGTTGGGGCGGGGGGCTCTTACAGGGCCCCTAGGAAAAAGAGGAAATGTTACCAGATGCTGCCTAGCAATCCATTACCAGGTTTAAAGGTGTCAGTGTCAACGCCAATTCAGAGATGGCATTTGAAGGGCAATTTGACAGATGTGGAAAAACAATTTTTGGTAGTAGATGGGCCAATAATGCCCACTATCTACTTCTAACCTAAGATACACAAGGCATTTGTGGATGTTCCGGAAGGTAGACCGAATATGAGTGGTAAAGGAGGAATCTTAGAACCACTTGCCATGTATATTAATGAATGTTTACAACCTGTGGCTACACAAACAGCCACATATCTCAGAGATACGATGCATATTTTAAATATCTTTCAGGAGCTGCCCATAGTCTCAGGTCTATTACTGGTTACATTAGAGGTGAAGGCACTTTACACCTCGATAAAACACCACAGAGCCATTGAGAGTGTGGATTACATCTTGAGGGAAAAATCGTCGTCATTTTATGTTCATATCCAAATGCTCAAAGGATTTCTAGCATTCACTTTGAAGAACTATGTGTTCTTGTTTAATGATGGTTATTACAAACAACTCATTGGTATCGCAACAGGAGCTAGTGTTGCGCCGGCTTTGGCCAATGTATTTATGCATCACTTTGAACAGCAGTATGTGTTTGCCAATTCTGTTTTTCGTCCACACTTCTACCTATGGAAACGATACATAGATGACGTGATTATGGTTTGGTCGGGTACCCCAGAATCCCTCAATGAATTTGTCACATTTCTGAATGCGAATGATTGAGGGGGGTCTTGAATTTACATCCCAAACTAATGACAACTTTGTAGAATTTCTCGATTTACAGATCTATTTAACACCCAGCGGGTTCGAGACTAGAACTTTTAGAAAAGGCACTTCGGTTAATGCTGTACTGCATGCCAGTAGTTGTCATAAGAAAACAGTTATATCCAACATACCCAAAGGTGAATATATCCATGCCAGAAGGAATTGCTGTTTTAATCAGGATTTTTTCAAAAAGGTAGCAGGCGCCCCTCTCCAGAAAGAACATTGCATGATAACACTTTGAGAGTTCTCAGCCATTGCTTTGTGCTCTCTGTACCTTTCACAAATAACCATTTGCATATCAGTCTTTGTCCCTCCCACATGGGCAGTCCAGCACCTAAATGCTATGGCAAGTCCCTTCTGAACAAGAAAACCAACAGCAACCCCATACACGTGTTTCAGCCATGTTAGGCCTCATCAGTGAGGTGCCCCTCTCCAGAAAGAACATGACATGATAACCTGTTCTGTGGTTTTTTCCTACTTTGAGAGTTTGCAGCCATCTCTTTCTGCCATGTTCTTTCTGGAGAGGGGCGTCTGCTACCTTTTTAGATTAATCAGGATTTTGTTGCAAAATGTGACCTTCTTAGTCAAAGATTTCCATCTACAGGTTCTCCTAACCACATATTAGATAAGGCGGTCCAACAAGTTTGCAAAATGGATAGAGTTGAATTATTGACTCCTAAAACAAGAGCGACCTATAGCCAACCTAATAAATTGAGATGCATTACCTGATACAATACACACAGTCATACATTCCAGGCTGTACTCAAAAGGCATTGGCACTTGCTTCATTTAGATAAGGATTTGCTTCAATACATTGACACTACGCCTAGCATCACTTTTAGTAAAGCAAGGACACTTAGAAACATTTTGTGTCCCTCCTTTATGGGTAAAGACAATAAGAGTGAGAATTGGCTCAATCGGTTACAAAACAAAGGATTCCACAAATGTGGGCCTTGTTTGATGTGTCCTCATGCTTTGGAAACTTCGACTGTTAATTTTGATACTATGGGCAAGTATGAGGTACAATCATTTATTAATTGCAATTCTAAATATGTGGTCTACTGTATAATTTGTGTGAGTGGTGCGCGCTATATTGGCAGCAGCATTAGACCATTGCATGCATCAAATGTATGATAAAAAAGACATCCGCTTTGTTGGTATGGCTAAGGTCATGTTGTCCCAAAGAGGGGGCAACCACCAATTACTTCTGAGACAACTGGAGGCTAAGCTAATCTGTCAATATCGAACAGTATACACAGGTTTAAACACTGACCATGAACTATCTGTGTTCTTATAGTATCTACAAACCTGTGCATTCTCCATGTTAGTAGCTGTAACTATTTGTGCAGTTCTATGAACCATTTGTATTTGTGCATCGCATGGTTATCAATTCTTAATGTGATTCTGATGTAATGTATTCAACACCTCCTAAATGGTATGTGCAAAGCAACCATGTTTTACCTCAGGAGTGCAAGTGTGTATAATGTCATCTGTCTCTCTTGAGCACATACACTATGAAAATTATTAGCACAGTCCCTTTGTTATTGTAAACTGGTATCATTTATGTCTCTCATTCTTTACCTAAGCACGGTAATAATGTAATTGCGAATGCGCATGTATATCAAATATTTTTTCTAAATCCATAGCGAACTACAAAGATCGAAATGTGTCAGAAGCTTGCCACTAATGCACTCCTCTGTTTACCATACATGGGGGAGAGACAGGAGCGCTAGCTATGCTATACTTAATTGGCAACTTTAGCACGGAATTGGAAAAGTCGCATTCGTGCAAATATTGCCATTCTTGGTTCACTGTATTGGTCCACAAGAATAGCCGCCTCAAGATACTTGCACTGTAAATATGTAGTGGTTTGTTAGGAGTTGTGCTGTATGCGCTTTCAGCACTCGAATAGCCAACAGGTTCCAATAAATAATTGAACCTACCAAGATGGCGGCCCACTGAGGCATAGATACTGACCTCGAGAGTCGTGCTAGATACGTAAGCTAAGTTTTATATCACTGTGGCAACAGTGACAGCATCTCTGCTAACCACAGACGCTGAGGCCGAAAGGCAGTTCAGGTAGGAGCGCACTGTGTTCGTGTGATACAATTGTTTTCTGATTTTTTAACATGCAATAGTTTAACTATGGTAACACGTTTAAGGAAGTATTCTTCGGGCAGCACACTAATCGCAGACTTTTCCATTTCCTCCTTACACGCCATAATCATGATGGAATTGAACGTTGTTCTAATGCGCCTTTCGTCTCAAATGCAACTTTAAAACAGAACAAGATAGTCATCGCAATCGCGAAGATTTATAGGTACGATTTTTCTTGTTCCATTTAAAATCGCAAAAATTATATTTCTTAACATTACAGACTACTAGCAAGCTTGTGTTTGAGCTGTTGACATACACTTATCTCAATAATTGATGTACACTAAACCATTTCCTTGCAGAATAGGTTACTGGGTAATTACCTGCACTTCATTCGCAATCGTTCTAGGTGAGTTGTTTCTAAATCTGCATGGATGACATAATACGCATAGTTATCTCCACCAACCCAGCAGACCAACCTTGGGCTATTTTCCCCCATTTTATTTTTTTCTCTTTAGGGTGGAATTCTCACCAACGGGAACATAAGGTACTCTTACCATTACCACATATATGGATGAGTTGACACGGTAGACATTGTATGCGCGCTATGAATTCATGACACTGTATTAGCCAAACCACTTACATGCCATTATTTTGTCTTGTGTTTTCCAGATTTTTCCTCTTGGGTCCTGTTGACTCGGGGCATAAACAATGCAAATTTGTACCCTTTAATATTCCAAATTGATTTTGCAATGTGTTGCACCCTTTGAAACTGACAATTGGGTGCAAACCACCTGTATGCAATTTGGTTTGTGTTGGTCCTCATGTGATTTACACTTGAATATGCCCACAGTGTACCATACCACCATTCACAATGTTTGTTCGAACATAATGGAAACATAATTTCCAGCCTTGAGAAAGAGCAGTGCTCAGAACACGTGTCCGCTGGTTCAGAAGTTTCCTCACCATACCAAATCTTAATTAAAACAATATTGGGGACATATTGGCGCAGTGTGGTTGTATCTCTGTAATTTAATTGCATTCCAATGAGGTGTTAGGCGGAAACCTGTGCAGTTCCCTCTGGGACCACTGCAAAAGATTTAGGACTACAGGTGTTTGGCAGTAAACCCACTTGGTAGCAGTCTGTACCACACAGATTCACTTGGTAGCTGTGGCTGAGCAGTCAGACTTCCCTCAAGAAGAGTTAGGCAGTATGTGGAGTATACAAAATAGGGCAATTCACACAGTAGAACAAGCAAACACGGAACAGAGCTTCGGTGTAAAGATATATAGTTATTTATTTATAAAAACACATCTATGAAAACACACTGGCACTAATACGGCAAACAACTTCAATCACAATTACTATAAGTAAATCAATCCCCCTAACAATAGTTCGACAAGTCTAGGTTCAACGGCACCACTTATTTGCAGACAGAGGTGAATGCTTTAACCTAGATGGCACTCTAGTATTTGTTAGGACGGGAGAGAAAAGGCAGGGTATGAAATCAACTCGGTACCAACACTTTTACGAACAAATGCAAGGCAAGTAAGGCAGGGTCTACTGTAGATTGCAAAGTTCAGAGACAAGGCCCACTCGGAGAGAGGCAAGGCGAAATGTCCCAAAAAGTATCACAGTGGAAATGCACTTCGAGTCTTTAGCGCAAATTGTCACAGAAAGATTGGACCAGTTCAGAACAGAAAGTTAAGAAGGCTTGGAGGCGACCGAATGGAGAGGCGAGGATTAAGACACCTCACGCTAACCGTCACAAGGTAAGCCAGGCGGACACGGTACCTTGTATGTGGAGAGACAGCTCCGGCGGGGGCAGTTGTTCCTGGTGGTGGATGCAAGTCGGGGCTTTGCCAAGAGAAGAGATGCTCTCTTCGTCGAAGGAAAGTTGAAGATCGTTGCACCACCAGGGAAGAGACCAGCCGCCGAGTTGTTAAGCGGCTTCACTTCAACACTACAGCTAAGTCAATGCCTAGTCTGGGATGCTGAGGGGAAACCCTTATTGATATATTTTTAGGTCCAGTTCATGTACTCTGGATGACAACCCTTATATAACACCCCTCTCTTAGAATCCCCCTGACCCCACTGAGCCAAGAAGTAGGTCTGTTTTGCAAATTTAAAAGATTTATTTGAGAAATATAACAATATATATCTATCACACTTTTATAATAAATTAATATTGGATATCACACTTAAAATATGACAGTGATCAACAATGGATAATGTTCTACTGGTAAACTGATTTGGTTACTTAGAAGTAGTATAGAGGATGAGGTAGCTGAAATGCTTTATGGTTTCAAGGAAATGCAAGGTGGGATAAATGCAGTACAGAAACTAAACTGATATGGTTTCACAAGAGATAATATCTTCACTTTTCCCCTGGTGGCAATTCACCCCCCCCCTATATGCAATGCAAGGAGATGGAAGTAACACACACAGTCTTCAGGAATACAATCAAATACAATACGGAATTCAGTTCCCCCCCAGCAAGCTTAGACAACAGGTATGCTTTTTAAAGCACGGGCAAGAGTGCTTTGTAATGTGGTGGCAAGGAAGTGAAAATGTGCTAACTGATTTTAATTCCCTCTAGAGATTCAGGGTGAGTGAGAGATGCTTGTTGGTATTAGTTCAGGCTCACTTTAGCAATGCTCTATGAGTTATTACCAGGCTGCAAACAGATTTTAACAAAGGAAGGAATGGAGCTGCTATTTTGACAAGTGGAGAAATTGAGCCAAATCGCAAATCGCGGTAAATGTTGCGAGTGCATAAAGCGCGATTGCAGTAAAAGTATAAGTCAGTTCTAGGCTTGTTAGAAAGCTTAGATTCTAAGCTTTCAGAGGTAAGTTAAATCTTGTTCCTGGGACAAACGGTTCCAGAGGTACGGACGATATAATAAAGGTAGATTTTCGGATTTAAAGTAAAACTCAAAATGACAGGTGACAGCTTGCAGCTGCAGAATTGACAGGTGACAGTTGTGCAGCTTTAAAAATGACAGATGACACGATTTCTAGGAGGCTGTTCTAATTAGGTTAAAATAGTTTGGATTAGATTATTTTAGCTAAGAGATTGGGTTCTGCACAGTTCTGGCGGATACTCACTCCTAATTTTGAAATGAATGGGCCTCGTCACGGATCTGGTCAACACGTCCAGCAGCGGTTCTCTCTGCTCGGCAGGTCAATCAGGCACCGGTTCTGCTCACAGCGATCCGGATCTCTTGTTCTGCTCACAGCGGTCTGGGTCTGGTCTGCGGTTCCGGCAAAAGTTCTTGGCAAAGAATTCAAACAGCTCGCCCGGCTGTTGAATAGTTTGCAAAAGATTTTGAGGCCTGCTGACAAATACTTTTGCTTGCAGTGGGCCTTCTTGGTTCAAAGTTCTGTAGTCTCTGTTTAGCTTGGAAGTCTAAGTGTTGGATCTCTGGATGTGAAGTCGTCGGTCAGCATGCTCCGCAGCAAATGGAATTGAATGTCTCTGCCTGTCCCAGCAGTCTCTTTTTATGTGTTTTAAAAAGTGGGTGGAGAGGCTAGCAACACTAAGCCTGCCCCTCTCTTGATTTGATAGGTCAATAGATTCTTTGGTCCCTGATTTGGGAAGGGATAGTGTGTCAGAGTGATGTCATTTTTATGACCTGCAGAAATGACATTCCCCTGGTCAATGTGCACACAAATCTATTCCTGATCCAAATACATATTTCCCAGGTACACAGTTGTTTAACATCACATACACACATCATATATTACTAAAGATAGTCCCTGTCCCGACTCTGGCGTTTCTAGGAGCTTGCATTAAAAAATGGCAACTTATTTTCGATTTTAGTGGGTTTTGCAACATTGGTTTTTCATCAAAAATTATACAAAGGTACAGTTCCCTTCCACATATATCCCAGTAACTTTCCATGTCTCTAGCTTAAATACAGTCTCTACAATACTCATAATTAGCAGGGTTTTGCCCCAGAACATGGTACAAATCGGAGTTTAGACTCAAATCGTGAGGGCATTTTCCATACTAAGACTCTCAAAGTTGTACATTCCTGTCATTTGGTTACAATAAATTATCACTGTTTCTATAAAATATATATTTGTTGCAATTCAACTCTCCAAAGTGTTTGGGAGACATTCCACCCAATTGGTAAACAAGCATGTAATGGTCAACATGTACTTATTTCCTCTAGACGAGCGAATTACAGGGCCTACAAAGACGATTTGCAAATCTGACCAAGGCAGTGTCATCCCCCTCTTTTGGAGAGGCGCACGGTGTGTGAGGGATGATGGCTGAAACTGTGCACACACAAGGCACCCCTTCAAGTATTGGTCGAGGTCCTGCCCCATGTGTGGCCAGTATGCAACCTCTCTTAAGATTTCCAGTGTTGTGTCAAACCCCCTATGACCGGCGGTGGCCGCATCATGGGCGTGACTTAACATCAGGCTTTGGAATGAGGTAGGGACCACCCACTGATCATGGCCAGCTTGGGATTTCCTTACCAACAAACCGTCTTCGATTCAGAACCTTTTTGGACATTTCATCAACACTCTTAGGTCCTCTTTCCCAATGTAATCGGTATCCGACAGGGGAAAGTTCTCAGGGTCCTCAATGTGTTGGTAAAACTTACCAATTATTGGATCCCCCTTCTGAGCTGTAATCAAATCAGCATCAGGGGTCTCCTTACTCCATTATGCAGTTGAAAGATCATTGTGAGCATTGGTCTGGGACCTAGTGATGGCAGTGACCTGGATTTCCCCCAACAGGGACTCTATTTCTATTAGATCCCCTTGGATGGCCCCGGTTTTGGCCAGCTGATCAGCTAAGTCATTTCCAGTTTTGTCTGGTCCCTCTACTTTGGAATGACCCTTGATCTTTTTCCAGTAGATGGTCATCCCATTCGATGTGACCAGATCATCAATATTTTGGATTAACTTCCCATGTTTCAAGGGTTTGTTATTAGCACATAACATGCCTCTGGTTTTCCAATTAATCAGGTGCTCCACGAACCCGTTCCGTACATAATCCGAATCTGTGATTATGACCAGTTCGTGGAGTAGATGTTGGACAGCAGTGAAGATGGCCTGATGCACAGCCATCAATTCTGCCACCTTACTACTTCGGGGACCAATTTTGTATCCAGCAGAGGGTTCTGGGGACTCATTCACCCATGCATTCCCTACGCCGGCCACCAGTTCTTTCTCCCCGTTGTTGTCAACATGGTATGAGCATCCATCCACATAGACAGTGGGCATTCCCTCACACTTGTCTTCTTCAAAGACTTTGTGTGGGGAATTAAGGTATGCCTCCATGTTGTCCTTGATTTTTAGACTTCCGTCCTCGAGACAGTTTTCTCTGGCACAATCATGCAAGTCAGCCAGACCTTGCTCGAGGGGACTCTTCTTGTTTTGGCCATATCTGACCTCCACAGGAAAGCCTTGCATTGACAGAATCCAGGAAGTAATTCGGGAATTACTCACATTTCCGGCCCGGATTCTGTCACTCTGGAGATATTGCAGAGGCTGGTGTGGAGTCTCCACTATGATGTGTTCCCCCTTGATAAACGGGCGGTAATTCTTCAATGCCCACACCGTTGCCAGGAGTGCCTTCTCACAATCGTTGAATTTTTCCTCCACAGAGGATAAAGTTTTGCTCGTATAGGAGATTACTTTATTGACCTTGTCATGCTTTTGGTATAATACTGCCGTCAAGCACGTATTAGAGAACCTTGTCTCCAGGAAGAACTCCTTGTTTCTGAGAGGGTAAGCTAGGCAAGGCGCTTGTGAGAGGCTTCTTTTGAGTTGTCTTACTGCCTCGGATTGTTCTGGACCCCATTCCCACTTGACCCCCCCCTTCAAAAGATGAATCAGGGGTCTGGTGATCTCTGCGTAGCCTTCAATGAACTTTCTGCTGTAATTAGTCAGTCCAAGGAGGCTCCTTAGTTCCCGCAGAGTTGTGGGGTCATTCAGTTTCTGAAGTGCTTCCACTTTCTTTTCTTGGGGACAGAGACCCTGAGGAGTAATCTCATGCCCCAAGAAATTAACACGGGTTCTACACCACTGTGCTTTCTGGAAGGAAAGTTTTGCTCCGGCGGCCCTCAACTGTGTCAGAACATAACGGATCTCCGCTATGTGTTCCTCCACAGATGAACTTTAGATGAGGACATCATCTACATAAGCCAGGTTACCCCTCGCACCCAGGTCGGGCATGGCATTATGTAGGAAAATGTTGAATTCATTGACGGAGTTCAGGTATCCGAAGGGAGTCCGGGTCCATGTGTACTGCTGGCCCCCAAAGGTAAAAGCCAGTTTGTATTGGTCGTCCCTACTGACAGGCACGGTCCAGTATCCATTGGTCAGGTCTATTGCTGTGAATACCTGTGACCCCTGAATCTGGGCCAGCCCTTGGTCAATGTAGGGCAGAGGCCATCGGGAAGTATGGACCCGTTTGTTGAGCTCCCTAAGGTCGGCGCAGAGTCTCCACTGGCCGTTTGGCTTCAATATTCCCAGCACCGGATTATTGAAGGTGCTGTGTACTGGACGGATTATTCCCCGGGACTCAAGGTTCTTAATTATTTCAGTAAGGGACTCCATGGATGCGAGAGGCAAACGATATTGCTTCACAAACACTGGAGTCATTCCAGGGTCCGTGGGAATTGTTGTGGTGTGGATGTCGGTGCAACCACAGTCATATGAGTCTACCGCAAAGAGATCTTGGAAATCCAAGAAAACTTTTTTCAACGTTTGCTTCTGTCCAGAGTCACGCAGGCATCAGCTAGGTTGACCCTCTCTTCCACCATCTGCCTGAAGCCGGGAAAGACTTCTGGTTTGGCTATCTCAGCGGCCTCCTCCAGCTGGGTGGAGAAGTCCCTGGTCAGAGTGCTGATTTGGACTGGAGGCTTCAGGTGGGAAAGGCAGCCCTCATGGACCTGGAAAATCACCTCATCCCTCCTGAAGTCACAATTCACATCTTCCTTACCATAAGGGAAAGAAGTGTACACCAGGAAGTTCCCCCCATGCCGGGTGAAAATCCTGTCTGGTGTTGTGTTGTCATCACTGTGACTGTCAAAACAGTCCTTGGGGATCGGTCCTAACAGTTAATTCCCTAAATCAATGGAACAATGTCGGTCATCAACCGCCATTCCGATAATGGTGCCTGCGGCTAGAGTAATACTCGTTAAGTCGCTGTTATCCACCTCTATTGGAATGGTGTCATGTTCTAGGTTGACTAATGGTGTTGGGTTTACCCCCAGCACTTGCTGTTGGAGAGAAGCATTTAGATGTGTATAAGCATCAGGGTTTTTCAATTTTTGTCCTCTTTTAACTTTCACTTTCAGGGAGAATTGTCGGGTCCTTTCTGGGATGGTGACTTCCTCTTTAATCTGAATTTCAACTGCATAAGGTAGCAATTGAGCTGACCTAAATGCTTTTTCTGGATCATCAAAGCCCATGGGATTATGCGCTAATCGGGACCAAGCTTTAAAGTTTATTAGGTCCAAACTAATGGCAAAGCGATTGAGAATGTCACTGCCTAAGTAAAAGGCGGCAGTGACGTCTCGCACGACCCAACAATTATGGACTATGCTCTTGTTGCCAATGGAGATTTTGAGCATACACCTGCTTGGCAGGAGATGTTTTGAATTGGGTGCTTCCAGGGCCATTTCCCATTTGTCTATCAGTTTGAATGTGGGAATGGCTGGATCTTTTGGGAGTTGGCGAAACATGGCTTCGCTGATGAAGCTCTTACCGTTGTTCACACACACTCGGGCGAGAGTCCTTCCCCTCATTTAACTGAACAGGGATGAACAACTGATCTCCAATTTGCTGAATATCAGCCAGGCTCTGAGCTGATTTCACATCTTTCTGAACTATTGGGGTGGGAATGTCTGGTTGTGGATTGGTAAAGAATTTCAGAGTATTTTCTTCCAGTGTGGAATACCACCTTAAACTGGAAGGAAGGTTGATTTTCAGAAATAGAGAGGACCCCCCATCACCAGTCTGTTGTCCTACTGCTATTACTGTCACGTCTGGAGTTTGGTTGTTCTGGAATTGAAATTCTACTTGGTCAGATTTTTGTTCAACCATGTGGCAGGTGCCGTTTAAACTAACATGGTTGACACTCTGTTTTAATTTTATTGGTCGGCTAGTCTGGGTCCAGAGGACCTTGTTTACGCAATCTATTAGGGTGACAACCTTCTCAGGAGGTCATTCCCTAGTAAACAAGGGGTGCCCTCTGGAGTCACTACTATGAGCGGGTGTTTCACCTTGTGTCGCCCAATTTTGATGTCCAAATCTGCAGTCCCCTCGACAGGAATTTCCTTCCCGTCAAAGTTCTGCAGTTGTCCAGGAAGAGAGGTGAGAGGAATACAGTAATTCTCCCCCCTTCCTGCATTTAGTTCATCAAAGGCCCTTTTGGACAGAAGGGTAGCTTGGGATCCAGTGTCCACCAGTGCCAAAATTGTACCCTGCCCCTGAACTTGTACCGGGGCATAGTATCTTCCCTTCTTCTCCTCAAGGAGGCACAGATAATGCACATTTTTGGACAACTGGTGGGCCAATATTCTGGTTTTGGACATTGCAAGCGAAGAGATTTTGGCAGAATTCTTCTGTGGAGAGCCTTGGGAATCTAAAAGCAAAAGTTGGCAACTGGAGATCAGAGCCATTGGGGGTTCCCCTGGTTCCGGTTCTGGGCCACCCCCCTTTTTGGAGGCAGCCACCAGGATGGGTTTGAAACAGGGGATTTTCTTGCTGTTGGTTCTGGGATGAGATGATGGGCGGCGGTAGCTCAGTCTCCACCTCTCCCCAGTCTGGATTGGAATCCCTTGGGACCCATTTTTCTTTGGGAGGAGTTCCCCCATCTCTGAAGGAGAAGATCCTTTTCCCAGCATCCTCTGAGGATCCCTCTCCCTCAAATTGGAAGACCTGTACCTCCTCCACAAAGTGGGTCTGTTTGGGTCCTTTGTTTCTCCTACCTCCTATCTGCTCCTTGGGTGGCAGACTTTCAGGGGTAGGACATTTTGTTTCCGGTTCCTGGTTTTCCAGGGGCTGTTTACAAGTTGGGAAGGAAGCTTCCTCCAGGGCTTTACACCCCTTCCCCTTGTGCCTCCTCCCTGGGAACCGGTGGGTTATCAGGGTGCCGCCCCCGTCATTTTTCTGGAGCACCAGGTCCAGAGTTTGGGGCATTCTGCGGTGGCCTACTCATCTGAGGGTTCTGTTGAGCCCTCAGTATGTGACCCAGATCCCGTGCCATATTTTGGACCTGGCGCTCTAACTGGGAAACCCGCTCAGGCTGATACGGGGCTCTATTTTCTCCCCTGGGCTGATCCCGGGAAGGGTAGCTATCCCTTCTCTGGTAATACCCTGGGTTGGGAAGATTCGGGTACCCCTCCACCCTTGGCCTCCCCTCTCCAGGATTAGGTTGTCTGGGCTCAGGGAATTGGGGAAAGAAGGATGGATGATTTTGGGGCTGGAAATTGGGTGGATACCTGGGGAAAAAGTTCTGCCCAGGATTTGGTGAATTCCTGCCCTCCTGGGGGATGTTAGGAGGGAAGTTCCCTGGGTCAGGTGCTTGGCTGGATCCCCCCCTTGGACTGGAGGAGTCCACACATAACCCAGGATGGGTCGGTTTCCCTTGTAGCAGGGACTTCCATAATCAGGGGAGCGAGGGTCCCCATTTGTGGGACTACCTCCTTGGCTCCCTGTCTGTGACTGGCCCGAGGGCCTTCTGGGCATGGCATTATTAGGTACAGGTAGGTGTTTAGGCCCCCCCATCTCCAAATCCAAAACAGGGGTGAGCTTTACCTCTGCCACCTTGGCAGCAGCAGGGGTGCTGTTGGTTTTGGGGTTTTTCAGTGCATTATTTTTATTTTCGATGGGCTTCTGCACCTCATAGATCTGGGTAGCCTGTTCAATGACCCAGTCTAAAGATCTTTTCTCATGAAAATCTCTCACGAGCTGGGTCATTATGTATTTGGGTAAGGCATGGAAAAACGTATTGATAAATTCTCTGCTATCCGTGCTCAACCTTCTGGTGGTCTGCGCAAAAGCACGCTTTAATTCTTGCACAAACTCTTGTGGGGCCTGATCCTCACCACATTGCAAATTGTAGGCTGCCTTGCAAGCCTCTTGAGGATTTCTGTGCACAGAAAAATGTTTCAAGATGGCCGCCCTGTATGTGGACCACCTTGAATGGTTTTGATCCTCCAGCCCTGCAAAGAAACTTGAGTATTCTGATGAGAAGGTCCATTTGACGTACTGGATGAGGCTACTGCTGTCCTTCAAATGGAAAGTCTCCATCATTTGCTCATAGAGCTCCAAGTGTTCCCAAAAAGAATACCTGGCGTTCTTATGATAAGGCGTGATGACACTCCTTATTGCCTTTATTTGTTTAATTGGGTCCTTAAGCAAGGCCCTTTTTGTCTTATTGGCCTTTTTGGTTCGGGTAACCCTGGTCCATTCATCCTCTGACTCAGAAGCACTGCTCCCAGAGGTGTCCGTCTGATCTTCCAGGTTTTCCCGGATTCTGCGAGCCTGGGAATGGCTGGCAGAATGTGGGGACCTGGTCTCCTGTGTCCTGTAATGCTCAGACGAGTCTTCAGATCCCTCCTTGCTGCCAGGATTTGATGGGTACCCCCTCCACTGACCTAACTGGGCAGAGGTTTTCAGGATGCCCTTAATGGGCCTACTCTCCTGGGGTTCCCCACTAAATTGCACTGTGCTTGGGTGCCCATACCCGGATGCCCACCCATCATTCCTGGGAGGTACTGGCCTATGATCCCCATACTTCTAGCTGGATACTAATCTGCCAACCCCATGGCCCTGGGCTCCTGTGCGCAAGGGGACATGGGGGTGGCATAATCTAGGGACTGGGAGAGATGAAGGCCTCTGGTACTAGGGCTCCTGAGGTTATGTTCAGGAGTTTCTCTTTCCCAGGGAACCTCATCTCTATCCGTCCCTGCTCCCTGTTGCAATGCAAGAGCCTGCGCTTTCAGTTCCTCAGTTAAGGCCTTACTAGACTCTATCAGTCTCTCCTGCATCGCTACCTGTTGCTGGAGCCTATCATTGTGCTGGCAGAGAGCCTCATTCTCTCTCTGTGCCTCCTGATTGGTCCTGGAGTATTGGGCCAGTCTCTGCTGCAGGAGGGTTACCTCCTGAGTCCCATCGCTACTGGCCTGCTCCTTTCTTGCCAGAGCCTCCTCCACCCTCCTGGTGTGCTCTAACAAGTTCTGGTGTTCTTTTTGGAGGTCACCCAGTCCCTGGAGGGCCAGGTGATTTTCTTCCATTTTCCTTTTTAAGTGGCAGACTTCCTGGCCTAAGGTATCCCTTTCCTGACTAAGAGCCTGCATCTGTGCCGCCAGGTCGTCCCTTTGCCTTTGGAAGGCACCAGCTTTCTGGCGCTCCTGGTCAAACTCTGCCTGGGTATCCAGGTCTTTCAAAATCAGTTTATTGCTCTTGCCTTCACCCTATCTAGGTGGCTTTGCAGGGTGACTACCTGCTCAGCACATCCCCTATTGAAGTCTAACTGTTGCTCCAGCTTTTTCTGGCTCTGCAGTAGTCCAAACCTTCTTGGGACTCCTTCTGCAAGGCCAGAAATCTGGTATCCTGGTCAGCCTTTTCCTGTTGCAGCACATCCATATCCTCCTTTATTTTAGTGATGTACTGTCTGCTGTCCTTTTCTGACTCCTGGCTCCTGAGCAGCCTCTGCTCAGAAGAGTCCAGATCAGATTGGGCCTTCTCTAACGCCATCTGTTGCCTATTTGCCAGATCTTGGCCTTCAGCACATTTGTCCTGCATGGCTCCCATATATAGGTACAAATATGCCGCTATCCTGGCAATCTTATTATGTTCATCTTTGGCTTTAGGGGCCATATATAGTTCACTCAGGGCCACATGTAGGGGACCCTGATCTCTCCATATATCTGACCCTGTTTCAGTGACCTGTTGCGCGATTGGCTGCAACCAGACCGTTTGGTCCTGATGAGTCCACTCACCTCTCACAAATAGCTTATGTAAGAAGTGCTCTCTGGCTATTTTGATGTCTACCAGTGTCGTCCTTCTGGAATTTGAGTTCCTTCCTGACTTACAGAAGGTTGTATTTTATTTTTGCAAAACAGATGCAAGTCGGGGCTTTGCCAAGAGAAGAGATGCTCTCGTCGTCGAAGGAAAGTTGAAGATCGTTGCACCGCCAGGGAAGAGACCAGCCGCGGAGTTGTTAAGCGGCTTCACTTCAACACTACAGCTAAGTCAATGCCTAGTCTGGGATGCTGAGGGAAACCCTTATTGATATATTTTTAGGTCCAGTTCATGTACTCTGGATGACAACCCTTATATAACACCCCTCTCTTAGAATCCCCCTGACCCCACTGAGCCAAGAAGTAGGTCTGTTTTGCAAATTTAAAAGGTTTATTTGAGAAATATAACAATATATATCTATCACACTTTTATAATAAATTAATATTGGATATCACACTTAAAATATGACAGTGATCAACAATGGATAATGTTCTACTGGTAAACTGATTTGGTTACTTAGAAGTAGTATAGAGGATGAGGTAGCTGAAATGCTTTATGGTTTCAAGGAAATGCAAGGTGGAATAAATGCAGAACAGAAAATAAACTGATATGGTTTCACAAGAGATAATATGTTCACTTTTCCCCTGGTGGCAATTCACCCCCCCCCCCTATATGCAATGCAAGGAGATGGAAGTAACACACACAGTCTTCAGGAATACAATCAAATACAATACGGAATTCAGTTCCCCCCCCCAGCAAGCTTAGACAACAGGTATGCTTTTTAAATCACGGGCAAGAGTGCTTTGTAATGTGGTGGCAAGGAAGTGAAAATGTGCTAACTGATTTTAATTCCCTCTAGAGATTCAGGGTGAGTTAGAGATGCTTGTTGGTATTAGTTCAGGCTCACTTTAGCAATGCTCTATGAGTTATTACCAGGTTGCAAACGGATTTTAACAAAGGAAGGAATGGAGCTGCTATTTTGACAAGTGGAGAAATTGAGCCAAATCGCGGTAAATTTCTTGAGTGCATAAATCGCGATTGCGGTAAAAGTATAAGGAGTAGGAAGTCGGTTCTAGGCTTGTTGGAAAGCTTAGATTCTAAGTAAGATTCTAAGTAAGTTAAATCTCGTTCCTAGAACAAACGGTTCCAGAGATACGGACGATTTAATAAAGGTAGATTTTCGGATTTAAAGTAAAACTCAAAATGACAGGTGACAGCTTGCAGCTGCAGAATTGACAGGTGACAGTTATGCAGCTTCAAAAATGACAGATGACACGATTTCTAGGAGGCTGTTCTAATTAGGTTAAAATAGTTTGGATTAGATTATTTTAGCTAAGAGATTGGGTTCTGCACAGTTCTGGTGGATACTCACTCCTAATTTTGAAATGAATGGGCCTCGTCACGGATCTGGTCAACACGTCCAGCGGCGGTTGTCTCTGCTCGGCGGGTCAATCAGGCACCGGTTCTGCTCACAGCGATCCGGATCTCTGGTTCTGCTCACAGTGGTCTGGGTCTGGTCTGCGGTTCCGGCAAAAGTTCTTGGCAAAGAATTCAAACAGCTCGCCCAGCAGTTGAATAGTTTGCAAAAGATTTTGAGGCTTGCTGACAAATACCTTTGCTTGCGTTGGCCTTCTTGGTTCAAAGTTCTGTAGTCTCTGTTTAGCTTGGAAGTCTAAGTGTTGGATCTCTGGATGTGAAGTCGTCGGTCAGCATGCCCAGCAGCAAATGGAATTGAATGTCTCTGCCTGTCCCAGCATTCTCTTTTTATGTGTTTTAAAAAGTGGTTGGAGAGGCTAGCATCACTAAGCCTGCCCCTCTCTTGATTTGATAGGTCAATAGAATCTTTGGTCCCTGATTTGGGAAGGGATAGTGTGTCAGAGTGATGTCATTTTTATGACCTGCAGAAATGACACTCCCCTGGTCAATGTGCACACAAATCTATTCCTGATCCAAATACATATTTCCCAGGTACACAGTTGTTTGACATCACATACACACATCATATATTACTAAAGATAGTCCCTGTCCGGACTCTGGCGTTTCTAGGAGCTTGCATTCAAAAATGGCAACTTATTTTCGATTTTAGTGGGTTTTGCAACATTGGTTTTTCATCAAAAACTATACAAAGGTACATTTCCCTTCCACATATATCCCATTAACTTTCCATGTCTCTAGCTTAAATACAGTCTCTACAATACTCATAATTAGCGGGGTTTTGCCCCAGAACATGGTACAAATCGGAGTTTGGACTCAAATCGTGAGGGCATTTTCCATACTAAGACTCTCAAAGTTGTACATTCCTGTCATTTGGTTACAATAAGTTATCACTGTTTCTATAAAATATATATGTGTTGCAATTCAACTCCCCAAAGTGTTTGGGTCCGCCTCCAGAAGTCTGGGTGGGTCAGTGATCACATGTCTCTCCTTGCTGGCAGAGGGCTGTTGACAGGAAACACTCAAAATTAACATACCCCATTCAACTGAAAGGGGCTATTGTCTGTCTCTTCCAGGCTGAAGGGGAAACCCCCTCCCTCTCACTCAGAAGGGCCATGTGATATCCTGCCTCCTGTTGTGTGTCTCTGAGGTGTTAAGAGTTCTCAGCCTCTTGGCCTCTGGGAACAGCAGGTGGCTAAGATTTTCAATTAACCAACAAGCTTTGAAGTCCCTGCCCCTCTTGCAACTCCTAAATACAGTTTCCCTGTCAGAGTTTAGACCGCTAGCGCCGCCTTGGGGAATTTGTCGGTACTGCATCCATTTTTGAGTTGTCTTGAATTTGACAGGAGATTTTTGCTATTATTTTGATAGGCATCCTTACATTAGAGTGGTGATGTGGAACCCCCGACAAGAAGGTTGTATCTTTGGAGTGGTCTTGTGCCAACTGCGCAGTTATCCTGGATTCTGGCGTGAATGTGGGCGGCAACAGCTCATCCCCACATCCACCCAGTCTATTGATTTAGTTTGTTCTGGGATAGAATAATGGGCGGCGACAGCTCATCCCCACATCTACCCAGTCTAAGGATTCAACATGGGTCAAAACCCTTCACAGAGTGCTCCGTCACAAGGCACCACCTTTTGGTCGCGGTACGGGTTAGTGGCTATCCGGTTGCCGGGGTGCTCAGCACGGGCAATTCGACCACTACGCCCTGGAAGCGAAGAAAAAGCAAAGGGGACTGGTTGTTCCCACCAGCCAGGGGAAAAAGACTCTCCAGCCGGGAGATCTCCTCTGTCGTTGGGAAGTGGTGAGTCGGTTCAGCAGGGCTCCACCGGAGGTGTCGTCGTTGCAGGTCGGCTCAGCTTTACCCTCGTCGGATTCTTAGGTCCTGTGGCGACTTCTGAAGATCCAGTCCCAAAAGCCCTGCTTTTATGCAGAAAACCCCCATTCATTCAGCCTAGCTGTCAATCAAAACATGCTACGTGGTGAGTGGGGTGGCTCACCACTTGGGCCAATCACACCAGAGTGCGACTTGAGTTGGCAAGGCAACTCAGTCCAGGGTGCCTAAACCCCCTCCCTCACCTCCTGTGGTACCCAGACAGAATGGCACCACGTTGGAGGGCCTCTGTGCAGAAGCCCGCCAAAAGTGGAACAAAGGGCTCAACCTTTGGTTTAGGAGTCACAGAGACGAACACAGACGCCATTTTAAAAACCGATTTCTGGCAGAAAATACCAACCGTTAGATTTATTTAAGATAAATAAGCCGGTGGTATGTTAGAGTTTAACGAGAAAAAGTATTAACCTCCAACAATGGGAAGAATCCCATAGAGCTATATTCGGGGTCGAATATAACAAGTAGTTCCACTGCCACCAGCCAAAACTCGACGAGGGGGGACGGGACAGTGCCCCCTCGAATAACAGACCCAGGGGTTATCGAATTACCCCTACTAGTACGTCCACAATAGGATGGTTTGTACTAGTTCTGTTAGTAAATTTAGGTATAGTAAAGCCAATGGTGACTTTACATGCCCTGGGAGACAGTAGTCAGTCCCAGGGTATGGAGTCTATGGTGGGGATCCTCTAGGACGCCCCAGTGTTACGGCACGGAGGGTGCGGTGTAACACACATAGAAAAACATATGAGACCTTATGGAGTAAAAGACCCCATAGCCCATAGAACACATTGACATTCAAAGGAATTAACCACATTCATGTCCAAGAGTGGGAGAAAAAGTGTCTCCCTCTTGGCAGGATGGAAAAAAACAAACTCCAGAAATCCAACAAAGCTGCTGGGGGACTCACTAGGTTAGGAAATTCAGCCTAAACAGAGAATTCTCCCTAACACTCACCCCCCCCCAGACTAAGGGACAGGAGGATTTAATCCACTCCTGGATGAATCTCACACCTCTAGTCGATGACATACATCCTGGAGAGACCATCAGCATTTTGGTGGTGACACCCTGACCTGTGCTCAATGGTAAAATCAAACCCTTGCAGGCACATCGACCATCTCAGTAGTTTTGGGTTTTCCCCTTTCATTTGCATTAACCATCTCAAGGGTTGGTGGTCAGTCTGAATGACAAAAGTAGAACCATACAAGTATGGCCTAAACTTCTTCAGAGCCCACACGATAGCAAAGCATTCTCTTTTGATTGTTGCCCACCTTGTTTCAGGATCCTTCAGCTTGCGGCTGATGAAGGAAACGGGGTGCTCCCTACCTTTCCCACCCAGTTGACTGAGTACGGCACCTATTCCTACATTTGAAGCATCTGTCTGCACAATGAAAGTTTGGTGGTAATCAGGAGCTCTGAGTACTGGGGCTTGGCAAAGAGCCTTTTTCAGGTTTTCAAAAGCCTGATTGCACTCCTTGTTCCATCTAACCTTTTTAGGACATTTGGGAGAGGAGATGACATTCAGAGGAGAAGCTATGGTCCCATAGTTCTCAATGAAATTCCTGTAATACCCAGTGAGGCCTAGGAAGGCTCTCACTTGGGTCTGAGTAGTAGGTGTTGTCCAATTTTGCACAGCTTCAATCTTACTGAGCAAAGGCCTTATTTCTCCACCTCCTACCTCATGTCCAAGATAGACTACCTTACTCTGTCCAATTTGGCATTTACTCGCCTTTATGATCAGATTGGCTCATCCAAGAGCCTGCAAAACATCTCTCAGGTGAGTTACATGTTCTTCCCAGGAATTGCTGAACACTGCTATGTCATCCAAGTATGCCATGCAGAAGTCCTCCATCCCATTCAGAACCTGGTTTACCATCCGTTGAAATGTAGCAGGTGCATTTTTCAATCCAAAAGGCATTACCTTAAACTGGTATAAGACAACGGGGGTAGAAAATGCAGTTTTCTCTTTGGCATGGTCTGTCAGGGCTATTTGCCAATAGCCTGACGTCAAGTCACATGTGCTGAGGAACTTGGCTGCGCCAAGTTTATCCACCAACTCATCTGTTCTTGGCAAAGGATGGGAATCAGTCTTGGTGACTGCATTAAGAGCTCTATAATCCACCCAGAATCTAAGTTCTTTAGATCCGGCCTTTGGTACTAACACTACTGGGCTAGACCATGGACTAGTAGAGGGCTCTTTTACCCCGAGATCAAGCATCTTGCTGACCTCACCTTTGATGTGGGTTCGTACGTTTTCTGACATTCGGTATCCTCTGCTTTTGACTGGCAGACAGTCACCAGTGAGTATGTCATGCTGGCCCCAAGGGGTCAAGCCTGGTGAAAGCGAGAAAAGAGAGGCAAACTGATTCAACATAGATTTGCACTCTTCTTGTTGCTCGGGTGTCAGATTTGAAGAGAGGTTTACTCCATCAATTGTTTCGTCTAAAGGTAAGCCTCTGAGGAGATCCGGAAGAGCTTCATTCTATTCTTCTTCCTCTGATGATTCTAGAATCAACGCTCCTACATCAGGTCTTGAGACATACGCTTTGAGTCGGTTGGTGTGGAAGACTGTCGGAGCTTCCTTGGGATTGCCCAAGTCCACCAGGTAGTTGACCTCTCCGAGTTTACCCACAACTCTGAAGGGTCCCATCCATTTGTCTTGCAAGGCCCTCTGCCTTGTTGGGATCATAACAAGAACGAGCTGGTCTTGAGCGAACTCAACCATGTTAGCCTTTTAATCATGCCAGTGCTTGACCAATGCTTGTCCAGCTTTCAAGTTATCGCTTGCTTCTGTCATCATGTGCGACATTCTCCTCCGGAGACCTATCACATAGTCAGTCACTCTGACTGGCTTGGGGGAAGGAGCACTCTCCAACCCCTCCTTAATCAGGGCCAATGGACCTCTGACGGGATGACCATAGAGAAGCTCAAAGGGAGAATATCCTACTCCCTCCTGAGGGACTTCTCTTTAAGCAAAGAGAAGGCATGGCAGTAGAAGGTCCCACTTTCGTTTAAGGGGTTCTTCTAAAGCACCTATCATGCTCTTCATGGTTCAGTTGAACCGTTCTATCAACCCATTGGTTTGTGGGTGGTAAGCCATTGAGAACTTGTAAGTAACTACACAGGTTTTCCACATGGCTTTCATGTAGTGGGACATAAAGTGTGACCCCCTGTCAGAGATTACTTCCTTAGGAAACCCGACCCTGGTAAAAATACCAAGGAGGGCCTTAGCCACAGCTGGAGCTGTAACAGTCCTCATAGGAATTGCCTCAGGATACCTAGTAGCATGGTCTACTACAACAAGTATAAACCTGTTGCCTGAGGAGGTTGGAGGATCAAGGGGACCAACAATGTCAATCCCTACTCTCTCAAATGGGACTCCCACAACTGGGAGAGGAACTAACTGTGCCACATTCTTGGAGCCAACCTTACCAGAGGTGTGGCAGCTCCTGCAGTGTTTTTCTACTTCGGCCCCCATCTTCGGCCAATAAAAGTAGAGAGAGAGCCTTTCCTTAGTCTTCTTGAAAGTCAAATGACCAGCCAAAGGAATCTCGTGGGCTAACTGCAAGAACTGTGGTCTGTTCTCTTGGGGT
Organism: Ambystoma mexicanum; assembly: GCF_040938575.1. Classification (NCBI taxonomy): domain Eukaryota; kingdom Metazoa; phylum Chordata; class Amphibia; order Caudata; family Ambystomatidae; genus Ambystoma; species Ambystoma mexicanum. Next base: position 626,520,158 of record NC_090932.1, on the reverse strand, counting down.
ACTACAAGCCGTTTGTAGTCTCCAGGTGCAGACTCGGTCGGTTCACTGTAGAAGAGGCCATCTTCCCAGTGCAACCTGTATTTCCCAGGCTCTTGCCCTTCAGCCTGAGCTTCTACCTGGTGGCAAAGACCTTCCAGAGTTGGACATTCTCTCTGTCCCTTACTGAAGTCTGCCCTGCTGGGTCCACCTTCTGCCAGTAAAGACTGCAGCTCAGGATGGTCAACAGGATCCAGATCTCCAATGAGTTCCTGGCCTTCCATTAGCTCCTCTTCAGAGTCTAATTCTACCACACAGGGTTGTACCTCCCTCTCAGCCTCAGCGGGAGGGGGAGTTACGGGTGTAACTTTGGACAACCGCAGGGAAGTCCTTGTTGGCTGCACTGAAATGCTGGCTGCTGGTTTCGGTATAGAAGTCTTAGGTTTCCCTTACGCTTCTGATTTCTTGGAGACAGCAGCTGACAATTCCAGTGGAGCAGGAGTGATATCTTTCTTCATCATCTCCTGGAGAGTACCTCGCATGGTTCTCTCCCTTGCAGGTCTGGTTAGCTCCTGTAACCGTTTACTAGGTGGTCTGGGGGTATGCAACACAACTCCGGGAGTTTTCAAATCGTTACCCAACAGAACACATCCTGGTACCTCACTCTTTATGCTGACAGGGATCTTCACAGTCATGTCGTTACACTGGGTGAGAACTGGTAATTGGGGAAGCATCTGCACAGGCCCTCCAGCTAACTTGGTGAGGCGTTTATCCCTTAGCAACATCCTCAGCCTGAAAAAAAGATTTATCCACCACAGTTATGCTGGCCCCAGTGTCCCTAATGGCAGGAGTCTCCTGACCATTCACCTGGACACTGTCCTTATAATACTCTTTAGTATTATCGGGGATGGAGTTATAGACATCTAAATTCTGTTGTTCCCACAACTCCAGAGACACTAAAGAAACACTGGCTGAGACTCCAATGGGTTCATCTGCCAGCAGTAGAAAGTTTCCACTTGCCATTTGGACTTCCTCCTCTGGAGCGAAGGCTAAGGAGACAAGCTGGACCCCTGAAGGTTTACCCTTACATCTGGGATCTCCTTTCACGTGGTCAGTCGAGCCACAAACAAAACATTTCCCGAATGCTTTCTGGAATGGTGGCTTGTTCTGGCCTCCTTCCGGTTTGGCACCAGAAGGCACACTATTCTGCTGCAGATTTCCTTGTGGCTTACCCTTATGGTTTTGTTTGGGGCCCTCTTTGGAATTTGAGAAATTAGAATTCTCTTTTGAGTCTTTCTTAGGCTGTTTTCCCTAATCCTTTTTCTGAGTTGCCCCAGAATCCTTATGAGTAGCCCTGTTGGCAACCCACAAGTCAGCAGCCTTAGCTAGCTCCCTGGAATCCAATTCCTTCGAATCAGCCAAGTGCTGTCTGAGCTCAGGAGAACAGGCATCATAAATAGACTCCAACATAAAAAGATTCTTCATACCCTCATAAGTGTTCACTTTGTAACCCTTAATCCATCCCTCTATGTTTTTCAACCCTTCACTCACCCAGGTAGCCCAAGGGGTACCATCATGCTTTTTGAGGGTTCTAAACCTCTTAAGATACTGGGAAGGTGTCTTCCCGAACCTAGCTATCAAAGCTAGTTTCACACTTTCGTAATCCTTCTTATCTACCTCCGCCAACTCCATTACCACATCAGTCGCAACAGGGGGAAGCCTAGAGAACAACCAGGGAAGTAAATCATTCCCGGTGATGTCCTGGAGCCCATGATTGTACTCAAACAGTTTTAACCAATCCAAAACATCCAATCTCGGTTCATACATACCCACTAATTCCTTTGGCATCCGGGGTCTTTTGGGACTGGAGTTTCTAGAGGAACCAGAGGAGACAGAAGCATTTTCCACAGTCAACTTTTTCATCTCTAACTCGTGATTAAGTTCTATTTCTCTGAGTCTTAACTCAGTTGCTTCTGCTCAGCCTGGGCATTCATCCGTCTGAACTCTAGCTCTTGGTTCTTTCAGATTGAGCCAAAAACCATTTGTATTCTAATTCGAGCTTCATTTTTTCAAGTTCAAAATAAGCAGGGTTACATGTGGGACCTGGTATGGGCGCCGTAGGTACAGTAGGTAAGGCAGACAGAGGCTCAGAGTGGCTAACTTCATTAGGTTCACTTTCCTCTTCTGACTCATTATCAAGACTTTGATTTGGATCAATACCATTACTGTTTTCTACATTCGCTGGAGAAGTTGGTTCCTCTGAACCAGTACCCAGACTTTGGTTTTCCAGCAATCTCGCTATCAGTTCTACTTTCTTGCCTCTTACAGAAAGATTCTCTTGTCTACAGAGAGCTCGTAAACTCTCAGTATTTTCACCTGCCAAGGACTCTTGACTGTAAACTTCCATAGTAGACCTGTTTTTGAAAGTTGCTTTTTAGTGCTAAGCTTTGTGGTTAGTTATCCTAAAGTGTTGAAAAGCACTCTAAACTGTATACTCGATACAAATCCCACCGCTGTACACCAGTGTTAGGCAGAAACCTGTGCAGTTCCCTCTGGGACCACTGCAAAAGATTTAGGACTACAGGTGTTTGGCAGTAAACCCACTTGGTAGCAGTCTGTACCACACAGATTCACTTGGTAGCTGTGGCTGAGCAGTCGGACTTCCCTCAAGAAGAGTTATGCAGTATGTGGAGTATACACAATAGGGCAATTCACACAATAGGGCAATTCACACAGTAGAACAAGCTAACATTGAACAGAGCTTCAGTGTAAAGATACATAGTTATTTATTTATAAAAACACATCTATGAAAAACACACTGGCACTAATACGGCAAACAACTTCAATCACAATTACTATAAGTAAATCAATCCCCCTAACAATAGTTCGACAAGTCTAGGTTCAACGGCACCACTTATTTGCAGACAGAGGTGAATGCTTTAACCTAGATGGCACTCTAGTATTCGTTAGGACGGGAGAGAAAAGGCAGGGTATGAAATCAACTCGGTACCAACACTTTTACGAACAAATGCAAGGCAAGTAAGGCAGGGTCTACTGTAGATTGCAAAGTTCAGAGGCCAGGCCCACTCGGAGAGAGGCAAGGTGAAATGTCCCAAAAAGTATCACAGTGGAAATGCACTTCGAGTCTTTGGCGCAAATTGTCACAGAAAGATTGGACCAGTTCAGAACAGAAAGTTAAGAAGGCTTGGAGGCGACCCAATGGAGAGGTGAGGATTAAGACACCTCACGCTAACCATCACAAGGGAAGCCAGGCGGACACGGTACCTTGCATGTGGAGAGACAGCTCCGGCGGGGGCAGTTGTTCCTGGTGGTGGATGCAAGTCGGGGCTTTGCCAAGAGAAGAGATGCTCTTGTCGTCGAAGGAAAGTTGAAGATCGTTGCACCACCAGGGAAGAGACCAGCCTCGGAGTGCTCCGTCACAAGGCACCACCTTTTGGTCGCAGTACGGGTTAGTGGCTATCCAGTTGCCGGGGTGCTCAGCACGGGAAATTCGACCACTACGCCATGGAAGCGAAGAAAAAGCAAAGGGGACTGGTTGTTCCCAGCAGTCAGGGGAAGAAGACTCTCCACCCGGGAGATCTCCTCTGTCGTTGGGAAGTGGTGAGTCGGTTCAGCAGGGCTCCACCGGAGGTGTCGTCGTTGCAGGTCGGCTCAGCTTTACCCTCGTCGGATTCTTAGGTCCTGTGGCGACTTCTGAAGATCCAGTCCCAAAAGCCCTGCTTTTATGCAGAACACTCCCATTCATTCAGCCTAGCTGTCAATCAAAACACGCTACGTGGTGAGCGGGGTGGCTCACCACTTGGGCCAATCACACCAGAGTGCGACTTGAGTTGGCAAGGCAACTCAGTCCAGGGTCCCTAAACCCCTGCCCTGTGGTACCCAGACAGAATGGCACCACTTTGGAGGGCCTCTGTGCAGAAGCCCGCCAAAAGTGGAACAAAGGGCTCAACCTTTGGTTTAGGAGTCACAGAGACGAACACAGACACCATTTTAAAAACCGAGTTCTGGCAGAAAATACCAACCGTTAGATTTATTTAAGATAAATAAGCCGGTGGTATGTTAGAGATTAACGAGAAAAAGTATTAACCTCCAACAATGGGAAGAATCCCATAGAGCTATATTCGGGGTCGAATATAACAAGTAGTTTCCACTGCCACCAGCCAAAACTCGACGAGTGGGGACGGGACAGTGCCCCCTCGATAAAACAGACCCAGGGGTAATCGAATTACCCCTACAAGTACGTCCACAATAGGATGGTTTGTACTAGTTCCTTTAGTAAATTTAGGTCTAGTAAAGCCAATGGTGACTTTACATGCCCTGGGAGACAGTAGTCAGTCCCAGGGTATGGAGTCTATGGTGGGGATCCTCTAGGACGCCACAGTGTTACGGCACGGAGGGTACGGTGTAACACACATAGAAAAACATATGAGACCCTATGGAGTAAAAGACCCCATAGCCCATAGAACACATTGACATTCAAAGGAATTAACCACATTCATGTCCAAGAGTGGGAGAAAAAGTGTCTCCCTCTTCACAGGATGGAAAAAAACAAACTCCAGAAATCCAGCAAAGCTGCTGGGGGACTCACTAGATTAGGAAATTCAGCCTAAACAGAGAATTCTCCCTAACATGAGGACAAGGTGCTCCAAGCTAAACATGGCTTCTGGCTCGATGGCTTGATATTTGATATAATGCACTCTAATTGAATCTCAGTGAGTGGGAAGTCAATTGGGTTGACATGGCTGTGTATGCCTTTCTTCAAGGCCTTCAGCGCTTTGAATATTGCCTGAAATATGAGCAGGTTGATGCAGAGAAGCTTCTCCTCAGAGGGCCAGAGTCCATGGGCTTTTAGAGGCCCCATCGTGGTTACCCAAGCCTGGAAGGATGAATCCATAGTCTCATATTCCTCAGGAGCAGCTTCCTGGAAAGGGACGCCCTAGGACAGCTTGTTGCAATCGCCCCACCATGTCGTATCCTGGGTTACTAGGTGAGGGAAATTGATGCATCTTTGAGATCCACTGCACAAAACCAATCACGCCTTTGTACAATTCCCAATATCTGTGCTAGCGTGACCATCTTGAATTTTTCATTGGGGAGAAAAAGATTGAAGAAGGAAAGATCTAAAATTGCTCTCATGCCAGCCTGGTGGGCGCAGAGAAAAATCTTGAGTTGGATCCTTGTCGCCTCTCATCCGGGGGAACAGGATCTATCACTTTGACAGTCAGAAGCTTATTCACTTCTCAAAGAAGTGGCGTAGAACCCATATGGATGAGAGGTGGGGCAGGAGGAAGGGAAGCAACAGAGAGACAGAAACCCCTGGAGACAATGAAGACTATCTACAGATTTCAAGAGATCAGATGCCAGTGATTCAGATGATGAGGGAACCTGCGGCTGACCTGTGTTGGGTGGACTTGGCTCAACACATCATTGCTTCTTAGAATCAGAGGAACCAGTATAAGAGGATCTGGGGTAGAAAACCTTGAATGATGTCCATGTTTGTGTTCTTCTGTGGCTGCTGAGAAATCTGGCTTGGTTTCTGGCCTTCCAGTTGTGGTAGCCATGAAATCCCCTAAAGGATTTGTGTCTGGTCTCTCTGGTGTAAGAGGGCTGTTGAAAAGGCTTATGCCAAGCTTGAGCAATGTCACTAGAGATTTGGATGTTTGGGTCAATGTTTTCCTTTTATTAAGCCCCTTGTCTGTGGACGGGAAAACATGTCCAAGCCGTCAAAGGGCTGTTCCAATATCATATCATGTACATCCTCGTATCAAAGTGATAGACCAATAGGTTCGGATCGATGAGCTTGGCCTCTGCAAGACCAAACTTAAAGGATTGCTGCCTCACAGGTGGGAGATATGCTTGGAAGTCACCAATCTCCCTCCACAGCTTCCAATTAGCAGCAGCTAAAAGAACATCAGTGTGGCCCCGCCAGAAATAGAATGAGGCGGTGGAGTACACTTTCTGTCCATAAAACTCCAGTAACTTGTCATCTTTGCCGGGGATAGCTGTAGATGAAGATGATGTGCTGGCTGTGGATGGTTTTATGTAAAGGGAGGCATAGATCACCACCACAGAGTGAGGTTGAGGGAGTGCCTGCCCATGCCACACCTAATAAAATATGTGTCATTGCAGCACGATATTGCAGGTTCGAATGCCAATTTTTCAAGAATTACTCAAAGATTATAACAGTTCTTAACCCGAAATTTTCTATACAGATATCTAACTTAATAAGCTATCATGTCCCCTAATATCTGCTTCATGGCATGTCCTGGAGAGCTAGAAACACATTTTAGGTTGTAACTTTTGTTCCCAAGGTTGCTTTTTTTAATGAGAGCTGTGTTTCTTTATAAGCTTTACATTGACATTCGTCCCATTATCATATGACATTTGGTTCCTGAGAAAATGAACAAAATTTGGTCCTACATGCACTTCTATGCAACAATATTTTACATGCATATTTTCCCTTCAATTAACTGGCAGATTTGTGTTCCCAAGAGCCATGCCCAGGCCTGGCCTTTGTTGACTGATGACTGACATAAAGTCATTACCATATTTCTCCCAGAGATAATGGATTATCTGCTGCTCATCTTTGAGAGCAGAAAGACAATCTCCGCCTCCATGCTCCTGGGTCATTTTCTGTAACCCATCACTTATCAGATAGGTCTTGGGCTACACCACACATCAAATCTAAGTGCATGTATTGTTAGGAGTTCAGCCCATTAAATGAATAATCTTTTTTTCACAGGAGTCAGCTGTTGACCTCATAAAAGCCGTAGACCGGCACAAGATCCGCCCATTTTCTCGACTCTGTAAGCTTCAAGGAGATCTCCTTTCAGATAAAGAGCAGATGCAGGGATTGACCTTTTGGGTTGCTGTGATGGGGGAAGGTGAAAATGTCTTATGGGCTCACCCAGTGTTTCTGTAGGAAAATCTCTGCACTAAGCACAAATCTTCAGGCTTTTTTACATTCAAACTTTTTCTACATGGAACTTGTACTTATTGAAATCCAAAATATATTTAGCTTTTCTTCTTCATTCTCACAGTTTCTTTTAAAGCAGTTTTGCCAAGCCACCAATTTCATTAATATATGTCTTAAATTTACTTCTGAAGTGTAGTTTCATTTTCCATGCTTCTTGCTTCAACTGCAGAAGTGCACACATTGCATGGTCTCTCTTTGCTATTAGTAAGCTGCGTTCAGGCTATTTCGGCCTAATCCTTTTGAATTCAGTAGGCAAAATGGTAATGTTGACATTTTCATGCTGGCCTTTCAGCCTGCCAGTCCACAATGTGTTCAATGCTCTGCACTTTTAGGGCTCAATCAGCCATTGCAGTTTCCTTTTTCCTTGGTGCTACATTTAGTCCCCATGGATACCACCTGCAGCTCTTTTATCATGGTTTTACTGCTGGGAAAGAGCAGGGAAGAGTGTTTCTTTCTTCTCACAATTCACATTTTCTGATAGAGCACATCCCACTCTGTTTTTTTCCTCAGGGAGTTGGCAATCTGGTCTCCACCTCCTGATTTTGGGTTCCAAGGATACGGTAATGGAACTCCTCCATCTTTTCCCCTTTGTTCCTTTCCAGGGTACCACGGGTCCTCCCAGGACTTCACTCCGTTTGATCCCTAGGCTGAAAAGAAGAGTAGTTATTGTTCTAAAGAGAGGAGTAAAAAGAATAGTTCAGTATTTTTTTCCAAATCTTCATTCTCCGGATGACATTTCAGAACATGACATTACTTTTTTCAATTAGAGACAGTAGTCATCGACAATCATGAATCATAAATTATCATTTAAATTTAATTACTCACCTGTTATATGTTTTAGTTTCCATCTGGGGTTTTTATCATTCCTCAGATGGCTCCTCGGCTCAAATTTCAGCAGGCTCCTCAATCACTTCTAGAGCTTGTCTGGGATGATAGCTTTTTAACAGATTTATATGGACCAATTTCTCTTCTGTCTGTTCTCCTTTTGGGATGCTGAACTCATAGGCAACACAATTTTTGTTTGTCCACAATTTCAAAACTACAACACCAAGACGAAAGAAATGTCCGCTCCTTGGTCTGGTTTCTCTGGAAATTGTACATGTAGACATTGTCACCTACATTGTACTCCTTTTTTGGTGGCTTTTGTATTTGATATTATGACTGGACACCTTATTTAATTCCTTAAGTTGACTTCTCTAGATTGTGTTGTGCATTAGCAAAAGCATGCTGGATGTGCTTCCTTGTGTTCTCAAGGACACATTTATCAGTGTCTGCTCCATACCACCATTTTCTTTTTGGTCAAAAAGCTCAAATTGAGACTTTTTTTTGCAGAAGATGTTGTGGCCATCAGGACACGTGGTAAGCGAATGTTGCAACTGGCTCCACAGTCTGAAACAAACATCTTCAATATGCTTATAATTGTTGTATTGCATCTATCTACCCCTCCACTCGATGCCAGGAGTGAGGTGATGTGGAGTTTTCCCTTTACTCCTAAATCTTGATCATCACCTCACTGGTAAAAGACTTCTTTGGTCTGCCTCAATCATTTGCGGGAGGCCAAAATGAGAGAAGATGTGATTGATCATTAGTGCAACAGCTGTCTCCGCCTTACAGTTCAGGGCAGGAAGACATTCTACCCACTTTGTAAACAAGCATGTTACAGTAAACATGTACTTGTTTCTTTCAGAGGAGCGAATCACTGGCCCGATGAAACAGACTTACAAATCTGACCAATGCAGTGTCATTCCCCTTTTTCGTAGGAGAGCTCTGTGCATGGGGGAATTTGGCTGAAATTGTGCACACACAAGATACCATTTGAGATATATGTTGAGGTCCTTGGCCATGTGTGGCCAGTATGCTATCTCACACAAGATTTCCAATGTTGTGTGAAAACCCTAATGACCGGCAGTGGCTGCATCATGGGCGTGATTCAACATCAGATCCGGAATGAGGTCGGTATCACCCACTGGTCACATCAAGATATGGATCTCCGTACCAACAAACCATCTTGGATTCGAAGCAATTTGGAAAATGTCATCAACAACCAGAAATCCTCTTGCTGGTATAATCTGATTCTGCTACAGAAAAACTCACAGGATCTTCAATGTGTCGATAGAATTTTCCAAAAATACGGTCCTCTTTTTGTGCAGTGATCAAATCTGCATCCAGGGTGCCTTTACTCCACTGAGCAGTTGAGAGTTCACTGTTGGCACAAGTTTGAGACCTGGTGACTGCAGTGACTTGGATTTCAACTAGCAGGGATTCCGTATCTATGGAATCCCCCTGCAGAGCTCCGGTTTTGTCCAACTGGTCAGCCAGGGCATTTCCAATCGTATCCGCCCCTCTATTTTGGAATTACCTCTTATCTTTTTCCAAAATGTGATCATCCCATTAGAGGTCAACAGATAATCAACCGACTGGATTCGTTTGCGATGTTTTAAGGGTTTATTGTTAGCAAATAGCATGCCACAATTTTTCCAGTTAATCAGGTGTTCCACGAATGCATTCTTGACATAGTCAGTGTCAGTGATTATCACGAGTTGTTTGAGTTGGTGGCGTACTGCAGTGAGGATAGTTTCATGAACGGCCATCAACTTTGCCACCTGACGTCTTTAAGGCCCTATTTTGTAACCAGCAGAGGGTTCTGGGGTATCGTTCACCCAGACATTATTCCCAATGCCAACCACTCGCTCTTTTTCTCTATTGTTGCCAAAAGAGTAGGAACACCCGTCCACATAAACTATGGGTATCCCATGGGAAGCGTCTTCTTCATAGACCTTGTGTGGGGATGTTATGTATGCCTCTATGTTGTCTTTGGTTCTTAGACTTTCGCCCCTTGACACAGTTTTCTTGAGCACAATCATACATGTCAGCCAATCCTTGAACTTGGGGACTCTTCTTCTTTTGGCCATATCTGATCTACACCGGAAAGCATTGCATGGACAAAATCCAAGAAGTCATTCTGGAATTACTTACCTTCGCTGCCCAGATCCTGTCACTTTGCAAACACTGCAAGGGTTGGTGAGGAGTCCCTACTATGATGTGCTCCCGTGGATGAGTGGACGGTAGTGTTTCAATGCCTACACCATTGCCAGGTGTGCCTTTTTCGGAGCCGTTAACTTTTGCCTCCACAGAGGATAAAGTTTTACTCTCATAAGAGATAAGTTTGTTGACATGGTCATCCTTGTGGTACAATACTGCTGTTAGGCAGGTATTTGAAAACCCCTCTTCAAGAAGAACGCCTTACTCTTGATGGGATAAGCCAAACAAGGAGCTTGAGAAATGCTACTTTTCTGTTGTTTAACTGCCTCGTTTTTGTTCCAGACCCCACTCCCACTTGACTCTAGCCTTTAATAAATGGACCAAGGGTCGAGTGACCCCTGCATAGACTTCAATGAACCTTCGACTATAATTAGTGAGTACAAGAAGGTTTCTCAATTCTCGCAGATCAGTAGGGTCTTTTGATTTCAATAAGGCTTCCACTTTCAGGGGTGATTTTGTGCCTAAAAAGTTCACTCTGCTCTTACACCAATGTACCTTCAAAGAGGACAGTTTTGGGAATGTCTACAATATGTTCTTCCACAGTTGAGCTCTTGATCAATACATCATCTACATAAGCCAGGTTTCCCCTTTCACCCAAATCGGGCATGGCCTCATGCAGGAAGATATTGAACTCATTTCCAGAGTTTATATATCCAAGGGGTGGTCAGATCCACGTGCATTCCTGCCCCCAAAGGTAATGGCAAGCTTGTATTGGTCTTCCCTACTCCCGGGTGCAGTCCAGTAACCGTTGGTCTAATCAATGGTTGTGTACACATTTGACCCTTGGATCTGTTCCAGCCATTGATTGATGTAGGGAAGTGGCTATCCTGACATGTGGATCCATTTGTGTAACTCCCTCAGGTCTGCACACAGTCTCCATTGCCCATTCAGTTTTAGTGTCCCCTGTACCAGGCTGTTAAAGGTAGTGTGGGATCAGACAAATGATCCCACAGGATTCCAAATTCTTAATAATCTCTGTGAGTGACTCCAGGGATGGGAGCGGTAACCAGTATTGTTTAACAAATACTGGGATCATCTATGGGTCCATGGGTATGGTGGTTGAATGGATAGATGCACTTCCACAGTCATATGAATCTACTGAAAATATATCCTGGAAGTCCAAACACACCTGTTTCAGTTTCTGTCTTTATTCCTCGGGCTCACAGGCATCAGCAAGATTGATCAGTTCCTTGACAATCTGCCTGAAACCTGGAAAGACTTCAGGCTTGGCAATTTCAGTAGTATGATCCAGGTGTGGACCAATCTCTTTTTAGGTTATTCATCTCAACATGAGGTTCCATGGATTTGAGGTAGTTGTTAACACTAAATACCACCTCATTCTTCATGTCACAGGTTACCTTGCCACTCCCATAAGGGCATGACAAGTAAACCAGGACATTTACACCATGAGGGGTACAAATATTTTCTGAAGGAATACCATCACTGACATCGAAACAGTAGTGAGGGATTGGTCCAATTATCTCAATACCTAAATTAACAGACTAGTGTTGGGCATCAACCGCTATTGCAATAAGGGTGTCCATAGCCAAAGTGATACTTTGAGGGTTGCTATTATCCACCAATATTATAATGGTGTTGTGCTCCAGATCCACTAAAGGTGTTGGATGTAAATATAAGCTTGTTGTTGGAGGTAAAAGTTCAAGTTTATATGGGCGTTCTTATATTTGAGGTTCTGTCCTCACTTAATTTTGAGGGGAATGGTGAATTGTCACACCTATCCTAAATGGTGACCTCTTCTCCCACTTGAACTTCAACCACATAATGCAGCAATTGAGCTGACCGGAATGCTGTTTCAGGGTTGTCAAAGACCGTGGGCTTCCCCCCAGTCGTGACCATACTTTGTTGTTGATCAAATCTCGAAATAATATGAATGGATTTAGAATTATACTAACTAAATAAAAGTCAGAAGGGACATCTCTACCGACCCAACAATTGTGTTCTATAATTTTATTGCTAATGGACATTTTTAATATATACCTGCTTGGCAGGAAATGTTTAGAATTTGGCGTTTCCAGAGCCACCTCCCATTTATCAATCAATTTAAATGTGGGAATGGTCTGATCTTTTTGGAGTTTCCTGAATAATCCTTCCCTGCTGAAGCTTTTTCCATTATTCAGGCATTCTCTGGTCAGTACTGGTTCCTCCTACTCATTCATCTGAATTGGGAAAGACAAGTGTTCACCCTTTTTCTGAATTTCGGTCAGACTTTGGACTGGTTTTTCATCTTCCTCTTTCAAGAGATTCAGTGCTTCTTCAAATTTTTGACTGGGATAACAAAACAAGCATTCCCTTCCATTGTGAAATGACACTTGCAACTGTAAGGAAGGTTGATTTACAAGAGTTGAGAAGAGTTCCCATCACCAGTTTGTTCTCCTACAGAGATGATGGTGATTTCTGGAACTTGGTTGTTCTGGAAATGAAATTCCAATTGATTGGTACGCCGGTCAATAAAATGGCAGGTGCCGTTCAGACTCACGCAGGCTCTACATTTCTTGAGTTTGATGGGTCAGTTAGTCTGAGTCCAGAGGACCTTGTTCACGCAGTCAATCAAAGGTTATAACCTCAGAAGGAAATCATTCCCCAATAAACAATGAGTATCCCCTTTTAAACAATGTCGCCCAATTTATCTCTAGACCCGCAATCCCATTGAAGGAAATCTCATTCCCATTGACATTTTGGATTTGTACAGGAAGAGGTGTGAGAGGAATCTGGTGACTCTACCACCTTCTTAAATTCAGTTGGTCAAAAGCCTTTTTGGACAGGAGAGTAGCTTGGGATCCAGTGTCCAACAGAGTCAATAATTTACACTCACCTTGTACCTTGACAGGGGCATCAAATCTGCCATCTTTTTTCCTCAAGAGTACAAAGATAGTGTGAGTTATTTGCTAGCTGGGCAGTCATTTTCTTAGTATTAAACACCATCACGGTTTGATCTTGGGGGATTTTCTGTGTCGGACATCAGGAATCTGTATGAAGGAAACAACATTTTGAAATGTGTGTAGTTGGGAGATCCTCTTTTCCCCAGATTCTTGGCTATCCCTGGGTATTTGAAGACAGTTCTCTAAATATGCTTGTGGGGAGGATACCTCAACAGTCTCTGTATGGTCTGGCTCGCATAGTTGGAGTCTAGGAATTTCTCAATCTAGCCCGGTCTCCATACCTCTCCTGTCAGACTCAGGGTCTCTTGAGACCCCTTTTTCTTTGGGAGGGATCCCCCATTCCTGAGGAGATTTCCTTACCTTAATCCTCCAGGGATATTTTTCTTTTGAAGGGGGTGATTTGGTTTTCGTGCTCCACAAAGTGGGTGCTTCTCTGACTTCTCCTACTTTCCCTCTGTTCTTTGGGTTCTAGCTTCCAGGGGGTAGAAGATTCACTATCAGGCTGAGTGGGTTCCAGGGGTTCTGCTCTGCTAAGAAAGGAAGCTTCCTCAAAGACTTGGCATCTCCCATCGACCAGGGCCCCATCCTCAGGAACCTGTTGATTGCCTGGATTTTCCTTCAGTCACCCCCCCCGGGGGAATCAGACCCGGGTGCTGGGGCATTCTGGGAAGCATGGTTAGGTTGAGGGTTCGACTGAGCACTCGGCATGCGCCCCAGGTCAACAATCAATTGTTGAGCATGTTGCTACAGTTGGGTAACTTTCTCTGGGTTGTAGGGAGGTATCTGCTCATACATCCTGCTGTGCCCTAAAAGGTTAACTATCCCTTCTAGCGAGGTAGCTAAGATATTGGAAATTTCCCCATAATTCTCAGTCCTGATTGTCCCTTCTCCTTGGTTCAGGGATCTATTGTCCTGGAACCGGGGAGAAGCAGGTGTGTTGTTTTTGAAGTTAGGATTTTGAGAGTACCTGTTTGAACAGTTAAGGTAGAGAGGTGGAGTGATACTTCTCTCCTGCCGGAAATGTGAAGAAAAGTTTACCGGGGAGGTACTTACCTGATTTGCCGCCCCATTTGTGCCAGGTGAGTGTACACATATCCGACAATTAGTTCTGTACCCTTAAATTAAGGACTTACATAGGTGGCAGGGTCAGAGGGGTCATTTTGCTGATACCCTGCCTGACTACCACTCAATTGGGCCTTGACGAAGGGCCTCATCTGCCTCTAATTCTGCTTATCATCTAGAGGGGTATTTTTAGGCCCCCTCATCTACAGGTTCAAAGGAGGGGTAGTTTTCACCTCTGCCACCACTTCAGCAGCAGGTGTGGTAGACGGCTTTGTTGTTTTAGGGTTGTTTTTACTGTCAGTGGTTTTCTGGACATCATATATCCTGGTGGCTTGCTCTATTACCCAATCCAGTGTCTTGCACTAATGGAAATCACAAAATAGTTACGTAATTATATATTTTCAGAAGGTAGTGGAAATATGTGATCACAAAATCTCTGCTATTCGTTTTCACCCGCATGGAAGTCTGCACAAATGCACATTTTAATTCTTGGGCAAACTCCCTGGGTGCCTGATCTTCCCCACATTGTAAGTTATACACAGCCTTGCACAGCCTTGCATGCCTCTGGTGGGTTCCTGCGAGTGGAAAAGTGTTCTAAAATGGCTGCCTTAGGCTAATGGTTTGGCTCTTTTCTAGGTCTTCTTTTTGCAATAATATTTTCTGCTCATCTAACTCTGATTCTCTCGACATATGAGTTGTCAGGGTCACAAGTACTCACTGGGCTATTTTTGGCCTCCGATGACACACTGGTTGGCCACCTTCCCTTCTGCTAGGTAGAGGTGAATATTCATCAATGTCAGATGAGGACTTGCCTTCCTGATCCAGTTGGCTAGGAATCGGTAGGCCCCCTGCCTCATGTTTCCCTGTTCTCTATAAGTGGTATTCATGAAGTCAGTGTTAATCTGTACATGGGAGGTTATAGGCAACTGGCATGAGGTCCTTGATTGGACGGTCATCTCTCCTGGATAATAGTGCTTGATCCCATACCCAGATTGGTCAGGGTGTATCAATGCCTGTTTCCTTTCAGTATTTAATTTCTCACAGTTATTTCTCTCTGCCAGGATTTCCTGCTTATATTCAGAATGTTGACTATTTTACTCTGACACTAAGCCCTGGCTGACTTCAAGCACACTGTTCTGAGCCACCAATGAATACTTTATTTTCTGCACATTGTCTTGAAGGATTTCATATTCCTTTGAGATTCTTGTGTCATGCACACATGTTCATGGTGCTTTTCTTTTAAAATGACAAGTTCTCTCTCTTGAGCATCTCTACCATGCGTTGCCTGTAATAGGTCAGCCTCTGCTTGCATCAAACAGTTCCTGACTCGCTCTTTTCTACCTCCATTTTCAACTTTAAAGCATCTTTGTTCTTGATCAGCTGTAATTTCTGTTGCTTCAGAATATTTTACTCCTGATGCATTTCATCAAACACCTGTTGTGAGTCAATCTCTTTTATGATGGACTGTTTCCATGTTTTAGTTCATTTATGGACTGTTATAAGCCACAATCCCATCCAGAAATGCACTATTTCCTTAGTTTGATCATTTACCTTGTGTTTCAATCTGCTCAAGTTTTCCACTCACTCTTTATATGTGTGTCCTGGAGTGTAGAGTGCAGCATTTCTCACTCAACGCTCTCTTGTTGATGTGTTTTTACCTAATTTCTGAGTTGAGTTGCTCAATGAAGTTTTCATATTTGAGCTCTAAAATCTGACTTTGCAGGACTTTATCTTCCAATTGCTGGAGTAATTGCTGAGCCCGTTTCAGGTCTCCGGTCTGAGCTAGCACACTGGTCTATTTATTTTGCAATCTCTCTTTGATCAATTGCAAATGAAAAAATAACTGATCTGTGTGTTCAGCCATTTTAGTCTGCTCTTCACATGCATTTTGAGTCATGTAAAACTCATCTAGAGCTTTATGTAACATCTCATCACTAAGCCAAATGTCAGTGCCTAATGATGTAATTTATTGTGCCATTCTAGTCTGCCAGCACCCAGCGTCCTGCTCAACCCAGTGTCCCCAAATAGGTAGCTTGGCTTGGAGAAGTTTCCTGGCCTCTTCCATTTCAATGGCCATCGACTCAAAAATGCTTTTTTTGCACTCTTCTACAATCTCTCTGCACAGTAGCAAAAACATCACACTTTATTACTCCTAGATTTCAATAAACAATACCAAATTATATTTGAATACTTATGCATTACTCTGCACAATCTTATTTCTCTGTACACCTCCCTGACTCTCAGTGTTCAAGGCCAACAGTGGTACCTTAACAATGCATGAACAATCTTCCACACACCCTACTGAATTTGCACTAGACTGAATAGCCTTTTAAATGATGCACTTGTCATGAATCAAAAACAGAAAGCTAGATCCCGGCCACAAGCTCCCATTTATGTCAGAGATATTTATGCAGCAACAATCAGTACAGGGATTTCAGTCCCCCCACCAATCAAAAGCACCACACCAATATTCCTTTTTACGCTCAATCTAACTCTGTCTGTGATTCATATAGAACCACATATGTCCCTCACCCCTGTGCCACAGATAAGCCAAGAAGCATGCCAGTGTACAGAAAGAATATATATTTATTACAGGATGGGAAAATTAATATCTGTACAAAATCACAGATCATGCCACCTCATTCCATGTCCCAAATGCTTTTCTTTCCTAATATTTCTTTCTTTCACAAATTGAAAACACTAGGTGATTCAGGATAACACAGATCATAAACGTTTTAGCCCCACAACCTGTACAGTCAAAACACTTTGCCTGGGGTTCACTTTTAATAACATGTAGCACCTTGAAACATGGCAAGATCATAAGCCTGGCACTCTACTTAATATGAAGTTTAAGTTAAATAATATGCAACACTTTTCTATTTGCAAAAACAATTTTAGACATGCAGGGCTTTGTATTTTAAATGTCCCTGCACACTAGGCAATGCTAGCAGTGTTGGAGTACAACCGAATTTTAAAACAAAACACATATTTATATATATATATAGAACCCTCCGTTTTTCACCAGAAACCACAATATTCAGTTGACACTCAGCACCCTTCTGCTTTAAGGCAGGGTCTGAGAAATGGCAAACAGTTGGGAATTTTGTTTTCTATGCACCCCTCCCTTTAGGGAATTTTGAGGTTTGCCATCAGGAATAGTTGTGTCCAATTACTTTACAGACTATAATTGTATTCACACTGGAAGCAATGGTGTTGAGTTTGAATTTCAACAAAATCACCCTGTGTTAGTTGGTTACAGGGGAGTTAATTAATGTATTATTTAGTAAAAATACTAAGAATCTACTTTGTCTGCCCACCCAATCAATAATGGGAACACTATTCAATCAAACACATCCCCACAGCACTTGGTTTGGTAGGACAAGTTATTTACATAGAATCACTGAGTTTTTTGTGCTCAGCAAAAAAAACACCACCTCAGGGCTCCTGGATACTTCACGGGCAAATGACATCAGGACTGGGTTAGAGGCTTCTCCAGGTTCAGTCAAGTATGACCTCCAGCATTAATCCTTTTTTGATGTACCTCCCCTTGCATAGATGCCAGCCATATTTTAGTCTTTACCAGGCAATGTTATTCTTCGACCAATTTTGCATTAGTCCCACTCCGTTGAAATCAGGCAGTTCACCTTTCCCATTGTGCATCACCTTATTAAGCGTTAATCACACCCAAAATTATTAAAATTAGGATGTCCAGCTTATTGGCTCTTGATTTGGATTGGATCTCCCATTGCAGTGATTGATTCCTGGAGTTACAAGGCATCATCCCTATGAATTTCTGGCCCTACCCATCTGCACAGCCTTTTTACACATTTCAGTTTTGCACTTAAAAACTTCAATGTGGGGAATATTTTTACTTTATAGTTAAGCATAACAATGTATATATGCCTGAAATGGTCTGCCCATGCCGGACCTAATATAACATGCCTAATAGCGGCACAATGTTGCAGGTTAGAACACACATTTTTTGTGAATTACCCAAAAAGTATAACAGTTTTTAACCTCACATTTTCTATACAAATATCTAATTTAATCAGCTGTCATCTCCCAAAATATATGCTCCGTGGCATTTTCTGGGGAGCTAGAAACACACTTTTGGTTGTAACATTTGTTTCCCACGGTCAAATTGGCATGAGAGTTGTGTCAACAGAACTGCCGCTTTATAAGCTTTACAGTGATATTCATCCCATTATCATATGACTTATGGTTCCTGAGAAAATGAGCAAAGTATGATCCTGCATTCACTTCTATGTAACAATATTTGACATGCATATTTTCCCTTCAATTAACTGGCAGATTTTTGCTCCCAAGATGTGTCAAGGCCTGAAGTTTTGAAGAAGCTCTTGGGTGTGCAGATCGAAGCCCCTTCCCTTGCGGTGGACCTGCTCCCAGCCTTGCTGTTTGCGGAGGACGCAGTTCTTTTGTCCCTAACCCCTGCAGATGTCCGCAAGCAGTTGGACATTTTTGTTGATTTTAGCAAAAGCAATTGGCTGTCCTTGAACATTAGTAAAACTAAGGCCATGATTTTTAATGCCAATGTGAGGAAGAAACAAAAGTCCCTTATAGTTACCATGGAGGTTGGAGTAATTGAGCAGGTTGCTTCATATGATTATCTGGGGGTAAGGGTCATGACGTCTTGCAGGTGGACATTGAAGATTGAGAAGGCTAAAATTATGTTGGCCAGGTACTGTGGGGCCCTTGCTAGGTTTACAAATGAGCACGAAAATGGGGCGGTGCATGTCTCATTGGAGGCGTACAAAGCCCAGGTGCGCCTGGCCGCTTTGTATGGGGCTGAACTCTGGGGGCACTTGGCTATTGAGCCCGTTGCAGTGGTGGAAAGTAAATTCCTGAAAAATATTCTTGGGCTGCCCCTCAGTGCAACAAATATTCGAGTGCCACTTGAGACCGGCCTGTAAGGATTCAATTCAATCTGTAAATTTCATCCGGTGCTTTACTGGGTTCACCTATGGACAAATGAACATCTTTGTAAACATAAAGAAGCAGTTCTGGTTGTTCTGTCTCAGCAAGGGAGCACTTCCTTAAAGTGGGTTTCCCATGTAAAAAAAAACACCCTGGGACAGCAGGGGCTAGGGGAGTACTGGTCCAACCTGACTGTGTAGACATCAGCTTCAAAGGAAGAGATAAAGATTGCTGCAGGGGGAAGGGCAGAGATTGACATTGTGATGAAATCCAGGTCCTCTAAGTCGTTGGCCTGGTATCCTGTGATCAAAAAGGTGTCAGCTGCGAAGAGTACCTGGACTATGTTACCTCTAGGAGGGAAAAGGTTGAATATTTAAAGTTTCATTTTAGGATCTTGCCCACAGCTGCCCTACTCCATAAATGGAGTAATGCCCACCCTCCAACATGCACTTTATGTGACGATGCTGTGGAAAATCCCTGCCATTATTTATTTCTTTGCCCTGGGAGCAAGCCTCTGAGGGAACTTTACTTGAGGCTGTGATTTTTAAATCATGGCTGCAGGACCACTGGTGAAGCCATGCCAAATGTCTGGATTCAGCAGATGTTTTGGCCTTCTTCGCCACTAGTAATTATTTGATCTGGGCATGGAGAGTCCACCAGAAGAAGTCTAAGGAGCCTGCCTAGCTACTCTTAGCAACTACCTTAATATCTAATGTTCTTATTCTGTCCATCACCCCTCCCTATCTGATTCACATTCTATTGTTTTACTGATCTATAACAATTAATTTTTTTATGATTGTATTTTATTCATGTGCTAAGTGTATATGCTGTATTTATGCTGTGATGCTTTTATGACTTTTACTGTCGAAATAAAGCCTATGAATGAATGAATGAATATTTGACATGCATATTTTCCCTTTAATTAACTTGCCGATTTTTGCTCCTAATACCCGTTTCCAGGCCTGGCCTTTGTTGACTCAAAGGCTAAATAATTACAAAGTTATTCCTAACGCTGAATCCCTAGCACAAAGCTAAATGACCCTATCTGTAAAAAATCTCGTATCGATTGATTGAAGGCCCAAGTGAGTGCTGCTGAGCCGACTACAAGGGATGTCGAGATCCTGACCCTAAACTCTCTAAAACACTTTCCTAGTGTCTACAAGTGCACACAACATGGAGGTCGGTATTCTGTATTTTAATCTTTCCGCCCCCATAGCGTGCGTCTTATCGTTAAAACAACAAAGTGACTCTATGACCTGACGGTCAATAGAAGTATTCTTAAAAACAACCTATTTTCTCACCACTGTGGTGTACTGGGGAGAAAATATGTGATGATAACTAAAACAATTTCTTTTAACAAGCCCCTTTCTTTATTTATAAGGGTGGTGGGGTCTGGGTTATCAACCAGTCCTCTTAACAGTCAACCGGTTTCAGCGGGATTCTTGAGTGGCCGCTTTCTTCAGGACGAATACACTACTTAATTCTGGTATTCTCTAGGTATCTTCAAACCTATGAAGTGTTATAGGATGTCTTCCGTGGTCCAGAGTGGATATAGTGGAAAAATCCCTGATCCTATAGGGACAAAGACAAGAAAGACAGGTGGGACTGTCGTCAGTCTCAAGTACTATTAAAACCCTTTAGAAGACGTATATCGGAAGGTGCTGCAACTTTGAAATAGAGTTCTCCTTACCTCTATATGTCAAAGTGCTAGATCATGTAGTCCGTTATATGCTGCGGGTCTCTTGGCCCCAGCTGCATAAATGGTTATGCCTTTGACGTTCAATTCTGTGCGAGGAAGATGTATGGCTCTCTCTTCTCTCCTGAATTGTTCTCACTGTAATGGGGAGGAATAGCAGATTGTATTATAAATACTTTTATGGGCATTTTCAAGTGTCTGCACTCAGATATTTTACATATATAGTGCCTCTCATTCATTATAATTTAACACTCTTGGTGGA
Organism: Ambystoma mexicanum; assembly: GCF_040938575.1. Classification (NCBI taxonomy): domain Eukaryota; kingdom Metazoa; phylum Chordata; class Amphibia; order Caudata; family Ambystomatidae; genus Ambystoma; species Ambystoma mexicanum. The sequence continues at coordinate 626,499,288 of NC_090932.1, read as the reverse complement.
CTATATCTAGTGTTTCTCAACTCTATTACAATTTATGATGTTTAAGGAACATCCATCTGCTAATCAGGATGTTCGTTTATCTCGCAGTCGTGGGGCATACTCATCCATGCTGCTGTGAGTAGCTGGCACTAACGGTCTGTGGTGCCCACATGCCGGAACACCACACAATGCGATCAGGCACCACCAGAAGTAGCCTGGTATTGTGGAAAGTCATTCCTAAAATCAATAAGTATAATAAAGCAAAAAGTAGCTATGTGCCCTTTTCCTCATAAGTTGGAAAATCAAAAAGAATGCATAGAAGAACAAGGGCATACATAGAAATGAAGAGTGGAAATCATCTGCACCAAGTGGGTGGCTACGGAAAACTGTAGATTCTTTTAATGTGTGTTGGCGTTACCACTGTGCAGGTCGCCCAGCCCTGAGGCTTGTTCCATTGACTATTGCATATTGTGCCAATGCCTATGTTTCCAGACCTTGGTCTGTGGTGGGAAGATGAGGGACTGGATTGAGAGGAAATTGGAGAGAGCTGGAGCATGACACATGCCATAGAAGTTCTATAAGGAAAGGCAGTGTGGTTGGATACATGTATGTTTAATGTTTGGTTTAACATCTCTAAAGTACAAACAATTAGCGGTGTAGGAGTGAAATACTGATACCTTTAGAGGTCGATTCTAGCTGGCAGATCTGCTACTAGCAGTTAGGTGTACGTTAATGGAATAAGATCGGCCACGTTATGAATCTAAGATGTGCTTAAGCAAGCCAATGTGCTGGAATGGATGTTTTTATGATTCACTGGGGAAAGATGTGTGTATATGTGCAAGTCCAACTTGAGAGCATGATTTAATTTGTGAACACCCTTGATTTGTAGGTCCCCTGTGCAGTCACCTGCCCAGTGATTCTGTGACTGTATGCCTCCCTGACTGTACTGCATTATTATTATTATTATTATGGTATTTATTGAGCATGGACCTAGCTTCGAGAAGCATTTGGAACACTTTACAGAGTCATACACAATACAGATACATAACAGAGCACTTTACAGGGGTATACAACAGTACAGATGCATACCGGAGCGGTTTTCAGAGGTAACAACATAACAGACAGGGGTGGGATACAGAGGAGGGGCACAGCTGTACCGGGTGACAGGGAGAAAAAGGGTGGGTGACGTCTATCAAGTCCAGTGGGTGAGGTGATGAGGCAGAGAGATTCCTTGAAGAAGTGGAACTTGAGTTATTTTCTGAATTGTAGGAGCGTGAGGGCGAGTCTGATGCTGACGGGGAGGAGGTTCCATAGTCTTGGAGCTCAGGCAGAGAAAGCTTGTTTTCTGGTCTTTTCCTTTTCGCATCTGTGGTTTTCAAGTCTGCAGTTGTCCTGGCATCTGGTGGTGCACTGTCCGCCAGAGATATTGAGTTCCGCTGCAAGGTAGCTTGGTGACTTGCATTTACTTCCCTGCATGTTGAACATTGAAAGTGCAGCAAAGAGACAAAGTTAGAGTTGTAGGCATCCCTGATATTTACACAAAAAGTTGTATTTGAATGTCTGTAGGAGTGTGAATGCATAGCTCTTTTGAATTATACATATGTGACTGCACAATTCTGTGTAATATAAGCCTGCGACTGCATAAGGAAGTGCAAGTACGAATGTAGGGTACAACGTCCTTTCATCACGGGATGTTTTTTCACAGGGTTTTTTACTGCAATATTTTTGCCAAAAAAACATCTTTTTTTTGGGGGGGTTAAAAAAATTATATAAATTGGGTGTGGGTGTACGGAATATTACAAAATTAAAGGGGGTTGGGGTTTGTGGGGGTAAACCCCCCCAAAAAAAAAATAATAATTCAATGAGCTTTTTCGCTGTAAAAAAACCCACGAAAAAACATGCCGCGATGAAATGACATGGAACCAAATGTAGCTGTCCACAGATGTTTGTGAATATAGACAACCGACTATAAAGGGAAGGGGGTGTGCCTTACTTATTATGGTCTTATGTTATATTCAGCAGTATTTGTAAGTCACATCACTCAACATTACCTTGGCTTAGTAGAACGGAGGGCTGCCATGGAGGCAAGGGGTTGTTTCGTAAATGGGGAGAGCATGCTAGTATGACTTTGGCTCTGGGTGGCCAGTCTTTGCCACCTTCTGAGAGGTTTGTGTGCATGTATTAGCATCAGTGAGTCGAATGCATACACAAAATGATGGTAAAACAAAAGCTTTCCTACTTACCCTCAAGACCCTGACTGTGCAGATTCTCTAGATAGGAACGCCGAGCTACGAAGATTCTTAAATAAGGGTGCACTTTAAAGTGTGGCTCGTCCATTAGCAACCTGGTTGCCTGCAAGTTGTTGAGTCCTAGGAGCTTTACCAGATATGTTATGCAAAAATGAAATGGTTAACTGAAGACTTAGGGTTTATGCACATGAAAGGTTTGCTATCATATGGAAAATGTAATGTGTGCTTAGAGCTTATTAATGAAAAAATGCAACAGATCAAGCAGCTCCTCTGAAAACTCACTACAAGCACAATCCTCTTTTTTTAATCAAAATAAATTACACTTGCCCTACTGTCAACTTCAATTTAAGTGCACTTTTATGCAACATCAAGTTCTATCAGCATTTTAATGTGGGAAGGCCATTGTTACAACTTTTAAAGTGTGAGGCTCAGTAGAGCGCTAATTGGAACATTAAGGAATTGGCAATTGCGAGCATATGGAACTGCAAACTGAAAGTCTATCCCACAGGAAGTAGGGCATTATAGAAAATTGGAAAGTTGCTAAATGAAGCATTATATACAGATTCACGCCTCAACTCTCCGCTAGAGCAAAACCTCTCAGCTTTACCATCTACTGTGACCCCCCATTCAAAACAGAACTTTGCCGGGGCTCTCAGGAACCGCAGCTAGGCTTGTGGATCTTCAACCCACATGGGAGACAGGTGCCGAAGTCCAGGGGCAGCAACCCCGGCCGTTCCGGGGCTCTGGCGTTATAGCTTTTCCCGCAGGAAAGTAATGTGGACCTTTCGGTGGATGGTTTCCAGGGGCTCTGATTTTTGGTGGATTGTGATTTCCAAAATGACTGCCACTTTGTTTCCCGTTCAGGTGGTGACGTATTTCCTGTGGCGCTATTAGCGCGTGTTGTGGGTTGCCGCCAACGGTAGCGCTGTGTTAGCTGGGTTTTCGGGTTTCCAGCCTCTATTGCCACAGAGCGGTATTAGCGTTAATGGTGGGGCTGTGTGCATGTGCCCGCCGACTCGTGATAGGGCGCTGTTTGCGCCACGACGCCTGGCATTAACGCAAATACCGCTCAGCAGTGATTATGCCCAGATACTGCCCAACTCGTGATGAGGCCGCAAGTGTTGGACAAAAACAGTTGGTAGCCCTCAAGGTTACTGCCAAGTCTGGACATTTCAAGTAGTTTCTAGTCACAAGACAAAGGAAGCCTAACGTGAATGTGGACAAGCAAGAGATCCCTCCCCGAGATGGGATACTTTGTCTTCCCAGGACAAGTAACTATACAAGGATGACTGAGCTCACAGTGATACAAAATTCATTCAGCTCTAAAAACTCTACTAGATGTGTGATTTGGGGGGGGGGCATGTCCGAGGGCAGATTGTTGGTTGAAGTTTGGAAACTGACATGCTGCTAGTTTTTGTACTGCAATTCAATGTAATCAATTATCTCTGCAGCCCACAACTCTTCAACATTCTATAATATGCGCTGAGCATTTCTTCCACAGTACCAAAGTTACTGCAATAAGGTTTCTTGAACTTGCTGCTGCAACCATTGAATCTGGGATTATTATGCCTCACAGACACATAAAGGCATCATCTTTTGCCATGTATTTTGCTTTAAAAAATCTTTCAACCCTGTTCCCAGACCTATGGACTTGGCAAAAACTATTTCTCCTGCTCAACCTGTGGACAAATGGATAACCACCTTTAGGCGTTTTGCATTTGCAGACCAAATTCATTACTGACTCTTTGCGTCTGTGTTTTTACAGTGGGCTGAATCGTTGTATGGTGAGCTCCAATGAGGAGGAATAGGAGGGACCTGCTCTAGTACTATATAGTCCTCCCATGTATAATAATCAGTTTATAATGGCTCATCCCATTGTCTTTCAATTTCTCCCTGAGCATCAAGAGGCATCATCGTTGTCATTACACTGTATGGTTATGGCTTGATGTATTCATCCTCGTCACATTCCATCCATGAGCACTGAATACGGTAACTAACACTAATCTGGTGCATGCACATTCAGACAGTATTGACCTTATTGTTACTGTTTTGGCATCTGCCAACACAGTGCCAAAGATCTAGAGGTGAAGCATAGCACTAGTTGTGGTGGCCCGACTCCAGTCACTGGGGCGGGCCACACCTGATGCCCGGATCGCCCGACAGTGTCTCCACGCTGGGGGCACCCAGCAAACCTAAAGCAGGGGACACCCTGCAATGGCTGGAACACCGGACCAGAGAGCACCAGTTCGGGGGTTTCACCCCAGTGCTGGCAGCCGCGGCTCCAAGTGCACTCGTGCCACAGTGCTGAATAAGGCAGCGATCACGCGGTAACAGCCACACAATGAATAGACAGAGACACGAGTTGCCGTTTCCTGGGGCTCTGCTGCACTGCCTTGTGCGTGCCAGCAGAGCCCCTTTTATTAGAGAGGCATCATGACGATGTTATGACGCTCTCTTACACAAACACTAGACCCACACATAACATCACTCCTTTATTATAACAAAAAGAAAATACACCCCGCACTACAAACAGCAACCCTGTACTGGATCTAACATGGTGCATTCCAGTCTGCGCACCCATTCTAATCCTACATAACCACTGCAAACATAAGGTGCATTCCAGTCCGGGCACCACCTAATAACTAGTTCCAACCTTCAACTTTAAACCCTGAAACCAACATGTGTGTTCCAACTGGCCATTGGCGCTGCTGCAGGACAAGAAGAATATGTTTTCTTCATCTTCCCCCTCCTCCACATCATACTGCATTCTCTTTTGGTCTTCCTTCACCTGGACCGCAGCCATTCTGGGGGCCTTGCTCCCCTTCATCTCACTCTCCTCCAAAGTCCCGACCATGCTGGCTGGTGTTGGGGCGAGGCACACCCTGTACGAAGTGATCCACCTTCCCGCACCTCCCACAGATGTGTCCTTTAGCAGGGCAGTCCTGTGGGTGTGGAAGATCCCACCCGCACTGATGGCATATTGTGGCACCGGAGTCTCTCCATGGCCAATCTCCCCTCCTCATCAGCTTTCCTCCTTGCCACTTGCTGACAGCTGGCATCTTCTCCAGGGTGACCTGCTGCATGGGGGCCTCCAGCTTGAGGTGTTGTCTGGATGAGTCCATGACCGAAGCCCGCACCTCTGCCAGCTCCTGGGCACGGCCAAGGTCTAGCATCTATTCGAGGGTTAGCGCTGGGTCCCTCAGGACTTGCTTGCGCAGCTTCGAAGAACTGCAGCCGTAGATGATCTGCGCTCTGATTTTGTCATCCTTGAAATTTCCCAGGGCGCAGGACAGTGCAATGCTGTGCAGCTTCCTGTGAAATGCATCAAGGCTCTCCCCTTCCTCTTGCTTCGTGCACCTCATCCTGAACCGTTCATAGTCCCTGTTGACCATGGGCCTGAAGTATTCATTCAGGGCTGCAATGGATGCGGCATAAGACTGATTTGCGGGCCTTAATGTCTTGAACAGCCTCTGAACAGGCAGCCCGGTGAAGTGCAGGGGGGTTGGGCATTTCGCTTTGTCCTTCATTTCCATTGCCTCAAAGTAGAGCTCCAGGTTCTTGACCCAGGCTGTCCACCGGGGTCCCAGACTGGCAGGCACACCCACCACGTCAAAGTGAGGTAGTGGCGCGTGCTGTCCTCGAAATTCCCCCTCGTTGTCGTCGTCCGACATGATGAACGCTGGGCGGGTGCTGGATGTGGCCACTGCTAGTGATTCTTAGGGTGTGTTCACAGCCAACGAGCCTCAGGTGGCTTGACCCCCCTGCAGAAGTCTTTTGAAGGCACACAAGCACTCCTTGATGAGCCGCTACCTTCAGTTGGTAACTGCCTGGTGAAGAAGACACAGCGACTGTCCCTTGACCGTGGTCAGCTCAGATCCCACAAGGGCGCACAAGCACTCCCCGGGAAGCCGCTACCCTTGGGGCGGATGTAGAACCCCGGAGGGGTTAACGGCCCACCTTCCCCCACCCCAGAGGATGGCCTTCTTCCACTGTCTCCTCTCACTGTTGTAGAAGGGAGAAAACAAACATTGTTTTCCCCTCCTCCTTTTTTTTTGTGTTGGCCCGTTGTTCTTGGGCTTCCTCTTCTGGACAACTGCCACTTGTGTCCCCCTGGATTCCCACCGCAAGCCCGGTTACATGGGGAACGCACTCTTCCTTTGCTTTTGGGGCTGTTGATGAGAAAGCCACGCCCCCTACCAGGCCATACTTCGGGCGAGAATCACTGTCCATATACTGTTTTTTTTTCTTTCTGAAAATGTCCAAGATAATTCTATTCACCCTTGTGCGGCACAGGGCTTGATGGGGGGCAGGCAGGATGGCAGGGCTGTCCACCGCCGCAGCCCGGGTATGGGAACAGCTGTCCTCTCTTGTTCACCGCCGCTCCCCTTGCACGCGGGCTAGACTGAGGGTTGGCTCTGCCCCCTTCCTTTGTTCGGGACTGGAGCGTTTTCCCCCCACGTGGCCGATGCCTCAGCTCCTCGTCACCACTGCGCCCACTCGCAGGCACCAGGTGACCCTTGTCTTCTCCCCGCATGAGGTCCCTGGGCCGCGCGTGTCATGGACTGCGCCTCCTCCTATCTTACGGCTGATGCCACGATGCACGCTGTGGGCTTTCCAGCAGCCCACACAATGGGTGTGTGGTCGCCGACCGCCCTTGTCGCCAATGTGGTGGCCGCCTCCGGTCACCAGGGCAGGCCACACCTGATGTCAGGATCGCCCAACAGTGTCTCCACGCTGGGGGCACCCAGCAAACCTAGAGCAGGGGACACCAGTTTGCCCCAGTGCTGGCAGCCACGGCTCCAAGTGCACTCAGGCTGCAGTGCTGAATAAGGCAGTGATCACGCGGAAACAGCCACACAATGAATAGACGCAGACATGAGGTGCCGTTTCCTGGGGCTCTGCTGCACTGCCTTGTGCGTACCAGCATAGCCCCTTTTATTAGAGAGGCGTCATGACAATGTCATGATGCTCTCTTACACAAACACTAGACCCACACATAACACTAGTGAAGCATTGGACCTGTTATTTCTTTCTCCTTTTGCATGTCCTGCTTTGCTTTCTCCTCCATATCTTTGGTTAAGGCCATTATGCAACAAGGCTTTGCTTCTCTGGAAAACACAAATGCTGTCAAACGTCAGGTTGGGCTTATAACAGTGAGAGGCACAGATTATGTATTAGTTCTGGACAATCTCAGGGAAGCACTGGATGGCTGCAGTATGGCTGCCACGGTACTACAGGATTGATTCACAGTTTTTAACACTTTGGGTCACTGTTATTGAAGTGACTTAGATGAGTAAGCAACTGCGCGTTGAAAGGACATTCTTCCTTTCTAGCTGATCCTCTGCGTCATAATTGTCAACTTTCACTTCTGCCTTTCGGCCAGTAAACAGTAGTGTTCTTAAATGATGTGTTTTCCCCAGTTCTGTTCAATGGTTATGCTCATTTGTTGGCCCAACTGATGTGATTTGGCAAATGTGTGCTGCAACAATGCCAATGATATCCAGAGCCTGCTCAGATTGGGTGGGGTTTGAGTTCAACACCTGGATACAGTTAAACTGATTTACGTTAAAAGCAAATAAAACTAAAGTGTTAATGGGGGCGCTGTTGAGCAGCCTAGGAAATGGCTGCCTAGCTCTTGAGCTCCATGCGGCAGTGACACAAATCAGACATCATCGGCGGTTTCCTTTAACACTTTCCAACTATACCTGCCACAGTTTACTGCGGACATCACAAGGTATATATGCCCCCAGTACTGGGCGGAATCGATGCTCCGGAGCCCTACTGCGACTAACTACTGCTTCGCCGTGGGTGCGTCCCTGGCGGCGGCCAACATTGCCTGGACAGCAGGAGATTTCTCTACGCCCACCTCTGAGCCGTGGCCGGCTGGGCTCGTCCCCTGCGGCGAGCCTGCATTCACTGGGCTGGGGGCGAGCCTGCATTCACTGGGCTGGGGGCGCCCGCTTCGCCTCTTCATCGCCTCCCGAGACCGTGGCTGAGACCACCACTGGCTACCTGCGGTGGCTGGCTGAGGTTGTGCAGCCAAGTCCTGCCCGTGCTGGGGCCGACGCCTGGGGGCCGCGCTGTGCGGTAGCGCTCTAGAGCCTATACTGACCCGGGGCTGTGAGCTTGGCTCTGTTTGCCGGCCTTCCGCTGTTGTGCTCCAGCTCGGGGGAGAGGGGTGGCCTGTGGCTGTGGACAGCCCGTGCTGTTCCCCTGCCCTGCAGCTGTCCTGAACCTCCTCTGCACACGGAGCGCTGTGGAGGGGCGCGGCTGCCCGATTGCTGCTGTGTGACACACCTAGAGCCCTTCTACTGGTGCACGTCCGGAGACCTGTGTGTGCCCCCGTGGGCTTGAGGCGAGGGCTGTTCCGCCGACAGTCAGGTGAGGAGTTGGGGTGAGGGGGGACTGCTCCTTCGGGTTCCAGTGCCTGGCAGTGTTGGGCTGCTCGGGCTCCCTGCTGATCTACTCCGCCGGCTTCTCCGACCATCTGCAGGCTCCCCGGCACCATACAACGCTATGCCCATTGCTCCACATCGGGCCGCCTGCTGGGGGGCCGCTGGCGGTGACCACTCCCTGCTCCCCACATCACTGCTGTTACCTGTGCGGTGCTCTGTCCTGCTATCGGAGTCTCTCCTCAGCCCGGGAGCCCTGTATGAGATACTGTCCCTAAACACCAGTGGGACTGGGCCTCTTTTACTTCCACGAACTCCTTATCATTGCTCACAGAGCTTCCATGCGGGGCTGCTTCGAGTGTTCACCCTCCACGGCCAATATTGATCTCTGACTGGACGAAGTGTCTTGCTCATATGCACATACTACTTTGGCCATTATCACTTGTATCGCCAACTCCATTTATGTCACCACGTCCTGCACCTTCCCTGCCTCCACCTAACAGGGGACTGATAACTGACACTGCCAAACAAGCTATACCAAAGCTCCCGGCTACACATCAGTTGGCCGCTCCTAGCAGCTGAATCGTCCTGCCCTGCTAAGCCTCCTCCCATGCTCCTCATCGACCCTTGCTGTCGCAACTAAATGGTGACTGCCCTGGCCTGAACTGTTTTTGTCCCGCACTGTCCTCAGCCACCATCAAACTGTGCACCCCCACGCGTTCAACTGTGTAGTAATGTCGAACAGATCGCGATGGGCTAATAAAACAGGGGCCATGTATAATTTCGCCAAAGTTACACCTAGGCCAGAGCCAGGTTCTACATCCTCCAACCAGGAAGAACCGGACTCACGCCCGTGTACGCCGGCCCCAGACCTTGCTACAATGATGGAGTCCATGGCTAAAAACTTTGCATCTTTCCATGACAAGCTTGATGACATCAAAGCCAATGTTGCATCGCTTCAGTCTCAAATTGACCAGGCCAGAACCAGGATCACTGAGGCGGAATCCAGAATCAGTACTAATGAGGATGGACTGCACACCCTGCAAGACACTGTGCCCTCTCTCACTCGCAACATGAAAACTGTAAAGGTGAAGTGCGATGATTTAGAGTCCAGATCACATAGGGATAATATACGGATCATCGGAGTTCTGGAAAACGCTCTCAAGGGCTGCATGGAGTTAGCAGTAGAAAACCTTCTTAAAGACTTGGCAACCCAGTCTGTCCCCTTATTTCACTATTGAGCATGTCCATAGAGCCCTAAAACCGCGACCTAAGCCTGGAGACTTTCCTAGGCTTGTCATCGCTAGGATACTCAACTATAGAGACAGAGATCACATCCTCTGCTTGTCGCGGGAGAAGGGCGAGCTGCGCCTGGTTTCCCAGGTGATGCAGATTTTCCCTGACTTCTTTCTAGGCGTGCAACAGGAGAGGTGTCAATTTCTGGGGGTGAAAAAAATGCTCAGGGAGCGGAATATCTCCTATGCAATGCTGTTTCCGGCGCGACTCAAGTTCACGTTCAGGGAAAAAGTGTACTTTTTCACCGTTCCTGATGAAGCAGTGAAGTTCATCGAGGCGCAGATACCTATCCATGGCCCCACGGAGGACCTAATGGACAATGACTGAGCCATGTATTAACTGTTCTTGTATGACCCATGTTTCGATCATTGATATCCTCTTGCTATTGTGTTGACAGCAGTGGCGGCCGCACTGGCCCTCCACATTATCTGTGCATGGTCTGCCAAAGCGCGGTACAACTCGCCACTGCGATTATGCTCTGGCCTCTTCCGTTGAATGTTCCACATGGGTTCTGCGATGCAATTTGATGTTTTTACCCATGGATGAACCATCTGTTCTAAAAGTGGTTGAGTACCGATAGACCACGCCACCTTAAGCCTTACTGTTGCTTTCTCTTACTGCACATATTGGTTTGATGAAACAGTGTAATAGTGATGTGTAACGCCAATCAGTGTACGACTTCTGGTATCTCATTACTCCTGACTAGTCACCTGCACCGCAGCAGCGCACCCCACTGCAGCTTCAATGGCTATTCTAGAGGGGTTTTTGGTAGCTGGCCCCTGTTGGGCCTACAGAGTGGCTGGACCGTGTTTGCGGGGGGTCCACCTATATCTGGTTGGGGAAATTGTTGGGAATGGGCCGAGTTGGGGGAGGCCTGGCAGAATATGGACAGGGAGGGAGGGGAGACGCACCGCTAGTTTGGGAAGGGCGGGGATCGAGGGGAGTGGCAAAGTTGCGGTTTGTTATGCAAAAAATGGCGGGAGTGTGGTGGCATTACACATAGTGGGCAGACATCAACCCCATAATGCTTGCATAGTCTTGTACGTACAATACTGGTGTGGTCGTGTCGTCTGATGCAGCTTGAGCCTCTTAGGATCTGGGATGTGCCTTGAGATAGAGACATGGCTGTACGCATGATGTCCTGGAACGTCCAGGGGTAGGGAACTACACTAAAGCTTGCAGGATCACGGCGTATGCTCAGAGGCACGGAGTGATAATTCTGCTATTACAGGAAACCCACGACCAGGGCCACCTTGCATCATGTATAGCACCTTCCTGGGGACCCAGTAGGTTTTACACCACTTACTCCACACAATCTAGAGGGGTTCTGACGCTAGTACATATATCAGTTAAATTCACGCTGAAGAGGAGCCATATAGACACGAGGGGAGGTATGTCATTCTACACTGCGTGGTGATGGGTGTGGAGTACTTACTGGTGAATACATACACCCCAAATGTGGACACCCCCGATTTTTTTGATACCGTGGTTTCCCTACTGATGGGGTACATACGGGTCCTAATAACATGGGGAGAAGATATGAACCTGATATTGAATACCATTCTGGATAGAACGGGCACGGCACCAGGGCTCTATCCTGAGCTGCTAGGAGACTACACTTACATATCCAATCACTTGGCCTGCAGGATGTATAGAGGGCCCTCCACCCCATGGACCATGAATATACCTACTACTCCTTGGTGCATGATAGCTCTTCGAGGATAGATCTTTTCCTGATGAGAAGAAGTGTGGTGGGCCGGGTTACAGATTCCCAAATACCCGCTCCTACGCTGTCCGACCATGCTCCAGTGACAGTCCCCACTGCCCCACTCTGCCTGGCGCTTCAAGTCAGAAGCTCTACTAGATTTAGTCTTTAAGGCAGAGATACTAGCTGACATAAAAACATTTTTCGAATGCAATGCTGAGAAGGATACTTTTATGGGGGTCCACTGGGAAGCCTCTATGGTGTACATAAGGGGTATGTCCATTTCCCGGGAGGCAGGTGTGTCAAAAACCATTAGGAAAGATTTACATTGCTCCAAGATTAAACTGTTACGCTCACCTGGTCTCTGTGGAGGCGTTGGGGCACGGTTGCAGCCCTCCCTGAACTTGAATCACCCCTTCAGGCCTCTCCCTCAGTAGAAAAGCTGTGAGCGGGGGTACGTGGTGATATTGCTCCTGCATGGAGATAAGAGTGGGTGAGTGCGCCAATCTGTGATTGTTGTACCTCTCGAACCCTTCACCCCAAAGTACGGTTTCTGTGAGCATACGCTGGCCCATAAAGATCACCTGTGAATTATGTAAGATAAGCTCTCCGTCCTGCTACTTCTGGCAGGGGTGCGTCGAATGGGATCTAGTTCCTTCACTGATCCCTGATAAGGATTAGTCCAGTCCAGCTGTGACTATGCTTCTCCTTATGATTGGTAAGTCTTTCTTGAGCTCTTGTGATGCTGTTCGTTCTGTTTAATGTCTTTATATGTTGCTCCTATTTATGCCCGCAATACTGTCTCTCTTCTGTTTTCTTCCCTTAGATGGAAATGCAGCCTCAATACAGCTGTGAGATGTGAGAAACGGCTGGATGGAAGATGGATGCAACCGCATTGTTCGACAGCAGGTAAGTGATGATTTAAGGAAAAGCGTGAAGTATGGCGAAGCGCAACCTTAAACTGAATGTTTTTTCTATGTCTAACCATGTCTTCTGTTTTTCCTTGCAGGTGCTGCTGTCAACGATGGAGCGTGTCATGCTGCGGTGCCAAGATGAAGATTTCGGCGTTCCAGAAAGTGTAAAGATGAATACTTGGTTCGCCGAAGAGATGTACAGGTAAGAACAGCTTCCCCCAGTTGGTAAGTATGCTGGCAGGAAGCAGGATGTCCAGGAAGCAGGATCTTCAAAGGTAAATCTGACCTCAGGCGACAGTGAGCGTTACGCTGCATGCAAGTGCAGAATAACGCAAAGCATCTGTCTTGAGGTTCGGGGAAGCTTATATAGCTGAGATCGTGGGCACGCCCATTAGGGCCGGCTTACCAGCCACACCCTGCCACTCCGAGAGAGTGAGCACGTAAAAAGGCAATCCATTAGCAGCCACAACCAAGAATACACTTGGGGCTGCTTAATGGATGGAATGTTCAAGGTTAATGCATCTGAAGTGCTATATCCATAATAAAAGCTTTGAGTCACATGCCCTGGGGGAAAAACGATACCTCACCCACCCATGTGCAGCAAGGAAATATGGGGAAGGTGATAGACCTGGGAGGTCGCTTGCAAGGTTGGTCCGGGCGAAGGGAGGCAGGGTCCAGATCGACTGTATTAGGGATGAACATGCCACCCTACAATGGTCGGACCAGAAGATTTTGGAAAGATTTTCTGGTTTCTATGCCCAACTATACACGCCATCTCACGAACATAGCACCCTAGACATTCAAGAACTCCTAGACCAAATCCCCATGACATACATTTCCCAAGCTAATAGGGAACAACTTGATACGCCAATCACACTGGATGAAATAGTCACCGCTATAACTGACCTTCCTAAGGGTAAAGCCCCGGGTCCTGACGGACTTACCTCCGAATTATATAAGGACCATGTGGCGTTGCTGGCACCCAGGTTACTGGAGGTCTGGTCCGAGTTGCTTGCTGAGTCCATTCTTCCTCCATCGCTGCGCGAGGCAATTATAACTGTTTTACTGAAACCTGGAAAGCCCAGTGACGACTGTGGGTCCTACAGGCCACTGTCACTCATGAATATTGACACCAAAATAATCGTCAAGACCATTGCGAATAGGTTTCTCCCTATCATGCCATACCTCATACATGAAGATAAGAGCGGATTTGTTCCCGGGCGATCGACCACTCTTAACATCCGACGGCTTTTCAATGTCATGTCTAGGATCGACCCGGCGGCCTCAGCCGTGGTGGTCACACTCGATGCCCAAAAGGCATTCGAAATGGTTTCATGGCAATATATGTGGCAGGTCCTCGAGAGAATGGGAGTGGGCCCCCTCATGATACAATGCATTAAATTGCTATATACACGTCCCACTGCCAGAGTACAACTCCATGACCTCAGCATCTATTAACCTACTTAGAGGAACCCGACAGGGATGTCCCCTTTCTCCCCCATCCTATTTGCGATGGCCATCGAGCCAATGTTGGACTATGTCAGGGCAAGGCATTCCCGGAAAGGTGTACGTCTAACGGACACCCCGAAAATAATCTCCCTGTATGCAGATGATGTACTGTTATACGTTAGGGACCCAGCCACTCACCTGAACTCTATTCTTTGTGACATAACAAAAGTTGGCACTTTCTCTGGCTTCACTATCAACTATTCCAAATCTGAGAAATTCCCGCTCACCACCTCAACGCAACAACCCCCTTGTGAATATCCCCTCCGCTGGTCCCCTGATGGCATAAAGTATCCGGGAGTACAGGTGTCGCTATCCAGATTTTCCATGCTTACAGATAACTACGTTGCAACTGCACAACATCTCGAGTCCAAGATGGTGAGATGGCGATCCCTACCACTGTCGTTGGCTGGGAAGTTATCTCTGATCAAAATGATATTGGTCCCTAAGCTCCTATATATCTTTGCCAATGTCCTGATCTGGCCTGGGAAAAAATACTTTGACGATTTACACAAGAAAAGTGCACAATTCCTGTAGCACTCGGGTGCGGTCCGTAAAAAGTGGGAACACATGACATTAGCCTACGAGAAGGGGGGCTTTGCACCCCCTGATCTAACCCTGTATTGGTACGTGGCCCAAGCCCAGTATGCTACCCACTGGTTCAAGCACCCAACAGCTCCACCACATGTCAAACTTGAAAAGCTGGCAACAGTTGGGATGCATACCATGTCTCTAGTACTTCACTGTAAGTATGAAATGAAACTGAGGCAGCTGCCGATCCCATTGCATCCACATTAAGGGCATGTCACCGCCTTATAGATATGTCATCAGACCTGCACCCATACTACAGATGGCTCCCCATCTGGGAGTGCCCAGGGCTTAACCCCACACATGATAGACTCTTATCTCGCCGGTGGTAGGAATTTGGATACCTGGCTCTATCTGATCTATTCCCCGAGGGTACATTTATAACGCCACAAACGTGGTGACCCGGTCATTCCGGATCGGCCCTGGAGTTGCAGTACTACAGACTGCGGGCAGCGGTCCATTCCATGTGGTCCTCTTACCCGGAGGAGCCTCCAGAAACGCCTGAATTGCAATATATAGCCAACTCCAGTGACAGCCACGGACTGGTCTCCTCCATAAATAAAATGTTATTGACAAAATCTTCGGACCGGCCCGCGATGAGTGGGCGAGCGAGCTTGGCCTTGAGATCACAGATGGCCTATGGAGGAGGATGTACGCACACACACGCCAGGTCTCCCTTAACTTCAGATTCCGTTGTATGTAGTATAAACTATTGAACATGGTATATTACACGCCGCACAAACTAAACAGGTTCGCTAGACTCCAGACACACACCTGCCCCAGATGCCATGTAGAAGGCGCCGATCATATACACATGTTCTGGTCATGCCTCACGCTGAATACATATTGGACTGAGATTATGGGAGCGCTCTCTGAGATGGTGGACACTGTAGTGGACCTGAACCCACTGGGTGTGGGACAACGATGAGGTCAAGAAAGTGTCCAAGTTTTTGAATGTAAGCACTATGGTGGCCAAGAAATGAGTATTGTTGTTTTGGAAACGTTCTTCTCCACCTACCTTTACAATGTGGCTGAATGCACTTACTTGGACGCAAACATGCGAGGAGGAGTACATTGCACTGCTACCGACGACCTCACGCCCAAGAAATGTATGGGCAGCATTCTGTAGCTACCTTCACAAACGAGCCAAGGAGGCTCAGGAGCCCCCCCCCCCCCACATCCCCTGGTATGAACAATGGGACTGGGTCATGATGAGGCTGCTGCACCCTGTACTTGTTGTATACTATGCTGTGTATCCTATATCATTGCGCAACAACATGTAAGATGCATTGTTTCCTGCTTGTAAATGCTTACTAAGTGGAAGTGTTACTAACTTTTGCCAATAAAAAATAAAAGTAAAAAAAAAAAACTGAAGTGTTAATAGGTAGGAATAACAAATGTGTGCCCCCAGCCCTACGTGGCTGAACCTGTTCATACTTGCCAGAAACCTAACAACTCATTGAGCCTTGGTTTCCTTGTTGACTCAGATCTCACTTGCCTCCTTGTGATGAAATGTCTTCTGCTCTGCAGGAACACAAGGGTGGTCGTGGCTAAGCAGCCTACTGGACCCCCACACTTCTCCAAACCAACAGTGTTCCCAATCATAAATGTACAAGAGGCACAGGTAAGAGAACTACCTCCTTTGCCTTTTGTGGTAACATGGGCTGAGGGAAGGCTATACTCCCCAAAAAGGGGTGAATGTGAGCCAGTAGCAACCCAAAAAGCAATTATTCCAAAATAAAAGACGGTCCAAACTATCTAACTTCTATATTTTTATAGAAGGTTCTATAAACATATATACTTTAATTATACAAATCACTCACACAATTAACTATCAAAAACACTATCAAAGACACACGTGTATAAAAAGAAGACAGAAGATGCAGAACAGAAATGTATGTCTTTTTGTTTGCTTTGACGCCTGCAGGCTTAGGCGCATTACAAATCCAAATCCAAAAAGAAAAAAGCACTCTGGATACTTTGCCAGGGAGTAAACAGGCAAGAAATGCAACAATGTGCTAAAAATTGATATGTTTTGCTGGGGAAGGGCACAAAAGAGACTTACACAGACTCTAGGGCCGCAAAAGGTGGACCAGGAGGACAGAGTCACTTCAAAGTATCCGATTCCAAAATTAGGTAGTTCAACAATGTTGAATCAGGTTTCAAGTGCTTGTGCTTATGGGTCAAAACTGATTCGAAGATGTTGAGTAGCATTGGTCCCAGGCAACGACTCAGCGGTGAGTCGGTTTCAGTGGATATTCAATGCTGTATGAGGTTGTATCAAGCAATGCAGGTCAAATGAATCAGCAGGAGCGGTTCAACTATAAAGAATGGTTCAAAGGAATACGTACCTCTGGTACCGCTAGTTCGGGTCAATGAGTTTTGCAATGGTCCAGCAATTCAAGTGAGCTCCAAGTGTTTCTAGGTGCCTATCATGCCTTTCATAGTCTTATTGAGCTTCTCAACAAACCCATTAGTTTTTGGGTGGAAGGCTGTGTATTTAACCCACATTCTTCCCACATGGCCTTTATATAGGTAGATAAAAAGTCCGATCCCCTGTCAGCAGGGGTGTTGCTAGGTCTGGAAAAGATCAGAGGCTAAGCTAATGTTGGGACTGGCGGGACTCGGGGCTAGCTAGCAATTTGGTTGTAGCACCTTAGCTTCTATCCAGGGCTACAATCAAAAGACCCAGGGCTATAGCCCCCTGAGCGCCCCCCCTAGCAACGCCTCTGCCTGTAAGAAATGTCTTTAGCGAGCTACTGAAGAGCACTGCCTCTGGGTGGCATGGTCTACCACAACCAAACTGTACCAGTGCTCTAAGGATGCCTGTTCTCTCAAAAGGCCTACCAACTACTGGTAGTGGAATCAAGGGGACCTTTGTCAGTCTATCTAGACTTACTGGATGCTTGACAAGTATGACAGTATCAAACAAACTTATTTTACTCCCATTTGAGGCCAGTAAAATGGGCAGGCAACCTGTCACTTCTAAGTGCCATGTCAAAGGAATGTTGTGAGCCAATTCCAGTAGGAACCTCCTGTGGCATTGTGGCACAGCCCACCTCTGGTTGGCCCCTGACTCAGAATTATTGAGACCATTCTACCAGTACAACCTGACATTGCAGTGGATTCCCCCTGAGCCTATTTCTCTGCCTGTTCACACAGATCAGCCAGAGTGTGATATTCTCGTTTAACCTGGTAAAAGTCAGCCTGACAGGGACCTTCAGGTGAGTTCAAGTCACTCAATTCTGACAGGCTCTTAAGATCTGAAATCATCATGGCCTCCATCCCAGGTAATGGTTCTATGCCATTAGCAACCCTGAGATCACTGAGCACCATTGCAGTTCCTCTTTTGCCTCTATAGACAGGGGTATCCTTAGTTTGTAGGATGCACCCCTCCTGAGGTGTTGGATTTTCAGTTTCTGAAGGGCCTGTAATATAGAGGACCCGGGAATATCGCCTGTATTGACAAAGCTAGGCGTCCCACTATTCTCGCTAGCTCTCTCAGGGATATCGTCTCTGATGTCTCTTGTTCACCTTGCTCAGAGGGAGGTTTAACGTTCTCTGGACTGTGTCTAATCTGAATCCCAGAAATTCCATGTTCTGGTCTACCTGCTGGCTTGACTTCTCCCAGTTTATTAGGAAGCCCAGTAGTTGTAATAGATCTATAGTACGTTCTATCTGTTCCTTGATCAGCGTTTTGTCCTGGCACATTATACAAATGTCGTCCCGATAAATGATTAGTCTGATCCCTCTTTCTCTGAGGAAAGTCACTACCGGTTTCATCACCTTCGTGATGTACCAAGGGGCCAATGCTAAGCCGAATGGTAGGCCGATGAATTCCCAAACTTGCCCCTGCCAGCGAAACCTCAGAAATCTCAGCTGTTCCGCTATCATAGGTATGGTCAGATAAGCATTCTTGAGATCCCGCAAGCCAATCCCCTTGTTGCAAAATGTCTCTCAGCAAGTGTATGCCCTCCGTTTTGAAATGTCTGTCGACTACGGACGTATTTAGTTCTCTTAAATTTATTATCAGCCTTGTCTTGTGACGGCCTCGCACTATAAACATGTTGCTTATGAAGCGGTCTCCTATGTTTGTTACACATTTTATAGCATTTTGCTGTGCTAGTTCTCTTATTTCAGTATCTAGTAACTCTTCGTCTGCTGTGCAGAGCATTATTAACTTCGGCCATTTCTCTCGTTTTCGGCCATTTCTCTCGTTTTGGTAAGCTTATCCAATCTATGTGGAAGTTCTGTATGGTGTCTAATACACAAGCATCTGAAGAGATCAATCTCCATTTCTCTACACATTTCGCTACTCTTCCCCAATACTGCGGTAATATGCGTTTATGTTTCCTGTTCCTGCGCATCTCTTCTCACCTGTGTTAGGCTGATGTTGGTTTCCGGGTTGTCTCCACCCTCGTCCTCTTCCTCTTCCTCTTGACAGAAAGAATGGGTTTGGTTTTCTTTCGTCCTGTTTCCAGTGGTCCCTGTCACTTTGGAACCTGTTACTGGTGAAACGGCTGGCAGAGCGGCCCTTGCCTCTTCCAGCCCTGTCAAAAACCTGTTTGCCAAATACTCTCTTCGTTAGTTCTTTTATAAAGGCATCTCCAAAGAACTTGCACTTCGCTGAAGCTGCTGCATCAGATGTGGCCAACTCAATCAGTTTGGGATCAATCTTGACCAGAATTGACCTTCTTTCCACCATAATCGTGCTGTTGGCGTAACCCAGTAGGCAAATAGCCCTCTGGACCCAACCCGATGAAATAGTTGGGTCGATAGGTTCATTTTTATCTTTCGCCTCTTCTGTCATCTCCATTACCTTCGTAATGGTTCAACCACATCTAACATTTTATCTTAGCATGATCACCAGGATCTGACAATCCTTTCTTTATATCCTTCACGTATGTCCCCATGAACGTGACCATGCGGTCATCAATGTCTGGGGTCTCTGCGATCCCTTCTGGCAGGTTTGCCCTTGGGCATTTTGCCCTCAATTTGTTTCTGGCTTCTTTTGCCAGTGGTGTTCGTAGCTGCAATCTTGGACGGCGGTTCCCATTCTGAGGAGCTAGGGTGTATGAGTGCGTCCGGATCAAATTGGTCTCCGGCCTCCTCTTTGTCCCCTGTTCTCTTTTTCTTAGGAGCTTTATCTTCTTCCAAAGATATAACTTCTACCTCTTCCTCCGATGATGGGCTCCCCCAGTCATCTTTGTCATACCCCTCTGAGATATCAGAGGTGTCATCACGCCATTTATGTTCTTTTCTTTTCCGGCTTTTGCCCTTACTTTTATGGGGCGAGGGGGTCTTGCCTTTCTCGGCCTTGCTGGCTTTTTTCCTTCCCCCTTTAACCATTATTGTACCCCTTATTCCCTTCAGAAAGAGTCACCATCATGCTCCCCATACTTCCGTGACAACAGTGCCCTCTACCTTATACGCGTTCACCGGAGCGTTCGTCGCATCCGCGTTCTAAATTAATTTAATGTCTCAACCGGCGGATATGCTCTGCCACCCTTTCCTGAACGCTGCGCGCGTTGTCCCTCACTGCGCTTACACAATGTTTAAGCATATCACTTAACATAAACCATCACTTCGTAAATATAGATTAATGTAACATTAGGTACTTAACTGGCTGCCCGAGTAGCAAAGAAATAGGAAGGACACGGGAGGGTAAAGGAGGATAAAGGACAGTATATGTTATGATTTGTGGAAGGAGTCACGTGGTTTTTGTTTTTTATGGACATCAAAAGAATGAACTAAACACAAAAGACTTTATGGAAACGTCGTTATTTGGATGTGTTATTCTTTGATGAGTGAAACTGTTATACTGTATGCTGCTCGAGTTTGAGTAAAGGAAAAGAAGCATAATACGAGCCCCTGTGTCTTGACATAGAATTCGCTATTTTCTCCAGTTGTTTACGGATCGCTTAAAAAGCATCTTGGGGTTTAAGGAACGGTAAAATCCCATATAACCTGCCCAATGTAAACAAAAATCAAGCAAAACTGTCACTATCGGCTCAGTTAAACTGGTATTTCTGAGAGAAGTGTTTGTATTGGTATACGTTAAGGAATAAAGCTCTTACCTTTCAGTTCACAAAGTATTATGAAACAGACTTTCGTCCCGCCATTGCTGCGGGAGTGAAGGAGCCTATTGATATAAGCTCCATAGAAACGATGTTGACAGCGTCCCTACCATGAACATAAAAGTAGTACAAATGACCTATTCCTGTGCTGTCTGTAAAGTCAGCACTGTTCCATCTTCAAATTGAATTTCAAATTGAATCCAAGTATATGGGAACCAATTAATCTGTACATTCAGATAATTAAATCTCTACATACAGATCATTGCTTGGATATATAAATCGGGTGTGGGCTGTTATTTTATTGTAATAAATATTCTAAGTAGGGTTTCAGAAATCAATCACTGGATTAAGAACCTATAGTTTTAAACAAAAACACTTTTTATTTTTTGTTTTATTATTTTTTATATGTGCATGTACTGTGCAGGCTGCTCTTTGTGCCTGCACAGTAGCGAAGGCTGTTCAATGTGCTCAATGTGATGTAGTCACATTTTGTCTTTAAGATTTCCAAATATCATGCAGGGATCCCGTAAACGAAGATAGATCTTATTCAAGTACTATCTCATTTTCACCTCCGGTAGAGTATAATATTGAACCGCAAAAATATGCTGAAATTTATAGAAATAAGGATAGTGGCATAGAAATGGCTTTGGCAAAACAAAAAGGTGATGGCTGGAAGGTTTTGAATTAATCATAACCACAGACACGACTCTGAGCAACCCTCCAACCATCACTTTTCATCATGCAAATCCATTACAGAAGGGGAGAGACCATATGCAAATCAGGCTTGGTCCCACCCCAAAAGAGGCAGTCTAGCCTGAACTTCTAGGTCACATCCCTTCTGCATGAGACAGCATGCATCCCCCAACCTGTTTCAGCCTCGTTAGGCCTCATCAGTGAGGATTAGCTTGCGTCTGTCGTCCCAGCAGTCTCAGGACCCACGTCTGGGCATACCCGTCCCACTTGGGGTGACGTAAGCAAAACAGAAAGGTGATGGCTGGAAGGTTTTGAATTAATCATAACCACGGGCACTGCTCTGGGCAACCCTCACTGGGCTTCATCAGTGAGAGTAGATTGGGTCTCTAGGCACAGCAGGCTCGACCACGCTTGCAAGAATCTGTCGTGCTGCACCTAGGCCAATGCATATCACAAGCCATTCCTGGATTCCTTTCAGGAACTTCATAGGTTACACAAGATAATGGTGCAACAAGGACCATTTATGGTCTTAATACAGCTACAAATTCTTTACAATAATCAGTGAAAAAGGATTCATATAAAGAAAATCTATCAATGCATTAGATTAAGTATACGGAAAACAAGCGTCAGGTTGTGGTGCTTAAAATACATTTTAAGCACCTAACATGAAGGGACAATACTAATCCATATGCATAAATGTGGCATTTAGAAGAAGGTGACTTGTCATAATTTAAACCACTCAAAAACACTGCTTATAAATGTGAGCAGGACTATACCCGATTGAACACGATTGAAACCATTGCAGTGGACACCACCAGCAGAAGAGGCCTTTATAAGAATAAAAAGGTTGTTAGCGGAGGCACCTGCATTGGGTTTGCCCAATTACAAAAAGGGATTTACCTTGTATTACCATCAGAGATAGGGGTTTGCTCTGGCTATCCTTACCCAAAAGCATGGGATCCATCATAGAACTGTAGCCTATTACAGCAAAGTGGTGGACCCGGTTGTGGCAGGAATGCGTCGTGTCTACGATCAGTAGCAGCTGCAGCTCTGGTAGTGGAACAAAGTGAGAATATTGTATTGGGGTCACCTCTAGTGGTGGCTGTTCCACATGCAGTGGTATCATTATTGAAGACAGACTCAGCACATGTCGGTCTCGAGAGGTAGCAAATATGAAATACCACTACTAAATTCTAACATTATCTTGACTAGATGCTCAGATCTGAATCCAGCATCGTTGCTACCCACCCCACAGGAGTGAGAGCCACACAATTCCACCTCACACGATTATATGACAGACTGTCTGGTAATGCCCCGTGCAGACTTCTATGGTTTATGGCTGCCAGATCCAGATCTCAAATACTTCATTGACGGGTTGTGTTTTATATATCAGAATGGGCAAGTTGTCGCAGGATACATGATATGCACACCCGGGGAAGTATTAGAGAGTTCCAAAGTGCCCAAGACGTCGTCAGCACGGGTGGCTGAATTAGTGCCCCTTACACAAGCCGGCAGATTGGCACGCATTTGGCGTAACCCACGATTTTGGTCAACTCTGGAAGCATAGAGGTTTCATGACTTCAACTGGTATACCCATAAAAAAGTCAGTATGTATTATCCCTATTAGATGCCATAATGCTAACTAAACAAACTGCTATCATCAAGCGTGCCACCCACCAGGTACTGGATGACCCTATTAATCATGGAAGTGATTTGCTGATCGAACAGTCAAACTGGCTGCAACCTTAGGGTGCAATGAGGTGTACATCACAAGACATTGCACATATGCAGTAAAATGTGTCATCTGATGAAAAGGAGAAGTGTATATGAAAGGGGTGCCGGTTGAACAGGGTCGTTGGTGGCTTCAAAAATGCAAGTTTCACACCTAATTTGGATGTATCAAGGGCAGGCACATGTTGGAAGGGATGGAATGCCAATGCTAGTGGGACAATCCTGATTTGCACCAGAACTTACCGCTATAGATCAGGAATACTGTCAAAGATGTGTAATATGTTTCCAGAATAAAGTGGGAAAAAGTGTGCCGATTAGGCCAGGGGCACACCCTCCATCATACGACTCATTTGTGGGGTTACAGATTGATTTTGTTCAGCTGCCAAAATATAATCAGTGGCAATACCTGCTAGTAATAGTGTATGTTTTCTCAGGATGGGTGGAAGTGCACCTTTGTAGAAAAGCAGATGCAGTGACTGTCGCAAAAATACTGATTCAGGAATATGTGCCCAGGTTTGGGATACTTCAGTGGCATATCGAGCGGTGGGGAAAGGTGCCCCAGTGGCTATTTCAATAGCCAGACCGGGACATTTGGCAGCAGGACAATTCTGAAAGGTGTCCTGCTAACAGGACAGTGAGGGTGCCGAGAAGCACTGTGTTCCTGATTAGCACTCTCATTGTCCTGGCACCTTTCCCATTCAGCACCTTCATTGTTAATGAGGGTGCCAAACGGGTGAAGTGTCCCTCTGCCAGGACAATGTCCCATGGAGATCCGGGCAGCTGAGCAGCTCTATTGAGAACCTGGCACATTGCTCTGTGTCTACAGAGCATTACAATGTGAGCCATTAGGCACTGATGTGGAGGGGGGGCTATTAGGAGAGACTGTTGTCCCTTAAGAAATGTGAATGGGGGTGATCAGAAATTAGAAGGGTGCAAAATGCTGTTTGCTTTAGGAAAAGATGACTATGGCTTTAAAGCCCAAGTGGGATTTGTTAGGGTCAGATTAATCTGCATGATGCTATTGTGACTTTGCAGGCAGGATGGGGAACATAAAACTAAAGCCATACTCACATTGCTCAACATCTTTCTATGGTGATTTATGTAGTGTAATGAATATGGGTGGTGGGGATTTGGGGGTATGAATGAGATGTTTAATGGAATTGTGCACAAAGCATTGGATGGGAAAGTAGCAGGACATTTTTCGTGGCTCACCCCCCTCCCCCACTCTTGCAATTCTGGATACTGCTCTGGGATACCTGTATGTATTAACAGTGCTCAGTGAACTCACTGTCAATAACAGCATTAAAACACTGTTGTCCTCACCACCCCAGTCAGCAGGGGCAGCAGAGAGACGAAGCAGGGTTTTGAACTGCAAATTTTGCCAGGAAACAGGGTTGAAGTGGTCAGAAGCCCTCCCACGAGTTCCTTTAAGCATGAGAAGCACATCTGCCAAGAAAACTGAGTGAAGTCTGTATGAAATCCTCTATGAAAGACATATGAGATTGCCTGTAGTATGGAAATACAATGTGAAGGTGGGCACCACAGTAGTTAGGTCCTTTAATATAGATAAAGTTCATTTAGGAAAATTGTGTAATATTTTAACCTGGAGCTGCCAGTCTATGATTGATCCTATGGCATCCGGATCACACTGGGGACACATTGAAAACGTGTGATTGAACTTGGTGTTGTTTTCTGGTGTTTTTGCACTTACATGTATTAATTGCACATCATGCAACAGTTTAAAATATTTAGGAGTGTATGAATGGGTATGGATCGCATGATCCACTCCACACAACCAGTATCTATCCTTATTTTGACACCTACATTTGTTGACATTCATAGAACATATACACAGATATAGAACTAAGTCACGTGTATAGTTTCCACTAATTGCCTAGGCTTTATCCACACCTCTCTTTCACTCGAGTTAATTCCATCATCAGTAACACAGAGCATACACACACCTTGGGGTCATGGCAACAGTCCCGCCCCCCTGCGCTCCCGTAGGGCGGTGGGTCCCGAGGCGTACGTGCGACAGCAACTTTGCTGCTGCTCGACGCCCCGCCCAGGTTCCCATGACTACCCTTAAAAGCATTTTTTGGCCGCGCGCAGTTCACTTTCGCTCTCACAGGGAGCGCGATCGGTCCCGCGCGCGAATCATACGAGTGCAGGTAAGAGCCCATTTAACTTTTCAGGTTGAAATAGCTTCTCAATTGGATATAGCTAGAATAATAGTAATATATATTCCCCTCTGGCAATTAACAGGAACACTGGAGACGTTCTACGAACGCATTCACAGGAGAGGACAACTCACAATTAGCAGGTACAGGACACAAAATACAAAGAGGAAAAACAACTATGAATGGTTAGCGATATAATGTATGTTGACATATTTTTCATATTTATTTTTCTCTTACATGTACAACATCCATTTGGATCTATTTGGGGTATGTGCCTTGCTTTATTTTGAATTATCTATTATATTTATGTGTATTCTGATGAATAATTGATGTTAACACGGTGCAGATTCTACACTCACTTCAGTACAGCCCTGAAGATGGTCTCAGACCGAAATGCATTGGCATATGTACTATTGTTAATAATTGACCTATCGATTTTGAGTTGCCTCGCAATATCTGAACTAATCAAGAAAGATATAAAACCAGGAAATGTGAATTAAACATTTCTCTTGGAAAAACTTTGTACCATTTGGAAATATATTTTGTCTGACATTTGAATTATTTTACGCAAGAGCTATATATGATTGAGCAACCTTATTTAAGGTCAACTGAGAGCACCAGTCTTAAGTACGGTATTTTTACCTTACTTTTTCTTGGAATTGCCTGTAGTATGACCAGTGAAAACTGTACCAGATAACTTGCAATTAACCAATGATCGACTGTTGGAATATGTCAAGACATTAATGTCTTCTGTCAGCTTCATTCACAATCAGGTTCAAGCTGCCTTGCCAAGGGAACCAGACTCTCCAGGTCTTTCCTTAAAGCCTGGTGACAGTGTCCTGATAAAGGTCTACCAAAGAAAGATGACTCTGGGCCCTAGGTGGAAGGGGCCCTACCTCATAATACTCACCTCTAACTCGGCTGTAAAGTTTTTGGGGCACACAACGTGGGTGCATGCAAGTCACTGCAAATGAGCAGTAGTCCCCGTAGTGGGGTTACTATCAGTTGGCTAATGTGATTATGTGAACTGGCTTGCACTGATGTTGTTGTAGGAGAACATGACTGTTGTACAAACTATTGGCAAATACAGCAGTGACTATAACAACATATTGGGTTGTACTTGGTCCCCTTCTGGCAGATAAGGGACACACATACACTGACCAGTTGTATAGGTCTAGGGAGGCAATCCGTAGCTGAGGAGCCCCCCAGTTCTGCATACCAACGCTTTGTTAAAACATAATTGTTGTATTGATTCTTGTTTTTTGCACTGTAGAAGCTAGTTTTCTATACAAAGGGTGTTTTTAGTACTGTACACTTTAATTCTTTTCCACTAGGACTATTGTGGTTCTAGAACATAGGAGATGTAATGATATGTTGTTTTTATACTGTATGCTTTATAATGCTACTTTTTGTACATTGTCTTTTTAAATTGTGTCAATCTAATCTGGTTTTTCTTAATACATTTGTATGTTTATACATGTTTTGCACAGAATTTTTGACTCAGTGCCTATTTGGTCCATGGACTGAGTTGTCCAAACACCAGAAGGGAGTCTGGAGAGACACTTGGATTCTTTGGTCTTGGATTGTCCATTACTAAAAGTGTGGTTAAATTCCTTGTGTATTTAAATCTTTCCCCTGTACAAACTATTTAACCATAAAAAACTTGACTAATGTTGTGACATCAGTGGATGTCACGGTCTGACTGTGGTATAAGAAACGGTGGATAGTACATTGGCAAGGGGGAACCGTGTGATCTAAATGGATCCTGAGAAAGCAGGGTGGACCTTAAGTTGAGATTCATACCGCGGCCAGCCGAATGCCCAGTGGGGGTAGTCCCATCTCCCTGTGAGGCTCTACCGAATTAGATCAGTGAGGAAGATTATTTGAAAGTTCGGAACTCCAAATGGGAGGAGCCCACAGCGAGGCCCCAACCTAACCTTAGTAATAGAGAAACGAGTGCAACCACTAACATACCTACTAGTGTAACTGAAAAAACGATTGCACTGTATCCAGAGCCTTCACGTGTTTCTGATCGGATATATAACTGTCACTCTGTTCTTTTTACTAGGAGGAGAAACTAAATGATTTCTAAAATCATCATTGGCATAAGCAATGGACAGGAAGCACGGTGGTGACAGCCTGAAGAGAACTTGGTGGTAATGGAAGTATAGTTCCCGACATGGTTAATATACCCATGGCTATTTATTTATAGAGCAATATAGTTTTTGATTAAAACTTTTCACACATAATACAACCAAACAATTATAAAATTAATCATTTTAAAATAATAAAATCTCATGAGCGTTCAAAATGCATATCCAGAACCAAGAGGAATATACCCCATCATCTACTGAACCTTTTTATTCAAACTGCCATTAGGCCGGAGCATTCAGTACAAAGATGTTTCAATATTTCAACATTCTTAGTACAATACCGACACAGTCTCCTATCTTTTATAATATTCGCTCTAGCTCCTAATATGTTATCTGTTAGATATAGATTTTATTTTATTCTTAATACAGAGTTCCTGGACTCTCGGGAGGGATGCTTCATCAAGAAAGGTGCCAATATATTATACATTTTTATCGACCATCTAAAGTGATCTTTGAAACAACTATAATTTAATCAAATGTCCCAGTTTCAAATCCAGTCATTTCCAAACGATTTATGTTTTGTTTTTCTTGGGGCAGAACACACGGAGCTCATCACATTTAAGTTTCCAGGACGTCAACATATGACTTGCCTTATTCGTCAACTCTACCTGTAGTTTAATAAATAATGAAGCCTCCGTACTGGTGAAAATGTGTTCTTTAACTTTAAGACCTTCCAATCCACAAACGCTTGGAGACAAACATGGGCAAGGAAAGCACTTTCCGCCAGACCAGAGTTTCCAATTTAGACTATTCAATATCCTTATTTTGTGTTTCTGCCCCAAAATTAATTGTGGGGCCAGTTGTTGGTTATAAAATTTAAGAGCAGGTGTCATGCACAAACCATTGAGCGCACTCACTAGGGTACGAGATGTCCAACCTGTTGCCCATCAGCAGCTACGGAGGCCTGTTTTACAGCGGTTTGCCAGGCGCCTGATTCACCGACGGGGTTGGCAGCTCCCATGGTGCCTTACTGACGGAATGCCGTCGCGCGTTTCCATGATGCCCCAGCGCGGCAGACCGGTAATGCAGGCACGCGACACATTCTCACGGCTTTCAGCACGCAGGGCCAACCCACTGCACAGGCCTTTTAGATGCTCACGTGATCCGAGCCTGAACCAGTGCTATACGCCTGTTCCGTGGTCACGTGATCCCGGCCGGGATGCTTAAATCAGCTGAGAGAGAGCCGCGCATTGCTTCTCAGCTGTTTTCTACCAGCGATTGCCGTTCGTGCATCTTGCTCCTGTGTGCCTCGTTTTTTGACCTCAGAATGTTTCTTGGAGTCCTTTCGCCTGACCCTTGCCTGATTTGGTTTCATCACAGATTATTTGCTTCCTCGACCTTGGACTTCTTCACGGACTGGAACTGTTATGCCCACTGATACTTTGCATCCGGACTCTGTGGTTTATAACTACCTGCTGGGGGTTCAACTTCCGTTCTGTGCTCCAAGCCTCACAAACTTACATCTGAAGGTGTTCCGGTGGAGCGGCGGCCGTCTGTTTTGCATAACACCCCTCTGGTTTCGTGCTGCATTTCTACTGAGGGAACAGGTTTGACATCTCTGTTCAAGTCTTCTCCAGACCTCTCCACCCTTAACTCCATGTACATTATCTGTTGGTAAGTGGACCACCTTACTATCCATTTCAGTCATCACGTTTCTATTGTCTGGTATTATCCTAACGTGGCCATTTTTTCCACAGCAGCCATCCAGAGGATTTGGTGTTCCTGTTCCTATCACCTGTGGCCCTAATCCTCGAACAGTGAGTTGATAGTATCTTGCTGTTGGTTGCTTAGGGATGGAGGTTTCCATACTTCACGCGAACCTCGAGGCTTGACAGCAGGTCAAATAGAAAATCATGCATATTTAAAATCAAATGAACGCAATAGATTTTCTGCTGCTAAAAACGATGTTCAAAAAGTTGTATACAATAAAAATGTCCCCCTTCTGGAATAAATATAACTCCCCAAATCCTTAAAACTATTAACCACGTCTAAAAGCTGGCCCAGTACATTCCATTTGAACATTTTCCTTTTAGATATTTCTTCATCCAATATTAAAGTTTTGGATTTAACAATGTTCAAGTGTAGGTCCAACTCCAGCAAATATTAATTTAGACACTCCAGAGACCTTTGTAGTCCTATTGTTGTCAGATCACAAATAACATTATCTGTGTAGTTTAAATAATGGATCTTAGTTCGACCAATACATGGAGGATTGGTCTGCACCTTCTCAAAACTCAGACCCATGTCACAGATGTATAGATCAAAAAGGAATATGCCAGGATGCACCCCTGACATACTACACAGTTAGTGTTAATCCAATTTGTACAGCCCACCTGGCTATTCAACCAGATCTAGATTCTTTTATCTTCATGTAATGCAATCAGAATACTGACCAGCGCAGGCGGACAACCACAACACAACATTTTCTTCCAAAGTGTGGCCCGATGAACACAATCTAAAGCTTTAGATATGTCAAGAAATGCTAGATAAGTTGATCTTCCATGATCCCTCAAATGTTTATCTAGCAGAGTAAAATAAAACAGTTAAGGACCGTCCCTACTCCTTTCTTAAACCCATACTTGTAAAGATCAAGACAACCAGAGTTACATGCATTGTAATTTCAACAGTTCATGAAAATCCTCTTTGAGGAGTGCAGAAGTGAAATGGGCCTCTATTTAATTGGCAGAAATCTATCCCCCCACTTAAAAATCAGAACCAACACCACCGCTTTCCAAGAACTTAGTATGACTTTTGTTATTAAAATGTTTTCAAATAAAATCAACAGCTTTTAGGACCACAAACTCTCATCTGATTTCAAAGTCAAATAAGACAATCTACCTGGACCAGGTGCATTACATGTTATGCTTTGTCTTATAAGTGTAGAAATATGGTATATGTCAAGACAAATTACCTCAGCCCAGTTCAAGCTGTTCTGTACAACTATCTCATCCACCTTCTCATTTACATATAAATTGATGAAATGCTGTGTCCAAGTATCTTCGCTCAAAGGTTGCACTTGAAGGTAAGACTCAATATAAGAGGGCTTAATCAGATGTCAGAAAGAATTTGTATCTCTACAAAGAACACAATCCAACATCTGTTCAGCATCTCTAATAATCATCAAAAATGTATGACCCCTTAGCCAGTTTTTAAAACTTGTTTTTAATTTATGTATGGCCTTTACTGGCTGTGGCTTAAGTTTACGTAACAACTAATTTCACCCGCAATTCACAGTTCCATTCCTGAACAATCTGGTCAAACAAGCATACATGAGAACAGCCAACAACCCCTTTTTTAGACCTTTCTCTCTTAATAGCCCCCAAAGAGATATTGCATACTTGGCGCAAAACTAATGGGTTGCATAGTCGCTGGTCATTTGTCTCCCGGTGAGCTAATACTAGTATATTAAACTCTGAAGCCAATCTGTGACGCCACAGCACATTAAAGTCTAAGCCTAATTTCCACATTTAAGTTGACCAAAGTTCTTACCGCAGTTATATATAAAAAGAGTGTTTATGATATGATATTTTATTTGCATCGTACTCATACACAAGTGTTTCAGAGCGCAACTAGGCAAGGGAGGGGAACAAGGGAGAACACAACAACAACGATCTTACTAGGCCCAGTGACATTGAGATGTATACACAAGCATACAATGATCACTTTGATCTGTGGGGCGGACAACAAATGTGTCCCCCCCAGTCCCCAAGTACCAAATCCGGTGAAACAAAAATATAGTCCAAAGTGGATCTGCCCCAATTATTTTGCCAAGTAACACACAGGGGATTACCACCACGTGTGTTACCATGTAAGGGGGGCCAGGTCCCAAGCCTAGAACATGATGTCTTATTTAAATACCTCTCTCACAAGCCTTGGCAGATGGATCAAGGCATTCAGAGTTAAAATCACCTGTAATGATAATACCACCCCCTTCTTTGGGGGTTTCTGCAAGTAATAGGTTCGAAATATTTGTCAAACATTCATCAATCACAGCATTTGCTGGGTTAAAATACACATTAAATAGTCAACATTTTTGCACCACTTCTGAATTTGGCTCCCTCCAATCTAATTTAACAAGCAAAACATAATTTCTTACCACCGTAATCTGGTGCAGAGAGAGACCTAGGCCCCCGGTCTGAAGGCTGTCAACAGGTCATCAAATGGACGACCCTTAACCCCACGGTTTGCCTTAATATAGCTAACATCAAACCCTTCAATCATGGGAGGATAAAGCATTAAGGCTTCTTGTAGTCAAATGACGGTATAATTCTCAAAAGGTACCTGATGATTCATTAAATGAGTAAAGTACCAGGTGTCCCAAGACAATAGAACAAACCGGGTGCCACATTAACAAAATTCTTTAACCCCTGGATCTCTGATTAAAGTGTTAACAAAGGCTTGCCAATCATATATAACTGATGTTGTATGGTCTTTTAAAGCATAGTCATTACCATTGTCAGGGCGGTCGTGTTCTACCTGCAACCTTACCATCATTGGCCTAGATGGTTTGGGGATCTTATCAAAACATTAACTATTGAATTTGGGTCTCAGGGGTTTCCACCTTAAAAGCCCAAATTCTCAAAAACCTCATACCCAGCATTAAAAACACCTGATATCAGCTACAGTTGCGTTTCTCACCATTTCTTTAGTGGAAGTGGATTTTAGCCACATCCACACAGTTGTCAAACAAATTTGACCTGTAACAGATATTGCAAAGTGACTAAACGCAAACTAGGTATCTCCAACAATAAAGAAATAATGCATTGTTGATTTATAGGTCTTTCTACCATCTCCCCAAATAGGCGACCAACAAATAACTAATGGTGATCTGAGATAAATTTACCCTTATCTCGTTTAGAGACCCTATTACACCTTGAATCGCTGAGTGCCTTTTGGCCCCCAAGCAGCAATTTCCTATCCATATCTACATTCTTCTTAATTATTACTTTAGTCTCTGGCCCACTCCATACCCTTCCTCTTCTTCTCCAAAGTGTGGAAGATGGGAACCATTTTCAGTGGAAATTGTGTGACCCCTCTGCTGTGGTCTTGCCCACAGCAACCCATCTTACATCTTGGTCCACAAATATTGCTTCATGATTTTCCCTTAGCAACGACTCCCCAGAATCAGGGTATGTAGCGATAATATTCAAATTAAATGAGCAATTATTCCTTCTGTACAGGTTTTAAAAAAATGTGTAATTGCTCCCTTTAACCCACAGCCGGGATAATATGTTTTTGCTTGCCCTTAGCCTTTTGCGGTTTGCAGTCAGGTCTTGCCACACTAATAGGCTGTTCAAGCTCAAGTCTGACACTAGCCCCCCTGCTTACTTTAGGATTCTCCAAATTAAGCTTTTATTTTCTTAAAAACATACAAGAAACTTTATTACGCTGTTTTCCTTACACCGCCACTCTTCAATCAGCCCTGCTCTGCCATACTACTATTAAAAAAATTAAAAGACATTATCTAGTATGGACACAGTCAATAACAATTCTTCGTGTAGCATTTCTTTTCCCTTCTCCACGCAAACAGACCCAGGTACAAGCCTAGGCTCAGAAAAATCAATTGCATTAGGTATAGACGCTGAGGTCCAATCAACAGGGCCTGGTATCTCATTGGGTACTGCATGCATAGTGTGAAGCGACCCTCCACCTGTAGTGGTACCACTAAAGGCCTCCCCATTAGGTTTAGCGTGCCCCCTGAGATCGTGGCTTGCGGGTGTATTAAAACCCTTCAGAATAATTTTTTGACACATAGGTCGGTTAGTACCAAAAAGACTTTACACATTTCTGAGTTGAGGATATCATAGTTCCTCCCTATCCATGGAACAATCCAACAGACATGATAAAACCAGAAGTTACATTGCATCCACAATTTGCTCCCCCGACCAGTTACAAGCATGATTAGAGCCTTGACCATTTCTATCAATGATCTGAAAGGCTGTCTGTATCGAGCCCTTCAGGAAGCATGGGACGATTACAGCTTCTATAGTCCTCGATCCATCCATACTTTGCACGTTACCCCCCATTGCACTTTCTGAGCTAGTGTCAATCACTGATAAGATATCTGTTTGTACATAAAGACGATGTATCAGTACCTTAGTGATCTCATCTAATCAAAGCCAACTGTTAGATTAGAAGTCCAATGAAAGGCACACCCAGTTTGTGAGAAATAACGGACACTAGAATCGAGATGTCGGAGACCAAATATGCATAGCCTTCAATGTTCAAATCTTCAATATCTGTAACGTGCGTCCCTCTATCTTTAGTCTCTGCTATAACCATTCCTCCAGGAACGAAGCGAAGGCCCTCCCCCAAACGTTCCCCTGCACTGCCCGAGACCACAACAGCAGCGTACGACTGGAAGCTGTAGAGCTACAGCCCGATGAATTCACGGAGACCACCTCCCTCATTATATTCTGGGATGGGCCGTGCTCATAAACAGGTACATCAATATTTGTGATTTGTAAAGTAACTGAAGCATTTGGCACGTGTCCTGAAATTTGATCACTAACATCAATTGGGTCCGCCGACTGCAAATTCGCCAAGTGCTGATTTACTTTGCTTCTCATAATGCAAACCATAAAGCTAGCCAAGTCACCAGTAGCAGGACCAACACATTAGTATAAGTCCTACCGTACTAAGATCAGCATCACTTCCTTATTTCAAAGGATAATGGCCACTCTCAACTTCCTTATGCAGATAACAAATCACACAGGATTGCCGTTGCTGCTGCTCCCACTGACTTAGCGTGAAGCAGAGCTGACCACTTGCAACTCCACTTGACTCTGCGCTGCACGCTAGACTGGCTGTTATATGCAGTTCCTCAGTGGTAGGTGAAGTAGGGACCGCCTCCAGAAATAGAAAAAGTACAGAATTCACCAAAGTGGCCACAGCTGACCACTTTTAACTCCACTTAACTACGCACCATTCTCTGCGCTAGACTGGCAGTTATATGCAGTTCCTCAGTGGTAGGTGAAGGAGGGACCACCTCCAGTAATAGAAAGAGTAGAGTTTTCACCAACGTGACCACAGCTGACCACATGTAATTCCACCTGACTCCACCCATGGCTATGCACAGAGTGGTGGTGCCAATGGCAATGTGAGGTGGAAGATCTCAGTACTGCTGTAGGCAAAGGGAAGGAACGGCCAGTACGAATGGAGTGCTATTTACTAACAATAGTGGATGGGAAAAATAGTACCAGGTCAGTGAAGGTGTGTTCTCATTCCACTGATACCCAATGTCATTTTTGAGGCAGGCTTGATAATAGAATGTGTGCTATAATCAGAATTTGCAGTCACCATAGATGGAGATAGGAGAATTCATGAAATACACTCAGTTGTATAATCAGCAGCTGTGGTATAACACTGTGTCAAAACCGGATAGAGCTATATACAGATATATGGTATTAAATGCAACTGTAGCCATGATTTTGTTCACTGTTCCTTTACTCTAATGGGTATTCATTACCCTAACTGCACAACACGGGCTGCATTTCAATTGGCTCAGCAACGAGGGGAGTTGTCAGATGATCAGTAGAAAAAGGAAGTATTAGATCAAATGTTGAGTGGTGCAAATACTGGACTTGCAACCTGAGGTATTTATAAAGGCACAAACTTAGGATGTCGAATTGACCGGCTTGAGGAGGACACATGGCTCATATCTGGGGCAGAGCTCACAGGTATTGAGGCATGGATCGGCGAGGTCCATGTGATAGGGTCCTTGAGTCAGCTTACCAAAATGCCCTGCAGAAAGTGATGGGCATCGTGCTCGAAGCAGGAAGAAACATGGAGTGGGATATGGCATGCAAAGAGGTGTAAGATTATCTGAATACCCAACTGATATCGATCAGAGGAGATGTGCAACACAATAGCTGGCCATGGTCGTTAATGAATGATTCTGGGCTACCCGAACGCTTATGACAATGGTGAAACTTCTGGAAGCACAGCAGTTGGTACTGTGAAGCTAAAGAATGTTTATTTACTGCACATGGCCCAATCAAAGGACTGTGGGTCTGGCCAGCAGAATGCTGCTGGGACCGTGGGCAGGATGCAACTCGGAATGGGTGATGCACTATGAGGTTTGGAAAATCAAACTACCCAACAATGCCTCCAGGTACCTGATCTCTGCCCCAGAGATGACACCTGATCTCTGCCCCGGGGATGACACCTGATCTGTAGTTTAGTCTTGATTCAAACTGGGAGTTATGGCCTTTACAGCACCAACCACTGCAATGATTGAGCAAATTAAGCGAGGGTCAGATAGTGTTGGTAGGAAATATTGTGCGCTCTGAAGGTGAGGGAGTCGGATATAGCCGGGTAGGGAGAAGGTTGTTCTGAGGAAAGGATCGATGCATAGAATTAGTAGTTTCACCAGAATCTGATGTCTGGCCAGCTACATAGAGGAGGATGATGAAGGTTATGTTGAGTTTTTGTAGCCGATGGCCAAAGTTGGTGCCACATATATTTAGAGGAAGTAGAAGCAGTAAGACATTTGACAGACATGACCAAGAGTTTGCAGGTGTTAGAGACGGTGTACAACAGAGGAAAAGAAGGATTTTAGGTGGCCCATAGAACAGCCACAATGAGTATCGAGGGAGTTGTTCTATGTGCAGCAAATAAAGAAGTGTCTGAACAACCTTACATTATCAGCACAGTATGTCGCACAGCATTTTCTCTTCTGTTGGCATGGGTAATTTGGTGTTGTATGCAGTGCTGTCGCAAGTTAGGAGCCATAGTAATACAAAATAGACCCTCCAGCTCAGCACAGACGGAAATCAGGAATGGACCACAGTTAGGTGAGCATTAGACTGGAATTCCCTGTGCAGGGGAATGAAAAGATCAGCTAGATTAGTTGCACAGTAAGCGCAAAAGGGAGGTCTGTGAACGCTGATGACCGCGAGGGAGGAGGAATAAGATTCATATTTTAATGATGCCATAAATGCAATAAGACTGTGATCAAAAAGGGTAATAAACCAAGATATGGTAGGAGTCTGAGAATAGCGTTGGATACCTGTAATGGTATTTCTTATTTTCAAAAATATAAGGGGAGCTGGTCTTTCCCTATGGCCCTCCAGGTAAGTATAAATTAACAAAAGTTTGGGACTTGATATTACAAACCAATAATTGTCTGGGAACAGTTATCACCCACATTTTTTGAAGTTGTGTTAGTATGAAGATAATTTGTATGAGTGAAGTATGAATGATGAAAGATGGGAAAAGTTTTGTAAACGTTGAGCATATTTTTAGTGTGTTAAAGAAGTACAATTAAATACTTATTGTTTATGCTATGTGAAATAAACACCATAACATACCAGGTTTTGAGAAAATCACAAAATATTCCTGTTATCTCTAAACCTATTGGTCCACGCATTGCTTTTGTTCAGTGGTATTTCTTATTACATATGTGCCAGAGAGTTTTTTATCGGAGCAGACAATGGATAAGGAAATCACCACTTATTAGCCTTAAGCAATGCTTGCCCAGAGAGCTACTTAAAATGGACATGCACTGTAGGACAGCTGAGGCAGTGCTTTAAAAGGCTCTCAGGTACACTGGGTGAAGGCCACCTGGGCCTCATCTTGAATTATGCAGGCCTAAACCTGGTAGGACATGGCACCGTATTCTTGGCCAGAAGTGCATCAGGGGGGCATTGGACCCCTCACCTAAGGAGGACTACGCCGGATATCCTCAGACTAGAGCAACCAATCCGGAAGCGGAGGATCACGAGACGAGATGGAAGCGGAAGACTGACTGCGGATGTACACAATGAACCTTATGCATTAGGGCTCAGGAGGTCCAACGGATATGACAGGTATTGTGAGGGGCCAGACCATGAGGGAATATAAGGGAACGTTGAATCGGATTAGTTTGGGGGTGGCTGATAGGGTTCTATTTGTTTATATGGTTTGCAAGCCAGCAATAAATGATTTCTAGCTTTTTCCATTTCCAATATGACTCCCACGTCCTTTTGTTTCATTTTACGTTCATAATATGGTACTGGACTTGATAGGTCAACAAATTCATATCACAAGGCATGCTAAACCAACCAGGATTGATCTACAGATCCCCTTCCCCAAAACTACCATCTTTGAAGGATCTTTACACCCTAAGAAGGGGCTTCAACTGTGATGAAAAAAGAACCAAGCTCAGCACACCACCACCAGAGGCTGCTTGATGCTGCCTGCATAAAAGTCAGGGGACCTACAAGAACCAACCAGGGTTGATCTACGGTCTAATGACGTTATGCTGGACAATTTCTAACAAGACAATCAGGGGTGTCTTGCTCGGGGGAATCCAGTTAAGGGCAGAAGATAGGATAGATTTCCCCCCTACCCTCTTTAACTGTGCCATTTTTCAGCCTGAAGCTCCCATTGCAGTCCTCTAACCCACACCTTATCATCATGTGATCCTGCAGTTGCTGCTTTCGTTGTCAAAATAGGCCTGGCATTCTGTTTCCGGTGTATATCTCTTTCCTGCTAAAGTAGTGCAACCGAGAATCCAGAGCAAAGGTTTGACAGAGGCAAGGGTTTTTGGAATTCCCTTTTTATTTTTTTGAAGTAAGCAACCGCTGCCATATGCCTCATCCACATGGGGAAATGATCGCTTTGGCTTTAACGATCCCTTTCACTATAATCAGGTGAACGCATTGACATTTGCCCATACACGGGGACGTGAGATGATGCCTTGATCATGTTACCTGCCTTTGGCATTGCTTATGTGTGCCACACGCGTCTCAATGTATGGAAGCTCGCCTGCTTAGACCTGCGAGCATGAGGGTGATGCTCCAAAAATGTATTTAGATAAGCGCTCAGCCATGAGAACACGCGTATAGAAGTAATAGACATCACTGATTTACTAAGTGCTCAGAATGTAGGAACCGGATAGGATTATGCATAAATCCTGTAATTCAGTGCATTGATATAGCCTGACCTCACAGGACAGGGCGCTAAACACAGCCTTCTGTCCCTCTATTTATACACAGTATATACAGATCTGGATTGGACTGGACTCAAATTAGCACACCAACGAGGCATGTGTCTCCACTAAGCAACTGGACTACCTCCTAGTCAAGACTTTTGGGTAGGTGAAGTATGTTGCACTTATACCTCTTTAAATACAGTGAAAGAGCAGTGCTGTCCTAGCCTCTGTGGAAATAAGGACATGTAGACCAATTTTAGTTTTCTTTGTCTCTGTAGACAAGCAAAGTCATTTTGCTCGACCTAGAAGAAACTGGGTGCACCAAGTACCCGCGACTGCAAATGACCGCCTGCATGAGTTCCCTATTTTTCCTGCCTTGATGAAAGGTAGCGAATTTTGTATGGATTACTTGAACATAAGTATATACCTTTAATGAATCAAGAGAAATCTGAAAGCAATCCCGGTAATGTCTATTGTGTATTGTAGATCACGTGAAGAGTGGGGTTGTCATCTGATTTGTCCTGCACCACTATATGTCCTGAAGATGGCTCTATAAAATCATACATCGTGTACATGTGGTATGGTGTAACACAATCTAAGAGCCGAAACACGTGTTGAAAATTTGGACAAAAAAACAACACACTAGGGTTTTCTTGGTCTGTACTCCCGAAAATAGATAAGACACCAAAGCAAAACTAGACAAGAAACAAAAGCTAGAAATGATATTCTATATGCATGAAGAGCTTTCCCTGGAGTGTCTAAAAACATGATATAAATCACTTGTGTACTATTCCCCAGTCACAATTCTGTGTTTCAAATTGTTTCGTCAGTAGTGATTTGTTACCAGTATTTATGTTCTCTTCATATTGTGTGATTGCATGAAATAATATTTCATGTTGAGTGACAAAGCTATATGTAAGGTCCTCAGTACACACTACTTCACAAAGATTTGTTTTTTTACAGAAAATAAGTGAGCGACTTTAGCTCTGTAGGATTCCGTTTGTCTCTTGCACCGGAAGCATGAGTGACAGCTGACGGCTCTGTAATTCTGAAAATGCAAGCATGTATGCTAACAAACAATAAGGATGGGGTAACCAGTCTCTCATAGATCGATACTAATACAAAAAGCCATATGCAGTGCCAAAGCCACCATTACCAAAAAAAAAAAACTCAATTGTCCACCAGTCATACAAAGACACTATTCAACATTGCCAAACACCTCGCACAAGCCACCATCTTCTACACCCCATCCACTGCAGTATGCAACTCACACATGAAATACTTCAACTCCAAAATACATATCAGGCAAGCCCTCTCATATGCTCTCCCACTCCCAAACATTCAAACACATGGGACACTTTCCACCCTTACTACTAAATCAAAACCTGTACATTTCCTGTATGAAGCATGGCCACCTCAAGCTGCATCCAATAGTATCACCACTTTTGCTCCCCACTGGCTCAACATAATGAACTCCTCTCTCATATGGTACTATCCTTGCTGTACTACAAACTGGACAAATCTCACCCCTCCTCAAAAAACAATCTCCCAACCCCATAATGACCAATCCACCACTAACCTGTCGTACATTTCCAGAATCACTGAACGCTTTGTCACAACCCCACTGCCACAACACATCAACACAAACAACCTACTCGTCCGCTTCTGATATGGCTTTCAACCTGGACACAGAACTGAGACCGCTACACTTCACATCCTCGATGACCTACACCACATCACAGACAAAGGTCACACAGCGGCACTCTTACTCATCAACTTCTCTGCAGACTACAACTTTATCTGCCACACCATGCTCCTTCAGGATGAAACTCTCATGCACCGTCCTTGACTGATTCACTTACTTCCATACTAAGGACACAGTCTCCATGCACCTTTTCAATCCGACCCCACCCCACCTCTGTGAAGTACAGGCCCTGCAAAGCTTGTCCGTGTCTCCACCCCCCTGCAACCTATATGTTGAATCCCTTGGAGAGACCCTCCAAAAATACGTAGACAACACACAAATATACTTCCAAATCTCATCCTGCTCACAACTCTACAGGTTTCAAAGCTCTCTCTCCACCATCATGACCTGAATAGCCACCCACATCCTCAAGCTCAATACCTCATCAGCAGCCCCTCCTTCCAGCTCCCGTACCCCAAGACACAAAGCCAAACTCACTCCCTGAACCAAAACACTTGACAGACATCTCCCACACATAGCTGCGGTCAACAAATAATGCAATCTACAACTACACACATACTTTCTCCTGAAGCCTTCTGCATTGCAATCCAAGCAGATAAACAACTAATTTTCTCCAGCTAGATTACAGCAATGCTCTTCTCACCGGACTTCCCAGCAGCACCCTTGCTTCTCTGGACACCATACAAAATCCAGCATTCAGAGATCCCCCACATACCCAACATTCACATATCCACCGTGCTCTCACTCAGCTCTATTGGCTCTCTGCATCCCAAAGAATTACCCCAAAGGACTCTGCATTGTTCTCAAAGCCATCCACCACAAACGCTCATCTTACCTTCCCGACAAACTCAAACCCATCACTAACAAAAACACCAGACAAGCAAGTCAGCATTCCCTACACATTGCATTCTGCAAACCAACATGCACACAAAAACAAGCATTCTTAATCGTGTGTGAAAGGTTTTTTATAAACCATATCACAAAATAAAAATAAAAGACCAAGCATTTACCCACTTGGCACCCAGGGCATGGAATCCCCTACCTCTACACATCCACACTGCACCATTCATCACCACTTTCAGAAAAAGCCTCAAAACATGCCCATTTCCCAACACATAATCATGCCCCATCATCTCCCTTGCCATTGCTGGTCTATCCTAATCTTAACTTCTGTTTCAACTCCAACAATTTCAAACATTGAACCTTGGAAAGTGCTCAGACACTCTATGGGTAGTGCCAGCGCGGAACACAAATTCCAATAAATAAATACTCAAGTCGTTTGAATGTGTCGATCATGCTTATCATCGAATACAACGAGAATAAGCATGATCGACACAATCAAGTGGTTACAATCCAGTGTAGATTTAGACACAGAGTTTTGTTTCATACTGCATTAATTGTGTATACATGTTTGTATTACATTGTGTTTTTATGCATCATTGTTAGTGTTTTAGACATTATATTGTGTGTGAAATGTATAATAAAATATAACATTATTTTTTAATAATCTGTTTTGGGTAATGGT
This sequence comes from Ambystoma mexicanum, assembly GCF_040938575.1. NCBI lineage: Eukaryota > Metazoa > Chordata > Amphibia > Caudata > Ambystomatidae > Ambystoma > Ambystoma mexicanum. The sequence goes on along the minus strand of NC_090932.1, from coordinate 626,457,680 downwards.
CCATTGTTGCATAGGTCTTTCTGTAACAAGAATTTGTGACACACTTTATAACCTCCCTTTTGTATAGCTAATGATGCAAAGAACCTACACATTATTAATGAGGCTTTGTGCATCAGGAATACCATGAAGTCACACTTGGTATCCATACAGGACTGGACTTTCATCAGAGGTCACATGAATCTACTGGCGATGAGGAGCACATGAGTCAGACTGGAACTGACAAGACTATACAGTCAGTGAAAAGCAACAGCTCGCCAGTGGCTATGGGTTCAGACACTAATGCATTTCTCACAGACTGGGAAAGGGTGTTCTAATGACCACTAATTGCTTCTCTGTAACGTGATGGACTCATGGTTTCAAAGCCCTCACATCTGTCTCTGTGGAAGTGATAAACTGCCTTTAGGGGTGGATGGCACCAGAGATGCTGTTGAAGGAAATCCGCCTCATCTCTGCTAACCGGATGATCATCACAATCAATGACAGGAGAATTAATGGGGAACAGAACTAACCAGGGTCTGCACTGGAGTCGGGAATGTCATCAAACTAGATCCCATACCTGAGTAGTCAAATATGTGGGTCTATGGAGAGAGCACACAGCCTTTCAGATTAGGGTGGATAACACCTCAGCAATGGCCTATGTGAGAGAAAAAGGAGACAACATCAAGACCCCTGCAAAGGATCTCATTTGCTCTGGTCTTTGTGTGGAGAAATATCCGATTTCCCCATCAGCAATCCGGATGGAGGGGTTGGACAATTTCAAGGCATTCACCCTCAGCAAGAGGTTTCCTGTACTACAGGAGTTGACCATCTGCCTGTCAGTATTATCATTTGTCTATTTGTTTGGCAGGCGTTGTAAATGGGTTTGTCTCTCCAGGGAACATCCAGATTCAACTACACTGCATGAGTCATCCCCAAAGGAGGACTTGTGACAAAGATGCTATATCGGTATTATTGATGAATGTGCTTCTCTATGCTTGCCATCTGATCTGATGAGAGCCCCAGAGCACACATGAATAGAAGGGAAAGCTCAGCCAGGGTAGTCCTAGTTACTCAACACTAGAGAACTTGGATTTCCCTTCTAGTTCAGATGACTGCCGTCCCTAGCCAGCTACTCACCAGTTATCTATCGGAGAACTTTGTTTTCCCTTCTAGTTCAGATGACTGCCGTCCCTAGCCAGCTACTCACCAGTTATCTATCCCCAGACAGCAAAACGGTTCATCCCAGCAGCCCACAAACTGGCAGTGGGCGGTATGGACACTAGAGGCATGGACTTACCCATGTCCATTTAGAGTTCCTGTAGACTGTGTAGCCTGAAACCATGCAAAAGGAACTGGTGGACCCTCTTATCACGTGGCCACAGGAACAACATTCTTATACTAGACTATTGAATTCAAGGCATTGCATAATTTCTAAAGGCCAAATTTGAGTTGGAGGTTAGAACACTGCTGCTGCAAGATCCAATGTGTAGCCATCAGGGATTTAGGAGAACCTGTGGTGGGGATGAGAGGGAGTTTCAGGATCCTAAAAAGATTCTTAATTTCATGATCTGCTGTAGTGTACATGGTCCCATCTTGGTGTCGCCCCACGTTTACAGAGCACCTCAGGGCCAACCTTTTGAACCCTCATGCACTGCCATCATCAAACGCCTTAACATATATACAGTGTTCCTAGTGGCCATCACTTTGACTAGGACAACTGTGATCTCTACACTTTCTGGTCATCAGCTTGGAAAATGACTTTGCACCGTGAGTTTTCTTTAATCCTGAAGCTATTGCCAGGCCTGCAATATTTGCCAGATACTAATGTGGAATCCTTATCAACAAGCAGGGCACGAAAACACCTACATTTCAATCAAGTGTGGGACTTATCATACCCATCTATTAGCTCAAAAGGAGGTACCTAGGCATTGAGATCAATCTACATTGGCGCTTGGCCAATCAGGTTTGGCACTCTGGTATCTGATCATCCTACACTAACCTCCCTCATCTGTCACCCATATTCCTCTTTATTACACAGTCACATCTTTTTTCAACTGTGCTAGACAGCAAAAGCCTCTGCAAATCCCAGTATATCGCAGCCAGTCATTGAATTGGGAAGTCTAAGCATGCCCAATTTGATCAGGCTTCAGACACCATTATATTATTCAAATAAGTCTCAGCGACAATGGGTCACTGCGGCGGTAGCTACTGCTGTATGATCATTACACTACATGTCCCAAGACGACGTGTCTCCAGCCATTCCCCTCTCACCCAAATTCTGCGTGGAACATTGAATGATCATCTTAATATGAGATGGGTGCTGCCGATTTATGTGGAAAGAATAACATCCTTCATTATCTCGAATATCCTAATCCATCATGTTTGGGGCCTGTAGCAAGTGCAGAGAGGCATCTTCTCAAACAGCAGATGGCCAAGATACCCAATGCCTCTACTTACACACTACTACCCATGCCACCAACCTCTGTGTAATAGATTCCTCTTAAAGGGAAATTATTAACAGGCACTCAGCAAGGATAGAAAACAATTTGATGCAGTTGGCAGTTCAACACTGTTGAAAGCAGAACCATTTTCTGAGAACAGAAAGATGTGGGATACAATGCTTCAATTTTCCTACTCAGAGAGGCTTTTCAAAAGGAAAGAATATTTTGTATTCTTTCCACTAGCTTTCTTGACTTCCAATTCACACTGTGGGGGAGGCAGGGACTCCAGCTCAGGTGCAGGCGACACCAGGGAGAACCCACTGAGGGAAAAATAAAATCGGAAAAAAGGGGCAGCAGGCCCTAATGGAGATGAGGCCAAGCTCCCTTTCAGTCCTGACCCACGTTACATTAGTCAGTCATGCACAACTCAGCCCATGATGACACAGGTGCAGCCCTTTCCCAGAGTCTGAGCTGGTGGAGATTTCACAGTATATAAACCAGGCAGCTTAGTCTGACAGGGCTGTCATTGGAGAGAGGAGTTTGAACACAATAAGGGAGAGGAAGGGACCGTCAAAGACAAGGGTGGAGGAACATGTAGAGGTGAGTTTAGGATGCAGGGATTACTCAGACATTTGGAACTGGGGATGCAATGGACCACCACCTTACCTGAGATTTAGAAGTGGGGGTCCTCCAGCCTCCCTGAGACTATAAAGACGGGGTGCAGGAGTCGCTCTGGAACTTGGGAAAGAGGGTGCAAGTGTCACATATATTTAGAGGACAGGTGCTGGAGCTAGGCAGAGATTTGCAAAGCAGAGATAACTGATAACTATACACAGAAAGGTCTGGGAGCCCCTCTACTGAGAATGAACACAGCCAAATGGTGAGGTACCCACTCAGGAGGGTCTACAACCACGTTTTTAGCTCACATTACCTTTCACAGAGGAAAAATATCCATTTGCTTATCAGTGTGTCCCACCCTCTTGGGCAGTCCAGCACCAAAATGCTAGGCAATTCTCCTCTAAACAAGAGGACCATCAGCAACCCTAGACATGTGTTTCAGCCTTCTTGGGCCTCAGTAGTGAGGTGAACCTGTGCCAAAGCACAGTGAGCAAGGGGCCCACGTCTGGATTACCCTGGGTAACAAAGTCCATAAACATACACAAAAAGTTCTGGGAGCCCCGCAACCAAGAACAAACTCCAAAACAACAAATAACCTGTTCTATGGGAAGGTGCCCACTCAGGAGTGTCTACAACCACGTTTTAGCTCACTGTACCTTTCACAGAGGAGAAGAACAAATTACTTAGCCCAGTAATGTTCTTTCTACTGGACGCTCCTCCTGTGGATTCCTCATATTAGATATTCTCCTGCTTTGCAGCTCTCTGAAACCTTTTCCCAGCAGGGTGCGTTGTGAGCACTGGCATCGATGGCCATCGAGTCCGTCGTCTCTGTGAATAGATGGGATGTCGATGCAGGTAAATAGCGCACTCAGTGCCCTGTGATCTCAGTTGTCATTTTTTCCCCTTGCACATTCGCGTTAGGGATTAGAGATAAGGAGAGTCATTGTAATCATATTAGGATGCGCCTCAACAGTGGAATAGACTGGGAGGGCAATGAGGAATCAGTGGGAGGAACATCCAGTAGAAAAAACATTGCATGGGATAATTCATTTGTTCTTCTGATCGATTGTGTCCTTCCACGGATTCCGCATCTTAGACAGACTCCCATAGCAGTAAGACCATTATGGAGGAGGTAAGGAGTGAACGGTGTGGCGATTATCTCAGCACTTGCTTGAGTACAGCCCCGCCCAAACAAAACTCATTTGCAGACACAGTGTCCAGGCAGTAATGTTTTGCGAGCGTGTGAATAGAGGACTACGTCAAGAGCCGTCAGATATCCTTTACAGGTATACCACTTTGGAGAGCAGAGGTGGCTGTCACACCGCTCGTAGAATGCACCCTGAAACCTTGAAGGAATTCTTTACCCTCCCTGGTGTAGCATTCTACAACACAAAGTACTATCCACCTACAGATAGTTTGCTTTGTTATACCTTTGCCCATTTTCAGGCAGGTATATCCAATCAATACCTGATCTTGCAACCTGAAATGTCTTGTCCTGGTAATATAGAAACTCAGAGCGCTCTTGGGGCCAGGTCTATGCAGCCTTACTTCCTCCTTAGATGGATGAGGAGGGTAGAAGGCTGGCAAACAAATTGCCTGAGAAAAGTGGAACTTTGATAGGACCTTCGGAAAAGGAACAAAGGGAGCCCCCTGGGAGTGGCTAGTAAGGACACTCTGACAGCTGCGCGTGATCCATCTTGATCCTGCCTGCAACTTGGATACTAGCAGGTTGCACCCTCTATAAATACATCCCTGAATGTAAGAAACATCCTGGCACACAGGAGGATAAGCAGGGACGTGACGAGGAGAGCACGACAGAGGGGGAGCTCGAAGAGGTTTGGACTTGGACAACGGTGGCAAACCAAAATAGCCAGCGCATGAGGAGCCTCGAGGGCGCTGGAGGACAAAGGAATGGGGTAGCTGAGTTGAGTTGGAGAATGGTGAACGCAGAAGCCAGGATGTTCCCTGCCTCCTGTCTGGCCAAGTGAGCACTGGGTGTGACGAGTTGCACGATACGGGGGAGTGACCCAGGAGAAGCACCTCTGAGCACCGGACGACGTAAGGAGGGAGAGACCACAAGTGAAGAAACAGTGGATGCAGCAGGCGCACGACAGGGCTGAGACGGGTGCTGCAGATGCACAGGATTAATGGGGTAAAGGAGTCGGTGGAGACAAATGTAGCGTGAGTGAGCAAACAGGAGCCCACATAATCCACAGGTGGAGCGGATGCCAGGGACATGCAGAGACACGGGGGTCCTGTGACTGTGGTGGCCCGTGTCTCCTATGGCTGCAAGTGTCCAATCGCCTAATAAGGCAACAGGAGCATAAAGGAATTGAGCCAAATTGAAGTAAGGGCCGGAACGAGGCTCGGAAAAGCACGAGAACAGAGCGGCTCCATGGAGCAGGGAGAAGCGGACCGCTGCAACACTGTGGAAGCACAGTAGGTATGGGACTGGGTTTCGGCGTTGTACAAGGATAATATAGCCAGTGACCGGAGGATGGCTGGTGCCACGTCGGAACCCTGATACCCTGCGGTGAACTGGGGGAGGACCAGAGGAGCAGCTCCAGTGGAGGAAGCAAGCAGTGGAGGAACGTAGTAGAGGCAGAGAACCCTGCCCACAACGGCACGTCTACAGTAATTGAGGACGAAAGAAGCTACCGAGCGTGGTTGGTGCCATCCACATTCATAAAGATACAGGATGCTGGCGGATCACTAATTGCACACTATGAGGCGGAGCAAGCTCAATTAACAGGTGTGGGTGGAAGGGCCAGCCAAGCGGGGCTCTTAGTAGCGATAAAGAGCAATAGAAGCCTAGATCCTGCATGCAGATTGTTACCTGGAGGGCATGCCAGCCAGGGGGAGATTGGCATCAGGAACATTGCTGGGCTCTCCATAGACAGTTGGGCATATGAAACATGGAGGCTGGGGCAATCATGGGCCACGGCTGGTGGTAGAGGCATAGTGAGACCTGAACACAACCCTACCCACTAACAAGACACAGGGAGTGACGCATTCCACCAACGCATTCTGTTTACTGGCGCTGCCCTAGTGTGGAGAGAGCAGGGGGGCAGTGTGAACCTGGGAGGACCCAGGATGATGGACAGTACTAATACTGATTAAGAGTGGGGTAGAAGCCCGCCATGTGGTAGGCATACTAAACACATCGAAGGGCTGTGAACACTGCGAGCAATAACCACAAAGTGCTGGAACAGAGACCTGGAACATACTAGGCAGTGGATTCGACAGGTAGAAAACGACACAAGGAGTTGGCAGGACACAGGATCAAATGCCACAACTGACACTATACAAGGTGGGAGTGTGGTTGGAGACTGAACCCCTGGCGAGGTGCCGCTGGTGGCATCTACGGTTGTGGCTGACAATACCTGAGGGGTGGCAACCCACCTCTAAATGTGCACATCAAGCAATCCAATACGAGTAGGGGTACTGCACGCAGGGAATCAGTGGGTGGGCAGTACTGATACAACATTGCAATGTCGGAAGATATTGACAACCCCTGTTAGGCAACAGTAACGGGGGAACTGAGTCGAGACATCGCTGTCGAAATCACAGAAAGGCAAATCCAAGCAACCCACGCTTGACAGTTTCACCAAAGCAGCAACTGCAGCAGGAGCAACCCCTGCATCAGATGCACCTCCACCGGAAGAGCAGACTCCAATGAAAGGAGACCAGCAGGTACTGGAAGCAATTGCGGCATTGAAGATAGCGCTAGAATTCAAAATGTATTCAATCAGCACGGATGTGAAGCTCTTGAGACAAGATGTCCGGGCACTCTCAGAGTGAACCGCAGTGCTACAGAAGGAAGTGGCGGGCCACACCGCTGGCCTTCAAGACACTGCACGTGACCTATCAGTACTGCAACAGCAAGTAAAGAACCTGGAAGGAAGAGTGGAAGATGCAGAAGGAAGGGCCAGGTGTATTAATGTCAGAATCATTGGACTTCCAAACTAACTCTATAGAAGCGATGTTACAAAAAGAAATTGACCCAGGTAACCTTACCCAGGGCTTTGCTGTGGAAAGAGCGCATAGATCCCTGATAAGAAAACCACCACGGGAGCCCCTCAATGGCCCATTATCGACCAGATCATGAACTATAAAGACAGGGAAAAGATATTGGAACAGAAAGGAGGCACAATAAATCGAGCATCGGCCAACATCACTGCATATCCGGACTACACTCTGCAGGTGCAAAGACAAAGGATGAACTTCACAACAGCGAAAAAGAAGGCTGCAAATGTCAAACCACAAATACATGCTGCTGTACCCGGCAAGGCTTAAGATAATAAGCAAAGGGAGAGCAATTTTCTTTGACACCACGGAAGAAGCTCAGAAATGGATGGACATGGAGAATATGACGACCGGGGATAAGGACGGTAAATCGAGAGAGGAAGGCACAGGCTGACGAGCCAATGATGCAGAGCTTGGCCACTGACAGACACTGTAGACTGGGCAGAACGTGCAAAGGTGTTGGTGATGTAACCAGGCATAACTTTTGTAGAACAGTAGGAGTTACTGAAGGAGTACTCATTCGAAATCAATTAGGGGGGGGAGTGTTCTTTACGTAAGTGTGGAATTGTTTAGGATACTAAGTATACATATCTGCCTGCTGCACCCTGATACCAGTGTAGACGACTGGGGTAAGGGTAAGGGTGAGAAGCAGATATGCCTGAGCGCAAATGAGTGACCTGGGTAATTGTTGGGGGGTGGGGGGAGTCGGGTTAGTTAACAGGGAGTTAACAGGGAGTTAGCCTATGAAAATATAACAGGTATGATGGTGGAGCACATTGAACTGTTGAGACAGGAGTGTATGCTAATCCATGACCAGGGAATTTAAAATAGCCTCTTAGAATGTCAGGGGCTCAGAAATGACATCAAGCGACATAGGATAATGACATACATGAGGCATCAGAAAATAGATATAGCACTATTGTAGGAAATGCATCTTACAGCAGAGAAATTAAAGGTCCTAGCTGGAAAATGGAGGGGGACAAACCTGGGCTCATCATACTCTGCATATGTGAGAGGGGTTTTGATATGGATTGCGCCTACGGTACCGCTTAAGGTGCTAAAGACCTTGGTGGATGTGGAGGGGAGGATGGTAATAGTTCAGGGTCTTCTAGACAAAGAAATGTGAGTATTTTATGTTATCGAAATGTATAGAGTGCACGCACGCCCGAAGGCATCATGGCGCTAAGGCATACAGGAAAATTCAATAAGATAAAAAATGTAGTACGCTTCAGAATAATAAAGTTTTCAATTTCCGCTGAAAGACAAGGTGATCAAAAATCCTCCGTAAGTCAAGAGGGAATTCATTCCAAGCTTTTGCAGCCACAACAGAAAAGGCACGCCCAACAGAGCGGGCACACCTAAAATGAGGGACGACTATCAGGAGGGCAGATTGGGAGTGCAGAGTGCGAGTAGGAGAATAGTGCACACATTTTGCTTGCAAGTACTCGGCTCCAATGCCATAAAATTCCTGATGTACCATACACATAGATTTAAACATGTTCTGAGCTGCAACAGGGAGCCAATGTAATTGTCTCAGCAAAGGGGACTTATGTGTTCCAAACGGAGAACGGAGAATGGATCTCACCGCTGCATTTTGGAGAAGTTGTAGCTGCCTGACCAGGTAAAGAGGCTGCCCTAGATAAAGTGAGTTACAATAATCAACTCCACTCAGAACTAGGGCAGCTACCACAGGAGCTTGGGAGGCTATGGGGATGAAAGGAAGAACCTTCCTCAAGACACAGAGTTTAAAGTGGCCGGTCTTGCAAACTGCTGCCATCTGCTCATCAATGGTCAGGGAGGCGGTGATATTTATCCCTAGATTGCTGACTGACAGAACAGGCATAGGAAGTGGGCCAAGGGAAAATGGCCAGAAGTCATTGGTCTAGAACAGATGGGGGGAGGTAGTTCCTACAACCCGGACCTCAGTTTTGCTAGCATTAAGCTTTAGCCAATTAGAGGTCATCCACCCCACTAGCTCTTCCAGGCCCTAAACAATCAACACTTATGCACCAAATCATGATACAGCAATCTATTTTCAAAAATTATATACACATATTGGCACACAGAGACAATACATTGGTGTGAGGTGGAGATTCTAATTGTACGCTATGTCAGGAAATGGATAGGTTTGATGACAAACTGAAACATGCTAGTCCGGCAGCCAAGGCCCTAAACACACTTCTACAAGCATTTAATCTGGCTGACATATGGAGGTCCATACACCCATTGACACAGGGTTATTCACATTACACTGCCCCCTCAGACTTACACACCAGACTAGATTATGTCTTCACAGGAGAAGAGAATATGGGTGCATTTAAAACAGCTGAACACAAGCATGGGTATTATCAGACCATGCCCCCTTGGTGGTGTCATGGCAGAGCTTGCCACCTAGAACATGTACCCCGACCTCGAGGCTTCGAAGCGAATCCCTGAAGTACCCGGTGTTCCAGGAGCATTTGAGAGAGGGAGTGAAAGATTATTTCACAAGCATAATATGGGGAGTGTGGAGTCGGCTGGTAACTTGTGGGAGGTCTTTAAGTAGTGATCAGAGGAACTGCCATAGCCAGGGAAAGTGGAATGCAGGGAGCCATTGAAAGGGATCTACGAGAAACGGAAATTAAGCTAGAGGTGTTAGATAATGTAGGTAATGCGACCAAAGAGTAGGCCCGCGAGGTCACCTGATTGCAACAGGAATGCTTGGAGCATTGGGAACGGCTAGGCAAGCTGAGCTATATGAAAAATGTGGAAAGGCAGCATATGGAGGGAGATAAGCCGGGACAACTGTTGGCCTGGCTATGCAAAATGTACAGAAAGCAAGATCACAGGGGAAAATGAGGTGGTCCATAGGACGCAGGAAAGTATAAATAAGCGATTTCGGGAGTACTATAAGGTATTATACACAGAGGCAGTGGAACCATAGGCCTCAGACATAGATGAAGCTAAGGCAGCCCATATAACTAAAGAAGAACTAGCATCCACTATCAGGGGGCTGCCAACGGTTAAGGCACCAGGGACGGATGGATTACCCAGTGAATTTTACGAGGAATTTGAATCGGATGTGGTGCCCCCGCTGCTAGCAATGTTGACAAACTCTAAAACGGGGGAAGTTGCCGAGGTTGTTGCAGGTGTCAATAATTGTTCCATTATTGAAGCCCAACTAGAGACCATGGGCTGTCGTTGCTTAACCAGGATGGGAAGATACTTGCAGCCTTCTAGCTAACAGGTTTAAGCCAGTGATAGGCAAGCTAATACATACAGACCAATTGGGATATGTCCCAGATACGAACATCACATGTAACCTAAGAAGGTTGCATAAAATTATAGATTACACCCAACACAGTTCCGAGTCATAGGCCTCTTTGGATGCGACCAAGGCCTTTGAATGAGTCAGGTGTGCTAGCAGTTCTACGTAGGTTCAGCATGGGACCTACTTACATAAGATGGGCACAGCTGCTACACAGCAGACCAATAGCGAGCGTTAAAACGGGCGCTCACATCTCGGTCCAATCGCAGCTGAAGAAAGGTATGAGACATGGTTGCCTGTGGTGACCCATATTTAAATTGGCCCTGGACCTGTTAGCGGCGTACCTTAGGGTAGAATACCGGGAGGTGGGCATAGAGGTGAGAGGCATGGATAACCTGATTTTGTTATATGCAGACGATATGTTGCTATATTTACAACATCCTGAAACTAATTTGCAGTATATTTTAGACGTGCTGGAGAGATATACAGAATTATCTGGCATTACGATTAATGCACAAAAATCGTGCCTGTTCCCCTTGGTTGGGTATGAAGGGAAAACTTTGGAAGAATTACCAGTGTTACTGATTCCGTGGGAAGGTGACTCATTTTGATACCTGGGAGTGGATATTTGGCACGCCCCTAAGGCGAAATATTCGCAGAACACAGTGAGAGCGGGGGAGAAAATTGAGAAATCTGTGATATTCTGGGCCAGGTTACCACTCACAGTGATGGGTAGGGTGGCATTGTTAAAGATGGTAGTACTCCCGAGGCTCTTACACTTTTTTACTAATATCCCGTACAGCATACCCAAAGGCTTCTTTAGGAAACTTGATACAATATGCTGTAGGTTTCTATGGCATAACACAAGATGCAGAGTAGTGCGGATGAAATTGCAGAGGCCGTATGAACAAGGAGGTATCAAGGTACCCAAGGGGCGTGGTCTGCACGCATGGTGTGAAGCCGCGAATCCGCCGTGCTCCTGCCCAAGATCCTGAAGCCGCCGACACTACAGTGGCAGAATCGAAATAGCAGCTATAAAAAAATTAAGAGGCACGTAGCAGAACCTTATTGCTCCACGCGGCTGAAATCCCAGTGGAAATCGGAGCTGGCAAAGAGGATAACGGAGCGTTTGAAAAAGCTCCCCTATGGCATCCAAGATGGCGGCTGGATGCGAGGGCCGGACTGGGCGAAAGCAGATGAGATTGTGAACGTTTGCCCTCCGGATCGAGACGCACGGCAGAGACGCAGAGTCCTGGGCTGAGACCCCAGGGGGGGAGAGCGACCCCCGCCAGAAGCCTGCCGAGGAGCTGGAGCGAAGACGAGACGGACGAAAGGAAAAAACCTACCCCTTCAGCGCTATGAAGCGAAGAAGATTGAGGTGAGCGGAGTCAGTCGACTGGGGCGCCAGGACTGCTGGCGGCTGAGGAGCGGTGACGGGCAGGTACACGAGCAGTCCCGAAAGGCTTGACACAGTACAGGATTCCCTATCACATACAACTGGGCCCTTACCTCGCACCTGGAGGGCAGACAGCGGAACTGGGATTAGGATTACAGAGTCAAAACCTGCAGCCCGCCCTGTCCATCTGGAACCCTCCAACAGGGCCATGTCGCCTCCTAAGAACAGATCAAAGGCCGCCACGACGGACGCTTTCACAACTGCATTCCTGAGGCAGCAACTACCGCAGGAAGCAACCCCTGCGGCGGACCCGCCACCCTCGGCGTTGGACCCCCGAGACGCTCAAATCTTGCAGGCAATTGCAGCACTACGCACACCTATGGAAGGCATGATCGGAGAAATCAGGTCAAATATACAACTGATGAGACAAGATGCCCGCAACCTGACGGAAAGGGTAACTAGAACTGAAACGTCCCTGCAAGAAACCAGCGAAGACACGCGGGAGCTAAAGGTGAAAGTCCAGGAACTGGAACGGACAGTGGCTAGACTAGAATCCCGCTCAGAGGACGCGGAGGGACGGGCCCGCCGCAGCTATGTCCGTATCCTCGGGGTTCCGGAGGACATGGAAGGCCCAAACCCCACCGAATTCATCAAAACGCTGCTGCTTCAAGAAATTGGGGCAGGCTCACTTACCCAGAGATTCTCAGTGGAGCGGGCCCACAGATCCCTCCAGAAACGACCGCCGCCAGGCTCGTACCCACGCCCGATAATTGCAAAAATTCTGAATTTCCGTGAATGGGAAGCGATATTGCGGTTCTCAAGAGAAGGAGGGGTTATAAAAAGGAATGACTCCGTAATAGTTATATACCCAGACTACACCCACACGGTGCAACGATTGCGGAATTCCTTCATACCTATAAAGGCCAGGTTACGGAAACTCAACCTGAAATACATGTTATTGTATCCGGCGAGACTTAAAGGATAGTTCCGGGACTTTTTTTTTATTGTTGCTATGGTTCGGCCATGTGTTTTTAACCATAAATCGGTAGATCGTAGAAAACTTTCCTATGGACCTTACCCGACTTTTCGTCCATTAACGCACTCGAAATCAGCCGCCATTTTGTGATAATCCTATCATTTCCCTCCATCAACCTGGCTCACCTGCGTTTGCGGCACTAAATCATATCCCCCGCCCCTGAAACAGACTTTATCAAAACATTCATATTCCCCGCCTCTATCCGTGACGTGACTGTGCTGCGTAGGCAAACGCGCCCAGGCGTCTTCTACGCGACTCCACACAGAACCCAGAAACCAACACAGATAAGCTCACAACATAGCGCGCCACAATTCGGAATATGAAACTGTACTTTTAAATCAAACCGCAAGATTGTAAATTTGGTAAAGTACATTTATTTGACATCAAATGTTTAGAGAATATTCAGCGATTTGCATTTTTCTTTGCTCTCGATCCAAAATAGTTCGTCTTGAGGCAAGCGATGTTCGTGTGCAATACACAGGGTGTTGGTTTACGATAAAATAAGCTCTTCAGTCGCACTGATAATCGCATGGCTGTTCCAACAACGAGGCACTAGGCCACCACAACGGTATGTATGTTGCATCTAGCCATTAGTACCGCGCAAGGGCATACTTGTACTTGGCGATCGTCCCATAAAATGGTCAGGGTGGTAACGTTGTTCACGCGGAGAAGCAACTGGCGGTTGTAAAAGCCATCCGCCGGTGTCTGGTACTCGTGACACATACAATAATGAAGGATGTACCTGTTTTAAAAACATAAAAAATGAAATTAGTCTCACCATCAGATCTTTACTAAAATTATTCATTTTATATATTAGGTCGGGAAATTATTTCATAGCTAGGACAGTGCAACTGGGTATTATACGTCATTTCCAGTAACCCACCCCCTCTCCTCCGCCTTTTTCAGAGCCGCCTGAGCGCCAGTGGACCACTTTGTCACTGATATGATATAATATGGCATTTGCAATGCGCCTATACACAAGTGTTTCAAGGCGTGGCGAGGCAGGGAGAGGGGGGAACAAGGAGAAGACAGACAACGATCCTACTAGGCCAGGTGTCATTCAGATCGCGCAAGTGCAGGGGTAGGGGGAAGGTAAAAGTCCAAGGGGAAGGGGAGGGGGGAAGTGGAGTACAAGGTAAGTAGCATAAAATAATAAATACATAGGGCCAGCTGGTGGCGAGTGCAAGGTAAGTGCAGAACAAGTGCTGGGAAGGGGGGGCTGTAGGATACTGAGACAGTCCCCCAGTGCAGGGGTTGACAGGGAGGCAGTGCAGGTGGAGAGTGGAAGGGCCCAGGACCGAGGTCGCAGACAGTGGACCAGTTGTAGCAGGGGAGAGGGAGAGAGAAAGCAGAAGCAAAGAGGAAGGTTTTGAGGTGCTTCCGTAAAAGGAGATGGTTCTCCTCAAGATAGTGCACGGTACAAAACAATATGCCACATAGAACGAACAAGTACAACTTAACCCGTCTTTAAAGCTACTGTATAGTAATTAAATTGCGGTATAAACTCATCTAAAGAGTTACTTACATTATATTTGCATTTTCCATTGTGTCTGTGCGTAGGGCAGCCCCAAAATACCACTCCTTCTATGCCGACGTTATTTCTTCTAATGAACGAACATTAAATGGCTTTCGTTTCTGAAATTCTATTCATTATCGTTTACGTTATTGCACCACACCCCAAAAAGAAGTCTTTCGGGATGGTCCCGGCCTGTCAAGGTCAAATAACAATAGAACCTTATACTGAGTCGTGGGCCATTCCGGCACCCGAGCAAAAAATCAAAGCAGCTGACCTTCACTTTGAACGAGCACACATTCCTAGTTAGCTACATTCCGTGTAAGGCCATCTCACAGGACTTGAAATTTACACTCCATCTTTGCATTTTGTCTGCGTGCATTTGCAGCCCCAGAGAACCATAAATACGGAGACATTCTATATTTTTTGAAAAATGATTTACATTACTGTTTGGTTTAATTTAATGCGCAAATGAACAAGGTTGGATAGACACATTGCATGTACACTGAGCAATCACTTTTATTTACACAATACATAGCTACACATATTCAATGGGCCTGCGACATGAGGAGACTCCAGAGCAAAGTCACAGGTGACACCCGGGTGGTTTGCACAACTGCACGGTGAAGGGAGGGGCAACGGTGGAGAGACACATTGCATGTACACTGAGCAATCACTTTTATTTACACATTACATAGATTCACATATTCAATGGGCCTGCAACATGAGGAGACTCGAGAGAACAGACAATCAAATTACAATCATTTAAACCGTGATGTGTATTTCTCAATGAGCTCTGCTTTAGGTGGACATGGAACAGAGGCAATGTTGGGTGGCAATGCAGTTGTCCCCTGCACAGGTTCGTTCACAACTCCATGTATGTGCCTATCTAGGACATCAACAATAAGTCTCTCAATAAACTCATATTGCATATCCTGAAACACTGGTTTGATCACCCATTGTTTACTTCTTTTAGTGAAGGCCTTATTGTAGCGAAGCGTCCCTAAAGTTCCGGTCGTCCTACTTTGTTGACGGCCAACATTATGGTTATGTGCCAAGACCGCTAGAAGAGTCCGATTTATCATGCCCTCCATGCCAAAATGCAATCGTTTTGGCCTGTACTTTAGGCACATATTGTGGAACACCTCCAAATCTCCTGTGTGGCAGAATTCCGTGAGTCCCCTCAAATCTCTTGTTATAGTTTTATCAAATACAATCTTTTCAATGGCTTTGTGAGTGGGTGAGGAAGGAATCAACCACTTCTTCTTCCGTGCCTCCTCTGTGGACAAATGGCCATGTTCACAATTGTGGAAATGTTGGTTTGTGGTCCAGCGGTGAACGTTGCTACAGTGTAGCATTACTGACCGCCATTTTTCCAGTAGAATTTCCAACGACCCTCCACATGTTTTTGAGCTCCACCAAAGATGGTTGCTGATTGACTTGGACCACTGTGAAATACCTTGCATATCTTTTTTTTTACCTGCAGCCGACATTTTTTTATTGATTGTTTTTGCAAGATGCCATACGTCAAATTGGTGATTTATATTTTTGTACTTTTCTCTCATTGTCTTGGCAATTGAAACGTGTCTGTCCGTGGCTATCAGGTCGATCATCATTCCCCGCGATTGTAGTTCTTGCAATGATGCTACAAAGCCAACTTTCTCCATGGCCACTGAGGATGTACTTTGTGACACCTGCACGACCACCAAACTCACAATTTTCTTACTTTCCATGTCCTGAAAGTGGTAGGTGCAGTACTTGGCTGAAAATCCTGGGCTGTCGCACTGTCCATCACCGGCTAGCCTGAACCGTTTGCCAGCGAATGTACTATCAAGAGACATTTTTTCCATTCTCCAAGCTTCGCTAATGGCTGGAAATAGATAATCGATTTGGTATTTGTAGAACTGAGTTTTCGCAATGAAATGGATTCCCACAAACTGAAAGAAATACTCTAACTTTTTAAAACTTGAACCACTAAAAAGTGCAGCCGCTGCACAAAGTAGATTGCCTGCTGGCAGTTGCCCCAGCATGGGTTGTGCAGACCATGAGAAAGGATGATATTTTGTACAGGTGGCATGTATTTTAAGGTTAGTGCCTCGAATTGCACGAGTCACATTAATCAATGGCTCCCCACATACTTCCCCACCAACCGAATGCCCACATTTCATCCTAATAATAATATCAATCAAACAACTATCGAATACAATGAATTTGGCCTCTTTCCTTATACTGTCACTCTGCATCCCAGCTGGTTCGGCCTGTAACGTTGAGGACATGTCACTCACATGAAAGGTAGAATCTCTGATATCGTCTTCCGCTATGTTCAGTGATATTGATGGTGTTTCATTGTCGTCCACTTCATTCTCTTCCATTGCAACATCTGTTCCTTCTCCGGCGATGGGTGAATAAAACAATTTCTTCAACTTTCTCGCGGTCTTAGTTTTTGCGGGTGTGGATTCTGTGAATTGATCTCCGACTGCATCCGAACTACCAGGAGGACATTCACTATCAATGGCTGGTGGTGGTATAGCTCCGTTGTCAATCACTTCATATTCTTCCCATTGGCACGATGCATCTCCAGTCCCAAGTCCCTGCCAAAAGGTTTGACAAGCAACATCTCTCGTTCGCTTCACTGTCTGTGTAGATCTAGTTAGTACACCCACTCGCAACTAGAGGACAGATTGGAAAAGGGATGTTCAGTTTAAACACAACTTACAGTATTGAACTATTAACAGTGAAAAACAACATAATATAGTGACCAGGACACTAACCTTCTTTTGCTTTCTTTTCTTTGAAACTTTCTTGCCTCGAACTTCAAAATCAGGACGCTGTTGCTCCGACTCGTGTGTGCATGCCTCCACTTCCTCTTGCGCTGCAACGACTATATTTTCATGATAAGCACATCCATCACGCACTGACGCTCCATCGACTCCCTGAAACATAGAACTTTCATTAGTATGTATAATAATATTGAAAACACAAAATGTACTTGGGGACCAATACCCACGTATATCTCAATAGCAAAACACGAATGAATGCATTGTGTAGAACATTCAAACGACAATTATTCACGCATTGTTGATCTAGTTAGATGGAACTGTCAAGATCCATACCTCAGGCTCCGCATAGACTTCCATTGATGATATTATTGAAGATGACGCTTCAGCAACTCCCTGAAACACAGTAATTGCATTAGTATGGTTTTCTATTTTGTTAAAAAGAACATAAACTTTGTGCAGGCGTCAACGGCTCATCTAAATAGACCTGCACAAATGATCAGTTGTCTAAAATAAGTAATGGATATCTAAATATGATTCGATTTGCTCGATCGTTGGAAGTGTCACCACCCAGAGATCTGCATCAACTACTAGGGGTGATGTTCTTGTAGAACATTGCGCCGACCCGTAACTGCATGCTCCCCCTTCTTCTTGGACTAATGCTCCATCGACTCCCTGAAACATAGGACTTTCATTAGTAATGAACACAATATTGAAAAAAGAAGACACATAGGAGGGCGACGACAGAAGGACATATCAATGGCTAAAAACGAAAGAAACATTGTGTGTAACAATCACGCTACAAGAATGCAAGATCTGATGATCTCCATCGATGGAACTGTCCGGAAACGTACCTCGAGCATCTGAGTGACATCAACGGTTGTCGTCAATGCGTTGGACTCCTCAGCATCTCCCTGAAAGACAGTACTTGCATTATTTTGGATAACAATAATTATAACTGAAAACAAAGACTAGAGGACGAGTACTAGGGTGTACCATTAGGTAAAATAATTACACAATAAATTAAAACTATTGATTTACATGCCTAAAACAAGTCAGTGGCAGAATAGCTAAGTAAGATTACCCGATAGGCGCTTGAAGTGGCTGATGACTGCAATAACGACACGGATGGAGAATCTTCCGCCTTCATATTGAGTGGATACATAAATGGGGAAATTATTGTTAGCTAATGCTACACACTACCGCAAGGCCGAGAGCTAAATCCGTAAACTTGACTCACCAGTGAGGGATGTGGACGAATAGAGTGGGAATAGCGGTTGAGAGCAATTTTCGCTTTGCTCGCGGTGTGTTCTTCTTTATTAGCAATGATGTGGAGTACATGTCTGAGCTAAAGTGCCTGCTGCAGATGCGGTATCGATCACCCCTCTTGTCCGCAAAGACTTCTAGGACTCTACTTTCAAGCTCAGACGGTGGATATCCGCAATATCGGACCCATTCTCTTATCTGATCTATTGTCTTAGGGAAAACATGCATTATAGTACCTTCAGATTTTTTATGGGTCTTTGAAGGGCAACCGCCAATAGAACAGGCAGGCATTGTGGAAAGTTCTGAAAAGTAAAGATCAACAATTCTCTATGAATACCAATGTGTTAAAAAATTAAATGACACATAAAAGGTTCAATGCAAGGTTCGTTTTGGTTCTTGGAACTATACACGTTATTCACATGCGGATAAGTATTTGAATAACTTTAAAAAAATAGAAAAATAATTTGACTAAACTCAGAACATGTGACTAGTTCCTTGCATGTACTGTCTTGAACGAAAAGAAAACATGGATGCAATTTGATGACTACTAGCAAATAGATATAAATTAAAAAATTGGACGCAAAATGATTATGGTACATGGCCTTACCTTGACGAACAAACAGTTAGATGCAGGGATCAGAGTAGTTTCTTGTCGTAGAACAGGGAGCAGTTCACAGGTTGCAAACTGACGAGTTTGCTCGAAGTGGTCACGGAAGTTCACAGACGAAGAGCAGATAACCAGCACCTTCACGGGTCGACTAGCAAAGCGCAAAGAAGGTCTCATTAGAAATATGAAGTGGGTTATAAAGAATTCGAAACAGGGGTGTGTTTGTGAATGAATGACATGAATATGTCGTGGCATTATGCGGTTTGCAGGGGGGCGTCCAGCGTGAGGGGGGATGCTTGGCAGGAGACACGGGGTCTGGAGGTAGACATGGGAACAACAACCCATGCTCTATAGACCACTTTGAAGTGTACATGGTCTTTGGCACCTCTTGGCCTTTATCGCTCCCTGACAGCTCCACTTGCCAGCGCAAGTACCCCGGTGCGAACTGCCTTTGATAGGGCGGGGGGTGGATTGGGGCGGTGGTCGTGCAGACAAGACACAGGAAGACTCGTGAATGGAGACACACTTATGTTGATTGCAGGGGGGCGTCCAGCGTGAGGGGGGATGCTTGGCAGGAGACACGGGGTCTGGAGTTAGACATGGGAACAACAACCCATGCTCTATAGACCACTTTGAAGTGTACATGGTCTTTGGCACCTCTTGGCCTTTATCGCTCCCTGACAGCTCCACTTGCCAGCGCAAGTACCCCGGTGCGAACTGCCTTTGATAGGGCGGGGGGGTGGATTGGGGCGGTGGTCGTGCAGACATAAATCGTTTGCCGCAAGGCCTCACCAAGGAGAGGCCATCTAACTGCATGTAAGAGGCAGCTGCAGGATCTAGTACATGGAAGGCAGGGGGGTGAGTTTATAAATACCTCACCCTCCCAGGAGAATATATGGGTGCAGTTCACCCTGGAGACCCTGGATGCCTAGGCAGTTAGTCAGCAGCAGGCTGGCCTGTGGTGGCAAGGCGGCACGGGCCAGAGGGGGTCATCTCTGTACCCGGTGCCCAAAAGGATGATTTATTATGATCAACCATATTGATTATTTACCTATAACCATGTTTTGTATCAATAAAATCCAACGGCCTTTTATTGCCAACGCTTGAACAAAGTGGTGTGGTAAGTATTTTTGGGGGAGGAGGCAAGGCCGGGAGGCTTGATGCCAACCCGCAAAATAACATATGTATGTCTGCTGCATATGGGTTCAACGGTTATGTGGATTGAAGGTGGGCGGCCAGCGTGGGGGAGGATGCTGGCCGGAGACATGTGGTGTGACAAGACAAGGCACAGGAAGACTATTCAATGGAGACACACTAGATTCATTTAAAAAATCAAAACAACCATTGTTAAAATATATGTTGGGTTTTATTTTAGATCTTAATTTCAATTGAACATAAATATTAAACATTACACATTGTAAAGTTCCGGTTGCAGCACATCCAGGGAAAATCCGCAGTATTGTCCACTGTCGCTGGGGAAATGTTGTCTAATGGCAAGTACCGCACAGGCAGGTATTACTCTCCGAACGCGGTGTCCGAGCCTCCCGTGAAGCCACCAAGTGAAGCAACGATAGGCCACCAGCCTGTACCACCGGTGAAAAAGAAAGATGCAAACGGTATTAAAATGACAAAACTTTCTTATCAATGTCGATGAAGGTAAAAAATGTCATTCTGCTTTGAAAAAAATTCTATCTAGAAAATGCACAATATGGAACCAATTTACATGCGTTCGAATGATATGTAGATGTAATTTTATATGTGGGAGACGACCATGAAATAGTAGTGGCATCACTGACATCACAACCAGAGTATACTTACTCGT
The DNA here is from genome assembly GCF_040938575.1 of Ambystoma mexicanum. Taxonomy (NCBI): domain Eukaryota; kingdom Metazoa; phylum Chordata; class Amphibia; order Caudata; family Ambystomatidae; genus Ambystoma; species Ambystoma mexicanum. The sequence goes on along the minus strand of NC_090932.1, from coordinate 626,436,952 downwards.
TACTCGGATTACGCGGACGAACAGTGCCACGAAGTTCGTGCATAAGCACCATCATCATCCTCAACACGGTCCGTGAGAGGCAGGCTTCCCTGAACTCTGGCAGCTCGGTGATGCATTGCGGACTTGGCTCGCCTTCCGAAATGTAGGCCAAGCACCCGGAATTTTCACGGCAGCAGCAGTTCTCCTCCTCAGTTGGCATTAGCTCGCACCAATTGCACGTGCACCAGGTGGAGACGCCGTCCATGCGACATGGTCCAGGCTCTTCATCCGTTGACTGGTCCCCCCAACTGCCGTCCGAATCCCCATCGTTTTCGCGTGCTTGCCTTTCCAGTAGTTCCTCCTCGGTGTACTCGGGCTCGTACATATACAGCATTATTGTAGCCATTGTGTGGTAAAGAAAGTAAAATAATTTACAGAGATGGTACAGGTGTTCACAAGGCCTAGAAGCGGCGAAGGTAGCTGACCAGAGCAGAGAAACGAGTCACAGAATACTCAAAGTAACACAGAGAGAGTAATGGAATCGAAAATCTGCTGCTGTGTGTTGTGAAACGGTGTGTTTATACTTATTGAGGAAAGAGGCGTCCTGCCATTTCCATGGCGACACTTCATTAGCTGAGGCGCAGCGATTGTTGACACGAAACGTGCTTTGGCGTTGGGAAATGGACGGTACGCGTCTGCTGATGTCAGGCTCAGGGGCGGGGGATTTGATTTAGTGCCGCAAACGCAGGTGAGCCAGGTCGATGGGGGGAAATGATAGGATTATCACAAAATGGCGGCTGATTTCGAGTGCGTTAATGGACGAAAAGTCGGGTAAGGTCCATAGGAAAGTTTTCTACAATCTACCGATTTATGCTTAAAAACACAATGCCGAACCGTAGGAACAATAAAAAAAAAGTCCCGGAACTATCCTTTAAGATACTATATAAAGGGAAGGCAGTCTTCCTAGAAACCCCAGCTGCCGCTAATATGTGGCTTGAGCATAATAACCTGGCCGACGACACCGAAGAACCTGAGAAGAGGTCCATATGACTAAGGAATGACTGAATCTATGGAAGGGACTGCACCAACAAGCTGGAGATAAGGTCAGCGAAACATCACTTAACGCTGCAACAAGCGCAATTCCTGATTGGGCAGGAGCGCGAAGGCCCAAGCGCGAGACCGTCAACGACCCACCCCGCCTAGAACAGTGCAGGCCAAATGCCTACACACCACCCATACCGGAAGTCCTTGAAAGGCCCCCGAGGCTCGGGAGCCCATGAGCGTCGCAAGTTCAAAACGACTGCTGGGGGCAGTTACTTGTTTTGTTTTTCGGTTAATGCATCCTCCACGTTGGAGGATGTGAAGGTTGGTAAGTCTCTGATGGTTAAGCCTACGACAAGGGACGGGAGGACGGAAACACTGAAGATATTGGACCTAAGCCTATTACAAACGGAGAGTGATGGGGACACAGCCGCATCAGCATACAGCCCTTGCAGGAGTGGGATTGCCCCCAGGCCCCCTAAGAGACCACCATGGTTGTACAAATTAAGATAATGACGTGGAATGTGCGGGGCCTGGGCACATATTCCGCAGAAACAGAATCAAGTCCTACCTGCAGCCGAAGAAGGTGGACATTGCTGTACTACAAGAGACACATTGCTCTGCCGAGTTAGTGGCGAAGCTCAACGAACACTGGGTGGGACAGGGTTTTGGGGCCTCCTATTCCAGATTTGCAAGAGGGGTCTACACCTGGATCGGCCCCCACGTTCCTTTTCAACTCACTAAAATGGATAAGGATCCTGAAGGCAGATATGTGGTACTATGGGGGACACTTGAACAAAGGGAAGTGTGTATAGTGAACGCATACTTCCCCAACAACAATATCCCACTACACCTGAAAGATCTGAGCTCCAAAATGCTACAGTACAGAGATGCCTTCTTTTTATGGGGAGGGGACTTTAACTGCGTCCATGATCCAATGCTAGACAGGTCCAGCCCCACAACGAAGGGCCCTTCAACGGCCACCACATCCCTGAAAACCACGACCAATGAATTGGACCTGGCGGACATCTGGCGGGAGCTGCATCCATTTGAGAGAGGTTATTCGTTTTACTCGTCTCCACATGCCCTCCATACCCGGCTAGATTACCTCTTTGTGGGCAGGGAACATTTACCTCAGATGGGGAGTGCGCAATATCTGGGAAGAACTATTTCAGATCATTCGCCACTGTTAATCGAATGGAATCAGACCGGCCCGAGACCACCCATCCCCATGTGGGGGATGCCTGCGGAAGCCTTGGGGGACCAGGCGTTTAAGGATGAGCTACACGAGTCCATAGACAATTTAATAACCGAAAACACTGGGAGTGTAGAACACGTCAGCACGCTATGGGACGCCCTGAAGGTAGTGGTGCGGGGGGAAGTCATTGCTAAAGCGGGCGGTATTAGGAAACTTCTGCGCAGCGAGCTAGACGAGGGAGAATTGAAAATCACGGCACTGGAGGCAACCCCGATAGACACCCCAAAGAGAGAAGAAGATCTTAGAACTCTGAGGGTGAACTGCACCGATGCATGGAACAAGCTATCAAAATTCAATTTTATTACTAGAACCAATAGGACACACGCCGAGGCAGACAAACCCGGCCGACTGTTAGCTTGGCTTTGCAAAAAAGAACACGCCAGATATATAACCACTGTACTGAAAGACAAACTCGATGAAACTCACAACACTCAACAGGGTGTCAATGACACCTTTAAGAATTTCTACCAACAATTATATTCCCATGCGGACCAGATCCCCCGAGATCAAATACAGGACACTTTAGATGAGATATGCTTACCCAAATTAACCCCTGCACATTCTGAGGCTTTAGATGGGGACATCACACCCGATGACATTACGGAAGCAATTAGATCCCTGGCGACGTGCAAGACCCCGGGCAGTGATGTGTTGCCCCCAGAGTTTTACAAGGCAATGGAACCCTCCTTGACGCCACTATTGCTTGAAGTCTTCTGAGAATCCTATGAATGTGGGACCCTCCCCGTTAGCATGAGGGAAACTTTGGTGGTCCCCATACTTAAACCCGACAAACCCACAGATAGGTGCGACTCTTACCGCCCGATTGCAATGATAAATTATGATGTTAAAATACTTACGACAATCCTAGCCAACCGACTAGCCAGAGTAATTGGAGACTTAGTCCATGAGGACCAAAACGGTTTTGTACCCGGTCGTAATACAACCATGAACCTGCGTAGGCTCCAACATATAATAACCCATACCGACACAAGCAAAGAATGCTATGCACTATTGTCCTTAGATGCTATTAAAGCATTTGATTCAATATATTGGGAGTGGCTAGTGGTGGTCCTGGAGCGGTTTGGTTTCGGTTAGGGGTTTATTAGATGGATCAAAATACTGTACAATGGACCGAGGGCACGAGTAAAATCTGGAAGATATGTATCAGAGTCGTGGGACATCCGCAGAGGTACTAGGCAGGGGTGCCCACTCTCACCCATGCTGTATATACTGGGCCTGGAGCCCATTGCTCTCTTTTTTAGGCAGAAATTCTTCGATGCAGGCATTCGGGTTGGAGGGGTAGACCACATCATCTCCTTATATGCCGATGACGTGCTGATATATGTCAATAATCCCCTTCTCAATGTACCAACAATGCTGGACGTTTTAGACAATTATGCCAAGGTCTCGGGCATAAAATTCAGCAGAGCCAAGTCCTGCTTGTTCCCGCTCGCGGGACTGAAGGGAAAGGCCATTACGGAACTCCCTCTGGTGGGCATAACCTGGCAGACCACTTCATTCCGATACCTTGGGCTTCAGATTCTACACACCCAGAACTAATGCACGATCATAACACTAGAGCGAAGATCCCAGCGCTACGTAAGTCCATGGGGTTCTTGTCTAAGCTGCCTTTATCCATGATGGGCAGGGCCTCCATAGTCAAAATGATTGTCCTCCCCAGGTTCCTGTATGTGTTCCAAAATGTGCACTTCTATATTACTAAACCTTTCTTCCGTTTGCTGGATACAATAATCCAGGATTTCCTATGGGGGAGGTGCAGGCACCGGGTGGCCCTGTCCACATTAGTCTGACCATACAAATCGGGTGGGATCCAACTGCCTAATTTAGAGAAATACTACCTGGCCGCCCAGTTGGGCTTTGTATCAAAATGGTTAGCAGACGAGGTCACTTCAGAGACCCCTCTGTTGCAGTCCATGATCTCCCTGTTACGCTTAAAGGAATTGATCTGGGGCCCTCAGACCCTGATAAGCAACCCACCCTTCCTGGTGACCCTGGGTAGGAAAATATGGTACAGGACCTCAGTAATTATGAAACTAAAGCAAACATATTCCCCAGAAATGCCACTGCTCTCGGGGTTGAATAAGACTGATACCGATCTAAATAGTGCCAGGCTCTGGGAGGGAAAAGGAATCTACACGTGGTGAGACCTGTATGAAGGGAGGACCTTTCGGGAGTTCTCCGAGTTACAGGCGGAGTATGATATTCCCTCCAGTCAATACCTATGGTATCGGAAGATTAGACTGTTTGCCCGAACAAATTGGGAAAATTGGCCAGAGGAACCAGACATGAACCCCTTTATAACGCTGCTTTATAGTTTGGGAGAGGGTGGAAGAGTGGTGTCCCAAATATATGGCCATCTAAGTGATACACCTAACCCCTGAAGCACAGAACTACGGACCACATGGGAAACTGATATAGGGTGGGAACTAACAGATAGCGAATGGGACAGGGCACTGTCATTCTCTGGAGGGGTCTCTAGAAATCACCGATTTCGACTGATCCAGATCAACGTGTTATACCGCACCTATCTGACCCCGAGTAGATTGGCCAAATTCAACAACGATGTGCCTCCAAACTGCACTTGGTGCAGAGCTGATAATGCAGACTTAATCCACATGCTATGGACCTGCCCCAAGACCCAGACTTTCTGGTCCAAAATAAAACAAATGTGCGAGGAGGCGGGTCACACTAGGTAAGAATGGACCCCACATGAGTGTCTCCTGGGCACCTATCCTAGGTTAGCTAAACTCAAACATTCAGTCAAACTAATGGATTTGGCATGCATAATGGCGAAAAGGACTATGGCTGTGTCATGGAAAAAACCCGCAGGTCCGATTTTCACAGTGTGGCGTAAAGAACTTGAGAAATGGGCGAACGCCGAAACAAAGGCTTGGGAAGAGAGCGTAACCAGGTCTACTGAAGACTTGAGTATGGCGCTGGTTGCATGGAAAGATACCATGACAAAACTGTTCCACTCCCCTGATGATAAACCTCCTTGAATAACCCGCAGGAAGCACACCCGACCACTGCGGAAAAAAGACACCAGCTTCAATAGGTCCATCGTGAGACACAATGACCCCCTGGTCTGGTCCATGCCCCCCCCCCTTCCCACGACAGGAGCATCCGCCCTATCGGTCACCAGTGAAACTGGACTTGGATTGACACCGGAGACAGTTACTGTTCATTGTTGTTTGTACTTATTGTTTGACATGTTGCTGTATAAGTATGCAGACTTGTTTATTGATACTGAAGCTGGCACCAGAAAGAGGTGCAGTGTTTGCAAATATAACAAAATGCCAATAAACAAATTTTAAAATAAATCAAGGTACCCAATTTTGAGGCATACTTCTTGGCGTGTCAACTGCAGTTTGTCACAAGGTGGCTGTCGGACGTGCAGACCGAGGAAACGCAAATGCTGCAGTCTGCATGCACTCCATTTTTCTTAAAGGAAGTAATATGGATGGCGGCGCAGTGGGTTCCGAAAACCCCACTGTTGTCGACACTGGGGAAGTTGATATGGCAGAGGGGGATTTGTTTTGTACTGGATACCACACCCTACTCCCCCCAGATTCCACTAGTGACACTGAAAGAGGACTCACCCCAGATTAAACTAAATGTGAGGAAATACTGGGAACCAATGGGGGTCATAACAGTGGGAGATGTGTTACAGGAGGATAAACTGAAGGACTTCTAAACATTGGCTTCAGAGACAGGCATACATGTTAATGTTAAAGGTATTTATATATAGCGCACCATCACCAACGGAGTTGGTCTCCAGGTGCTCAGGCGGATCTGTAAACAAAGAGGTGGGGGATGGGTTGGTGGGTGAAGAGGGCGCAGGAAAGTGAGAAGGTGGTGTTCTGTTGGCAGCTTCAGTTCGGTTTTCACTGTGCACTAAGTTTGGGTGTGAATATAGGATCGAAGCGAGTCCTTGTGTGCTGTTGTTGTGCTCTATGTGTTGATTGTTGTTGTGGTGGGGTGAAGTCTGTGCGGTTTGCTGTGAGAGAAATGGTTGTGTGGGTTTTTGTGTGAAGTATGCAGATATGTGAGGTTATGGTTAGTGGGTTATATGTCTCTTAATCCTTGTAGTTTGTTTTATGTATCAGGTTGTCATACTGGGTAGATATATTCTTTCTCTTGCATTACTGGCTGTCTAGTTTCAAGGACGATGGCATGGCTGGTTCGTAGCAAAGTTATTTGGGTTTAGTACACCCGGTTGGGCGAGCATTATCCCTAGTTTGATAGTGATGTTATACTATCATATTATCATTCACCTGCTTCTTTCTATCTATTTACTATCGGTAGTCCATTGGGTAGTTATATTCTTTCTCTTCCCTTTCCGGACTGTCTAGTTTCAGGGGCAGTGGAGGCTGGTCCCCAGCTAAGTACTTGAGCTTAGTACATCCCAGGAGGCGAGCATTATCCCTGCCTGGTAGTGGTGTTATATTATCATTCCCCGCTCCTTCCTACCTATTTGCTGTCCGTGGTCCATTGATGCCTGTGTTTATGAGGTGGGCCAGGTGTTATTGCTAGGTCATGCTTTACCTTCCCGATTGATCTGTGGATGTTCTTTGGTATGATTCGATATGGTTTATCTTATAATTGATAAGTGGATATGTAATAGATCTGTATATCCTTACTACTTTTAACAGTCGATGGCTTATGGAGTCGAGATAGGTTCATCTCTCAGCCTAGTTCCGCTCTGTATGTCCACATGGGCATTCTTTTTGGTTATGGGGTGAACAGCCATGATTTGAGGAGTTTCCTGAAATGTAGGTGATCTCTTGTTTTCGATATGTTCTTTGGTAGTTCGTTCCAGGTTTTTGGGGCGAGGTGAGAGAAAGAGGGTCCTCTGAGTTTTCTCTTGTTGTATGATTTGGGTTCCAAACGGATGTCGCTGCTAGATCTGAGGGGCCTTGTAGTGTGATGTACGTTCAATTTTCTTCTAAGAAACTCAGCACCTTGGTAGTGGATTGCTCTGTGCAATTTGCACATTAATTTGAACTTGATCCGCTGTTTGATGGGTAGCCAGTGTAGCATTTTCCAGCGCTGGTGTGATGTGTTCTCTTCGAGGCAGTTTAAGGAGCAGTCGGGCTGCTGCATTTTGTATGTGTTGGAGTTTATTTAGGAGTCTTTCAGGCATGTCTAGATATAAGCTGTTGGCATAGTCTAATCTGGACATGATGACAGCGATGACGGTAGTTTTGTTGGTGAATGAGAGGAATGGTAGGATCCTTTTAGTTGCTTGTAGGAGAAAGAAGCATTTCTTGATTAGGGCATTTACTTGTGGCTCTAGAGTGAGTTTGTTGTCCACCAGGACTCACAGGTTTTTTACAATCGAAGAGGGGTTTTGGGTTTCACCAAATTCAGTTGGCCATGGGATGTAGAGGTTGTCTTCTCTGGTTTTTTGTGATGGTCATTATTTCTGTTTTGCCTGGGTTGAGTTTGAGGTAGTTTAAGTTCATCCAGTTGTACATTTCACAAAGGCAGTTCTCTAGCGTTGAGTTGTCTTCTTGTGAATCTTGTATTTTATAGATTTGTGTGTTGTCAGCGTAGTTGTAAGAGGTGAGGCCATGTCTTTTAATGATTTTAATTAGCTGTGACATGTAGATGTTGAATAGTAGCGGTGATAGGGATGATCCTTGTGGAACTCTGCATGACGATTCTCGTGGGCTTGATTTGTAAGGTTTCATCCATATTGTTCCTGTTCTGTTTGTTAGGAAGGATCTTATCCAGAATAAGGCATACGTCGGTGATTCCGAATTCTTCCAGTCTCATGATGAGGATGTCGTTTCAGTCTGTGTTTGCCTTTATAAAGGGGGCAACATATAATATATGCCTCGCTTATCTCCACATTAAAGCGGAAATGGCCGGGAATGGAAGGAGGATGACAAGTTAGAAACTTGATATGATATTTCAGAGGGGGAACACACTGTGTCCAGGATATATGAGCTGCTAATATCCCGAGACAGAGACGCACAGGAACAACCAGGCTTCGTTGGGGGGAAAACTGTCAGGAGAAATTCACAGATGCCGCTTTTGGCAAGGCATTAATTTACCATAAGAAAGTGTCTAGGAAAACGAAGCTCCAAGTAATCCAATTGTGTTGGACATAGGATCTCCTAAAGCCTGCATGATTGGACTGTTTGCGTACCCCACGCGAGCGAGACATGTGTCTAAGCTGAAGGACTTGGTGTACATCTTAGGAAAGCACAGGATAGCGATGGGGTGGAAAATGCATAATGGCCCGGATGTAAAGCAGGGGTGGGGGGGGACCTCCAGGAATGAACTCTGGCGGAAACCGCAGTGTGGCAGGAGGCAGCCCGTAGAGGCCAGGAAGAACAAACCTCAGACTTAAACTCAAAGTAAACCGTACAGGAACTGATGGCCTCGAGACATACTGAGATAGGACAGGTGATGGTAGCACCCCCATGAAGGCGGATTACAGGAAGATGTAAAACTGTCAATGTAAAATGTAAGTGTAAGCAGAAGGTAGGCGGGGGTGTGGGGAGTTTGGGAGGGAGAGGGGAGGGAGGTACCAGATTCATAAGGTTATTTAAATGCTTTATAAAAATTCTGTAAGTTATGTTGTGGTTAAAAGAAAATATATATATAAAACATTTAAAAGGTGCACTTGTCACTGGAACTGATTGTAAAAGGTGACTTACATGTCACAGCCTGCAACTTGCTCACTCTTCGAGCCGAGGAGATGGCGACCAAAAAGGCTGTCTTTCAGCATGGAAGCCTCAGAGGACAGGAATGCAATTGCTCAAATGGGGAAGCCATGAAAATTGTTAACACCAAGTTGGAGTCCAATGCGCGTACCAGGACGGTTGTCGGGGGGTGGGGAAGGATTTTAAGGCCTTTGAAGAACTGCACAACCAAGGGGATCGAGAATTAAGATCCTTGTTCTGGCATGCGATAAAAAATGGATAGCGCCGCTAAATAACCCTTGATAGTGGCGACCTGGAGGCCCTGTCTTGCCAAGTTAAAAAGGAAGGACCAAACTCTTGCTGTGTCACATAAAAAAGGATCCATCACCGGTCCCCTGCGCCAACTGCAGAATTATTTTCTAACAGCAGCATTATAGTGCTTTAGTTGCTGGCCTTCTGGACGAAAGCAACACCTCCATTATGTCTTCCGGAAGATCCAAACCCCTGTAGATTAGTGTAACGCTCACCTGATTCCCGCCGAGGCGCCGGTCTTGACTGGGTGAATGCCGTATCTTCAAAGGTGATGTGTAACACACGGTTGGCTCTTTGGGCTGGACCTCTGTGCACTGTATGTCTGACTCGAAGAGTAAGATGTCTGCAGATAGAAAATATGGGATTAATGAACTGGGGTTATTGGGTGCCTCTCTCCTCTTCCCTTTCTCCTCTCCTGTAGGACCCCAAAGGTTAACGCCCTCACCTTAGGTAAGTGAACGCCGAGCTCTCCATCTGCCTCGGGGCAGGGTGCCGTAACCAGTTTCTTCACTGGATAAGGGTGCAGGCCTCTTGACCTCAGAGGACTGCTGTCCGTCGTTAACTGCACAAACGGTAAGTTCTGGGCACTTCAAATGTCTTAAAAGTCTTTTGTAATGATATCTCTTGTTTTGCAGGGTTCCGGCGATGGCGGGCTGATGAGAGTTGAGGATCGAACCCGCGTGAGGAATAGAAGCGCCTGGAAGTACGTAAGTAAGCGCTTGTAGCCTGCTTCACGATGCGCACTAACTGTCCCTTTTATCTTGCAGGTACAAGTTCGGAGCTTTAGAGAAGCTGAAGGGTGCTGGAATACCCACTGGATTCGGCGTGGGAAGGAGTAATGGCACGTGAGTAACAAAGTTGCCCAATGTCTTTAAACGCACCTTCTTTTGTCTTTCAGATGCGGGATGCAGCGCCGAAGGCCTCCGGAGCGTGCGAAGAGCTGGTAAGCTTTTGTCTTTCAGATGCCGGAATGCAGTGCGAAGACCTCCGGAGCATGCGAAGAGTAGGTAAGCCTTTGTCTTTCAGATGCCGGAATGCAGCGCGAGGCATTGGTGACAGCCGATGGACCAGGTAAGAGATGCGCTGCCACTGAAGACCGTAGTGCTAACCTGTTCTTTCTTTGTCTTTACAGGTGCTGCTGAAGACTGGATTCCAGGATGGTAAGCCTTTGTTCCCTTAGGCCCAGGATCAGAAGCAGAAGACACGATGAGCGTTCTGCTGCAGAGAATGCAGAATAACGCAAAGCAAGATTCATCCATCGGGTGTGGTTTAAATAGCCTCCTGTAGTGCTTAGGTGTCTCCTTCCACAGCCACGCCTAGGTAAGAAAAGAGTTCCTGCTTTCCAGAAGAGTTCCAGTGTTCTGAACCCAGGGAGTGGCTCCTGCCCCACCCAACAGGAAAAGTAGTCCCAAACAGAAGAGGATCAGGGGTTCAACTGGCAGGTAAGTAAGCAGCATGGTCTGCTGCAGGTAAGTCCACCCAAGCATTATGAGCCCGGCGCTTCGAGCGCTGGGACTGGGCATCTTTATGAGCCTGGTGCCACTGGCGCCAGGACAGGGTCCAAAAGGTCCCAATTGGGACTGGCTGGCACTCGGAACCGGGGTTATGGGTCTGCTTCCAAGGGAGTCGGGCAAGTCCTGATCTTTTGGAAGCAGAGATCATGACAATTAGCCTTTCAGGAGCCAGGCATGCAGTTTGAGCATGTGTACACTTGGGTGGAGAACCATCCCCTCTTGAGAGAGGTGGACTGGCCTCCAGGGAAGAAGATGTGAAGGACAGATCACCATGTCCAGAAGGCCCGGGTACCACATCCTCCAGGCCCAGTCTGAGGCAATGAAGATCCTGGTTGCTCCACATCTCTTCAACCTCCTGATCACCTGAGGAATTACGGGAATCAGTGGGAATACATACAGCAGCTGAAAATTATAATCCACCACCAATGCTTCCCCAGTGCTCCTCTCAGGGGAAATTCCCTGGAGCAGAAACGCTTGCACTTCCTGTTCATACTCGACACAAACAGTTCCACTTGGGGGGTTCCCCAGAGGGTGAAGATCACTAGAAGAGCTTCCTGTCACAGCTCCGACTTATTAGAGACTGAGCCATGCCCGCTCAGGGCATCCACCGTTGTATTCTCCTTCCCAGCTAGGTTAATTGCCGACAGGAAGATATTGTTCTGTAATGCCCAGAACCAGCACTGCATCACCTCTCTGCACAGGGGGAGTGACCCTACACCACCTCTCTTGTGATGTTGTGCATGGAAACTGTTTAGCCGTCATGCTCGAGACAGTCTTCCCCTGTATGGAGGGCAAGAAGGCCATGAGCACCAGTCTGATCTCCCTCATTTCCAACACGTTTATATGAGGTTTGGCTGCGCCATGGACCATAACCCACTCACCATCCGCTCGTTCAGGTGAGTGCCACAGCCCGTCAGAGATACATCCATCATTATCTCTGGCCACGGTTGCAAAAATGGCTCTTTCGCCATCACGTTCTCTGTGATCCTGAGCGACCCTGCTCGGGATTTGAATCAAGTCTGTCATACTGACAGAGAACTGCAACCATTGAGATCTGAGGGCGCACTGGAGATATCCCATTCTCAGATAGAGATAGACCTAGACGCAGAAGCTGCACAACACTAAGAACCATTTAAATTCCATCAAATCACTACAGAAGAAATGATAAAAATATTAAGATCAATTATTCCATCTAAACTAATTCTAGAGAATGCAACCATCTTTGTGCCATTACTCACCAAAATAGTGAATGCCTCCTTTCGGGTGGCTATGTACCAACAGATATCAAAACAGTCACATTCGCACCTCTAGTTAAAAAACCTGAACTAGACCAAAGGAACCCGAGCAATTTAAGACCCACCACAAACTGTAATTTCTTATTGAAAGTATTGGATCAGTTTGCCACTAAACAACTGAAGGCTTAGGTAGAAGCCAATAAGATTCTCCATAATCAACAGTCAGGCTTTTGTACTGCACACAGCACTGAGATGGCTATGATCGACCTCCAGTCTCACATGCGGAGCATTGTTGAAGATGGGAAAGCGGGTCTACTTATCTTACTCGACCTCAGCGCAGCCTTCGATTTGCTGGATCACAAACAACTCAAGCAAGCACTTATGAAGGGAGCAAATTGCTCCTTAGAAGCAATAGACTGGCTAATATCTTTCTTCATGAATAGGAAATCCAAGGTCCATTGGGTGGACAATTTCTTCTCTGAAGAAATAATAAGCTGTGGCGTACCTCAGGGTGGATCGAGTTTATCGCCGCTCCTTTTCAATTTATACATCGGGTAGCTCTGTCTGATCCTTGAAAAAAGAATTGCTGTATTTTTCACAAATACACCGATGATACTCAGCTGATCATCAAGCTGAGTGGTGATTATGCCCAAAACAGCTCTAAGGTCAAGGAACTATATAAAATCATTGAAACTTGGATGACTAACAACTGGATGTGTCTAAACGCTAAGAAAACAGAACTGATGATCTTTGGGACCAACCAAGCCAGAGACAAATTAAGCCAACAATATGAGTCCCTGCAGATAAAGAATGCCCAAATAAAAGTCGTAAACAAAGTCAAGACATTAGGGATTCACTTGGAGGCTTCTCTAGTGCTAAGGCACATGTCATGCAGTTAAATAAGAACTGTCCTTACTACCTAAGACTACTATACAGAAGCCGGCCCTACTTGAACGAGGAGAACTGCGCCACAGTTGCTAGAGCAACCATTCTGTCCAGGGTGGATTACGCAAACGCTCTCCTGTTGGGGTCTAACAAGGGTCATATAGCAAAATGTCAAAAAATCCAAAACCACACAGTGAGAATTATAAAAGTAAATCAGATCACATCAGTGATGATAGGAGAAACCGCCATTGGCTAACTATTGAGGACAGAATTCAATTTGAAGCACTTACTCTGACCAACTGCTGTGTTTATGGTACAGCCCTCTCATACCTTGAATCTAAATTAACCACATACGTACCAAGGCGGGCCCTCAGATCCCAAGCACAGGGCCAGTTAGAAACCACCACCTACAAGAAAACATATGGCCTAGGCTCAGCTTTCCACACGATAGCGGCTACCATATGGAACTATCTTCCACTGTCCATTAGGCTCAAGACCTCTTACAGTGCCCTCCGAAAGAAGGTCAAGACTTTTCTGTTTCAATAAAAGACATTCAGACTAATCCTGGCCAAACTTCTTGACTGAAACATATATGTTAAGTGTTGTCCTGTAGCCTGTACAATTTAAGTCCTTTGTGTACATGTTAGGCGCCCTGATGCCTGCGGCCTTCGGCGCGGTATAAATAAATAAAATAAAATAATAAAATAAATTCTCAATCGGGCCGGCACCAGGAAGATGCAGGATGCCATGAGACCGAGCAACCGTAGGAAGTCTAGGGCTTGCAGGTATTGGGCATTCTGGAATTTGGTGATCATCTGCAGGATGTGTAGAGCCCTCTCCTCAGGAGGAAAAGCCTTGCCTGAGGGAGAACCCAGGACTGTTCCAATGAATTTGAGCATTTGAGAATGTGTCAGCTGAGACTTTTTTAAATTGAGGGAGAAAACCAGCTTGTGGAGGAGGTGATGGGTATGATTGAGATGATCCAGGGCTTGATCCGGAGACTGTGTCCCAATTAACCAATCATCAAGTTAGGGAAAGACGTAAATTACTCCTTTCCTGAGACTGGCTGCCCCTACCAACAACAGCTTGGCGAGGACCCTCTGGGTGGAAGTAAGCCCAAAAGGCAGAACTGGTAGCGAGTGTTGCCTATTGTCATGATCTCTGCTTCCAAAAGATCAGGACCTGCCCGACTCCCTTGGAAGCAGACCCATAACCCCGGTTCCGAGCGCCAGCCAGTCCCAATTGGGACCTTTTGGACCCTGTCCTGGCGCCAGTGGCACCAGGCTCATAAAGATGCCCAGTCCCAGCGCTATAAGCGCCGGGCTCATAATGCTTGGGTGGATTTACCTGCAGCAGACCATGCTGCTTACTTACCTGCCAGTTGAACCCCTGATCCTCTTCTGTTTGGGCCTACTTTTCCTGTTGGGTGGGGCAGGAGCCACTCCCTAGGTTCAGAACACGAACTCTTCTGGAAAGCAGGAACTCTTTTCTTACCTAGGCGTGGCTGTGGAAGGAGACACCTAAGCACTACAGGAGGCTATTTAAACCACACCCGATGGATGAATCTTGCTTTGCGTTATTCTGCATTCTCTGCAGCAGACCGCTCATCGTGTCTTCTGCTTCTGATCCTGGGCCTAAGGGAACAAAGGCTTACCATCCTGGAATCCAGTCTTCAGCAGCACCTGTAAAGACAAAGAAAGAACAGGTTAGCACTACGGTCTTCAGTGGCAGCGCATCTCTTACCTGGTCCATCGGCTGTCACCAACGCCTCGCGCTGCATTCCGGCATCTGAAAGACAAAGGCATACCTACTCTTCGCATGCTCCGGAGGTCTTCGCACTGCATTCCGGCATCTGAAAGACAAAAGCTTACCAGCTCTTCGCACGCTCCGGAGGCCTTCGGCGCTGCATCCCGCATCTGAAAGACAAAAGAAGGTGCGTTTAAAGACATTGGGCAACTTTATTACTCACGTGCAATTACTCCTTCCCACGCCGAATCCAGTGGGTATTGCAGCACCCTTCAGCTTCTCTAAAGCTCCGAACTTGTACCTGCAAGATAAAAGGGACAGTTAGTGCGCATCGTGAAGCAGGCTACAAGCGCTTACTTACGTGCTTCCAGGCGCTTCTATTCCTCACGCGGGTTCGATCCTCAACTCTCATCAGCCCGCCATCCGCCATCGCCGGAACCCTGCAAAACAAGAGATATCATTACAAAAGACTTTTAAGACATTTGAAGTGCCCAGAACTTACCGTTCGTGCAGTTAACGACGACAGCAGTCCTCTGAGGTCAAGAGGCCTGCACCCTTATCCAGTGAAGAAACTGGTTACGGCACCCTGCCCCGAGGCAGATGGAGAGCTCGGCGTTCACTTACCTAAGGTGAGGGCGTTAACCTTTGGGGTTCTACAGGAGAAGAGAAAGGGAAGAGGAGAGAGGCACCCAATAAACCCAGTTCATTAATCCCATATTTTCTATCTGCAGACATCTTACTCTTCGAGTCAGACATACAGTGCACAGAGGTCCAGCCCAAAGAGCCAACCGTGTGTTACACATCACCTTTGAAGATACGGCATTCACCCAGTCAAGACCGGCGCCTCTGCGGGAATCAGGTGAGCGTTACAGAACGCAAAGCCTACCGCAAAACTCCCACCCAGGCGCTATGGAAACCTCGGATACCGACCAGCTAGCCCAGTTACTTGGGGAACTAAGAGCAGAAGTGCATGCAGCCCATCAGGAAACGAATGCTCTAAGAAGGGAACTGATTATTTCCAAGGAGCGAACAGACGATCTCGCTAGACAATTGCTACAGTCACAAGCCGGACAAACTCTGTTACCCGCATCAGGGGCAAATCTTCCTTCAACATCCTCTACGAACCCAGTGCAGATCAACCTACCTGGGAATGTACCTCTGGCTCCGCCCGAACGATTTTCTGGTGACCCAAAGAGGTTTGCAGTATTTATTAATCAGTGCCGGTTGCACTTCTTATGCCGGCCAGCAGCCTTTCCAACTGATCAAGCTAAGATAGCTTTCGTGCTTTCGTGCCTTAGTGGCAATGCGGCAGACTGGTCGATCCCTCTAGTTAATCAAGATGATCCGGTTCTCCATGATTTTCAAGCTTTTCAGCTCAGTATGGAAAAACTGTTTGCAAGACATTCACAGGGGCAGGCCTTGGACAATGAGCTCCTTTCATTGCGACAGGGTAATCAAGACCTTTTGGCTTATATTGCGTCTTTCAACAGACTGATAGTGGAAACTCGATGGCCTGAGGACAAAAGGATTACGCTGTTTTATAGAGGTCTACGTGGAGAGCTCAAAGATGTGTTAGCCCAAGTAGTGAATCCCCCGCAAGACTGTTCGGACTATATTGACTTAGTCGTTCAAATTGACCACAGACTGCAGAACAGGAAGGCTGATCGTTCCAAGTTTGATGCTCGAGTATTTTCCAAACCACCAACTCCTACCAAAGGAGTAGACTCCGGGGAACCCATGCAAATAGGGGGCCTGAAAGGACCACTAACACAAAAGGAGCGGGAAAGGAGAAAACAGCTGCAATTATGCCTCTATTGCGGAAACTCGGGGCACTTTCTTCGAGACTGTCCAGTGAAACCAGCCAAGAAGGCAGTAGGAGCTGCAGTTACCAGGGTCACAAACTCTGAGCAGGGAAACGACCTCGCCCGACAAGAATAGAGGTCCTCTTGCCGAGCGTTAAAACCAGTTCCATGACCTCGCATTTCTTGATACCTATGGTCCTCATTAGCCCTGAACATCCGGATCGATTACATGCGATTGAAGCTTACGTCGACAGCGGTGCCATCGGCAATTTTGTGGATCATGAAATGGTTTTGAGGATGAATCTGACTCTTTGTCCAAAGGCTGTAAAGGACGTCATTACTATGGTGGATGGTACGGAGATAGCCTCCGGACCAGTAACGCATACCACCCAAGAAGTGACGCTAGTAAGTCAAGATGGACACCATGAGAAGATCGTGTTCGACGTGATCAAGGCCCCTCAGTTTCAGATTATTCTAGGAATTCCTTGGTTAGAGAAGCACAATCCTCAGATCGATTGGCGAGCAAGAACGGTTCAGTTTCCAGAATGGGTCTCTACTTGTCACCCTCGACCTGGTGTTGCGCTGGCAGCAATTTCCTCGGAGGCTCCCCAGTTACCTCCTGAATACCAAGATGTTTTCCGGAAGGATCCCAAGATGTTTCCCAAGAAGAATTCCAAGATGTTTTCCGGAAGGATCAGGCTAACTCTCTACCTCCTCATAGGTCTTATGACTGCCAGATAGACCTGATACCTGGATCTACTCCTCCTTGTAGTAGAATTTATGCCCTCACCGAGCCTGAGAATCTTCACCTCTGACAATACCTGGATCAATACCTAGCAAATGGGTTTATTCGTCCTTCCAAGTCCCCTGCTTCCTCAGCTTTGTTCTTCGTTCCAAAAAAAGAAGGGGACCTTAGAACTTGTATAGATTATCGCGCCCTGAACCAGTTCACCGTTAAGAATAGATATCCGTTACCTTTGATCCCTGAACTCCTGGACCAAGTCAGAAAAGCATGCATATATACAAAGCTGGATCTTAGAGGAGCCTACCACTTGGTACGAGTAAAAGAGGGCGATGAATGGAAGACGGCCTTCCGCACCAAGTATGGGCTATTTGAATATCAGGTCATGCCCTTCGGACTTTGCAATGCCCCAGCCGCCTTTCAATATTTTATGAACGATGTCCTCAGAGAGCTCATAGATGTGTGTGTTGTTGTTTACATTGACGACATCCTCGTTTATTATTCATCGGAAACTGAACATCGGAAACACGTGAAAATGGTCCTCGAGAGATTGCGTCAACACAAACTTTTCGCTAAGTTGGAAAAATGCGTTTTCAACGTGACTGAAGTTGAATTCTTGGGATTCATATTATCACCTAGCGGAGTGCGTATGGATTCAAAGAAGGTCGATGCAATTCTCAAATGGCCATCGCCATCCTCCGTAAAAGGTGTTCAAAGCATGTTAGGCTTTGCTAACTTTTACCGCAGGTTTATCCCCGAATTCTCTCGAATAGTCCAGCCCATCACCGCCTTGTTAAAGAAAAACAAACGTTTTGAATGGTCTACCGAGGCGGAACAAGCTTTCCAGAATTTGAAGACTAGATTTATCTCTGCACCGATCTTAAAACATCCTCGCCCAGAACTCCCCTACATCGTTGAAACTGATGCTTCGAGCCTTGCCATGGGGGCAGTTCTATCACAAAAGGACCCAGTAACCAATCAGTTGCATCCCGTGGCATTTTGGTCCCGCAAATTCTCGCCTCCTGAAATCAATTACACTATTACTGATAAGGAACTTCTAGCTATCAAGTCCGCCTTTAAGGCTTGGCGGCATTATCTTCAGGGGGCCCGACACACCGTTACTGTGATTACAGATCACCGAAACCTGCAATATTTGAAAACCGCAAAAGCTCAATCCTCTAGGCAACTCCGTTGGGCACTATTCTTTGCCGAGTTTGACTTCATAATTACCTATCGACCTGGTACAAAAAACGGTAAAGCTGATGCCCTTTCTCGGATGGGAGTGGAAGAACATTTGATCAATCCTAAACCTGTATCTATCATTCCAGAACAAAGAATTCTAGGTGTAATCGCCACACAATCCATAGAGGAAGTTAAGGATAAAGCCAGGCTACTGGTAACTCCAGCAGACATACAGAATTGGCATCTGCAGGGAAAGGACTTTACGGTGAAGGACAACCTATTATATTTCCAAGAACGGTTATACCTGCCCAGCACAGATTTACAGAGAAAGGTAATCTCTTGTTATCACGATTCTTTAATGGAAGGACATCCCGGTATGACCAAGACCTCGGAAAAGATCAAGCACTACTTCTGGTGGCCGTCTTGGAAAAAAGATATCAGAGACTTTATAATGTCCTGTGGAGTATGCGCCCAATACAAGAGTCAAAAGGAAAAACCAGCTGGCCTCTTACGCCCTATTGACATCCCGCCTCGCCCTTGGCATACGCTTTCTATGGACTTCATCACCGATCTACCTCCATGCTCCGGATACAATACGATCCTAGTAATCGTGGACCTATTCTCCAAGATGGCGCATTTCATTCCACTCAAAGGCTTACCAACAGCAGCAACTCTGGTCCGAGAATTTCTCAAAAACATCGTCCGACTGCACGGTTTTCCTTCAGTTCTAATTTCGGATCGAGGTAGTCAATTTATTTCTCATTTTTGGCGAAGTTGCTGTCGGTTGGCTCAAATTGATGTGAGACTTTCGACCAGCCACCACCCTCAAACCGACGGACAAACCGAGAGGACCAATCAAACTCTGGAACAGTATTTGCGCTGCATGCTACAACAAACTGAAAAAACTTGGAAAGATATCCTTTGGATAGCCGAATATGCCTACAATAACTCTGTCCACTCGGGAACTGGGAAGACCCCGTTTTTTCTTTTATACGGTAGTCACCCTCGAACCTCGGAGTTGGATCCACTCCAAGATCTTGGAACACCAGCAGTAGACCACCTGCATTCTACAATCACCCAAGCCTTTAAGGAAGCCGTTTCTCACCTTCAAAGGGCTAAAGAACAATACAAGAAAGGAGCAGACCAACATCGGAAGGAAGCCCCCCAATATCAAGTAGGAGATCAAGTCTGGTTATCCACCAAATATCTACCTCTAAAAGGACCACGCACATTCAACCCAAGATACCTTGGTCCCTATTCCATCACTACCATAGTAAATCCAGTAGCGGTCAAGTTGGACTTGCCCTCTCACATGAAGATACATCCAGTCTTCCACGTCTCTCTATTAAAACCCGTGCAACCTCAAACCCAACTAACTACATCTCCAAAACCTATTCTAGTTGATGGAGAACTCGAGTTTGAAGTCAAAAGCATCCTGGATTCCAAGATCTCCAAATCTAAGCTATTTTACCTGATTGACTGGAAAGGCTACGGTCCCCAAGAAAGATCCTGGGAACCTGCAGAATATGTCCACGCGCCTCGTCTAATCAAAAGATTTCATCGAACATTTCCTAACAAGCCCAAACCCCCGGAGAAGCCCGGTTTGGGAGGGGCCTTGAGGGGGGGTGCTGTCATGATCTCTGCTTCCAAAAGATCAGGACTTGCCTGACTCCCTTGGAAGCAGACCCATAACCCCGGTTCCGAGCGCCAGCCAGTCCGAATTGGGACCTTTTGGACCCTGTCCTGGCGCCAGTGGCACCAGGCTCATAAAGATGCCCAGTCCCAGCGCTGGAAGCGCCGGGCTCATAATGCTTGGGTGGACTTACCTGCAGCAGACCATGCTGCTTACTTACCTGCCAGTTGAACCCCTGATCCTCTTCTGTTTGGGACTACTTTTCCTGTTGGGTGGGGCAGGAGCCACTCCCTGGGTTCAGAACACTGGAACTCTTCTGGAAAGCAGGAACTATTTTCTTACCTAGGCGTGGCTGTGGAAGGAGACACCTAAGCACTACAGGAGGCTATTTAAACCACACCCGATGGATGAATCTTGCTTTGCGTTATTCTGCATTCTCTGCAGCAGAACGCTCATCGTGTCTTCTGCTTCTGATCCTGGGCCTAAGGGAACAAAGGCTTACCATCCTGGAATCCAGTCTTCAGCAGCACTTGTAAAGACAAAGAAAGAACAGGTTAGCACTACGGTCTTCAGTGGCAGCGCATCTCTTACCTGGTCCATCGGCTGTCACCAACGCCGCGCGCTGCATTCCGGCATCTGAAAGACAAAGGCTTACCTACTCTTCGCATGCTCCGGAGGCTGCTGAATCCCGCATCTGAAAGACAATAGAAGGTGCGTTTAAAGACATTGGGCAACATTATTACTCACGTGCCATTACTCCTTCCCACGACGAATCCAGTGGGTATTCCAGCACACTTCAGCTTCTCTAAAGCTCCGAACTTGTACCTGCAAGATAAAAGGGACAGTTAGTGCGCATCGTGAAGCAGGCTACAAGCGCTTACTTACGTGCATCCAGGCGCTTCTATTCCTCACGCGGGTTCGATCCTCAACTCTCATCAGCCCGCCATCCGCCATCGCCGGAACCCTGCAAAACAAGAGATATCATTACAAAAGACTTTTAAGACATTTGAAGTGCCCAGAATTTACCGTTCGTGCAGTTAACGACGGACAGCAGTCCTCTGAGGTCAAGAGGCCTGCACCCTTATCCAGTGAAGAAACTGGTTACGGCACCCTGCCCCGAGGCAGATGGAGAACTCGGCGTTCACTTACCTAAGGTGAGGGCGTTAACCTTTGGGGTTCTACAGGAGAAGAGAAAGGGAAGAGGAGAGAGGCACCCAATAAACCCAGTTCATTAATCCCATATTTTCTATCTGCAGACATTTTACTCTTCGAGTCAGACATACAGTGCACAGAGGTCCAGCCCAAAGAGCCAACCGTGTGTTACACATCACCTTTGAAGATACGGCATTCACCCAGTCAAGACCGGCGCCTCTGCGGGAATCAGGTGAGCGTTACACCTATTCAGAACCTCAGGTACTTCCTGTGCTTTTGATGAAGTAAGCATCCTGTAGGTCGAGTGACACCAACCAATCCTGACTGTCTAGGGCCTGGAGGATTTGCAGGAGAGTTACCATCTTTAATTTGTCGTTCCTGAAGAACTTGTTCAAGCACCTCTGCCGTCCTTTGGGACCAAACAATAGTGGGAGTACCACCTCCTATTTCTTTCCTGCATAAGCACCAATTCTATGATTTTGCAGCAGGGGCCGCACTAGAGAGGACAGACGTAGAGGCTGTGTGTGTCGACAGACAGCAGGCTGTTTACCTTTATGTCCATTATTGTAATAACCAAAAGGTTTTGCCTTCCATTGAGTGGAATGTTGAGCAGGCTGTCTTATCGCTGCCTGCAACCCAGGTCTTTGCCACAGACTTGGACGCCTGCAATTAATCAAGGCTGGTATCTGCCTTTTGCCCAAAGAGATGTGTGCCATCAAAGGGCATGTCAAGCAGCTTTGCTTGGACGTCCTGAGCAAATCCTGACTGAGCCAGGCGAATCTTCGCATGACTGAACTCGCTGCCATAGATCTCCCTACACAATCGGCTGTGTCAAGTCCTGACTGCAGAGATTGCAGCATAGCTTCCTTTCCATCCTCCATTACATTGAGTAAACCTTTCCTCACTGCAGAGATGTGTTTGGCTGCCTCAGCTATAACAGACAAAAGGGTATGAGTATATTTCGACAGTGCACAGGAAGTATTCACCACTTTAAGTGCCATACTGCCAGAGGCAAAACCCTTTTTGCTAAAGCAATGTAACATTTCCCTGTCGGGGGGTAAAGATGGATAGGCGCTTGCCTTGATACCCACAGTTGCAGCCTGTACTACCAGACTATAATGTGCCGAATATCAGGTTTGGAATTCTGGGTCAGATAAGGCTAGTCTGTACTTATTGGCAAAAGCCCTGTGGACTGCTGGTGCCGAGCAAGGGTCTTCCATAGCTCCATCGGGAGATTTTTGATGGCATTATGTAAGGGAAGGACTGGTTCAATGGTTGTGCCCTTGTCTAGAATGCCAGTCAAGTCACATTCAATGTTCTCTCTAATGTTTTTATAATGTGCTGCAACAGAATCCTTATGTGCACAGTTTGTTTAGTCATGTGCGCAACTAAGTGATGTGGCAGCTCTGAGGCATTCACATTTAGGTACACAACATTACTAGGGCTGCCCTTCCCCTGATTAAGTACTGTATGGGTGTGATTTCTTTGAGACCTTTTCTTTAAGTGACAGGCAGGCCACTGGCCCACCACCGGGGAGGTATTCTGCCATCATCATATGCCAACGTACCCAGTACATACTCAAATGTCCAAAATATGCCATTATATGCCAGGCATAGCGTCACTTCACTGTGTAAAGTCTGGCCCTGCAGATGTTGCTATCATATGCCATGTGCAGCATCACGTCTCAGAAATGGCATCCAGTGGCAGTTAATGTTTCATACAAGCACCAAGAGTCCATCCAAAAGACAAAATATGAGTGATGGCAAGTAATATAGCATAACAGTCATCACCATATGTTGTGATCTGTTCATTGTCATTTTCCTCAGTAAGTCATGTCTGTGTCTATTGCCTCCTATAAACTCAAACATTGGGAACGTGTTTTCATGTGAAGCGGTGGGTCATTGGCAGGCCCTCCTGTCCTCACACCTAACAGCTCATTCTTAGCAGTTAACAGTATAAGGGGAGAATGTCATTTCTGGCAGCTTATGCAATGTTTCAATACCTTTCTCAGGAGAAAGTTTGCAATAAGGTGCCTTCGGCTATCTAGAGTGAGCTTGTAATGAGTTTTTGTTTAAATGTACTTTGTAGAATAGGAAGGTGCTTGATGTGAGAAAGCTATGCTTTTCAACACTTAATCTGTGATTTTATGCAGTTCCTGATTCCTTTTTGATGTAAATTGTAGCAGACAATGAGGTGTATCAACGAGGGAGGAGGTGCGGGGGTGGGGGGCAAATTCGAATGTCGACAATGAAAGATTAATTATAAGACAGGGCGACTGTAGGTTCGGCAGCCAAGGCTACACGCTTGGAATGAATGCAAACCAGCTTCTCTGTGATTGCTACTTGGGCCAGTGAGTGGGGTTGTTTGGCAACTGTTTTGTGGTTTTGTCTGGCTTTATTTCTGAGGTAGCTCTATTTCATCAAAGCTTTGCACAAGTGCCGCCTTGGCAGTGGCAAGTGGCCCAAAGGATTCCATAAATGACAGCGTGAGCAGCTGTGTTTTCACGTGCTTTAATTAGTATCACACAATAATGTACCGCCATTTCTTTTCCATTACATGTTTGTATTTTTCGTTCTTTCACTTTTTTCTTTTCTTCCAGTACCTATTTCTTTCTCCCTCTTATATATCCCATAATTCCTTTGAACTCTTCCTTTCCTTCATTATCTTCTGCACGTTTTTCTTTTCAAATCTTAAACTTTCCACTACCATCAAATCTCTCCTTGCATTTTTCTAATGCCCTCTTTCTTACCGCTTGTTCTCTCCCTGTATGTTTATAGCAGCCTCCCCAACCTTACCAAAATGTCCCCATCACTGTCCAACCATAGAAATGTGTGTCCATCGTGTTCCTATCCATTTGTCGTCTCTCGCTGTCTTCCTCCCTATTCCAGTCATTCATTCTTTTAACCTCTCACACAAACCTCTGTTTTCACTCTTCCAGAGCCATATATGCCTGCGACTCAGACCTAAAGAGGCAATCTATCTAAAATGTGGATTGTTCCAGTACTTGGTCTCCTTTATTTAAAGGGACGTGAAGGGCAATTCCTTGTATGCCATTGATTTTTAGAGCTATATTGAAATACAGGCAAATGAGGCAACTCATTTTGTTCAGTTGCTCAGCGAACACGCTAGAAGATGACGACTTTAAAGATTGTTATTTATAATCAATGAATGCGTTGTACCAAGGTAGGAGAGTAGCACATATGCAAGCTACATCTTTTAGCAAGTACTGCAGTGATGCAGGAAAATCGAGCAATGAGTGTGCCTGACCACTATTACTCAGAAGTGTAGGAGGACGTGGCTCCAGGGGAACAAGAGAAGTGTGTCACCTCTCCTGATTTTAACATATGCGTCATTATCTCAGTGTTTGCTGTGCAGGCTCTTAAAACGGCCACCGCGTGACCTTGTGCAGCTATTCAAAGCTTCCATATGAATGCTGTTGTGAGCGTGTTAAAACTGCAAGTCGATTTTAACAGCCATGAAAGTGCACTTGACTATTTACTTCCTAGACTATTGCACACTAAGGGCCTCGTCGTGAGCTGCATGTAACATAAGAAATGTGTCATTCTGTTATGAAACGCCACGGTTCTTATTTTCTCCATATTCTGTGTCTATATTTATATAGTTACAGAATGTGGCGAAAATAAGAAAAGTGGCCTTCTATCACGGATTGACACTTCGCCCATTTTAATCTGCCAGCAACACCAGGCCCTCGTTGAAGTACGATCACCCTGCTGTACTTCTCTTTCACTCACGGTGGTCTCTGTAGCCTGGCGGCCATCCTGTGGCCACAAACCCAGAGTTCACCCCATCTCACCTCACTTCGGCTTCCATCAGGAAATAAAGGCGAGACCAGCAGGATCGCTCACTTTACCGATTTTCCCATTTGCAAAATAAACAAAGGAATCTTCCAGCTCCATACCTTTGATAATCAGGCCAGGGGGGCCTCATACTCCTTCCTGCTGAAGTCCCAGCCAGGAAGCACAGCAAAAGTATCAAACCACAGCCTTGCCCAGTCAGGAAAAATGTATGCTGCGGGTACAAGACACACGCAATACACGTTTTATTTTGATGGGATTATTTCTGACCAATCAGAGTGAAGCAAGGACTTTGAAGTACTGTGAAGCCCGCGCGGAGGAAAGGGCGCGCTGTTTGACTGCTGAGACCTACGCTTTGTTTGTTTCCTCCCTCCCTGCTGGGAACTCTGCATCAAGAAAGACTTTCCCCGCTCCAATTCGCGTAAGACTGCCAGTCGCCAACACAGCTGACAGCAGTTGAAGCGAGCGGGCGTTTCTACAGAGGCTCGTATACTGACACGTGACCTGTGTCACGTGATTTCTCCTGGACACTCCCCCTGAGCTCCGCTACAAAACCACAACAGCGCGACCCTTGCGGCGTGAAGCCCGCGCGGAGGAAAGGGCGCGCTGTTTGACTGCTGAGACCTACGTTTTGTTTGTTTCCTCCCTCCCTGCTGGGAACTCTGCATCAAGAAAGACTTTCCCCGCTCCAATTCGCGTAAGACTGCCAGTCGCCAACACAGCTGACAGCAGTTGAAGCGAGCGGGCGTTTCTACAGAGGCTCATATACTGACACGTGACCTGTGTCACGTGATTTCTCCTGGACACTCCCCCTGAGCTCCGTTACAAAACCACAACAGCGCGACCCTTGCGGCGTAAAGCCCGCGCGGAGGAAAGGGCGCGCTGTTTGACTGCTGTTTGCGGCTGGAGGCGGCTAATAGGGGAGGTGAGAAACCATTGTCACTTGAAATACGAACAAAAAGATTGTTCTGTCAGATCAACTATAAAATACTAACGATAAAGATGGATAACACAAAACCACGCACTAGATTGCAAGAAAAATTGGAGGAAACACTTGCAATAAAGGATAAAGGCAGGCCTAAAGACAATGATCATTCCCAGTTCACTGACATTCACATAGAAGAGAAACCGAGACCATCTATAAACAAAGAAAATACTCCAGTGAAAAATTAGAGCAAATACAGCACTAGTGATCTTCCACTAAAAAATGCTCTTCCTGTAGTTAACAACGCGAATGCTGCCACAGAGATCCAATCCAGATCCTTCCTAGACCAGACAAACACACTCCCAGGGGAAAATAGAATCCAACAAAAGTCAACAGATGATAATATAGATCTTGTAGAAGAGATATCAAAACAATGTGATTCTGACGCTAAACAACTACTAAAAAAAGGCCAGATGACTCATGCTGCACACCATCCTTACAGGAAAGAGCACGGATCGCAAAACAACAATGGCAGACAATGTATCGGTCAGCCCACTCTCTGTGCGACAATAACATACATCCCATTTCCCTAAGGATAGCACGACTCTCAATGGACATTACAGAGATAGACGCCTTATTGGATAGTCAAGACAAAAGACAAGAGGTGTTCAACGTGAAATGTGCCACCACCCACACCAACCAAATAAATACCTCTACACCGAACAACTACAAAGACAGTAAATCAACAAAAAAAATGATGTGAATGAAAATAACGGATATCCAAAAAAACAAACATCGGGGACAGAAGAGTCTTCAGCAATAAGCACACAATCAGAACACAATAGGGACGTGAATAATTCACCACCAAGAATACCAACAACAATGTTAGACCTACAAAATACCCTAACTGCAGTATTATCAAATGCGATGATTCCCTTTTTGAAAATACAAGAATCAATGGTTGACGCCACAAAAGACCGGGCTACGCTACTAGCAATGATTATGACAAAACAAACTCAGTTCGAAGCATTTACAACCAGCATACAGGAGCGACTGAAATATGAGGCCGAAATATCAAGATCTTGGCAATCGCGTTTAGCAGATATGGCAAGAGTAGAGCATATCGAAAAACAGAATTTACTAGAAATAGTGTCAACTATAACAAAAAAATTAATAGACGAAAAGCCAAGAAAACAATCCCAAATCTCACCACGGATCTATGCAATAAGCCAAGACACACAAACCGAAGAAGCAGATTGGTCAAAACACAAGATTGACAAGACAACGCAGTACGAGATGCAACCATTGAGGATTGAAACATCTGAAACCAATGAACCTTCCATATGTACACCATTTGACATATTTGATCTCGCAAAACGAGCACAAGCAGGACAGGATAGTCTGAATAAGCCAACGCAGAAAAAAGCTACAAAAAAATCACAAACAGGATCTAGAGCGTTCCTTAGAAATATGCAAAAAGCGCAAAAAACGCTACATGAAAAAACATCACAAAATAACAAGAACAAGGTGACGAAACAAAGAGACGAAAACTACAAACTTGCCTATGCCAACAACGGACAGTGCTATTACAAGTGTCCAAATACACAATCCAGCACAAAGGGAACCTTTAGACCATCTGATATTGGAAAATCATCACCAGAATGATAAGCAAACAACAAGCAAAACTGGAGTAACAAGAGGCGAAGAAAAGTCCCTGAATTCAAGTATAGCATCGGCAATAGAGCAGATTACAATTGAAGACTCCGTAGAAGATACCTTTTGCAGTACAAATGATCAAAACGAGCAGTTGATTGTCATCGATGAATATAACGATCCAATCAGGACGCCAACAACTATTTCGCATGATTCAACCATACAAGGAGATAATGCAGCCTTCAATTACTCGGCTGTCTCGAGTGCGGAATCGTGGACATCTCCTGAAAGGCAACAGACTTCAGAAAAAGAACAGAAGCAGACTACTACCCAAGAGTCGCCAATTTTGAAACCTAATTTCCAGAATCCTTTGAGTAGAACATACGCCTACAGAGTGGCCCTGTTCCAACTCGCGCCAAGTTCAGAAAAACCGGTGACACTTAAGAGATACAACACTTTGCGACTGATGAAAGCAATCCCGCAACTTAGAGATATAGAATCGGATAAAATCGAAGTAATCACTTTCCCCAACAAGAATCATATGGAGGAAGCTCACATTGACTTTTACCTAAAGGAAACCATGGATCGTGTCCTAGCGGCCAACCATCATCTCAAGAAACTTGGCTTTAAAGCAGAAGAAGTTTATGTAACCAGACTGATGGCAAAAAAGAAATCTATGAATATCACAATATTAGACCAAAGGTTAAAAAACAACAAAAAGAATGAGGTACATCAAACTAACATACAAACTAATGACCGAAGTACCCCAAGTTAAGTAAATTTAGCTGAAAGGACAAACAAGATCGCTCAACCAAGGAAGACATACCTATAACAACCAAAGGAGAAACTATGTGACACACATAGAATATCTCTAACTTCGTGGAACACAAGGGGCTATAAACATCTCCTAGAAAATTACTCCACAGTTTTAGCGAATTCAGAAATAATCTGCTTACAAGAGACCTGGCTTACTGATGAGATCGTCTATGAGGGATATACAACCTGGATGAACCCTGCAATTAAATCGAAAACAGGTAGAGCGGCATCAGGAATGATAATCCTAATGAAAATCAATACAATGTGGAATATAACCGCAAGAATGAACATAAATTCCTGGTTTCAATACATAACCATTAGCATGCCAGCATACAATCCAGAACATAATGACAATAAAACGACACGCAAGATCGAAAATAAAAGTATCTCAATCTTCAACATCTATTGGAATCCAATTGCAATCAATGACAACAAGCTAATTGATTCCGTCTGTGAAGAAATTGACTCCATCTCCCGAGCTAATATTGGAAACAAATTCATCATAGCCGGTGACTTTAATATGCATTTATTTAACAAAGAGGGAATCAAATTTTCAATGCAAGAAATGTCACCTCGTGCAAGGAAATGGATGAAGGAGCTGAGAATTCGTAACATTTCCTTAACAAAACAACCGTTAAATGGAGAGGGGATACCGTGTGCAACTTGGACAGGAAAAACCTCTACGTCGATAATTTACTATATCTTTTCCTCTGACACTCTACAATAATTAGTAATTGAAACCAGCAACTATTCAAATGAAGAAAGCGATCATCATCAAATCTCTATTTCTTGGTATGCCCACAAAACTATTGCTGAGTATATATTCTTACCTGACTTGGAAGTAAGCAACAGTCTGAATAAATTAAGAATACGAGACCAGCAAGTCAGTGAAATTTGTACAACTTTTCAAGCAGCCACATTGAAAGATCAGGAAAAACTGGACTATGGATGGCTATTAGAAAAATACAAAGACCCACAAACAAAAACAAAGCATGCGGCGAAAAACACTCATGGACATTATTACAATCAAACTATCAAACAAGAAAAGCATGAACATCAAAAGAGACTGCGTCACCTGAAATCAAAAACTGAACCGGACCTCAAAAAAGAGTTAAAGAAAAAAAAACAAAGATACTCAAACTTTATAAAACAAAACAAGGCTATGATGAAACAACATGATGCAGAAGCAATATTGAACGCTTTAAAAAATAAAAACACAAGATATCAATGGTCCATGATGAATGATAAATCAACTCAGCAAACATTAATACAAGAAGTTGACTCACAAAGCTGGGTAAGACATTACCATGAAGTATATAACAACAAAACAAGCAAGCTGTTTATTGATGGAGGAAACGATGAATCTATTTGGAAATTTGAATGGGAGCTCGACGACATAATAAATAAAATTAAAGCTTTGAATTCTTCACGAGCACCAGGCCCGGATGGGCTCTCAAATGCAGTTCTCAAAGCATCACCAGAGGACTGGGCAAAATTCTTCTCACAATTATTGCAACTCATAGTGAAAAGTAAAGAAATCTCCAAAACCTGGACAACTGCAATAATAATCCCAATCTTTAAATCAGGAGACCGAAAGCTGCCAAACAACTACAGACCGATAGCCCTCCTTGATCCACTAGGAAAGCTATTTGCAAGCTACCTACAAAAACAACTAAACATATGGGCAGCAAAAAATGGAAGACACGCGAAAAGACAGACTGGCTTTGTGACGAAGATTGGGACAAACGTAAACTTACTGTTACTGAATATGATAAAGGTTGAAGCAAGCATCAGAAATCAGCAAGTTTATGCCTTGTTTATAGACCTGAAAATGGCATTCGATTCAGAAGCTCTGGGAGAAACTAACAGCTTGGGGTTGACCTGCTTACATCTTAAACCCAATCATTCAACTATATTCAAATACATCTATTCGAGTCCGATTAACAAACGCTGGTATGGTCACAGAATCCATTTCTACTAGGAACGGTTTGAAACAAGGCTGTCCCCTAGCTGCATGTCTTTATAACCTTTATACTAATGACTTTGAAGAGCGTATTCAAAACACGAGAGCAAATCCTCCGAAAATCAATAACGAACCTATCCAAGCACTTATTTATGCTGATGATATTATCATCTTGGACAAAACGACATCTGGCTTGCAAGAATCTCTGACCAAAACACAAGATTATATGAACGTAAACGATCTGCAAATCAATACGTGCAAAACCAAGGCCATGAAACTGATCAGTCTGAAATGGAAAAAACAACATCCCTTTAAAATCATGCTGGATGGAAATGAAATTATAATGACAAAGTCAATGAAATATTTGGGTGCCCTGATAAATCCTTCAAACAATGAAAAAGAATGGTTTGAAAACATCAAAGAAAAGGCTATATCTTTAGCGAGACAAGGAAGATTCTTTCATCTAAAGTATGGCACATTCTCAGCAAAGCCAATAACCTTATTATATAGGCAAAAGGTAGTTCCTATCATAACTTATGCCAGTGAATGTATAATCAAGGAGAAGTTTATTAACTGGTCCATTCTAGAAGGGCTATACTGGCGGAAAACGTTGGCCCTTCCAAAATCATTTCCTGTGGCAAGGATCAGATTCGAATTGGGTCTGCAATCAATGGAATCCATAGTTACATGGAAACAGATGGATTTATACAGAAAAATCTTATCGGAGGATCCAATTCCATCACTTGAAATATTAAAAAAGAAAGAAAAAGCAGTCCAAATGACAGCTCTCGAAAAATGGACAACATCAATTAAAAGAAAATTGCAAGAAGAAGAAATATCAGAAGAAATGTTGACTAAGAAGCCCCAACAGGCGAAAATAAAATTGAAAAGCAATGACTGGATAAAAACAATAGAGAAACAAAAATCTTACAAAAGGTATATAAATTGTGACACTGAAACAAGGGCTCTGAACGAACTACCGGGATACCTAAACCAATTTCCTGATAAAACAATCCGAGATCAATTTCTAAGATTTCGCTTAAATATACTACCAACCAGAGACTACCCAGCAGCATTTGACAAAACTGGCACTGTCGCAGTGGAGTGTAGATTTTGTAAAGAAGCACAAAGCCCAGAAACATTATTTCATTTAATTATGGTGTGTCCGAGGCTGAAATAAAAAAGAGATCTATGGAGAAGTTTCTTCCGGATCTCGAGTAAAGTGATGACGACAGAAGAAAGATGGGCGAATCTGCTAAGAGGAAATGACCAGTGGTTAATAATCACAATAATCAAATTTAGGGGCGAAATCTGAAATGAGTCCTAATCTTGAGAAGAAACGAAATTGTTCTTTTAAAGAATAAATCGGAATAGACTTGAATGTAAAGTTTGAAAAATCAAACCAAACATTTAAAAAAAAAAACCTTTGAAGTACTTGCATGCCTGTCATATAGACTGGTTGCAAAGCAAGCACGCTGATTGAAAGATCCTGGGTGGCTAGAAAAAGAAGTGTGCAGGCGCCCAGCAGTGCACGTGAAACGGAACCTTCGATCACAGTCCATTATATCACAAGGTGGGGGCCCCAACCTAAGGCATCCATTATTTTAGCCATAATTCTCCTATACGCCACATTAATATGGGCTCTAGGATCTCACTGTGGGAATTCTACCTCAGGCAAGGTGTCCAAGCCACCTGGCGTACGCTAAATTAGACAGGATCTTTTCCTCTTCCTGAAACTCTTCAGGATGTCGAGGAAGGCCCATCGGTTCAAACCCGGAGGGACCCGGATCAGAAAGAGGTCATAAAAATCTGTCATAGATTTGAGGGAATCTACTTGAGGGATCCTCGACTGTCATCGATGAATTCGTCTTTGACGGCAATGCCGCTGATGGAACATCGAACAACGCATCAGCCGTCAATGGCAAAACAGTCCTCTAATCAAGGATTTCACCAGTCTCAGGTTCTTAGGAGCACAAGTTAGTTGGTGAGTAGAGTCCCTGTAGGCCTTGTCAGGTGCAGTGGGCTCAATGGTCTTCTTACCAGAGGAAGAGAGACCAGGCAGACACGCTTTCTCGAAGACCTGCATCATTTTGATGCAAAACTCTCCCCACTGCTCTGCCAAGGCAGATTTAGATGGGAACCATACCTGTATCTCTGAGGATGAGTTAGTTGACGAATGCCTTCTCCTGCTCTTCTTCGACGAGGAAGAAGAGTGACTGGAGTCGCTTCTTGAGTGGAATCTTTTAGTGTGTCTTGGACACATTTTTCTCCTTCTCGGGTGATTTATTGGCCGTGGAGCACTCTGTCAGGTCAGATCTTGGAAGACGTCGTAGTAGGGTACTCGAAAGACGAGCAACCCCATGACAATTTGGAGGCTCTCTCCTTTAAGACATTCGGTAGAATAATCTGACAGAAGCCGAAATCCGCTACGACGTGGTCAGAACCGAGGCACCACAGACAAACTCTCTGAGGACCAGTGAATGACATGTTTGCACCGCAATCACATCCTTTTTTGAAACCGCAGGGTTTCAGACTAGACGTACTAAAAGAATCTACAAAAATTCTAAAGAATTTTGAAACAATTAACTGCATCAGAGGATTTTTCTGAAGCAAAGTTTCTGAATAGCATGCTGTGCATGCAGAAAAAAAGGAACTGAGGTCACGGGGTGCAGAGTGCACTATTTGTACCCACATCAACGTCACGCCTGGTCACAGAGACGACTCAATGTCCATCGACGCAAGTGCGCACAATGCACTGTGATGGGAAAACATTTCCCAGAGCTGTGAACCAGGAGAATATATACCTAAAATGAGGCATCCATGGGAGGACACAATCCATTAGAAATATCCATTTGCATATCATTCTAGTCCCACCCACTTGGGCAGTCCAGCATCGAAATGCTAGGCATATCTCCTCTGGACAGGAGTAAAACCAGCAACCCCAGACACATGTTTTGGCCTTCTTGGGCTGCATCAGTGAGGTGAAGCTGTACCTCTCTAAACATGGTGAGCAAAGAGTCCACGTCTGGATTCTCCTGGGTAACTTATGGGGAAACCCCAAGCCCATAAACATACACAAAAATGTCTGGAAGCCCCTCTACTGAGAATGAACACAGCTAAATAACATGTTCTATGGGAAGGTGCCCATAGCAAACTGAACCTTTCACAGGGGAGACATATCCATTTGTAAATCAGGCTGGTCCCACACACCCTGCTCCTTTGTAGGGATTGGCGTTTTATACTAAGTAACCAAGGGTAATCCAGACATGGACCCCTTGCTCACTGTGCTTAGAGGCACAGCCTCACCTCACTGATCAGGCCCAACAAGGTTGAACCACATGTCTGGGGTTGCTGATGGTATTATTCTTCAGAGGATAATTGCCTAGCATGTTGGTGCTTGACTGCCCTTGTGGGTGGGACCAGACTGATATGCAAATGGGTATTCGTCCTCTGTGAAGGGTGCAGTGAGCTAAAACGTGGTTGTAGAACCTCCTGAGTGGAATAAATTCCATAGAACAGGGTATTTGACAGGGTTCTATGACTTCATTTTCTGCAACCATGGCGGATTGCTGGCATGGAGAACTGTGGGAACCTTGCAGCCTTTTCCTCGTGGTTCGTGGCCTTCCAATATGGCCACATTTGTTTTTTTTCTTATTGCCTGCTGCTTGGCCTGGCCCTGCTCCCCCTCCCATTGATTGCACTTGGCTTGGTAAGCCAATCGCAGCAAACGGGAAGCGGGAGCTGGGCCATTCACCTAAGGCCCACATCGAGGCCCCTGCCAGCTTCCTATCCGCTACAGGTACGCCATGGTCGACTGTGATGCTGTGTCAATCCTCCCTCATGGTAGTCTGTGATGCTGTGTGACCCCCAGCTCCCTCATTGTCGCCTGTGATGTGTGATTTCCTCCCCAGTGGTCGCCTGTGATGCTCTGTACCCCCAAGTCCCCCCCATGGTCGTCTGTGATGCTGTGTGCCCACCACCCTCCCTCTCGTTGTCCTCCCCCTCCCCTTTTCACTCTCCTCCAAGCCATGCCCGCCTAAACTGACTTTCTGCATTTGCATGCTAATACCGCCCTGCATCATGGGGTTGGGCAACATGTTTGTGCCACCTAAACTTGCTGTCTGTATTTGTATGCTGCTGCCCCCCTGCAACATGTGGTTGGGCAACGTTTGTGCCACCTAAACTGACTTTCTGCGTTTTTATGCTGCTGCCGCCCTGCAACATGGGGTTGGGCAACATGTTTGTGCCACCTAAACTGACTGCATTTGTATGCTGCTGCCGCCCTGCAACATGGGGTTGGGCAACATGCTTGTGCCACCTAAACTGACTACATTTGTATGCTGCTGCCGCGCTGCAACATGGGGTTAGGCAACTTGCATGTTTATGCAAGCACTTATGTAACTAAGTAAGCCTTCTGTAACAGCACCACGATGCCCAAGGGCTGTTGTGCGCTTTATAAATGCAAATAAATAAAATAAACAATGTTCATTTTCAGTAGAGGGGTTCCCACACTCTTGTGATAACTAGGTTGACAGTGGAGAGTGGTGCTAGGTAAGAACAAATAATTTACCTCTTGATAACATTCTTTCTGAGGGATGTTGCGCCCACAGATTCCTCATCTATGATATCCCCATCGCAGCAGTTTTTTGGAAACCTTTCCGCTGCTAGGGGGGGCACAACGTGGCTCCACATCAGCTCTGTCCGATGCCCCGCGCCAAATATGTCACCAGGGCCAGTATATATATATATAGCGGAGTGTTATATTTTACCTATCCTGTGTTTGCAGCTATTGCCTATCTATGTGTAAGTCTGTATATGGAATGTTAGCATCAGAGTGTTCTACCCAGAATGTTATTGTGCGAGTGCCTAAGTTCTGATTAGAGCAGTTGGAAACTGGGCCTGGCACAGGGGGACCGGTGGATGTTTGTTACCATGAACTTGTCCTGAATTGTAACCTATTGTATTTACCTAAGTATACGAATCTACTAAAACCAAATAACTTTATCAAGTATCCTGAGTGCTTATTTCAACCCTCTAACCTCCATCACAACACGGAGCCTAACCCATGACCTCAGTTCCACCCTTTTTCCCCTGCACTCTAAAGCCGAGGGACTGCATAACCGATGGTGTACTAGGTTCTCGCTAGGGGGCAGGTAGAGAGGGCGAAGAGGCATCCATGGAAGGAACATCAATCAGAAAGAACATTACTGAGTTAAGTAATTTTTTTCTTCGAATGGATTCTTTCCTCCCATAGATTGCTCATATATGAAAAATTCCCAAAGCAGTACGCAGGACCACCACCTAAACCAGAAAACTCTGGAGGAGTGCCCTACCAAACCGGACATAGTGGCCTGTAATGAAATCCAAGCAGTAATGCTTAGTAAACATGTGCAACAACGCCCACGTTGCACCCTGGCAAAAATCAAGGACAGGGACTGCGCTCTGCAGGACAGAGGTGGCTGCCTCTCCTCTGGTAGAATGAGCTCTGAGACCCTCAGGCACATCCTTTCAGGCCAGACCGTAGCATTCTGAAATGCAGAGCATGATCCACCTGGACAGAATCTGTTTGGTCACAAACCTGCCAGCACGAGCACGAGGGTAACCAATGAAAAGCTGGTCATCTTTCCTGGCCTCTCTAGTACGTGAGACATAGAATTTAAGGGCTATACCGGGTCCAGCCGATTGAATCGTTCCTCTGCTCTGGAAGGGTGCGACTGAGGGAAAAACACAGGAAGATGGATCTTCTGACAGAGATGGAAATCCGAGACCACCTTCATCATAAAGGAGGGTCTTGCTCTCAATGTCATCTTCACTTTGAAAAAAAACAAATAGGGAGGTAAAACAGACAACGCCTGGAGACCACCCACCTGTCTTGTACAAGTGATGGCAACCAGGAAAATCACCTTAACGGATGAAGGGATTTAAAAGTAGCACCCTTAAGAAATGGTAAAACTTATGTCAAATCCCACGCCGGAACAACAAACTGGCAGAGAGAAGACTTGTTACATAAACCCCAAAAGAACAGCACGACAGTGGGGATTGTTAAATTAAACACCGAAAGAGTGGTGAGGTAACCCTTCACAGTGCCAATCTGCAGGCACACATGGGCCAAGGAAAGCATAAAATCCAACAAAGGGGACAGAGGACAGGATTAAGGATCAATGTCCCTCACCCAACACCAATCAAAAATGTATGCCACCTGCAGGCATAAACAGATTTTGTAGCGGGCCACCGAGCAGAAGGTAGAATACTGCGGACGTGGTCCGACAACTCCCACTCCTTGTATCTCGTCCTCTCAGTAGACAAGCATGAATGTTCGGGCTGCTGAGGTCTGGGTGGAGGACTGACCCTTCCGATTGGGAGAGTAAGTCTACTCTCCTTGGGAGGTGTCAGGGAGGGCAGATGAATACCACGTTTCCCACACTGAAGAGAGGGTCCCTGAAATGCACCTCCTCACCCCAATGAACATGACGGCCCGAAGAGTCAAAAACACATGAAGCCACTCAATATTTGGACAGCCCCCAGGAGGGCCAGCGACATCCACATATGCAGAAAGATATTCTCGCAGACACCCATTCAAACCTTATCCAATCAATGTCTTTATGGAACATTGGTCATGGACCCAAACGCCTCGATGGGTGACGTTGACTAATGCTTAGAAACCAATGTGCTGACGTCATTAGTGACACCACAACATAGCAACGTTAGTAATGAAGTACACTCACAGCCATGCATGAAGGTACGCAAACACACAAACACAAAAATAACTTGCTTACACAGTTCTGTAGATAGAGGACAGATGCATAGACATACTCTCAAATACTTTTATTATTTTCCTCATTAGCTTAGTGCAGAAACGCTGAACGCAAGTCAACAAAGAGA
Source organism: Ambystoma mexicanum (assembly GCF_040938575.1). Lineage (NCBI taxonomy): Eukaryota > Metazoa > Chordata > Amphibia > Caudata > Ambystomatidae > Ambystoma > Ambystoma mexicanum. Next base: position 626,399,743 of record NC_090932.1, on the reverse strand, counting down.
TACAGAGCAAGCTTGCAGGTGCTTATGGCAACTAACCCTATGGAACTACAGGATCACAAAAGGAGCCTGGAAGGAACCTAGCACAGTATAGATATATAGAAATCATAGTACAAGTATAATGAGGATTACATGGAGGCCACAAGCAGCAGGACGAGAGACAAGGGAAAGCAGGACGAGAGACAAGGGAAAGCAGAACCAGGCTGCACAGAACAGCAGACCATGGCTCACAGCCAAGGTTAGAGACAAGCATCACATTCCAAACCTAAAACGACAAGGAGCCATTTGAAGAAAAACAGAATAAATCCTTGCAGACCAGAAGAGCTTGATTTCGTGGTCCTCAACCACGTGATGCAGCCTAGCTAGACAATAGGTATTCACCCGCAGTGCAAAGATGAACGATTCTCAGCAACACAGACATGAAGTGAAATAGGGACTGGTTAACAAATTTGCAACATTGAGGGCACTCTCACAGGCAAAAGTGGATTTGCTAACTACTACTGGCAACACAGTCATTCTCATCACCTTGAAGAGGTGCACAGAGCACTGAGAACCGAGCTGGGTCCCAGGCCTGGGAGACCAGTTCCAGCAAATCAGGAAACAGAAATCCAGGAGTGGATGGCAGGGGGCAAGGGTCAATGGTAATCCTGCGACCCTGCAACAACGTAATAGATAGTTTCTTGGGGAAGGGGCAGGCCAGCCACCTGATATGCAAGGCCGATCAACTAAGCTCTATCAGGGTTATCCATAAGGAATACCACTCCAATCACCCACCCTAAAAGACCAATAGGTTTTTCAGATAAGGGCCCATGTTGTGATACAAGGGGACAACAAAACGGCCCAACAAGGGCTTGGGAGCGGTCATTCTGGGAATGCTAAAATGTTCTGTATGATCCCTGTCGGTTTCTGTAATAAACAACACTTCTAACTTGCCCTTGCCGCTTGTTACAGGGGGAGGGTTGTTGGGCCCTGGGAGCTGAACTGGTATGCTCATAGTAACCCCCAGACCTCTGGCATACCCAAGTCAACAAGTCGGTAGCAGAAGGATGGTTTACTATGCCTGTTCAGCATAAGCCTTTTTTTCCGCTGCAGTGCCTGGAGGGCTACGGGGTGCCTCGCGGAAAGCGAGCTGACAGGTAAATGCACCGCCGTGCAAAGGCTGTCAGGAGCCAGCTTGGAAATATTATGCCTGCGGTCCGTGAGGAGTCCAGCAGACGGAAGGGGGGCGTGGCAGCTTTGCGAGCCGGTAGCCGAACAGCGTCAGTGAATCACGCAACGTAAGTATTGACTCAGCCAAAAAGCAACTAAGGGGAATGGGAAAGTAACCGTGGATGCGGGGTGGTAATGAGTAGTGTTCAGTATCTTTGTATTGTTTTTTTTTAAACTTTTATTCAAGCAGACAAGTAGACAGTTAGGGCTCGGGTCGCGCGACCCTGTGTTACAAACAATAACGATACATACAGGGTTTGTTCGTTCAACTTAACATCTTTACAGTTATGTAGGTACTGAATTAAGTCTTGGCTAACATTTCTTCCATGTATTCACGGAAGGGTCTCCAGACATCTTTAGGTTGACTTGTCCCAGGTAGAGTCATTGAATATCCACCTTCTTTCTCATTCACATATCTCAACTCCCTGAGCCATTCATCATATGTGGGTGCAGTTTCCGATACCCATTTACATAGTATGCATTTTTTTTTGTGCAATAATACAGGATACATTAAATAGTTTGTTTCAGTGAGGACATTTTCCCAATATCACGCAGCAGGTATTTAAGTTGGAGAAGTGTAGATGGTATCCCAACCATTTCATACAGGGCTTCTGCAACCGTCTGCCAGAACCGTGCTACTAAAGGACACTTCCAAAACATGTGGAACGAATCAGCACACCTCTGCCTACATTTTATGCACTGATCTTCAGCGCTTAGAAATAAATGTGTAACCTTTGCAGGAGGGTAATGCAATTGATTCAGAACTTTGAATTGGATGTGTCTCAATCCCGCATTCAGTGCGACTTCCCTTGTGTGAAGACCGTATCTACGGCATCTTACATTGGTGTCCCTCTCCCATTTTGCCTTTGCTGTTATTCGGGCGGGCTGAGCAGCTTGCACAGCTCTTTAGTGTAAGGAAACCTGCTCCCTCGGCCTGTCTATCGATGTTATCACCTCAATACCTTCACATGTCTCTGGCTCTTGTGGGAATGATGGCCAATTTCGGCGTGCTGCAGCCCGCATCCGAAAGTATTGCAACAGATGAACCGGGCTCGCCACTAGCTTCTTCATGAATTCCTCTTGGTCACAAACCTACCCCCAGGGAATAAGTCCTCCAGGACCATTTCTCTACCCGGATCCCATGCCCTTTGTATATCAGTGTTGTAAGTAGGGGGAGGGGAGGGCAGTTCCAAAGTCCAGTCTTGCTGCTATATGGAACCGTTATTTCCAGGCACTTGAATGGTCAGGCCCAAGCCTTAAAGGAATGGTTCGGTCAAAATGTTTTATTGCCCCTACGGGTCGGCCATGTGTTTTTAAGCCTAAATCGCTCGATTTTAGAAAAATTTCCTATGGACCTTACCCGAGTTTTCGTCCATTAAACGCACGCGAAAACAGGCACCAGGGAGCTGCCATTTTGTGATAATCCTATCGCTCGCCGCATCGCCCTGGCTGACCTGCTTTTGCGGCACTAAATCATATCCTCCGCCCCTGAGCCTGACATTATCAAAACATTCATATTCCCCGCCTCTCTCCGTGATGTTTCTGTGCTGTGTAGGCAAACGCGCCCAGTCTTCTACGCGACTTCACACAGAATCCGGAAACCAACACAGATCAGCTCACAAGACAGCGCGCCACAATTCGGAATATGAAACTGTACTTTAAAATCAAACAGCAACAGGGTAAATTTGGTAAAGTACATTTATTTGACATTAAATGTTTATAGAATATTCAGCAATTGCCATATGAACTCCGAAAGTCATTAATTTTCTTTTATCTCAATCCGCAAATCTGTAAAATGTTATCGTGAGTCACTCGCTGTTCCTTTATGGTACACAGGGTGTTGGTTTTCATTCAAAGAAGCACTTTTGTCGCACGTTGAACCACAAGGCTTTTCCATCAAGTAGGCACTAGGCCAGCATAAAGGTTGATATGTTGCTCGTAGCCGCTAGTACCGCCTAAGGGCATATGGCCCCTTGGCGATCATCCCATAAGATCATCAGAATGGTGCAGTTGTTTACATTAAGCTGCAGCTGGCGGCTGAAGAAACCGTCTGCCGGTGTCCGAAACTGGTGGCAGTGGCAAAATGGAAGTGTATACCCGTTTTGAAAACATAAAATTTATAATTAGTCTCGCCAGCCGATCTGTATTAATATTATTCATTTTATTTATTACGGCCGAGCTGAAACTATTTGCTTTCAAGGATAGTGCAATGGAGTATGTTCGGCTCTAAAATCAATGCGAAAACTAACGAAATAAATCGAGGTTAGTACACAATGAGAAACAACTTTTTGTCTACATGCGTGTGGAATGTGGACCTGCATGCCCATGTGCCCACTACAAGGACGATCCCACAAATGTTTTCAAAGCTCTTCATTCATTCATTTATTCATGCATCCATTCATTAATTCTTAATTCCGGTATAAAAGCGTCTAAAGAGTTACTTACATTATATTTGCAATTTCCATTGTGTCTATGCGTAATGCAGTTGGTTAATCCCACTGTGCTCTTGACAACGATTTTTCGTATACTGAACTAACATGAAACTCGGTCTAGTTTAAGAATTGTCTGCCTTATCGTCTCTTACGTTATTGCACCCCCCAAGCTCCCCTTCAAATGAAGTTCTTTCGGCATGGTCCTTGTCTCTCAAGGTCAAAAAACAATAGAACCTTATACTGCCAGTGCGAGTTGTGGGCCTCTTCAGGGCGCGAGCTGAAAATCAAAGCCGCTGACCTTCACTAGAAATGAGCATACATTCTTTCTTTGCAACATCCTGTAGTAAAGCCATCTGTGAGAACTTGAAGTTTCGAATCCATCTATGTACTGCGCCTCAATGTGCAAATGCGAACTGGCTTCTCTCCCATCTTCAACGGCTTGCTTGACGGTTTCTAAGGCCCCCAATTTTGTCCTCGTTGTCTGCGAGTTTTGAAGCCCCAAAGAACCATAACTATTGAGACTTAATTTTTTGGGGAAAGGTCAGGGAAAGTATAAAGTACCCGAGGAGGTGAGTTGAAAGTGAGATTTATTGTTTGTTTGTTTTATTATTTGCAATACGCAAGCCTCCCCTCGGTTAACAGTGCCCAGCATTTATAAGAGATTGCAAAAATTAGTTACATCAACAAAAAATTATACATACACATATAGACAAGGTCAGCAATATGAGGTGAATAGAGAGAGAATTCAAAAATGACACCCAGGAAGTTCGGCACCCAGGATGGTGAAGGTAGGGGTTAGGGTTAGCGTACTTTGTATGCACACTGTACAATAAAATTTATTTACAAAAAGACAATCGTATTACAATTATTTAAAGCAGGATTTGTACTTCACAACCAGCTCTCCTTTGGGTGGACATGGCACAGTGGCAATGGAGAGTGGCAATGGATCAGTGCTCTGCACAGAAACGTTCAAAATTCCATATCTGTGCTTCTCTAATACAGCAACAATAAGGCTTTTGACAAAGTCGAACTCCATTTCCTCATAGACTGGTTTGATCACCCATTGCTTACTTCTTTTTGAAAAGGCCTTAGTGTAGCGAGGCATCCTTACATTACCCTTACTCCTAGATTGTTCACGGCTGAGATTCCCGTTATGGGCCAAGACGGCAAGTAGAGTCCTATGTCTCATGCCCTGTATGCTGAAATGCAAGCGCTTTGGCCTGTACTTTAGGCACATATTGTGGAACACCACCAAACCTCCAGTGTGACAGAATTATGTCAGTCCCGTCAAATCTCTTGATAGAGTTTTATTGAAAACAATCTTCTCAATGGCTTTGTGTGTCGGTGAAGATGGATTCAACCACTTCTTCTTCCGTGCCTCCACTGGGGATAAAGGGCCATGTTCACATTGGTGGAAATGTAGGTTTTCTGACCAGCGGTGCACGTTGGTACAGTGGTGCATCAGTGACCACCATTTTTCAAGTAGTATTTCCACTGACCCTTCACAAGTTTTGGAGCTCCACCAAAGATGGTTGCTGATAGACTGGGGCCACTCAAATACTTTCCAAACCTTTTTTTTTCCCTGCAGCCGAGATTTTCTTATTGATTGATTTAGCAAGATGCCATACGTCAAATTGATGTTTAATATGTGGGAACTGCTCCCTCATTGTCTTGGCAATTGAAACGTGTCTGTCCGTGGCTATGAGGTCGATGTGCATTCCACTCGATTGCAGATATTCCACTGATTTTATAAATCCTACTTTCTCCATGGCCACTGAGGATGTACATTGTGTTACCTCCACGACCACCGAACTCACAATTTTCTTACTATCCATGTCCTGAAAGTGGTAGGTGCAGTACTTGGCAGAAAATCCAGGGCTGTCGTACTGTCCATCGCCAGCTAGCCTGAATCGTTTGCCGTCGAATGTACATGCTAGAGACAATTGTTCAATTTTTAAAGCATCAATAATGGCCGGAAACAGATAATCATGTTGGTATTTGTAGTACTGCGTTTTTTAAATAAAATGGAGTCCCACAAACTGAAAGAAAGACTAACTTTCTAAAACTGGAGCCACTAAAAAGTGATGCAGCTGCACACAGTAGATTGCCTGCTGGCAGTTTCCCCAGCATCGGTTGTGCAGACCATGAGAACGTATGATGTAATCTACAGGCGGCATGTATTGTGACGTTACTGCCTTGCTTGTCACATGAATCAATGGCTTCCCACATACTTTCCCTCTGACGGAATGCCCACATTTCAGCTTACTTATAATATCCATCAAACAACTGTCGAATACTATGTATTTGTCCTCTTTCATTAGACTGTCATCCTGCGTCAAAGTTGTTTCGGCCTGTGACGTTGAGGACATATCACCACATTTGAAAGAAATATTGCTGCTATCAAGTTCTGATGCGTCAGTGAATGCTGCTGCTGGTTCATTCTCTGTCATTTCAACATCTGCTACTTCAACATTGATGGGAGAACACAACAGCTTTTTTGGTGGCAATTCTTTGGCGGGTGTAGATTGTGTAAATTGATCTGTGACTACTTCAGAGCTTTCTTCAATACATCCAGCATCATGTTGTTGCAGTGGTGCGGTCGTACTGTAGCAATGGTCCAATACAACTTTGCTGGATTCTCCGGACACATTCATTTCATTTTCTGTACATTGGACATGAGCATCCCGAGTCTCAACACGCCGCGTCTGAATTAATAGTTCCTCCATAGCCTCCATAGTGTAAATGGTCTGGCAAGCAACATCGCTCATTCGCTTCACTGTCTGTGTATGTATAGTTCGTAGACCCACGGGTAACTAGAGGACAGATTGGAAAAGGGATGTTCAGTTTAAACACAAGCTAAAGTATAGTACAATTGACTTTAAAAAAACATAAAATAGTTCCCAGCACAAAAAAATGTCTAAAGTTATGAACGGTTTGTAACTAACCTTATTTTTGTTTCTTTTCTTTGCAACTTTTTTGACTCGACCTTCAACATCTGCACGCTGTTGCTCCGATACGTATCCGCATGTCTCCCCTTCCTCTTGCGCTGCAACGACTATATTTTCTTTATCCGCATAGACAGCACGGAATGAGGCTCCATAGACTCCCTGAAGCATAGTATTTTCATTACTGTGTATCAAAATATTGTTAGCATAAAACGCACGTGAGGACGAACACACATGTACATCTCAATAGCCAAACACGATTTAAACATTGTGTGGAACAATCAAACGACAAGTATTCGAGCTCTGATGACCTAGTTCGATGGACCTGTCAGTATCCATACCTCTGGCTCTGCATGGACTGCCATGAATGATTGTATTGAAGGAGGCATCAGCAACTCCCTGAAACACAGTACTTGCGTTAGTATGGTTTTCAATATCGTAAACATAGCACACACTTGGGGTCGACGGCACAGGTACATATAAAGAGATAACCACAAATGTTGCATTGTCTAAAAGAATCAAGGAATATTTAAAAATGATCAGATTTAATCAACTTATTTCTCCCATTTCTTTACATCTGCATCATCTAAATGGGATCTTGTGATTGTAGTGGAAGCTCCATCATCTCCCTGAAACACAGTACTTGCGTTAATAGGGAAGAAAGTATAGCAAATGGAATCACGTTATATGATCACGCTCGATGGAGCTGTCAGTATCCATACCACATGCTGCTGAAGAATATCTAGGACTGTTGTCAATGTGGTGCGCAATTCCGAAAGCTGTTGCGCCGATTCGTATCCGCATGGTCCTGCTTCCACCGGAATTACTTGAATGTCAGGCTCCGCATCAAGTGCGTGGGTTGACGATTCAACAACTGCCTGAAACATAGTATTTGCATTAGTAAGGATTACAATATTGAAAACACAACACACGCTTGGGGTCGACCGCACAGGTACATATCAACGGCTAACCAAAAATGAAACATGGTGTAGAACAATCAAACAACAAGTGTTCCAGTCCTGATGATCACGGTCAGTTGAGCTGTCAGTATCCATACCTCGGGCTGCTGACGAACACCTAGGGCTGTTGTCAATGTGGTGGACGCTTCAGCATCTCCCTGAAAGACAGTACTTGCATTAGTATGGATAACACTAATTATAACTGAAAACAAACACCAGGGGAAGACAACTAAGGTGTATATCAATTGGAAAGCACTAACCAAACAATTGGTAAAATAATCACACGATACATACAAACTATTACTTGACATGCATAAAACAAGTCTGTAGCGGAATAGCCAAGTATGATTACCTGATACGCGCTAGAAGTGGTTGATAACTGCGAGCACGTGACGGAAGTAGAATGTTCATGCTTCAGAATCAAGGGATAGTCAAGAAGTTGTAAAGGTAAATTATTGTTTGATAATGAAATGCCAATATTTAAAATTGCCATGTAAGGAGACAGAAAACTTCAGTAATGCACAATATAGCACAGTTCCCTGTGCCCATATATAGATTTCGTTTGTGGGTTATGAAATCTAAAAATAATATATTGATAAGTCATTATTCAAAAAGCTGTACACTCATATCAATGTCGAAAGTATTAAAAATTGTAAACAACACCTAAAATATCAATGAATCCATTCGGCTACCTACACACTACCGCAAGGTCTAAAGCTAAAAATGGACACTTGACTCACCAGTGGCGGATTGTGGACGAATAGAGTGTGAATAGCGTTGCGAGCAATTTTCGTGTCGATCGCCGTTTATTCTTCTTTGTTACCCAAGATGTGGTGTACATGTTCGAGGGAAAGTGCCGGCTGCAGATGCGGTATCGATCACCCCTCTTGTCCTCAAAGACTTGTTGGACTCTACTTTCCAGCTCATCCAGTGGATATCCGCAATGTCTGACCCATTCTCTTATTCGATCGACAGTTTTCGGGAACACATGCATTGTAGTGCCTTCAGATTTAGCATGGGTCTTCGAAGGGCAACCGCTAATCGAACAGGCAGGCATTGTTGAAAATTCTGAAAAGTAAATATCAAGATTATTATAAAACCGTGATGAATAAAAATGTCATAAAAAAGTAAATGAGCCATACCATGCTCAATGCAAGGTTTGTTTTGGTCGCCGGAACTATACCAGTTCATCATGTGCGGCTTAGTATTTGCATAAGTTACAGACATTTTTTAAATTATGTGACCAAACTCTGAACATGTGACTCGTCCCCTTGGATGTTCTGTCTTGCACGAAAACGCACCATGCTTACATTATAGACTGGATCCCCAAAGGATGCAATTCGATGACAATTGACACAGATGAAAATAAATAGATCTATTGATAGCATAACAATTGAAACTCAAGTCAATAGCAAGGAGACCAATGAACATAGCTCTATTGGGTACTGTAATAGCAAATAGATTGAAATGTAAAAATTACCGAAATATGACTAGGATACATGGCCTTACCTTGACCAACAAACAGTTGGATTCAGCAGGCCAAGCAGTATTTTGCAGGAGAACAGGTAGATGGCCACAGGTAGCACACTGACGAGTTTGCTCGAAGCGGTCACAGATAGCACGGCGAGGAGCAGATTAGCATAGATCTCAGTGCTTCTCAGGTAGAAGGTTCAGGAGTTGACTTGCAAAGCACATAGATGTTCTCATGAGACATATCAAGTGGTTTATAAAGTATTAGAAACAGGGGTGTGTTTGTGAATGAATGACGTATGTATGTCGTGGAATTATGTTTATTGCAGGGGGGGCGGCCTGCCTCATGGGAGGCCTGCCTGGAGACACGGGGTCTGAGGAGGCCATGTGAGCGATGGCCCCTGGGCATGGGATACCTTTTGAAGTGTACATGCTGTTTGGCACCTTGGCCTTTTGCGCCCGTCACAGCCCCCCATGCCAGCGCTCATCCCCGGGTGCGAACCGCCTTTGATAAAGGGGGTGGGATGGATGGGCCTGGGGCGTGCAGATAAGGCACAGGAAGATTGCTGAATGGAGACACACTTATGTGGATTGCAGGGGGCGGCCTGCCTCAGGGGAGGGCTGCCTGGAGACACGGGTCTGAGGAGGCCATGTGAGCAATGGCCCCTGGGCGTGGGATACCTTCTGAAGTGTACATGCTGTTTGGCACCTTGGCTGTTTGCGCCCGTCACAGCCCCACATGCCAGCGCTCATCCCTGGGTGCGAACCGCCTTTGATAGAGGGGGTGGGATGGATGGATGGGCCTGGGGTGTGCAGATAAGGCACAGGAAGACTGCTGAATGGAGACACACTTATGTGGATTGCAGGGGGGCGGCCTGCCTCAGGGGAGGCCTGCCTGGAGACACGGGGTCTGAGGAGGCCATGATATGATATGATAAGGCATTTGTAACGCGCCTATACACAAGTGTTTCAAGGCGCGACGAGGCAGGGGGGGAACAAGGGGAGACAGACAACGATCTTACTAGGCCAGGTGTCATTCAGATCGCGCAAGTGCAAGGGTAGAGGGGAAGGGAAAAGTGCATGGGGGAAGGGAGAGGGGAAAGTGCAGTACAGGGTTATAAGCATACAGCATACAGGATAAATAACAAGGGCCAGCTGGTGGCAAGTGCGAGGTAAGTGCAGACAAGTGCTGGGAAGGGGGGCTGTATGGATACAGACACAGTCCCGTAGTGCAGGGGTTGCCGTGGAGGCAGTGCAGGGGAGAGTGGCTGGGCCGAGAACGGTGAATGGCCCAGTTGCAGATTCAGTGCAGTTTCAGTAGTATTAGCAGGGGAGAGGGGGAGAGAAAGCGGAGGCAAAGAGGAAGGTTTTGAGGTGCTTCCGGAACCGGAGGTGGTTCTCCTCAAGTTTCAGGGAGGTAGGAAGGCTGTTCCAGAGGGAGGCCCCTGCAGTGGAAAGAGATCTGCCCCCAACTCGTTGTTTGGAGAAGCGGCTAACCCTGAGGGAGTTGGAGGCGGATGAGCGAAGAGCTCGAGAAGGAAGATATTTAGGAAGAGAGAGTTGAAGGTATTTTGGCCCAAGGCCCCAGACGGCCTTGTGGACAATGCAGAGGGTTTTGAACTTGATCCTCGCAGTCACTGGGAGCCAGTGTAGTGATTTCAGTCCTGGAGAGATACGGTCCCTGGGCTTGAGGCCAAGGACAAGTCTTGCAGTCCTGTTCTGGATGAGTTGCAAAGGGCGGAGAGTAGAGGCGGGCAGATTAAGATAGAGGCTGTTACAGAAGTCCAGCCTAGAGAGAACCAGGGCTCTAGAGACAGTGAGCTTCTGGGGGAAGGAGAGGAAAGGAAGGATACCGCTGAGGAGGTGTAGCTGGTAGTGTGACTTCTTAGATACGTCGGATATGTGAGGAGAGAAGGAGAGTGTGGAGTCGAAGATGACCCCAAGGTTTTTTGCCTTGCAGGTAGGAGTAGGAAGAGGGCCCAGAGAGGCCGGCCAGAGAGCAGCAGGGAAGGAGGGAGTGGGAGTGCCGATGAGTAGAATCTCAGTCTTACTGGCATTAAGGCAGGGGTCGTTGGCGGAACACCATTCCTGGATAGCAGAAAGACAGTCAGAGATGAGGGAAGGAGAAGAGGAGGCCGAGGGTAGCCTGAAAATGAGTTGGGTATCATCCGCATAGCACTGAAAGTAGGGGCAGAGAGCGGCGATGTGGTGGGCGAGAAGTGCCAGATACTGGCTGAACAGCCAGGGAGAGAGGTTAGATCCCTGGGGGACACCACAGGTAGAGAAGAAGATGTCAGAGAGGAAAGACCCCAGTTGGACCTGGGAGGGTCGATTTGAGAGGAAAGAGGTCAGCCACGTCAGAGCCTGACCAGTGATACCGAGGTTATCACGGAGACGGTTGAGCAGGATGGTATGGTTGACAGTATCAAAGGCAGAAGAGAGATCAAGCAAAATGAGAACACATGGAATGTTAGAGTCAAGGTTCGAGAGCAGGTCCTCACGGATGTTCAGGAGAGCAGTTTCCGTGCTTCTGGCAGCTCTGAAGCCAGACTGATGGTCATGAAGACTACCAACACATTCAGCATGGAGATTAAGCTGGGAGATGGCCAGTTTCTCCAGGAGCTTGCCCAGGAAGGGAGTGATAGAGATTGGGCGATAGTTAGCTGGGCAGGAAGGGTCGGAAGAGGGTTTCTTAAGAAGGGGGTGCACAAGGGAGTGCTTGAGAGGGGATGGGAAGACTCCAGAGGCGATGGAGTGATTGCAGAAGTCAGCAAGGGCAGGAGCCAAGGAGTCAATGTGGTCCTTGATAGTTTTGGAGGAACAGGGGTGGACCTGTTTTGATGAGACTTTCATAGATCGGACTTGTCTTGAAACCTCGTCAGCAGAAAAAAGGGGAAAGGAAGAGAAGGAGAGAGGAGGGGTGGCTGCAGAAGAGCCAGAGGAAGGGCAGGGAATAGAGGGGGGGAGGTTATAGGAGGAGAGTGAGGACAGGATGTCCTGAGTTTTTGAAATGAAGTGAGAGGCCAGTGCCGTGCAGAGGGCCTGGGAGGGGACAGGAGAGGTAGAGACTGCAGCAGGGTTGGCCAGCTCCTTGCAGATTTTAAAGAGTTCGGCCGAATTGTTTGATGCCGCAGAGATGCGGGCTTGGATAAGGGCTCTCTTCTTGGTGAGAACGGAGAGCCGGTATTGCCTTTGGAGCAGGCGACAGGCCAGTTTGTCAGAGGATGAACATGAAGCACGCCATTTCCTCTCTGCCACCCTGCACTTGCGCTTAAGGGTGACGAGATCCGAGTCATACCAGGAGTTACATTTGGCTTTGGGCTTCAGGCGGATTCTCATGACAGGGGCAAGGATATCAAGAGTATCAGATATAGCGGAGTGGAGAGTGGAGAGGGCTGTGTCAGGGTGGGAGTCAGCCGAAGGGGGAGGAGGGGGCAAGAAAGTGGCAGCGAAAGCCTCAACTGACACGCGCTTCATGGGTCGGATGACCGAGAAGGAAGGTGGCAGTGATGGGGAGTTGCCTGTGGGGTAGGGAGGGTGAGGTGGGAGGAGAGGAGAAAGTGATCACTCCAGGAGAGAGGAGTGGAGAGAGGGACAGAGAGGGGAAGGTCAGAGGAGATCAGGGCATCAAGAGTGTGCCCTGCAGAATGAGTCGGCCCAGGCGGGAGAATAGAGAGTGAGAGAGAGTCGCAGAGGTTGCGAAAGAGTCCAGAGGGGGTACAGGAGGCATCCAGGTGGATGTTGAAGTCTCCAAGAAAGAGGAGTTGAGTGGTTGAGGACAGGAGTGAGGAGGAGAGGTCCGCCCTCTCGGAGAGGAAGGAGGAAATTTGACCAGGTGGCCGATAGATAGTAGCCACGGTAAGGGAATGGCTAGGAGAGAGAGAGAGTCGGCAGACAAGACATTCAAAAGAGGAGTAGGTCTGCATGGGAGTAACAGTGGCAGGAATCCACTCAGGGAAGATAAGGGCCACACCTCCCCCCATACGGTTGGGCCTGGGCACAGAGAGGATCTTGTAACCTTCGGGTAGGAGTGTGTCAAAGCTGGTGACAGAGCTGGCCGTGAACCATGTCTCAGTGAGACCGAGTACGTCAAGGTCAAGTTCCTCAAGAAGGCGGCAGATATCAGAGGAATGTTTGACGGCAGAGCGAGAGTTAAGAGTGGCAATGTGGAGAAGTTTGCCATCTTTGAAGGACTTCCGGGGAGGGGTACAGATCAGAGGTACGCCCTGCGGAGGTGAAGAAGGAGCATGAGAGGGGGTGGGGAGGGAGGGAAGAGGCAAGTTAGTCGAGGACAGAGGAGGGGCACAGCAGGAGAGGAGAGGAAGTTGATGAGGCGTGGGAAGCGTCTATCGAAGAGGTGAAGGTTGGCCTGAGGGCCTTGGACCAAGACGGTCCCATTAGCATAGACATTAATGATGGCCTTAGAGGAGTGGAAGGAAGCCAAGAGGACATCCCAACGGGTGCCACCATTAATGGGGGAAGAGGAGAAAGGAGAGAGCACAGAGACCATATGAAGGGTCCATAGGTCAGGAGAAGGCACGAAAAAGAGGATGTCAGTGAGAGTTTCCTTGGAGGAGGCACTAGTGTAGGTGTCAGCGATAGGGAGGCCTGGGTTGGGGACCAGGATGTCCTTTTTAAACTTTTTCCTACCAGATTTAGTGAGGAGAGCAGGATAGTCAATGGAGAAGCAGTTAGAAAAGATTGGTGAGATAGAGAGCAACATAGAATAGGAGGGAGTGGGTGGGGGAAGACAGGACAAGCGCAAGTGGATAGGAAGAGAGCGGCAGGCGTTCGTTTACCACAAATTCAGAACACAGTAAGGGGTATCAGGTACACAGTGGAGAGGCCACCTAAGTTTGAAAATCCTGCAGAGGGAGAAAAACCCTAGTTTACCACAAATTCGGAACACGGTGAACACAGTAAGGGGTATCAGGTACACAGTGGAGAGGCCACCTAAGTTTGAAAATCCTGCAGAGGGAGAAAAACCCTAGTTTACCACAAATTCGGAACACGGTGAACACAGTAAGGGGTATCAGGTACACAGTGGAGAGGCCACCTAAGTTTGAAAATCCTGCAGAGGGAGAAAAACCCAAGTTTAGCACAAATTCGGAACACGGTGAACACAGTAAGGGGTATCAGGTACACAGTGTTAAAGATGGCCCCTGGGTGTGGGATACCTTTTGAAGTGTACATGCTGTTTGGCACCTTGGCCGTTTGCGCCCATCACAGCCCCCCATGCCAGCGCTCATCCCCGGGTGCGAACCGCCTTTTGGCGTGCAGGCAAGTGTGTGGGAGCGAGGGGCCATCAGGCCCCTCTCATCTTTTACTTCTCAGTAGAAACTCTTTCCAAGTGCCTCCAGTAGTGGGTTCGCCCCTTTCCCTTATGTGATGTTAACTTTGGATGACATTCGCGTAGATGGGAACACTGAGCAGGACACGGGGCATCCATTTTTGTACCCCCTTTCCACTCCATTTTGGTGACCAGGCCTCACTGCGAGAGTACAGCGCGCAGAGCACATGGCCCACAGCCTCGTTCCCACTCTGACTGGAAAACTCCAGAGGTATTTGCAACAGCTAATAAATGTAACATCACTCTCTGAGATCACGGTCCTGCATGTGAACCGGCCTGAACCAAGCACATGGCTCGTTCATCTCCACAAACGTGTCCTTGCCCACGCACCCTCGCCAGTGGAAACTTACTGCCATTATGACACTGTGTCCCTGCAAGGTATTCTCTTCATGTGCCAGACCACTGACCATGCCATGATGCCCACCTAGCAGATCCCCAAATAACATTAGACCCCTACTGCAGTATATCGTTGCCTATCAATAACAAATGCAACATACCAGAGATTCTTGTGAGCACAGACCGACACTTCAAATAGTGTATTATAGTGGTCAAGACCCTTGTATAATCCAATGTTAATTGATAGTATAGATATATGTGTGACTTTTATAGAGACATAACCGACTGAAAGACTTTGAACAAGTGTTATTTAGTGCATGCATTATTGATAATATATTATGTTAGCTTAGATAGTGACCACCCCGCTTCACAGTGAACTGAACTTCACCCATTCCGAGCACAGGTGTCTGACGTCCATCCTTGAATGAAGAAACACTTGATTGATTTAAAAAATCGAAACAACCGTTGTTAAAATATATGTGGTGTTTTATTTTGTAGCTTATTTTGATGACACAAAAATACAAAACTTTACACATTGTACAGTTCAGGTTGCAGCACAGCGAGAGAAAATCCCCTGTACTGACCGCTGTCACTCGGGAACGTTTCTCTTATGGCACGAACGGCACAGGCGGGTATCACTCTTCGAACGCAGTGTCCAAGCCTCCCGTGAAGCCACCATGTAAAGGAACGATAGGCCACCAGCCTGTACCACCTGTGAAAAGGAATGAAACAAACTGTTTTCAAAAGTTTAATCAATGACAATTCTTGTAACTAATGGCATTCTGCTCAGACAAATGCTATCTAGACACTGCACACTATTGAACGACTTTCATGCGTTACAATGATATGTATATGTAATTTTGGATATAGTAGAAGACCATGAAATGGGAGTGGCATGACAAGCAGAGAATACTTACTCGTTACTGGGATTACGAGGCCGAACAGTTGCGCGAAGTTCGTGCATAAGCACCATCATTATCCTCAACACGGACCGTGTGAGGCAGGCTGCCCTGAAGTCTGGCAGTTCGGTGATGCATTGCGGTCGTGGCTCGCCTTCCGAAATGTAGGCCACGCATCCCAAGTTTTCACAGCAGCAGCAGTTCTCGTCCTCGATTGGCATTAGCTCGCACCGATTGCAGGTGCACCCGGTGGAAACACCGTCCATGCGACTAGGTCCAGGCTCTCCAGCTGTTGAATCGTCCTCCCAACTGCCGTCCGATGACCCATAGTTTTCGTGTTTTTCCCTTTCCAGTAGTTCCTCCTTGGTATACTCAGGCTCGTACATGTAGGGCATTATTGTATCCATTGTGTGTTAAACAAACTAAAATAATTGATAGCGGTGGTACTGGTATCTGTTCACACGGGCTAGAAGCAACAAAGGTAGCTGACCAGAGCACAGAAACGAGTCACAGAATACTCAAACACAGAGAGGAATGGAATCGAAAATCTGCTGCTGTGTGTTGTGAAACGGTCTGTTTATACTTATTGAGGAAAGAGGCGTCCTGCCATTTCCATGGCGACACGTCATTAGCTGAAGCGCAGTGATTGTTCACACGAGGCATGCTTTGGCGTTGTGAAATGGGCGGTACACGTCTGCTGATGACAGGCTCAGGGGCGGGGGATATGATTTAGTGCCGCAAAAGAAGGTCAGCCAGGGCGATAGGGGAAATGATAGGATTATCACAAAATGGCAGCTCCCTGGTGCCTGTTTTCGTGTGCGTTTAATGGACGAAAACTCGGGTAAGGTCCATAGGAAATTTTTCTAAAATCGAGCGACTTAGGCTTAAAAACACATGGCCGACCCGTAGGGGCAATAAAATTTTTTGACCGAACCATTCCTTTAACTGTTGTACGCACTGGATATAATGTGCATGAGTCTGCGTATCGATCATCTATGATGACTGCCTTGAGATCTGTGGGGGTTGCTCCATATTGCTTTAAATCTGTATGTACCGGCCTAGGAGTTAATGTGTAACAATATCCTGCATATTGTGCTTTGGCGGCCAAGTAATACAATACAAGTCAGGGCCGGCCCAGCCTCCCCGTCCATAGGGCTCCGTGAGACTCTCCCAACTAATACAAGGAACTCCAACTCCCTAGACAGACTGCACTGCAAGGGATGTAAGATTCACAAAAAAGGCTTTACCCCGCCAAATTGGGATAGTTGAAAAATAATATATAAGCTTGAGAACTACCACTATTTTAAGCAAGGTTAGTCTGCCATATAGGGACATTGGGGATCTCCTCCAGAGTTCCCGCTTCACAGTGAGCGTATTAATATAAGTCATGGTTTTTCTCAAATGTCTTTAGCGTATGCAATACCATCACCCCCAAGTATCTAAAGGCTGCTGGCGTCCATCTGAGCCCCTTAAGGTTGGCCGGCATTTTAGTATTATCCGTGAGCGGGAATAGTTCAGATTTCGTCGTATTGATTTTGTATCCTGAGTAGTTGGTAAATGTAGCCACTTCATCCATTACTGGTTCTTGGTGTACTTCAGGGTTTCTTGTATACAGTTAAGTGTCATCTGCATATAACAAGATAATCTGGGGCGGGCCAGCTATATATATCCCTTTATGCGCGTGTCTTTCCCTTATCTGTTGTGACAGTGGTTCCATTGTAAGTGCAAACAATAATGGCGAGAATGGGAATCCCTGTCTTGTTCCCTGTTCTAGTGTGAATGCCTGGGAAAGAGCCCCATTAGTCTTTACTCTGGCCGTTGGGTTTCCATATAATAATTTTATACATTTGACAAAGTATCCCCGAATCTGAAGTGATTAAGTACCCCCAAAAAAGTAATTCCAGGATATGGAGTAAAAAGCTTTCTCAGCGTCAAGCGATGCTGCCACCGCTTGAGCTTGATGGTCAATCTGTGCGCTTATGCCAACAAGAGGATGCAGATTAAGGGCTGTGGATTTAGCTGGGATAAAACCTGACTGGTCTGAGTGTATAAGATAGTTCATATGTGGAAGGATTCTATTCACCAATACTTTAGCATAAATCTTAACATCAGTGTTAATCAATGAGAGCAGGCGGTAGGAAGTGAGCTCCTTTGTAGGTTTGCCCGGTTTCGGTAGCACTGAGATAATTGCCTCTAAGTGTAGGCGGTAGCTTCCCAATTGCCAATGCCTCCTCCCATATTTTCAGTAATCGCGGAGCAAGAATATCACCATAGGTCTTATTGAGTTCTATACCCAGCCCATTAGGCCTGGGAACCTTACCCGAACGTGCTCATACTGATTGCGTTAGTTATCTGTTCAACAGTTATTGGATTATGTAATGTTGTTTTTACTTACTCTGCGAGAGCCAGACAAGGGATAAATAATATGATTTCACTCCTCTTATGTGCAGTGGCTTGCATTAGTATTCAGCTTACTAAAATATCATAGGAACTAGTCATTGATCGCTTCGGTGCAGGTCAAGAGCTCCACATTTGCCCTGTGATTCCAGCGATGGGCGCTATTCCTTTCACGCTTTTAACTATTCTTGCTAACAACCTCCCAGGCCTGTCTTTCTCCCCATAGCATTGTGCCTGTACAGGTTTAGCCATAAAGCGTAACTCTTGGTTGGCCAATTCCTGGAACTTGAGCAGAGTCCCTTTTATCACCCTGAGCAATGCTTTATCTGTTTTAATGCTGTAGTAATTCTCTAACTTACGTAGCATGCTCTCCACCTCTGCTAACTCTCGTCTGGTAGCCCTCAGTATCCCCGATGTAACAGAAATCAATACACCCCGCAACCAGACTTTGAAAGTCTCCCAGCCCGTGGCGCACCTCAAGACTGATCCCTCATTTATCTGAAAGAACTCATCTGTTTTTTCCCAGCTAGTCTGTACTAGTACTGTATCGGTGAACATAGCCGTGGCATACGCCATACTAACGCTGGGCATGCGTGTTACTAATCTCGAGTGATATCACCACTGGGGAGTGGTCTGATAGAGTGCGGGCCAGGATCCTTCTGCCCCGCAAGCGAGACGTCAAGCTTAACGTGACATGGCATCATGAACCGTAGAGTAATCAGCCACTCCTTGATGTTCGTTTCTCCAGACATCTATGAGTTCTAATTGTTTCATTACCTGCTTCAACATCTTAGCTGCAGCAGACAGATAATGCCGAGTAGTCCTAGATCGGTCTAAGTTTACATCCAGGATCGTATTAAAATCTCCTCCCCATAAGATGGGATCATCTCCCATCCCAGTCAACATCTGAATCAATTGTGAGTAGAACCCTGGATTGTCTATATTTGGGCCATACGTGTTAACCAATGTGACTCCACCCAGCTAGTACTCACTTGAATATAACATATCGACTCTCGGGGTCCACTC
Source organism: Ambystoma mexicanum (assembly GCF_040938575.1). Lineage (NCBI taxonomy): Eukaryota > Metazoa > Chordata > Amphibia > Caudata > Ambystomatidae > Ambystoma > Ambystoma mexicanum. The sequence goes on along the minus strand of NC_090932.1, from coordinate 626,380,723 downwards.
GTGTGTCCTCCACCCGTAACGGTAATGAACGATTAACCATGATTAGGACTCCTCTAGCTTGTAATGAGTAAGTTGTGTAGTATCTCTGTGTCCCCCAATTCTGCACAAACCCAGTATTCACCGGGCCCAATGCGTGTGTTTCTTGTAACATTATTATTTTGGGAGCGTGTCTGGTCAGGTATGCCACAATCTTCCTTGCCTTAATGGGATTATTCATCCCTCGGATGTTCCGTGACGATAAGTCAATCACCTCTCCTGGCATTTTAGTTGTGTAACAATCTGATAATGTACCAACCTTCTGAATAAGTTAATCAGGGTATTGCAGTAACCAAGCCCTCCCATCTGCCTGCTGCTGTCTACTCTTAAGAAACTTAACTCCCTTCCTCTCTTCACCCTCTGCCCTCCCCATCCCCTTCCTAACTCCCATGTGGCAGCATTTCCCTTGAACCACTGGCTCTCAGAAGTCTCTTGACCGGATAATATGATCTTCTTTGAGCTTGTAACCTAGTCGGGATGAACGTGAATGTTGTTAGCTTCATGGCAGAGCGTCCCACGTTCTCTATACAGTTTAAGGATGAGTTCTCTGTCCCTATAGTTAAGCATTCTGCTATGATGGTGCATGGTAGGGCTCCAGGTCGGGGGACCGGAACCAGAGCATGGTGCGCCCGCTCGACCAAAAAGTGAGTGGAGAATTGATCATCACCAAATAAGGTTTTCAGCAGTGTTTCCATGAATGATTCCATGGGACCTTTGCAGGCGGCCTCGGGTACTCCAACAACGCGTATTTTGTTTCTTCTTGATCGTGATTCCAGATCATCGCATTTCCCATGGGTCTGGTTGAGTTCAGCTTTCAATAATGTAATATTTCGGTCAGGTCGGTGTACCGCGTCTTAAACTGTACTTATCCTAAGTTCTGCTTCGTTGATTCGGCCAGTCTCCTTTTCCAACTTGGATTTTAAGGACCCAATGGTGGCCACTATGTCGTGTAGTTTGACATTAACAGCCATGAATCCAATTTGCATAGCTGTCAGTAACTGGTCATCTCGTGACTCAGAGTTCGAGGTGGCAGCATTCCCTGTTCGTTCCTGCATTGTCACTCTGGGGCCCGAGGCTCCATTGCTGGTGAATGAGTCATTTTCTTCCCTGCTCCTTTGGTCATATTGCTCCGTTTGCTTCCTCGCGGTTACCGCTACATAGTCAGAGCGAGTGTGTGCTGGCTCTTTGCGCCAAAAGATCTTCAATAGTATCAGGATCTCACAGCAGGGTGTTTTGGTAAATTCAGAGTTCCTGTTACGAGCGGTCGCGGCTGTAGGCTGCGGACCTGGTCACTATGGCAATGGTGGCGGAGTCGCTCTCCTGTTGGGTTATCCTCACTCAAGATGGCTCCGATAGAGCGAGGCACCGCTCTAGGTATCCAGGCTGATTCCCAGGAAGACACTCCTCCTTCCTACCCGGAAGAAGTACTTCAGACTTTGTCTCCTGCATCGCCACGTGTTGCTACTGTTTATTGCAGCAATGCTCCGTAAATTCGGACTTAGGTTTCCTTTTCACTAAGTACTAATATTACCAGCCTTACCTTCCTTGTCAACTTCTTTTGTCCATTCAGGATCTCTCAATTCTCCCTCAGATTCCCCGTGGAGGTTTCTTCCAACCAAATCAGTTCGGGCGATCGATGTGTCTGTGCTCATGTAGGTTTTCTTTCTTGACGTGTCTTTCTGACTGCTTAGTGCGGTGTGATTCGGAAAGTAACTTCTTGCTCTTACAGCAGCCAACCAACGATCTGCTTGCCACGGAACTACAGTCTCCAGCCATCCACAAAGTCAGCACTCTTTGCATCCTCCCACGCTCCATCTCCACTCCAGCTTGAACCGGGATACCAGTAACAATGCTCTCTAGCTACAGACCTTTTCTTTCCCCCCACAAGGGTTTCCCTGGGTCTTTCTCTCTGTGCCCGTCATTCTCGGCATAGCGAGGGAGATTCAGGTGAGCTTTTCACTCACCTTATCGCACCGAAGAACAGGTCAGTGATTTTTATTTCAGTTGTATTCGGGTTGCAACTGTGTGGGCTTGAGAGTTTCAAAGGTGCTACTAAACTATAATATTCGAAGAATTTGTATTGAAAACTTATTACAGTCATATCAGATAGCAATGCCAGAAAGGAGATTCTGAGAACATTATAGTGTGGGTGCATTAGGGTCTACATGGAGGCAGCTCAGGTTTAACTGAATCTCAATAGGCCATTATCATGGAGCTTATCACCTTATCCGAATCAAATCTGGAGATGAATGGAAGACAGCCTTTAGAACTCCCTTTGGCCATTTCCAATACAACGTCATGCCCTTTGGCCTAGCAAATGCACCTGCGGTATTCCAACGGTTTATGGATCACATCTTCGCAGACATAGCATTACATTATGTAATAATCTACCTTGATGACATTTTGAGTTTTTCATCCTCATGGACTGATCACGTGTCTCATGTGAAAGAAGTGTAAAGACGACTTCGAGATAATCATCTGTTCTGTAAATTGGAAAAATGTGAGTTTCATAAGAGTGTCACCTATCTTGGTTATATTCTGTCCGAGCAAGGCATTTCTATAGATCCTGCTAAGGTAGATGCAATCACAGAATGGCCAGCACCCAGATTGATCAAGGAGATACAAAGATTTCTTGGATTTGCTCATTTTTACCGCAGATTCATCTTTCATTTTTCCTCTTCGATCCAGCCATTAACATTTCTCCTAAAGAAGGGAACATTTCGTTGTACGACAGATACACAAGATGCCTTTGATAAGCTTAAAACACTTTTTACGAAAGCACCCATTTTGGTCACGCCAGATCAACAGCGCAGATTTATCATTGAATCAGATGCTTCTGATCGGGCATTGGGTGCAGTTCTTCAACCGGACTCACAGAACTTCGAACGACCGGTGGCATATCCATCTAAAACCCTCTCTCCCGCGGAAATTAATTATACTGTTTTGGAAAAGGAACTGCTAGCCATAAAGCGAGCCTTCGAGGAATGGCGTCACCTACTCCTCGGAGCCCAATTCCCAATTGAAGTTAGAACGAACCATCATAACCTACGTTCTCTTCAATACGCCCAGACAAGTAACAGTAGACAAGCCAGATGGGCTAATTTTTTTCCCCCTTTCGGATAACATTTACATTTATTCCCGGTAAATCTAACCACAAAGCAGATGCCTTGTCCAAAAGGGATTCAGGAGCACGTTCACCTTTTCAGTCGGAACAAATCTTGCCCAAGGCACTATTTGTGTCCGTGGTTCACCACTTTCTACAACAATTAGAGGCTAAGACCAAGGATTGGGAAACCTCACAGCCTGCATTACTCTCCCAGTAGGGGCGGATCCGAGACAGTGGCCTATTATTCAAAGATACAACAGTGTTCATTCCTGAAGGCACTCTACGGCAGGAGGTATTGAGACTATGTCACAATTCTAGAGCAGCAGGACATAGAGGAGTGACTAATACCATTTAATTAATACGGAGACACTTGTGGTGGCCCAATCTCTGCCAAGACATCCAAGAGTATGTCTCCTCGTGTCCTACCTGCCTCCAGACCAAGACACCTCGACAACATCCGGTAGGGCAATTGGTTCAAATGCCAATACCAACAAGGCCCTGGCAGATAATTTCTACAGATTTTATAGTTGATTTGCCAGAATCAGAAGGATGTAATAACATAATGGTTACCATTGACACATTGACTAGGATGGCACATTTCATCCCTCTTCCTGCTATCCCCTCAGCTTCCCTCATGGCAAGAGTTTTTCTGGCTTGAATCTTTTCCCTCCATGGCTTACCTGATACCATCATCTCGGATAGGGGCCCCCAATACACCTCAAAATACTGGAAACATCTTTGCGACATCCTGGGAGTTTCCTGAGCCTTAAGCTCAGGCTACCATCCGCCAACCAACAGCCAGGCGCAACATCTTAATCAGACTTTGGAAGGCTATCTGAGATGTTACATATCAGCAACTCAAGACAACTGGAAAAACCAATTACCTCTAGCTGAATTTGCACATTCATCTACCAAATCTAATCCTTTTTATCGCACCTATGGGTTTCACCTTTTGGTGTTTCCCACTGCATTCCCACGTTCAATTCCCTTGCCACATCTTGACAATATGGTGGATTCTATTCAACAGGGTCATAGGAAGGCCCAGGAAGCCCTACAAGAGGCTCAGGTCAGGTCCAAGAGACTGGCCAATCATCATCGGTCTCCAGCCCCCTCAATCCACATAGGAGACAGGGTGTGGTTGGCAAGTAAATACCTTCCCAGAAGACATGTCCCTTCCAACGGTCCCCGAGAGTTTTCTTCCATTTCCAGTAATTGCATTCAGGGGTACCGCTGCTTTCAAATTGCAGCTGTCTGAATCCTGGAAGCGCATCCATCCCACCTTCCATGTTTCACAATTAAAGCCTGACGTCAGAAGCCGTTTTCATCCATCTCGTGCTGGATTGCCTCCTCCAGTAATGACAACCGCTGGACCTGAATATGAGGTATCGACCATCTGCGATTCCAGATATTGGAGAGGGGGTCCTTCAATTCCTTGTGGATTGGAAGGGTTATTCGCAGGCGGAGAGGTCCTGGGAGCCGGCCTCTGCGGTTCATGCTCCTCACATGATCCGCTCTTTTTATTTATTTATATGTTCACAGCCAAAAATGGCTTTACATATACAGACAGATTAAAACACAAAATCACACAATCCACAATTTTTTCCTACAAAAATATCCTCTGATAGATCCTTTAAAATTGTTAAAACTAGTTCATAAAATTTCATCATGTGGTATAACAAGTTAATATTGTTTCCTTCCATCAGTCTTTTCCAAATAATTTCGACATCCTCAATTAGACTGGAATTCTTATAGCGTAAAAGATACTTTTCACGAAGGAATGCAAGACTCTCACAGTAACATAGCAAGTGTTTGGCAGTTTCAATTTGTAACATACCACATAATCTACAAAACCTTGTATTTCTCTCAAATCCCAATTTAGCACCTAGGATTTCCATCGCGTCACAGTGGTTAAATTTGAACATAAAATACTGTCTCACAGTTGCTGCTGTGGGAAAGGCATATAGATATTTGGGTTTCACAGTTGCTAGCGACCAATGTTATAAGAATAGACCACTTGTAGATTTTGTGGACAGGGTAATCATGTCACGCTCCTTTACATTGCTATATATTACTCCTTGTAGTAGTTATTTAATCTTAACTTGCTTTAGGAGTAGCCAACTCTTTGCATTGACAGTCGCCCATTTCACATATACTGCATGTAATCTACTTAAAGATGAACATTTTTTTGTGACCCTCCTTGATAAATATATTCATCAGTTCGACCACAAAAGTACTAGTAGATAACATGCTTAATTTTGCGTATAACATTGCTGATTTGTATTCTAATATATCTTTTGCATATCTTTTTACCAATGCCACTCGGATAAACCGGGTTTTGCCTCCCTTTGGAGGGGGCATACTGTCACGAGCGGTTGCGGCTATGGGCCGCGGACCTGGTCACTATGGCAACGGTGGCGGCGTTGTTCTCCTGTTGGGTTATCCTCACTCAAGATGGTGCCGGTAGAGCGAGGCACCGCTCTAGGTATCCAGGCTGATTCCCAGGTAGACACTCCTCCTTCCTTCCCGGGAGAAGTACTTCAGACTTTGTCTCCTGCATCGCTGCGAGTTGCTACTGTTTATTGCAGCTATGCTCCGTAGGTTTGGACTTAGGTTTCCTTTTCACTAACTACTAATATTACCAACCTTACCTTCCCAGTCAACTTCGCTTGTCCATTTCAGGATCTCTCGCTTCCCTCTCGGATTCCCCACTGAGGTTTCTTCCAACCAAATCAGTTTGGGTGATCAATGTGTCTGTGCTCATGTAGGTTTTCTTTCTTGACGTGTCTTTCTGACTGCTTAGCGCGGTGTGATTCGGAAAGTAACTTCTTGCTCTTACAGCAGCAAACCAACGATCCGCTTGCCACGGAACTACAGTTCCCAGTTCACCTCGCAAATTCCACAAAGAACCTTCCACAGCTGCCCAGAGAGAGCAGCAATTCCCGGGTTATATCAGTACGTTTAGAACAGAACCCTTTCCCTTCTCATTCTCCTTTTTACCATCCTCTTACTTATCTCTCATCCTTCTGTCTTTCATTAAAGGTCACTCACTTAGCAGACAGAGCGGGTCTTCTACTCCTTCCTTCTGTCTTCAAGTATCTTTAAGAGGTACGCCTTCTGATCTAAGCCCATCTCTCTTCTGTCAAGTATTGCTCTAACTGTCGTGCCTCTTCTACAGCCTCCTGCCATCCCCAGAGTCAGCACTCTTTGCGTGCTCCCACGCTCCATCTCCACTCCAGCTTCAACCTGGACACCAATAACAATGCTCTCTAGCTACACAGTTTTTTTATCTGCCACAGGGGTTTCCATGGGTCTTTCGGTCTGCGCCTTTCATTCTCGGCATAGCGAGGGAGACTAGGGTGAGCTTTCCACTCACCTTATCGCACCGAAGAACAGGTCAGTGATTTTTATTTTGGTTGTATTCGGGTTGCAACTGTGTGGGCTCGAGAGTTTCAAAGGTGCTCCTAAAATATAATAGTTGAAGAATTTGTATTGAAAACATATTACAGTAATATCAGTTCCTCCGACGAGCCCTGCTACTGGTGGGCCGAGGTGAAGCCTCAAGAGTTTTGAAAATCCATTGGGTATTTCCAGCAAGAACAGGCAGGCCTAGAGCATCCACTCAGTCCCAATAATAGTCTCCAATGTTTGCCTAGCACATGAGAGGGTTAGAATTCTGGTCGTCACAGCTCATCAATGTTATGGGGCAATATTGCAATCGCATGCAAACAAACTGTGGAGATCTCACACTGCCCTGTATCAGTAGTCAGGAGTACTCGCAGTACTCCCCATTCCTGTGCCCTTATCTCGCCAACTGGGGACCTATGGGCTCGTGGTCCTGTGGGCTGGGTCCTACGTAGATGGACAGGGGAATAGGCCAGGTCCTGTTCAAACTCTGCAAATGCAGTCCTTTCTCGTGCAGCAGCTTCATTGTCAGCTTGGCGCTGTCAGTTGATTCCCTTGGATTTTGTACTTGTGTGCGAATTTCCCTAGATCACATGAGGTTCGGCAGCACTATACCGTGGCCTCTGCTGGTAGGCACGCATGTGCTGCAGTTCGTATGGCTCCTGCCCTTGCTCCCAATATCCGTAATACATCTTGTTTGTTGCTTTCGCTTCAGGGTGGCGAGCCGGCAGCTCGCCCAGGGATGTGTCAGGGCGTGGGGTTCACAGCATGGGCGGGTCTGCATGCGGGCATCCTCCGGCCAACAGCTCTGACCCACCGCTTCAGCCTGTCTCTCGGTCTCTGCATCAATCACACCTCACAAGGCGAGCGGGTTAAGCAGACCGCACAGTCGCTCAGCCCCTCCGCCACTCAGGTCTCTGCAGTGTCAGGCCCAAGTGGCAGGTCCTCCCAGTCTCACAGATTTGCTCATCAGATTCTGAACAGCCGTCCGCCCATTAGAGTTTCAGGGGTCCGATTCACCCCTTCTGCTTCACCAATCAAGCAGATATTTACACACCGGGTGGTAGATTTCTTGTGATTAAGGATTCTGCCTGGGTGGAGCTAGCTTCTAGGCTGCCATTTCTCCTGCTGCTCAACCGTGCCCCTTATCTTTGAATTATTGTTGAGTATTGTCTAGTAGTTTTGAGTATTTTGAAGCATAGTAGGGAAAGGATCAGAGGTCAGATAGCAAAGCGAGTCGAGCGCTCGCTTTGACATCCATGCAGAGCCTGCCGATGCAGGTTCGAATCCCGGCAGGGCCAAACTCAGCCTTTCATCCTTCCAAGGTCGATAAATGAGCACCACACACTGTGGTAAATAAGCAGCGCTCAGATGCATGAGGGTTTGTAGCGCTATATAAATGCACAAAAAAAAATATGTCACTTTTGTGCTTAGGGAACATTCCGTCTTGAGGTAGAAGGTTCTGGTGAATAATCTAGACTATTGACTTAAGGGTACAGATGACAGAAGTTGTGTGAATATTGGATTCCCTGTGAATTGGGCGTTTTAGCTTGGGTCATGGGTGATGGTATCCCTGTGTAAAGGCTTAGCAAACTGAGCTAGCCTAGATTGTGGAAGGTGTTCTTCTAGTTAAGTAGTGCAGAAGGGTTTTATCTACAAGGTGACGCTGTAAGTACAGATCGAACACAATAAATATTGGTATCCTCTGTTAGGAGGCAGGAAGATAGCTGTGGGTTCATGTTGGGGTTGTGTAAATGTGTGTGTAATGGGACATTAGCATTGTACGTGAGTTCTAGCACTCCCTTGTATAGTTAAGTGGTGACATCACCCATCAGGTCGTGCATAGGACTCAGAGAGAATGAGGAGTTACAGAAGTTGGTGTTGAGAAACTTAAAATTGACATAGGAGGCTGTTCAGTGGCAGTGTGCGAAAGGCACATGCGCAAGATTGGTGGGTGTGCCAGATGAGGCAGAGAGTTGTAGAAAGGCGTTGCACAGAGCACGCCGGACAGGTTGTTTAGGATCCAAAGAGGATTGGGAAGAATTGTTGAGAAATGGCATTTGTGAAAAAAAAATCTGAAAGTAGTCATTGTGTTTGTATCGTAACTGGAGTATCAAAAGCCTCGACTTGAAGTTAAGTATAAAAGCAAGTTATCAAGCGAAGTGCAGGGGGGATACGCCCCCACAACACCTATGTAAGGCCCTTCCCTGATAGAAGGACAATATTTGTAAATATAGCACTTAATGGACGAAAAACACAGAGGGTAAACTGATTAAGCCATGGCCACAAGGCAGAATTTTCTCCAAAAATGTGCAGCAACCATTACAGACACACATACAAGACAATTATAAGGTGAAGAAGTTGGCCAATCATATGGCAATATTCAAACTCTGGAAAACATTCCATTAGTACGAAGGGTAAATAGCGAGGCGTCAATGGATGCTGAGCCAGCAGGAGACACTTGGTGCAGCACCCACGGCCCCCACTCCCCCACCTCCTCCTGAGCACGAAAAAGAAGGGGCTGGTGCAGAAGTGCAGGGGCTATACCCTACACAGAAGCTAAAGGCAGTGGAGGGGATACACAAATTCAACATTCCAGCCTCCACCATACACCAAGGAGGAGGGGCAGAAAGTCTTCAGACAGACAGAGGGTGGGAGAGGAGCATGCAGAGAGACCCAGACGAACAATAAGGAGGGGCTAGACGGCATAGCACTGAACAAATGGGTGGGAGGGCAGATACTTCTGAAATTGGATGGGAAGACAGCGGGAAAATCAGCAGGGGCAAGTAAAGAAATGGGAAGTCACAAAGGGAGCAGCGAAGCGGAAGACTGGGAAGAGAAAATGGAAGAAGTAGAAAGAAAAGAGAAGGAAGAGGAGGGACTTGGAAGGATGCAAAGAGACACGCAAAGGGAAGAAGAGAAGGAGTGGGGGCAGTGGGAGATGAGGAGGAGGGAACTCGAAAAGTTAAGAGGCAAAGGGAGGAAGACGAGAAGGAAATGTAAGTTTTAGTAACAAGGGAACAGAGAAAGTGGGAAAAAGAGCGGCTCGTAAGAGCGCAAACGCAAGGAGGAGGAGGAGGGGCACGCAGTAAGAGACATATGGGCAAAGCGGGGAATGGGCATGATAGATGATAAATTGGGAAGAGGTAGGTGAATGGAGCAAGACAGCGGCACCATACAGAACAGGACTGCCACGCCATCGGACAGGACAAACGTGGGATCCTCCGGAAGAAGGGGTAGTGGGAACTCGATCGGTGGGGAGAAGCACATATAGAAGCATGACATGGGAAGAAAGGGCACAGGGGGATCCAGAGGTGACAAGGATGATAGATCATGACAGTCCAATTACGACAGTATAGAGAAGCATTCTGCAGTATGGATGACCTAATCCCATATGTGCAGAGGCTTAGGAACCTTCCCGGACGAAGGAAGGGAGAGCAGGCAAAGGCATGTACTGACATTAAAGATGCTGAGAGACCAGATAGGCAGATCAGGCTGACACGAGGGGTTGATGGGGAGATCGAGTTTACACAGGTGCCCCTACTGGAAAAGAGAGACCTCATTACATACCATGGAAACATATAGACCAGGAAAACTTGAGATGTAGGCTACCCTCCTTATCTGTGGGGGCAGGGAAATGGCTATACGAGATGGACAGGATGACAATGGGACAGAGATTAGCAGTGGGAAACGTAAAGGGGCTACTAGTGGCAATCCTCCGGGAAGCTGCTGATGACGTAGGAGAAGGGTGGGCTACCGAGGATTAACCACCCAGGATACTGCATACAATGGCACGCCATTTGCTAACTGCTGAGCGGCTGTATGGCAAGCTCTACGGACGCAGTACCCAGACATGTCAGACATTAGTGCAATAATGGTATGCAAAATGGGAGAAGACGAAGACCCATTACATTATATTCAATAATTCAAGAGTTTTGGCGCCTTGAAATGCGAGAACCTTGGGACAAAACTGTGACAGCATTGTATCATACTATGCCTGGGGCTACCAGATCAGATGCAAAGGCAACTAAAGAAGTTGGTGGGGATGGAAGCAAAGTCTTTGTCAGAAATATAAGTCACGATAGTACATTACTGTAGGTTAATGCAAGAGAACGCGAGGAAAAAGAACAAGGAAAGAAAGCAGGCGGAGAAGAAGTTAGTACATAGGAAGCTGTAGCCATGGAAGGGGCAGTATTAACGAGCAACAGAGGACAAGGGGCAACAGACGCAGTACGCACCACTGCCCGCCATAGGTGAGTTCATGGGGCGGGTGATGCGCAGCATGGGTTCCGAGGAAGAGGGGGACGTGGGTATGGGATTTAGATGCAGCAGAACCAATGGGGATTCCGAGGGGGTTTCAGGGATATGGGCAGCAAACACAGCAGGGCCCAGAGGGGTTTTCTGGGGTTCCAGAGGCAGGCAAAAGAACCACTCCAGTGTTGGGCGTACGGACAGATAGGGCATATCTTGAGGGTGTGCAGAAGCAGGGGAGGTGTGCAACAGAATGGGGGGAATGCAATACCAGCCAACATACAAGGGAGAACAGAACGAGTATTACACTCAGGATCAGACACAACAAGAACAGACACCGAACACATACCCGCAGACATACCAGTTCATGACACAGGCACCAAAAATGCAAGCGCCTATGCAACAGTATTCACAGGCAACACAGATGCAGAGTAACACACAGCACGCATACACTGCACAGCAAATATTGCAGATGCATAACAGCACACAACCAAATGACAGGACAGTGGCACGCACTGACTCCAAGGCAACGACTCCCATTAGGACACTAAGGGGGGTCTCTGTAGTGGGGGCAAACCATTCCTTGGGAACGGGATGGCATTATACCCTCAATAGGACAGCCCACAAATGGACTTGACGTGTTTCATCCTATCAATTACACCAAACCCTGCAGAGTAACCAAGTACAGGAATGACAATAGGTGACAAGACTTTTTCCTTTTCCTTTCTTGTAGACACAGGGGCGACTAAATCCCGCATCTGGGAAGCTAAATATAGTATGTCAGGCGATGCCATGAATTCTCTGGGGTGACAGAAGTGGTTCCTTTTACAGAGATATTGCACTTTCTATAGGGGAGCACAATCCATCTTTGCCCCTACTTTATTCTCGACAGACACCTGTAACTATACTGGGGAAGAGACACCATGAGCAGACTCAACAGGACCATTTTATTCACTGATAAGGGGATAGTGTGTTCCACACCAGGCATGCACCTTCTAAATGTGAGGGAAATCATTCAAGCATATTGTGGAAAAAGGTTACGGGGGGGTGCCAGTAGACGTGGAATTGTTTCAGTATGGGACAGAAATAAAAGCATTGCTTGCAGGGATCCATTGGAAAATGTTGCCCCTTCCAAATGAGTACTTATTCAGACCAGAGATACCATTAGACGAGAAGGAAGGGACAGTAGTGCCACTAGAATTAGAGGCAGTAATAGTGGGGATGACTGGATAGCAGTGCATGGGACAAACAACACAGGCTGACCATGACCAGCAGTGATCGCCACAGCAGAAGCATACAGGTTGACTACTGTTACAGACAAACTATTCAAGGATAACAGATCAGACCACGAGATGGTGTTCAAAATGAGCATCACATATTGGGTGAAGATACATTACAGGGAGGTATCACAGAGAATGGTGATGTCGCTGAAAGCACTGCTGACCTTTCTCAAGGAGGAGGATATGGCAAAGGTGCACCCAGAATCTTATGGACCACAAGTCCCTATGATGTGGGCCTGTTAGAGAGAATTCTCAAGAATGTGCTAATTTCCCTTACCTTTTGAGACCCCCAGCCACTTTGCTGGATTTCTAGGATTTTAATTTTCACCTGGAAAGAGTGTGAACCTTTTTTCCCACTCTTTCATGTATTTATAACGTGTGTTTTACTTTTCTGTTCTTTGGCTATGGAGTTTTTAGACAAACTCCATAGGCATAATCTTTTTCTTGTGTGTCACACAGCACCTTCAGTGCAGTGGCACAGGTGTATCTTTCAGACTCCCCAAAGTTTAAATACCTTCTCTGGGACTGACGACCGTCTCCCACAGCATGTGAAGTTAAATTGACTTTACTAGTCCTTTTAAATTCATAGCCGCAGCACATACTATCTTCCTATAGTGTGTTGGAGGGGTTGCCTAGCATCCTCTGTATCTAAACACTCATGTAACAGTCAAATGTTACCTTTTCCTCTTGAAATGGCTGGTGGCAGTAGTTTTAGAACGAACTACCATAATTTTTCCCTGAGTGCGAACACCGGTAGCTAAAAATCAGGTCAGCTGTGTTTTTCAATATGGCACCCATAACCCCTCTGTAAAAACAGACTCTGGTCATCTTTTTTCGCCGTTTAAATGTCCTTCTTGTGTTTACCTCTGTGCGCCAAACCAAGTATGGTCCCTTTGTCCAATTCCCTTTGGCGGGCTTCAGTGCTGAAGCCTTCTTCTGCCGCCTGAGTGTCTGGGGTGGACAGGATGTGAGGGAGGTGCCCTAAACTCCCTGTGCTTAGCCTCCTACAAAAACTGAATGCACTCTGGCTCGATTGGCTGGCTGAATTTCCGGCAAGGACAGCTACCTTGCTGGGTGAGTGGCAGCTAGGCTGGAATGAATGGGAGAAAACTGTTTAAAAGCAGGTCTCTGGGACTTGAAAGGCAGAGTCGACCACTGGAATGAAAGAACCGAAGACAAACTGAAGGAAGAGGACTGCTGCAACTCCTGGACCGTTGGTTTGTCCAGTGAAGCCCTGCTGCAGGTCCGAATTGCCTGAAACTCCATCGACAGAGAAGCTCTTCCAAGGACGGCTTCTTCCCTTAGCTGGTGGGAACAACCAACTCGTAAGCCGCCTGGACACTGTATCCATACTGGTCGAATTTTCTTCAGAGTACTGTAGAAAACCGGATAGCCAGTGAGGATACCAGTTTGTGGGCTTTAAGGCACTCGCACCTCAAACCGACACTTAGCCAAGCTTGTGGCCTCTGCACCTGGGCAGTGCAGGACCCTCCCGACATCCTCCTTGTCCCCACGACTGAAGTTCAGGAACAGCGAGATATGCAGGAACAACTGTCTCAGCTACAGCTTTTCTTCATACCCAAGGTACTGTGCAAATGTGGTGTGGAAATCGTTTCTGCTGCGGTGAAAGCTTGTGAAGCTTTCCCAACTTTGGGGCCTTGTTCGCTCCTAAACCGACATATAACTTTCTGGCAAACTACTTCCTCGAACATTGGCAAAGACTTAACCATTTACTACCAGAACTATACTATCCTATCCAAGACTCTGAACCATTGACTTTGGCGAAGGCCTGTTGAATTGCTTTGCAAAGGTAGCGGGCGCCCCTCTCTCGAGAGAACAGACTTGATAACCTGTTCAGTGGTTATTAACCACTTGAGAGTTCGCAGCCACTGCTTTTACTCACTGTGCCTTTCACAGATGGGAAATATCCATTTGCATATCAGTCTTTGTCCTGCCCAGGGGCAGTCCAGCACCGAAATGCAATGGCAATTCCAACCTGAACGGGAGTACCACCAGCAACCCCATACACGTGTTTCACCCTTGTTGGGGATCATCAGTGAGGTGAAGCTGATGCCTCTCTAAGCACAGTGAGAGGGAGACCACGTCTGGTTGCCCCCAGGAGACCTAGGGTTACCAATCCCAGGTTCCTTGAAAAATAGTTTTGCAAAGGTAGCGGGCGCCCCTCTCTCGAAAGAACAGACTTGATAACCTGTTCAGTGGTTATTAACCACTTGAGAGTTCGCAGCCACTGCTTTTACTCACTGTGCCTTTCACAGATGGGAAATATCCATTTGCATATCAGCCTTTGTCCTGCCCATGGGCAGTCCAGCACCGAAATGCAATGGCAATTCCAACCTGAACGAGAGTACCACCAGCAACCCCATACACGTGTTTCACCCTTGTTGGGGATCATCAGTGAGGTGAAGCTGATGCCTCTCTAAGCACAGTCAGAGGGAGACCACGTCTGGTTGCCCCCAGGAGACCTAGGGTTACCAATCCCAGGTTCCTTGAAAAATAGTTTTGCAAAGGTAGCGGGCACCCCTCTCTCGAAAGAACAGACTTGATAACCTGTTCAGTGGTTATTAACCACTTGAGAGTTTGCAGCCACTGCTTTTACTCACTGTGCCTTTCACAGATGGGAAATATCCATTTGCATATCAGTCTTTGTCCTGCCCAGGGGCAGTCCAGCACCGAAATGCAATGGCAATTCCAACCTGAACGAGAGTACCACCAGCAACCCCATACACGTGTTTCACCCTTGTTGGGGATCATCAGTGAGGTGAAGCTGATGCCTCTCCAAGCACAGTCAGAGGGAGATCACGTCTGGTTGCCCCCAGGAGACCTAGGGTTACCAATCCCAGGTTCCTTGAAAAATAGTTTTGCAAAGGTAGCGGGCGCCCCTCTCTCCAAAGAACAGACTTGATAACCTGTTCAGTGGTTATTAACCACTTGAGAGTTCGCAGCCACTGCTTTTACTCACTGTGCCTTTCACAGATGGGAAATATCCATTTGCATATCAGTCTTTGTCCTGCCCAGGGGCAGTCCAGCACCGAAATGCAATGGCAATTCCAACCTGAACGAGAGTACCACCAGCAACCCCATACACGTGTTTCACCCTTGTTGGGGATCATCAGTGAGGTGAAGTTGATGCCTCTCTAAGCACAGTGAGAGGGAGACCACGTCTGGTTGCCCTCAGGAGACCTAGGGTTACCAATCCCAGGTTCCTTGAAAAATAGTTTTGCAAAGGTAGCGGGCGCCCCTCTCTCGAAAGAACAGACTTGATAACCTGTTCAGTGGTTATTAACCACTTGAGAGTTCGCAGCCACTGCTTTTACTCACTGTGCCTTTCACAGATGGGAAATATCCATTTGCATATCAGTCTTTGTCCTGCCCAGAGACTGATATGCAAATGGATATTTCCCATCTGTGAAAGGCACAGTGAGTAAAAGCAGTGGCTGCAAACTCTCAAGTGGTTAATAACCACTGAACAGGTTATCAGGCCTTGTTCTGTCGAGAGAGGGGCGCCCGCTACCTTTGCAAACTAAATTTCAAGGAACCTGGGATTGGTAACCCTAGGTCTCCTAGGGGCAACCAGACATGGTCTCCCTCTCACTGTGCTTAGAGAGGCATCAGCTTCACCTCACTGATGATCCCCAACAAGGGTGAAACAAGTGTATGGGGTTGCTGGTGGTACTCTCGTTCAGGTTGGAATTGCCATTGCATTTCGGTGCTGGACTGCCCCTGGGCAGGACAAAGACTGATATGCAAATGGATATTTCCCATCTGTGAAAGGCACAGTGAGTAAAAGCAGTGGCTGCAAACTCTCAAGTGGTTAATAACCACTGAACAGGTTATCAGGCCTTGTTCTGTCGAGAGAGGGGCGCCCGCTACCTTTGCAAACTAAATTTCAAGGAACCTGGGATTGGTAACCCTAGGTCTCCTGAGGGCAACCAGACGTGGTCCCCCTCTCACTGTGCTTAGAGAGGCATCAGCTTCACCTCACTGATGATCCCCAACAAGGGTGAAACACGTGTATGGGGTTGCTGGTGGTACTCTCGTTCAGGTTGGAATTGCCATTGCATTTCGGTGCTGGACTGCCCCTGGGCAGGACAAAGACTGATATGCAAATGGATATTTCCCATCTGTGAAAGGCACAGTGAGTAAAAGCAGTGGCTGCGAACTCTCAAGTGGTTAATAACCACTGAACAGGTTATCAGGCCTTGTTCTGTCGAGCTGGGGGCGCCCGCTACCTTTGCAAACTGTTGAATTGCTGGTTGTAATGAACTGAAACTATTTGCCCTGCCTATTAAAGTAATTGTGCTTTAACTTCTTTTAACCTTGTCTTTTTACCCCTTTTGAAAGTAACTGAAGTGCCATTTTGCTCCCAGTTCAGGGGAGCTTAACTTGTTTGGAAACTTATTGGTTGTGTACTGTAGTATATTAGTGTGTGATATTGAGCTGCTTTCTTGCTAGTGGAATGTTTTCCAAATGATTGTGTAAATAAATGTATATTCTTTTACCAAGAAACCTTGAATAGTGTTTGTTTGAACTACTGTGATTGCAAGTCATTTGTTTAACATTTTGTACTGCTCACATTACTCTTGAGATAAGTCTGGCTGCTCAGCCACGGCTACCACATAACTGTGTAGTACAGGCTTGTACCAAAGGTGAGATTGTGCTTACACCTGTAGTCCTAATTGTGTGTAGTGTTCCCAAAGGGTACAGCATGTAATTCTGCCTAACACAGGCTTCTGAAGTGGATAGGAGCAGTGAAAAAAGTCAGGAGCAATTTTACCACGAGTTAAGCAATACCCACTTTCAAGAGAGGCAGACAAAGGTATTTATGAGACCATTGCAGCACCAGTGAAGCAGGGCATCCTAGTGCCATCGGCATCACCATTCAACACGGCTGTGTACCCTGTCCAAAAGGCGACAGCTGGGTCATGGCATTTCATACAGGACTTGCGGCCTCTTTACCATATTGTACAAGCACAATATCGGTTAGTTCTGAATCCGGTGACAATTCTGTGTAGCATCCCCATGGAAGCTGCCTACTTCACGGTCATTTATTTGAAGAATGGATTCTCCTCTATACCATTACACCCAGACTCACAGGACTTAATTTAATTTCTATATAGAAATAAGAAGTGTAAACATACAAGACTTCCTCAAGGATACTGTGAATCACCTTCCATATTCAACTGGGTACTCCAAATGGAATTGGGCAATGTACAGATGGAGAGTACGGTCCTACAGTACATAGATGACATTAACTTGCAGCAAGACAGAAGAACAGTGTAGAAATGACTCGGTACACATGCTCACAGTACTCGCAGAAAAGGGGTACAAAGTAGACAAAGCCAAGCTACAATATTGCCAGACAGAAGTATTATACATTGGACAGATGATATCCCAAAATGACAGACGAGTGACACTAGAGAGGGCAGAGGCAATACAAAGGACAGCAAAACCCACAACAGGTAGAGAGATGCAGCAGTTCTTAGGACTATGTCATTACTGCAGGGTGTGGGTATTAGATTACAGCACTTGCACTAGGCCCTTATTGAGTGTACTGAAGGAAGCACAAAGAGGGGGGATACACTACAATGGGAAACAGAAATGACAGGCATTTAATGAGCTTAAGGAAGCAATATGTACTAGCCCCAGTGTTAGGGATCCCAGATTATCAAAAGGAATTCTTCCTATTCTCACACTCCGATGGAGTTGTTATGACTGCAGTACAGAGACAGGACGAGCATGCGGCACAAGCCTCTAGCCTATTACAGAGGGAAATTAGACCCAGTAATGAGAGGGCCTTATCCATGCGAACATGAATTGGCTGCAGGAGCTTTTCCAGTCAACAAATCATCGAGTGGGATGCAGCAACACTCACTACGTGGAGCATGCTCTATTTGTAATACTGGAAAGACTGAAGAGAACTTTGAAAACACAGAGCATCAGGGTATGAGGTGTAACTATCAAACCCGGTTCTCAAGATGGTGAGATGCAGACTTGTCAACCCAACAACATTTCTCGCCAAAGTTTTACAGAAGGGTGACTATGCACACGACTGCACAGCAAACAGAATTTAGTGACACTTGCATGGTACAGGACGACGCACTTGTGGTGGGAGACGTGCACTATATTGAAGGTCTTAAACAATTGACCAACTGACTGGGGAACGACATACTGGGAGAGCAGTCGTGAGGCAGAGAGGACGAGATAAGCGAGGTAGTGACGAGTGCACGCCTGCATTTACATTACTCAGCACAAGCAGCAGAATTAGTGGCCTAAATATTGGCATTGGAGCACAGCAGGGAGAAGTGACAATTTATTCAGATTAAGCCTACGTGACAGCCACAATGCATTCTGTCATGTTGGATGAGGAGGGGCATCGGGTGTGCTGATGGGACACCGAAGCATGACAGAACTCCTATTGGGCAGATTGCTAGAGGTCATAGATCTCCCAGATCGTAACAATACTGAACTGCCAAGCACATACAAAATTGGAGAATCCCATCTCCAGGCGTAACAAAGCAGCAGACGCGCAAGCAAATTACACTGCCTATTACGGGGGCATTTTAGAAATGGAGGCCTTGTCTCACGCACGCGATTCGCAAGAACTATGATACTAAAAGAGGGGTATAACACATTACCAGTGATACAAATTATGGAGCTGCACCCAGGGAAGAAAAAGAGCTGTGTCTAAGGAGGGGATGTACAGTGCGTCCGCCAGATGCCCTATAGTGGCAAAACAATAAAGGGAAGGTGGTAATGCCACTTGCATTATCGCACACAGGACTGATACAACTACACTATTGTATTGATGTTTTATTTGAATCGCGCTCGTAAACTAGTATTTCAGAGTGCGACAATGCAAGGGGGAACAAGGGAGAATAAAAACAACCATCTTACTAGGCCCAGTGAGATTGAGAACGTGCAAGTGCATGGGAGAGGGGTAAGTGCAGGCTAGGAGGTGCTTGCTGCTCATATTGGCGAAACATGGTTCTGTCCTAACTTGGCGGAACACGTGGTTGAATTCATGACTAATTGTCTACTGTGTAAACAATATACTGCATGTCATACATTAAGGGTAGTGAAAGGAGCCATACCTCTCCCAGTGGGTCCCCTTCTAAAACCTGCACATCGACTATGTTAACATGATTCAAGTCTGCCAAGAATACCACTACATGATAGTGGTTTTATGTCCATTTTCCCATTGGATCGAGGCCGGTCCTTGTTCCCATCTTGATGCCCTTAGAGCAGCGAAATTCCTGGTCTGGGAAATATTCCCACAATGGGGCATGTGTGAGTTCCAGCGGTCTGACAATGCCCCTAACTTCGCCAACGAGATGTTTCAGCATATTACAACCTTGCAAAGAATCCAACATAAATTCTCCTGCGCGCATCACCCACAAGCAAATGGGATGTGTGAGCGCCTCAACGGCTTGCTCAAGGAGGCTATGACCAAAATGAAGAAGACCCCGAGTAAGAACTGGCACCCTTGCCTTCCCCTAGCCTTGCTCAAACTGAATAATAAGCCAGGGTCCGACCATCATTTAACCCCACATGAGGTGGTAATAGGACGGCGCATGCGACTTTGTCTGGCTCCTCCCACCAAGGCAATAAAGGATGCTGAGCATGTGGCTGATGTATTGGGTCAGGAAATGTACGAGTATACAACTTACTTGATTGCTAGTGCCTCTTATTTCTCACCAGCTACATAAACAGGAGAGGCCTGAAGCCGGAGAAGATGCGACGGCGTAGAGAAAGAGGACTTACTTAAGCAGCCACCTTTATACCCAGACAATAAGGTCCCCCTACAGAATTTTATCCGCAAGTGGGATGCCCCGCGGTTCACGGCACCGCACATCGTATAACTGGTAGCTGAGCAAGCAATAAAATTAGTTGGGAACAACGTTTGGAATCACCTCAGCCACATCAAGCTCTACAAAGCAGTGGCCACTCCTAGCACCGACATCAACAGGGCCAACGATCCTCAACAAGAAGAGCAAACAAACAATTCGGAATCAGCACTGCCAAGTAGAGGACCCCCCCATGGTTACTCGCTCACGGGAGGCAGAGTTAGGACAAGGACTTCCTACACATCTAGAGTGGTTGGTTTGTTATTTTTCTTTCTGCAAACATTTGTCGTGAAAGTGCAATTGTTTTTATTGCATTTCTTCCATACTCCCCACTGACCTCCCCCATCCTGAATCCTCCCAAGGCCAATTTGTCCAACTTCTTAAAAGATCCAACAGAACTCGAAGACGTCATCCTAATGTGTGTCTGTTTCTTCATAGCATATTTGGGCCAAGTTTACTCACAACTAGAAAGAGGAAACCCATCTGTCTTTGCAGTCCTCTGAGACACTAGAATTAAAGCTTTGTGGGAACAACTATTCATTTTTGCCATGGCTAACTACAAAATCTGCAGGGCTTGAATTAACACAATACTAATAGTAGAACACTCGTTTTTGCCCATTTCAGGCGGGCATCTTAAAGCTCAAGCTGCACCAGGATACAAGCAGCATAGGTAAAGAAGACGGTTATTTAAAGAATGCTCATCTTGTCTTGGCTCATATTTCCAAGTGGTGTTTTTGCTTTCATCTTTTGGTAAATATCCCTTGTCACTAGTGCTACCTCTGTATCCTCTACTAACCTCATCCCAACTCAAGCAGGTGGAACGACCATGCCAGGTGGACAGGGGAGCACTGTAAGCAAAGTAAGCCGAAGCAAGCGCATTGCTGATACAGACATAGGAGGGGTGGATCTATATCTCACTGACACTGCTCGAGTGTCTAACAATATGTGGTACAAGGACATGACCAAAGTATGATCTGATATTTTATTTATATTGCGCTCGTATACAGGTGTTTCAGAGCGTGAACAAAAAAATTGTAGGTAAATAAACCACTGGGGAGAGCTGCTAGGTCTGCTCAGTAATCCCCTATGCCATGAGTGCCTCCAGAATGTTCATAGCAACTGAAATACCATAAGCAAGAGCACAATGCCTTATGTACCTATCCATGGTTACCACCAAGGAAGATCCCGATGGAAAACAGCAACATTGAGATGATTATCAAGGCAACATTCCCCTATGAAGACAGTTATATAAAGACTCTTGACATGATGAACAAATATTGGCAATTAGACTAGGCTATACAATGCATAACTGACAGCCCACAGAAAGGAGAGACAAAAACAATAACATGAAGGAATTGCCCTGCCTGAGAGGGGTGGGGGGAGTTAAAGGAAATAGGAGGAGAACCAGGATGTTCGGAAAGACCACAAATGCTTGTGTATGTCCAAGTACCCACAGAAGAAGGATGGAAGGGGGGAGTAGTAGGAAGTAAAGCAAACACCATAGTACGATCCCCGGTAAACAGTGCAAAGAGAAAATGACAAGTGCCTGAAAGATTGGGATGCGAGCACCAAGTTACTGACCTGGGTGGACAATTAAGCTGGACCGATGCCCATAATACCACTGAAGAAACCAGCAATATATTATCAGAATGATGGTGCAGTAAAGGTTGGAGGAAACAGAGTGTAAGTACACAGAAAAGAATCCAGCAATTAAGGTTGGCATGGCAGTATTAATGGATCACTATTGGGCGTGCAGATCCAAGGCATGTGAGAAGCTGCCACCCAACTGGGGAGGTGTTTGCTCATTGGTGTACATCAATATGCCAGCACTGGTGGTGCCCAAGACGGATGTGAAGATAGAAGACTTCCCCAAGATGGATACTAACAAAAGAAAAAAAAGGTCAATAGAATTGGAAGAAAAGGGAAGAAAGAAACTGTCAGTAGCAGGGAGTAGAGTGAAAAGAGAACTATTTTGCATCAGAATGATCACTAAACAATGTACCACCTGAGCACAAGTTGTTCAGTAGGACAGGGATGTTTTTCACGTCAGTAGTTCCAGCTGTACAGACATATACAAATGTGAAATGGTTGCAGATAACAAGATGGGCGCTTATTCAGATGATAAACTCTACAGTAAATGGCTTCAAAGCGATAAAAGAAGAGCTCCGAGCAGTAAAGTTGATGGCACTACAAAACAGATATGTTCACACAGCAATGGAAGGAGGAGTTTGCACAAAAATCAGGAGTGTCTGTTGCACGTTCGTGCCTGCAAATGACAGAGAATGGAACACTGACAGAAGCAGTGACAAGGTTATCAAAAATGTATGCCAAGATGGAGGAGGAAGCCAAGGGAGTAGGAAAAGACCAGAGCTGGTTGTCATACATATGGTTGTGGATGCCAACACGGTTAGCAATAGACAGAGTATTACTAGGTGTGCTAGTACTTGTGGGTCTGTGTGTGGTCAAGATCTGCATTACGCAATGTTGCAAAACTACTGAGAAGACAATAGGGATGAAAGTGTTAGTAGATGTGAACACGGAA
Organism: Ambystoma mexicanum; assembly: GCF_040938575.1. NCBI lineage: Eukaryota > Metazoa > Chordata > Amphibia > Caudata > Ambystomatidae > Ambystoma > Ambystoma mexicanum. The sequence continues at coordinate 626,358,241 of NC_090932.1, read as the reverse complement.
GAAGAAAAGGACAATAGAGTGGAAGAAATAACCTGAGGGCAAGGATAAGGAATCTCCACTATTCCCAACTGAGATGATAACGTTCGACAATCCCTTTGACAACAGATACTGGGGGAAATGGGTATGGTGCAACCCGGAAGAAGACTGCAGCTATATGACCTGGCGTTTCGATGACCATGCAAATTACTATGGATATCTTGGAGGAATAACGAAGATATGGCAACCAAAAGCAAGAGTGACTAAGTATGGCGGTTTGGTCGACATGTCGACTAGAGGGGGACTAAGAGTGCCCCTGGAATGCCCCTCCTGAACCCCATGAACATGACGGCCCGAAGAGTCACAAACACACAAAGCCACTCACTATTCGGACAGCCCCCAGGAGGGCCAGTGACATCAACGTATGCGGAAAGATATTCTCTCAGCCATTCAAACCTTGCCCAATCAATAGGCCTCATAACGAGTTTGCCGGTAAAATTTCAAAAATGCCGGTATGCCGTAGCCATCGATACCGGCATGTACCGTATGCATATACAAAGGCTGATTCCGTGCATTCAGTGCCGTACCAATAGGTATGCCGGTAACGGTAGCACCGGCATACCGGTAAAACAGCCCAAACCCACATAACAACACCATCGATGCCATTATCACCAACTCCTGCACGACAATCCGTAAACAACGGTACTGGCACCGAAAGTACCATCACACCGGAACGGGAAATGCACCGGTGGCCATCTTGAAAAACACAATGCATTGCAATCCTCCAAACACAGGAGTTGGCCACAGGAACTGCAAGTGAAGGAGCATCAAGTAACATGTCTGCAAACATGGGGCAACGTCCGACGCCGCAAACCAAGGTTCAGTGAGCCAGAACTTAACATGCTTGCTGACACCCTTGTGGAAAATGCAGACAAAGTCTTTGGAGTTGACCTGCGCAGGCCCGCACAGCTGAGCAAGACGGAAATATGGACTGAAGTCGACAAAAAAGTGTCAGCAGTGGGCACGACACAGAGGACTGTCGGAAACGATGGGATGACCTGCGCCTCAGAGTCTGCAACCTATTATCAGCCGAGCGCAGCTTGGCACAGACCACTGGAGGCTGACAATGTTCACCACTGAAACTGCACGCATGGGAGGAAAAATGTGCCTCCATCATGAACATGGACAGCATAGAGGGTGTTGGAGATGCTGAGCATGGTGCACCTACATCTGGAGATGCAGGTGATTGACCATGACCAACATCTCATGGCCATTATTTGTCCCCTCATTGCCAATAGTGCCTTGTGCATGACTGTCACCAGATACCTGCCGCCCTGTAAGACACCAACCAGACCCTTCAACAGAAACCTAATCCTACCATGAAGAATGTCAACAGGCACACACCACATGTCCCATGCAATGCAGACCGGCACACCATCAGCATGCGTCAACACAAATCACTGAGGCCAACATGGCCTCTGTGCCATGTGTCCACATGGCACAATCAACCCCAGTCCAAAATGCATGCACTATTGCCACCATTCACAAAGCCCCCCCTCCTGCAGACAACACATCAAAGACCCCCACCTACACAAGCATACCACTTCCCCCCTCACAGGCAGACCACACACATACACAATCCAGGGATGCATATGCATGACACCTTTCACAGAACCCAACAGCAACCCAAACAACATGCACATTCCAAACCGTGCACACATCAGGACGTACCAACACTGCTCTCCCCCACAATTGTGTGCCGCAGGATACGGGCCCCACCATGAGCACAAAGATGTACATGACATCAAATTGTACAAAGTGTGATGGCTATCACATGGAGGATGACAATAATAATGATCCCTGCATTGTTGCCCACAGGCACCTCATCAGACAGTGAGGGCGCGCTTGCTACTACACCTACCACCGCTGCACGTCGCCACAGTCAGAAGACCCCCAGGAGCCAGGAACCTGGTCGCAGCGACAGCAGACATGGTCCTCTGCCTCCACTTCACATCCCCCCAGCGACCCCCGCACACCTGCCAGCCTCAAGAAGGCGGCGATAACACCTGCAGGCAGGTGGCAGCAGCCGCACGGCCCAACATCAGTGGCAGACCCACCATGCTGCCCTAGTACACCAGGCATGAGGCAAGCACCACAAGAAGCTGAAGCAGCATCACCGCAAATGGACATTGCGGATCACCCACAATCACCATCACTGAGCATGCCTTCCAATCCCCTTTCGCCAAAACAAAGCATGCTCGAAATGGAGGATCCTGGTACACCCACACATACTCCAGACATGCAGAGTACATGGCATGCTGCAGCTGCACGCGGCAACGCGGATGCCACTGTTTCCAGAGATGATGTAAATGACCACCAGGAACCGGACCCTGTGTTCAGCCCACCACCCATGCCCCTTGGCAGAATACACCACATCCGTGACATTGAGGTCCACCTCACCTGGACCGAGCAGCGCCAGGAGCCGACGCATGCTCTACTGAACCGGTACATCACCGTGGCAGAACTAACGATGCAGACCATGCAGGACAACACCAGGAACACATCACGCATGCTAGGCCGGGCAACTGAGGCAGTTTATCAACTGGCCAGAAGGGTGCATGTGGGCAACAAGGTCATGTCCTCCATCGCTGAATCAATAAACCTCCTTGTAACTGCCATCGCAGAACAAAGGCACATCATTACACCTCCAGTAGGTTTTGCCAGCGTCACACCTTGCCCATCCACACATGGGAACCCTGTGCGGCGCTCAGTGAGGATAACACGTCAGATGGGGGCTCAACCACCTGCACCAAAGAGGGGGCGGAAGTAGGTCTTGGTCTACAGTGCGTGGTAAGGGGAATATGTTGGGAAAAGGGATGTTGGGGGAATGTTTGTTTTAAAATTGGACTTTGGGGTGCTGTCTGTGGGGTGGGTGGGTGCACATTTGTGTCACAGGGGAAGGGTGTGTTTGGGAATTGTTTGAGGGGCTTTTGGTGTTGGTAGTTCAACCTATTACGATTGGACAGATGTGCATGTTCAATCCGTCTCATAATGTACATAGTTAACTTTACAATAATACACTTGTGTTGCAAAAAAATCAGTTGTCTGGCCATTTTTTCAGGAGTGTTTAAGTATTCAAAGTAACAGTGAACATCACCCGGTGTGACCCACATCCATTCCCATGTGTGATGAATTCATCAGAAATAATTTGCAACCAATGCTTGTCGTGCAGCCTGCCCATCATGGCCATGGTGATGCAGAGGGATCCCGGCATCCTCATCATCATCCTCCTGTGGCATCATGTCCATGTCCGGGGTCAGAGGTAAATTACGATGGATGCACATGTTGTGCAACATTGCACAAACCATCACAATACACTCCACCCTCTCGGGACCATAGATGAGGGCACCCCCAGACCTGCTCAAGCAGCGAAACCGACTCTTCAGTAGTCCAAATGTCTGTTCAATAGTCACGGGAGTCCTTGCATGCGGCAGATTGTATGCCTCTTCATGTTGGTTACGTGGACGCCTGATTGGGGTCATGTTGGCATGAGAAAGGGTAGCTGTGATCTTTTGACCAACATGGTTGTGACTATTGTGTTTTGCCAGGACTCACAGGGATTCCATTCGTGCAGTGTGCACCTGTACCCCAGGATGGTGCAATGATGCGATATGTAGACACGCCCAACATGGCCCACCCAGCAGGCAGGTTCCGAGTGCTGGCAACAACCCCCGCCCCCAATCATTACCCCACATGGCCCACCCAGCAGGCAGGTTCACCGTGCTGACAACAACCCCTCCTCCCCCCAATCATTACCCCACATGGCCCACTTAGCAGGCAGGTTCCCAGTGCTGGAAACAACCCCCTCCCCAATTATTACCCCACATAGCCCACCCAGCAGGCAGGTTCCCAGTGCTGGCAACACCCCCCCCCCTCTTCAATGCGTGTGCCACTGTGGTCAGACTCACCCAACAGCTATGTATGGGGTCCGGCATGTCGATCCATGTAGCGGGGCAGTGTCGAGTTCCGGAGCACCATTGCGTCATGTGTGGAGCCTGGGTAAATGGCACAGCAGTGTGTTATAATTTGGCTGGCATCACACACCATCTGGACGTTTAGCGAATGGTACTGCTTCCTATTGCGGTATACCACCTCAACGGCATGCCGCACCAATAGCTCAACATGTGTGCAGTCTATCGCACCAATTACGTTTGGCATGCCTGCTATCGCATGGAATGCGACTTTGGTAGCGTTTACCTCTGCTGCAGTTTGTGGCATGCTGATGTGATCATGTACATGTTTGAGTGCCTCAAATACCTGTATCAGCACAAGGGAGAAGCAGGGTTGTGATATCCCGTGCAGTTGGCCCAATGTATGCTGATAGGTTCCTGTTGCCAAAAAGTGGAGCGCACACACACACTACCTTCAGCAGGGGGGGATGGCTGTACGTATGTTGATGACACTCACAAGGTTGTTGTGTATGAGGCCCACTATTGCTGTGATGGTGTCCCTATCCAGCCGGTACAGGGTGCAGATTTGTGCTGGGGTTAGGGTAAATGGGCTCACACGTTGACGAAGGATTGCTGAGAGCCTGCAGGGCACAATGGCCTGCACATTGGGCATGTGCTGTGCCCTTCTCGACCTCCTTCTCCTGCGCATTTGTTGCATGGCCTGCCTCACTGCCTCCTCACAGAGTAGTTCCTGCATGTACTCCTGCTCCAGCAGAGCTAGTGGTAGCATGTTTGCTTTGGGAGGGGTGTGGTGGGTGGGTGGGTTGCCTTTATGCTGTGCCTGGTTTTCAATGGTGTCCACCTGTGCTAATTTTGTACACCTGTGGCAGGTTTCTGCTCACCTGATCCCTGTTAACGCCAGTCCCGCAATGCCAGTATCTAAGGGCATCATTTTTGGCCTTATTACCGGTATGTTCATGCCGGTATTTGCATGTCCGTCCACCTCGGAATGTGTACTGGTCTGCGGCATGCCAGTGTCGAAGGTGCAACAGGCGTCTGTCAGGGCTGTTACCGGCATCGAGGATGCCAGTCACGGAGGGGCCAGTGCCGATGACACCGCCCTCACGGGTCGTTATGATCCAGTCCGGTAAACAATGCCGTTATTTCCATACCTGCATCGACTTTACCGGACTGGCAGGCTTGTAATGAGGCCCAATGTCTTTATGGATACACGTGCTTCAACATTGGTCATGGACCCAAACGCCTGAATGGATGTGTTAGGCAGAATCCTGTGCAGTTCCCTTGGGGAACACTGCAAAAAGATTAAGACTACAGGAGTAAGCAGTAAACCCAAAACCAACGGAGTAGCAGCCTGCACCACCCAGATTTACCTGGTAGCTGTGGATGAGCAGTCAGACTTCTCTCAAGAAGAGTAGGGCAGTATGTAGAGTATACACAATAGGGCCAAAACACAGTAGAGCAAACAAACACTGAGCAGAGCTTTGTATAAAAAGTATATAATTATTTATTTAAAACACACTTTATGGCATATACTAGCACTCTCAATTAAAAGCAAGTTAAAACACAGTCAGGTAAAGTATACACACCTCCCTTCATAGCCATCAGACAAGTCAGGGTTAAAACACTACTATTTGTTAGAACAGACGTGAGCGCTTAACCAAGATGGCACCCTGATAATGTAGTAAAGGGAGAGAAAAAGGCAGAGTATAAAAATAAAAGAGTCCCCAACACTTAAGAGTTCAGAGCAAGGGGAGAAAGGCAGGTTATACTGTAGAGCCAAAGTTCATAGGCCAGGCCCACTTTAAATGGAGCAAAGCAAAATGTGCCCAGGATCACACGGTTTAAAGTGCACTAAAAGTATTTGCATAGTGTTCAAAAGAGGTTGGGGTGATGCAAAAGATATAGTTAGAAGGCCTGGAGTCAACCCAGTTTAGAAGCCAAGGATTTAAGGGTCAACTTTAGCAATCTATAGAAAGGGAGGCCAGGCAGGACACAGTACCTTAAAGAGAAAGGAAGCTCCAGCGGGGGCAGTTGTTCCTGGCAGTGGTTGAAGTTTGTGTTTCCGACCAGGGGAAGAGAAGATCTTGTCGAGGAGGGAACGGGGAGTCGTCGTACTGCACAGGGATGAAACCAGCCGCGGAGTTCCCGATTAAAAGGTGCAGTCCTTTTATTTGCGGTCAAAAGTGGTGAGCTTGGCTATCCGGCCGCCGGGGTGCTTGGCATGGGCGATTCGACCAAGAGATGTCTTTGGAAGGTGAAAAGGGCGAACTGGTTGATCCCACCAGCTCAGAGGAAGAAGACTCGTCCAGCAGAAGATCTTCTCTTGTCATCGGAAAAGTGGTGAGGTAGTTGCAGCAGGGCTTCACCGGTGGTGTCGTCGTTGCAGATGGCTCAGCTTCTTCCCTCTTCGGATTCTTAGGTCCTGTGGCGACTTCTGAAGTTCCAGTCCCAAAGGCCCTGCTTTTATGCAGAAAAAACCCCATTCATCAGCCTAGCTGTCAATCACAAATGCTAAGTGGTGAACTGGGCGGCTCACCACTGGGCCAATCAGAGTAGAGTGCGACTTGGGTTGCTAAGGCAACACAGTCCAGGGTGCCAATTCCCCCCTCCACCCTTCTTGTGGAACCCAGACAGAGTGCCACCAGTTGGAGGGCTTCTGTGGAGAAGCCCGCCAAAAAATGGAACAAAGGGCTCGACCTTGGTCAGAGTTACAGAGACGTACACAAACGCCATTTTAGAATAGAGTTCTGGCAAAAAGACTCAACCAGTGATTTAATATTAAATCAATAAACCGGCAGTATCTTTAACATTGCACCAAAAAGTGGTGCTTTTAAAATCAATGGGAAAATCCCATTGAGAATATTCTGGTGGAATATTTTGCGTGGTAACCACTGCCACCAGCCACAAACTCGACGAGGCGGGACGGGACAGTGGCCCCTCAAAAACAGACCCAGGGGTAATCGAATTACCCCTTGCCAGTACTTCCACAATATGATGGTTTGTACTGGTTCTGTTCACTTTTTTGGACTAGTAAAGCCAATGGCGACTTTACATGCCCTGGGAGACAGTAGTCAGTCCCAGGGTATGGATTCTATGTTTGGGGGTCACTGTGACACCCCTGTGGTACTGCACTGAGGGTGCTGTGTACCACACATACAGAAAAACAGATGATACCTTATGGAGTAAAAAGAAAACCCCATAGCCCATGTCTTGCCCACTCTTAGGCATACCTCAAATCATGCCTAAGAGTGGGAGTAAAAGAGTCTCACTCTTAGCAGGAGAAAGAAAAAAAATCCAGCAAAGCTGCAGGGGGACTCACTAGGTTTGGGAAATTAGCCTTATAAGAGAATTCTCCTTAACAGGATGGCATTGACTAATGCCTATAAACCAATGTGCTGATGTCATTAGTGACACCACATCATAGCAACGTTAGTCACAAAGTACACTTACAGCCATGCACTAAGGTATACAAACATACACTTGAACACACGAAGAACATGCGTACACAGTTCTGTAGAGGACAGCTACTTCTACATACTGTCAAAAGCTTTTATTATCTTCCTCATTAGCTAAGTGCAGAAACGCTGAACGCAAGGCAACAAAGTGATGCAGAGCAAGCTTGGAGATGCTTACGGCAACGCTATGGAACTACAGGATCAAAGAAGGAGCGTGGAAGGACCATATACGACTAATATATGGAACACATAGCATGGTATAGATATGTAGAACTCATAGTATAAGTATAATGAGGATTACATGGATGCCACAAGCCGCAGGTCGAGAGATGAGGGAAAGCAGAACCAGGATCCACAGAAAGCAGGCCAGGGCTCACAGCCAAGGTCAGAGATAAGCAACACATTCCAAACCTAAAACGACAAGGGGAACACTGCAGAAAAACAGAATAAATCCTCATAAACTACAGAACCCAAGAGCTTGATTTCGTGCTCCTCAACTACGTGATGCAGCAGAGCTAGACAATGGGTATTCACCCGCGGTGGGAAGACTAACGGTCTCAGCAACACCGAAATTAAGTGAAACATGGACATGTTAACAACTCTGCAACGTTGAGGGCGCTCTCACAGGCAAAAAGTGGTATTGCTAACAGATACACTGGGAACACAGTCGTTCTCATCACCTTTAAGAGGTGCACAGAGCGCTGAGAACAGAGCTGGGTCCCAGGCCTGGGGAGATCAGTTCCAGCCAATCAGGTAACAGACATCCAGGGGTGAATGGCAGGGCGCAAGGGCCAATGGTAATCCTGCGTCCCTGCAACAATGTAATAGATAGTTTTTTGGGGAAGGGGCAGGACAGCCATGCAAGGGTAAATCAATTAAGATCTAAAAGGGGTTATCCATAAAGGATACCACTCCAATCACCCAACCAAAAAGACCAATGGGTTTTTTGGGGAAAAGCCCATGTGACGCAATGGGACAACAAAACTGCCAGACACAGGCTTGGGAGCGGTGATTCTGGGAATGCGCCAATGTCCTGTATGATCCCTGTCGGTTTCTGTAATAAACGACTGTTCTAACTTGCCCATGGCTGAATCCTCCCTTTCTTACTGGGGGAGGGTTGTTTGGCCCTGGAAGCTGAACGGGTATGCTCGCAGTAACCCCCAGACTTCTGGTACACCTAAGCCAACAAGGCCCAGTCTGGGGTGAACAGGATCATTCTGGCTCAAAACAGCCGCAAACTCCTGAGAACCAGAGGAAGGACAGGGATCAACGGGAACACATAAAAGAGGTTGAAAGACCACTTGACTGTCAGCGCGTACCCCAGAGCTCCCAAGTGAGGAAATTCCCTGGAGCAGAACAACCCACTTCCTGTTGACACAGAAGCAAAGAGGTCCACATTCGAGGAGTACCCACAAAGGAGAAGATCTCAAGAACTTCCTGACAGAGCTCACACTCATGAGAGGCTGAAGTCGGTCTGCTCAAGGCATCCGCTGTGATGTTCTCTCATCTGGCCAGATGAGCCTCATCAGTGAGAGACTGTTCTCCAGAGCCCAGAACCACAGTCTCATTGCTTCTCTGCAGAGGCAAGGACCTCACACCACCTCGTTTGTTGAGGGAGTGCATGGCCACTGTTGTCCGTCAGGATCAGCAGTCTTGTGTTTCACAGAGGGGGGGAAGTGAACAGGGCCAGCCTGATCACCTTTAACTCCAGCAAGTTCATGTGTTCCTGAGACTCTGCAGAATACCACAGTCCGCTCACCGCCAGATCCGGCAGATGTGCGACCCAGCCAGTCAGAGACGTGTCCATTACCACCTTCACTTGGGGCCCAAGGTTGGTGAAAGAATGCACTGCTTAGCAAGTTGTCAAACAGGGACCACCACGCGAGATCCTGGCCCAAATGGTTTGAGATCTGCAGAAGGTCCAACGTGGTCATGGAACTTTGACCATTGGTCACTGGTGCGATATCATGCTCAGACTCGCCTTTTGGCATCACAAGGATGCATGAAGCCCAGAAGGGGCAAGAAAGCTAAGGCACGACTAGTTCCTGTGATTGGAGGACATTAACCACCTGAAAGATGTTTGCCAATCAATCCTCTGGTGGGAAAGCCCTGCCCAGGAGCGTCCAAGACTGCCTGTGGGAGACTAAGTTCAGAGAAAAACTCAAGCTGTGCAAATGTGTGCATGTGCGGAGTAGGGGCTCTGACTCTAGGTCCTGGGAGTGAGCTCCGATGTGCCAGTCGTCCAGGTAGGGAAAGACCTGAAGGCCTTCCCTTCTAAGGCAAGCCACTACCACTGCCAGCAGCTTGGTGAAAACACTGGGTGCTGAGGAAAGGCAGAAAAGCAGGACCTTGATCTGTAATGGTGTTGACCCACAGCGAACCTCGGGTACTTTTTGTGCTTTCGATGAATCGGCACATGAAGTAGGGCATCTGGTCATTGCATCGAATGCCATTCAATCGAATTGTTTCCATGTAAAAATTGTGCATCGAATGCATGTTTTGGGGGGGAGGGAGGTAAAGGGTTACTTTTTGTCCTTCAGTATTTTAAAGAGTAAAAAAACAAGGGTTTGGGGTCGGGGGGGGGGGTCCCCCCCCAAAAAAAGAAAAAATGCATTAGATGCAAAAAAAATTAGTTGTTAGATGGAAAAAAATCGTTGCAAATGCATTTAGATGCAAGGAATTCGATGCAATTACGGTAAACCATGAAGTAGGCATCCTGAAGGTCCAGCAAAACCCATCAGCCCCGCATATCGAGGGCTTGCAAAATATGAACTAGAGTAACCATCTTCAACTTGTCTTTGAGTAAGAACAAGTTCAGCAGCTGCAAATCCAGAATGGGGTGCAAGTTTCCATCCTTCTTCGGCACCGGGAAATAGGTGGAGTACCACTTCATTCCTCGTTCTGGGGGCAGAACCAGCGATTTCCCGCTTTTCGACAGAAACCGACGAACACGCTACAGGAGGATAGGGTCCAGAGACAAGGGGGTAGCCAGAGGACTGTGCTCCATGGGGTGCTGTAGAAACAGGAGGTAATAACCTGGTCGTGTGACCTGTAAGGCACAAGCGTCAGACATGGTTTTTGACAAATCAGTGCTGAACAAGGAGAGCACCATCCACAGAAGATGTGTGGTAAAACCCGTCACTGAGGCTTGGTGTCCTGGGGTGCAGCAGGGACAGAGCAGCGGCATTGCCACCCTTCTCTGCACTTCTTCCTCTACCTCTCAGGAAGCGTCTTCCTCTTCCAGGGGCAGATTGACCACAGTTTCCCCGTGGCAAAGGTAGTGAAGGGGAGAAAACCTTTGCCCTGAGACGATGGTTGTTTGGAGCGCTGTTGCACGGCAAGCCCCAAGGATTTAGCTGTTGCTTTTGACGACTGGACTTTCTGGTGGGAATCATCAGCCTTGGCTCCAAAAAGGTGGTTGCCGTCGAAGGGCATGACCACAAACACTGATGTCCTCAGCCAGGAGTGGCACCTGACCACCATGCTGGTGGCAATAGCCCTACCCACACATTCCACCGTTATCCAGCCCTGATTGCAACATTTAGCATGCTGCCTCCATGTGAACAGAGTGTGGAAACAGTCTCTCATCTGGGCATCTGGGATGTGCTTGGTCGCATTGGCCAGGGACATCAAAATGGTGAAGAAAAGGTTTGCCATGGCGCAAGAGGCATTCACCGGCTGTGGTGCCAGACTGCCCAACGGGAAAACCTTAGCCCATGCGTCAAACCTCTTATTTTCCCTGTCCAGTGGTAGGGACAAAACAGTAGATGTCTTCAGGCTAGCTGTAGCAGCCTAGCCCACAAAGCTCTCTGGTGAAGCTTGGTAGGAGAGAAAGAGTAGGTCTGACAGGGCAGGAGGGTGTTTCATTGACATGTCTCTGTCCACATCCAGGCCAGAAGCAGGTTTCTCCCACGCCTCCAATGCTGGTGCTTCCACCGCCACATTGAAGGCCAGGTGCGTCTCTTTCTTGGGCGCCACGTCCAGAATATCACACATTTCATATATAACTTTGGGCCTGAATGGAGCAGACCATCCCAGAGTACAGGCCACCTTAGCCATCAAGCACTGGAACGTGGCTTGGGGCTTTCCCGGTGTGGGAGCTAGCAAGTGTTCCATTTCCGGGGAGGTGTCGAGACCACTGGCTCCTTTCAGGTCCTCAGCCAGTACCAGCACATCTTCATCTTCCCCTTAAAATTCCTCCAGGAAATCCTGCACTTCCCTGGAGCAAATAGGTTCCAGCCCAAAAGGGACCTGGTTATCGTCATAGATTTAGTACATCTTTGACATAAAAAAACATCCATAGGGACTGGAGCGTATTCCTGTGGAGCCACAGTATCATCGGCACCAATGGCGAAGACACCACTGGTGCCTGCGCTGAGGCTGTGGCACACAAAGGAGGGGCTTGCCAGCGCTGAGGGCCTCAGTTTCTTTTTGGTGCAGGCCTGAATCCCAAAGGCGTGCCAGAGCGGTCTCCTGAGGGTACTCTGCTGGTTGCAAAAGATGCAGTGTGCCCACGCAGCACCAATGCCAAAGCAGATGGCACCATCACCTGCACCCAGGCCGCAGCCGCCTTGCCGAAGAGGTCTAACATCTTCAGGCGCAAACTCTCCCATTGCTCCAGCGTGAAGGATTGGGTTGAAAAAGGTACCTCCTTTTGCTGCTCAGGTGAATCCCTCGAGTGGTGGCTCTTCTTCTTTGAAGAGAAAGATGAATGTCGGTACGAGGACTGACTCGGAGAGCAGGCCTTCTCCGATCCTTCTTCCTCTTCTCTTCCTTGAGAGTAGCCACCCATTTTTCGGAGCACGGATCCACGCTCTGTGACCTCAACCGAAATCATAGAGCCTCACCCTTCGCCTTGTGGAAAAGGTGAGTTTCTTTGCCGCCCTCTCAGGGACCTTTGGGAGCATGGACTGGCACGACCCGCAGTTCTGGGTGTCGTGGTCCTTGCCCAAGCAGTATAAACAGATGCGGTGCGGATCAGAGATCGACATGTATCGGCCGTAATACGCACACGGCTTAAATCCTGAGAACTTTGATGGGGTAGGCATGGTGTCAGAGAAAAATATTTAGCGCAACAAGCGTGTTCTTGATTAGTGAACAGCATGCCCAGAAATAAGGAATGGCAGTCATGATGCGTGGAGCTGCTATATATACTGGCCCCAACATCTCAACGTCGGACATAGCCGCTCTGCGCCTCCCTGGCAGCAACAAAGTTTCCAGAGAACAGCTGCACTGGGATAAGGATATCATAGATTAAAAATAAGTGGGAGGAAAGAATCCATTAAAAAGAGGTCAAGCGAGTAGAGACAGTTGTCCCCAAAGAGTGGCGATGGAGAGAGATATTTGGTGAGTGGACACTGTTGCGCTCAAAAGGGTGAAGGAGGTAATTGGGTGAAAGATACATGGTAAGGAGAATCTCAAGAGCGGAAGAAAGCTACTGAGGGAGTTGGAAAGCCAACCCCAAGAAGGGGAGGAGGTACTAAAATAACAAACAGACAGAGGAGACTTGAGAACTGCAAGCCAGTCTATGTGGGTTCAAGGTCTGCCAAAGGCAGGCACAGATGGCAGGAAGAGATAAAAGATGGCGACAAGGTCTTAACAGGAGTAGAGTAGGTGGAGGGAAGTCCAGCCCCAAGACCGCAAAGAGAAGGAGAGAAGTGGTGTGATAAGGATGATGGGGCCACATGTCCATCTACCTTTCTGGCTCTCCAACATCAGAAGACAAAGGGAGCTAGCTACTCTTCACATTGAGAAGTCTGATGTGACCTTTGTTGTTTTTGGGTAGTGATGGGTTAGGGGAACCCAGAAAGCTCAAACTAGTCATTTGGAACAAGGCCTGGGAATATTGCAAATACTAAGAAACTGTTCTCCAGAAAGGAAACGGGTGGATCGGGGACCTACCTTTATTTCTTTTATTCAGCTGAAACATTCCTGCAAGTTCCATCTTTGTATTCTTTAAAGGCATGGTCTAGTAAAAATGTGTATTGTCCCTACGCGTCGGCCATGTTTTTTTAAGCCTAAGTGGCTCGATTTTAGAAAACTTTCCTATGGACCTTACCCGAGTTTTCACCCATTGAACACACGCGAAAACAAGCACCAGGGAGCCACCATTTTCTGATAATCCTATCTTTTCCCCGATCGCCCTGGCTGACCTGCTTTTGCGGCACTAAATCAATTCCCCCGCCCCTGAGCCTGTCATCAGCAGACTCGTACCGCCCATTTCCCAACGCCAAAGCACGTCTCGTGTCAACATTCGCTGTGCTTCAGCTAATGACGTGTCGCCATGGAAATGGCAGGAAGCCTCTCTCCTCAATAAGTATAAACAGACCGTTCACAACACACAGCAGCCGATTTTCGATTCCATTCCTCTCTCTGTGTTACTTTGAGTATTCTGTGACTCGTTTCAGTGCTCTGGTCAGCTACCTTCGCCGCTTGTAGCCCGTGTGAACAGATACCAGTACCACCGCTATAAATTATTTTAGTTTGTTTAACACACAATGGCTACAATAATGCCCTACATGTACGAGCCCGAGTATACCGAGGATGAACTACTAGAAAGGGAAGCACGCGAAAACGATGGGGATTCGGACGGCAGTTGGCAGGACGAATCAACAGATGAAGAGCCTGGGCCTAGTCGAATGGACGGCGTCTCCACCTGGTGCACATGCAATCGGTGCGAGCTAATGCCAACCGAGGACGAGAACTGCTGCTGCCAAGAAAACTCAGGATGCTTGGCCTACATTTCAGAAGTCGAGCCACGACCGCAATGCATCACCGAGCTGCCAGACTTCAGGGCAGCCTGCCTCACACGGGCCATGTTGAGAATAATGATGGTGCTTATGCACGAACTTCGAGCAACTGTTCGTCCTCGTAATCCGAGTAACGAGTAAGTACACTCTGCTTGTCATGCCACTCCTATTTCATGGTCTTCTACTATATCCAAAATTACATCTACATATCATTGTAACGCATGTAAGTCGTTGAATAGTGTGCATTGTCTAGATAGCATTTGTCCGTGTAAAATGCCATTAGTTACAAGAATTGTCATTTAAAACAAACGTTTATTAAACTTATCTTGGTAATTTAAAAACAGTTTGTTTCATTCCTTTTCACAGGTGGTACAGGCTGGTGGCCTATCGTTCCTTTACATGGTGGCTTCACGGGAGGCTTGGACACCGCGTTCGAAGAGTGATACCTGCCTGTGCCGTTCGTGCCATTAGAGAAACGTTCCCGAGTGACAGCGGTCAGTACAGGGGATTTTCTCTCGCTGTGCTGCAACCTGACCTGTATAATCTTTAAAGTCTTGTATTTTTGTGTGTTGAAAATAAGATACAAAATAAAACACTACATATATTTTAACAATGGTTGTCTCGATTTTTTAAACGAATCAAGTGTGTCTCCATTCAAGGATGGACGTCAGACATCTGTGCTCCGAATGGGTGAAGGTCTGGTTGCTGTGAAGCAGGGTGGTCACTATCTATCTAAGCTAACATAACATATTCTCGATAATGCATGCACTAAAACACACTTGTTCAAAGTCTTTCAGTAGGTTATGTCTATAAAATGCACACATATATCTATACTAACATTTACCATTGGATTATACAGTCTTGACCACTATAATACACCGGTTGAAGTGTGGGTCTGTGCTCACAAGAATCTCCGGTATGTGGCATTTGTTAATGATAAGCAAGATATACTGATGCGCGCTGGCATGGGGGGCTGTGACGGGCGCGACCGGCCAAGGTGCCAAACTGCATGTACACTTCAAAAGGTGTCCCACGCCAAGGGGCCATCGGTCAAATGGCCTCCTCAGACCCTGTGTCTCCAGGCAGGCCTCCCCTGAGGCAGGCAGCCCCCCTGTAATCCACATAAGTGTGTCTCCATTCAGCAGTCTTCCTGTGCCTTATCTGCATGCCCCAGGCCCATCCATCCCACCCCCTTGTATCAAAGGCGGTTCGCGCTGGTGGATGCGCGCTGGCATGGGGGGCTGTGACGGGGGCGAACGGCCAAGGTGCCAAACTGCATGTACACTTCAAAAGGTGTCCCACGCCAAGGGGCCATCGGTCACATAGCCTCCTCAGACTCCGTGTCTCCAGGCAGGCCTCCCCAGAGGCAGGCCGCCCCCCTGTAATCCACATAAGCGTGTCTCCATTCAGCAGTCTTCCTGTGCCTTATCTGCACGCCCCAGGCCCATCCATCCCACCCCCTTGTATCAAAGGCGGTTCGCGCCGGTGGATGCGCGCTGGCATGGGGGGCTGCGACGGGCGTGAACGGCCAAGGTGCCAAACTGCATGTACACTTCAAAAGGTGTCCCACGCCAAGGGGCTATCGGTCACATGGCCTCCTCAGACCCCGTGTCTCCAGGCAGGCCTCCCCTTCAAGCAGGCCGCTCCCCTAATACCACGACATACATATGTCAATCATTCACAAACACACCCCAGTTTCTAATACTTTAAAAACCACTCGATATGTCTCATGAGAACATCTTTGTGCTTTTCAAGTCAACTCTTGAACGTGCTACCTGGGAACCACTGAGATCTATGCTAATCTGCTCGTCGTCGTGCTATCCGTGAACTTCTGTGACCGCTTCGAGCATACCCATCAGTGCGCTACCTATGGCCATCCACCTATTCTCCCGCAACATACTGCTCTGCTTGCTGAATCCAACTGTTTGTTGGTCAAGGTAAGGCCATGTATCCTGGTCATATTTCGTAGATTTTTAAATTTCTATCTATTTTCGAGTAGAGTACACAATAGTGCTATGTTGTAACGCTCACCTGATTCCCGCAGAGGCGCCGGTCTTGACTGGGTGAATGCCGTATCTTCAAAGGAGATGTGTAACACACGGTTGGCTCTTTGGGCTGGACCTCTGTGCACTGTATGTCTGACTCGAAGAGTAAGATGTCTGCAGATAGAAAATATGGGATTAATGAACTGAGGTTATTGGGTGCCTCTCTCCTCTTCCCTTTCTCTTCTCCTGTAGAACCCCAAAGGTTAACGCCATCACCTTAGGTAAGTGAACGCCGAGCTCTCCATCTGCCTCGGGGCAGGGTGCCGTAACCAGTTTCTTCACTGGATAAGGGTGCAGGCCTCTTGACCTCAGAGGACTGCTGTCCGAACGGTAAGTTCTGGGCACTTCAAATGTCTTAAAAGTCTTTTGTAATGATATCTCTTGTTTTGCAGGGTTACGGCGATGGCGGATGGTGGGCTGATGAGAGTTGAGGATCGAACCCGCGTGAGGAATAGAAGCGCCTGGAAGCACGTAAGTAAGCGCTTGTAGCCTGCTTCACGATGCGCACTAACTGTCCCTTTTATCTTGCAGGTACAAGTTCGGAGCTTTAGAGAAGCTGAAGGGTGCTGGAATACCCACTGGATTCGGCGTGGGAAGGAGTAATGGCACGTGAGTAATAAAGTTGCCCAATGTCTTTAAACGCACCTTCTTTTGTCTTTCAGATGCGGGATGCAGCGCCGAAGGCCTCCGGAGCGTGCGAAGAGCTGGTAAGCTTTTGTCTTTCAGATGCCGGAATGCAGTGCGAAGACCTCCAGAGCCTGCGAAGAGTAGGTAAGCCTTTGTCTTTCAGATGCCGGAATGCAGCGCGAGGCGTTGGTGACAGCCGATGGACCAGGTAAGAGATGCGCTGCCACTGAAGACCGTAGTGCTAACCTGTTCTTTCTTTGTCTTTACAGGTGCTGCTGAAGACTGGATTCCAGGATGGTAAGCCTTTGTTCCCTTAGGCCCAGGATCAGAAGCAGAAGACACGATGAGCGTTCTGCTGCAGAGAATGCAGAATAACACAAAGCAAGATTCATCCATCGGGTGTGGTTTAAATAGCCTCCTGTAGTGCTTAGGTGTCTCCTTCCACAGCCACACCTAGGTAAGAAAAGAGTTCCTGCTTTCCAGAAGAGTTCCAGTGTTCTGAACCTAGGGAGTGGCTCCTGCCCCACCCAACAGGAAAAGTAGTCCCAAACAGAAGAGGATCAGGGGTTCAACTGGCAGGTAAGTAAGCAGCATGGTCTGCTGCAGGTAAGTCCACCCAAGCATTATGAGCCCGGCGCTTCCAGCGCTGGGACTGGGCATCCTTATGAGCCTGGTGCCACTGGCGCCAGGACAGGGTCCAAAAGGTTCCAATTGGGACTGGCTGGCACTCGGAACCGGGGTTATGGGTCTGCTTCCAAGGGAGTCGGGCAAGTCCTGATCTTTTGGAAGCAGAGATCATGACATATGTTCATTGGTCTCATTGGTATTGACTTGAGTTTCCATTGCTATGCTATCAATAGATCTATTTATTTTCATCTGTGACTATTGATTGAATTGCATCCTTTGGGGGTCCAGTCAATAATGTTAGCATGTTTCCTTCTCGTGCAGGACAGAACATCCAAGGGACGAGTCACATGTTCAGATTTCAGTCACATCAATTATACATTTCTGCAACTTATGCAAATACTAAGCAGCACATAATGAACTGGTATAGTTCCTGCGACCAAAACAAACCTTGCATTGATCATTGTATGATTCATTTACTTTTGTATCAAATCTTTACTCTTGAAGATTGTATAATAATGTTGATATTTACTTTTCAGATTTATCAACAATGCCTGCCTGTTCGATTAGCGGTTGCCCTTCGAAGACCCATGCGAAATCTGAAGGAACTACAATGCATGTATTCCCGAAAACTGCTGATCGAATAAGAGAATGGGTCAGACATTGCGGATAGCCACTGGATGAGCTGGAAAGTAGAGTCCAACAAGTCTTAGAGGACAAGAGGGGTGATCAATACAGCATCTGCAGCCGGCACTTTTCCTTGGACATGTACACAACTTCTTGGGTAACAAAGAAGAATAAACAGCGAACGACACGGAAATTGCACGAAAACGCTATTCCCACTCTATTCGTCCACATTCCGCCACCAGTGAGTCAAGTGTCCGGATTTAGCTTTCGGCCTTGCGGTAGTGTGTAGCCGAATGGATTGATATTGTAGGTGTCCTATCCCTTGTAATAATTTCAATATTGATATGAGTGTATAGTTTTTTGAATATTGACATTTATCAATATATTCTTTTTCGATTTCATAACCCACAAACGCAATGTATATATATATATATGGGGACAGGGAACTGCTGTATTGAGCATTTTTCAAGTATTCTGTCGGCTTACATGGCTATTTTTAATATTGGCATTTCATTATCAATCATTAATTGACCTTTACAACTTCTTGCTTCAGATTCAAGGGATAGTCAAGAACATTCTACATCCTCGACGTGGTCGCAGTTACCAACCACTTCTAGCGCTTATCAGGTAATCTTACTAGGCTAATCCGCTACATACTTGTTTTATGCATGTCAAGTAATAGTTTTATTCTATCGTGTAATTATTTTACCGAATGTTTGGTTACTGCTTTCCAATTGATATACACCTTAGTTATCGTCCACTGGTGTTTGTTTTCAGTTATAATTAGTGTTATCCATTCTAATGCAAGTATTGTCTTTCAGGGAGATGCTGAAGCATCTGCCACATCTACAACATTTCTAGATGTTTTTCAACATCAGGAGGTATGGATACTGACAGCTCCATCGAGGGTCATCATCAGAGCTGGAATTCTTGTCGTTTGATTGTTCTACACAATGTTTCATTCGTGGTTAGCCGTTGATATGTACTTGTGCTGTCGACCCCAGGGGTGTGTTATGTTTTCACAATTGTAATCCTCACTAATGCAAGTACTATGTTTCAGGCAGTTGATGGAGCGTCAACCCCTGCACTTGATGCAGAGCCTGACATTCAAGTATACGAATCGGCGCAACAGCTTTCGGAAGTGCGCACTACATTTGCAACATCCATAGATATTCTTCAGCAGCAATAGGTATGGATAATGACAGCTCCATCATGCGTGATCATATAACGTGATTCCATTTGCTATACTTTCTTCCCTATTAACGCAAGTGCTGTGTTTCAGGGAGACGACGAAGCTTCCACCACAATCAGAACATCTCATTTAGATGATGCAGATGTAAAGGAATCGTTGAAATAATTCGATGAAATGTAATCAAATTTGGATTTTCCTTGATTCTTTTGGACAATGCATCATTTGCGGTTATCTCTTTATATGTACCTGTGCCGTCAACCCCAAGTGTGTGTTGTGTTTCCAATATTGAAAAGCATACTAATGCAAGTACTGTGTTTCAGGGAGATGCGGATGCCTCCTCTCCAATACAACCATTCATGGCAGTCCATGCAGAGCCAGAGGTATGGATACTGACAGTTCCATCAAAATAGATCATCACTGGTCGAATACTTGTCGTTTGATTGTTGCACACAATGTTTAAATCGTATTTGGGTATTGAGATGTACCTGTGTGTTCGTCCTCACGTGTGTTTTATGCTAACAATATTTTGATACATAGTAATGAAAGTACTATGTTTCAGGGAGACGATGGAGCCTCATCCCGTGCCGTCTATGCGGATACAGAAAATATAGTCGTTGCAGCGCAAGAGGAAGGGAGGACATGCGGAAACGAATCAGAGCTACAGCGTGCAGATGTTGAAGGTCCAGTCAAAAAAGTTGCAAAGAAAAAAAAACAAAAAAAAGGTTATTTACACACAGTTCATAACTTTAAAAAATGTTTGTGCTGGGGACTATTTTATGTTTTTTTCCAGTCAATTCAACTTCACTCCATCTTGTGTTTAAACTGAACATCCCTTTTCCTATCTCTCCTCCAGTTACCCGTGGGTGTCAGAACTATACACACACAGTGAAGAGAAAGAGATGTGGCTTGCCAGACCGTGTACACTATGGAGGAACTATTAATTGAGGCGAGGCGTGTTCAGGCTCGAGATGCTCATGTCCAATGGCCAGAACATGAATTAATTGTGTTTGTAGACTACAGCAAAGTTGCATTGGACCATAGCTACAGTGCGACCGCACCACCACAAGAAGATGTTATTGAATGTATTGAAGATAGCTCTGAAGTAGTTGCAGATCAATTTACACAATCTACACCCGCCAAAAATTTGCCACCAAAAAACCTGTCGACATTGTTGTGTTCTCCCATCAATGTCGAAGTAATAGATGTTGAAATGACAGAGAATGAACCAGCCGCAGCATCCATAGACGCATCAGAACTTGATATCAGCGATATTACTTACCAATTTGTTGAAATCTCCACAACGTCAAAGGCCGAAACAACGTTGACGCAGGATGACAGTCTAATGAAAGAGAGCAAATACATTGTATTCGACAGTTGTTTGATGGAAATTATAAGTATGCTGAAATGTGTGCATTCCATTAGAGGGAAAGTATGTGGGAAGCCATTGATTAATGTGACTCGTCAAATAAAAGGCAGTAACGTCAAAATAAATGCCTCCTGTAGATTAAATCATAGGTTCTCATGGTCTGCACAACTGATGCTGGGGAAACTGCCAGCAGGCAATCTACTGTGTGCAGCTGCATCACTTTTTAGTGGCTCCAGTTTTAGAAAGTTAGAGGCTTTCTTTCAGTTTGTGGGACTCCATTTCATTTCTAAAGCGCTGTACTGCACATACCAATGTGATTATCTGTTTCCAGCCATTAGTGATGCTTGGAAAATTGAACAATTGTCTCTAGCAAGTACATTCAAAGGCAAACGATTCAGGCTAGCCGGCGATGGACAGTGCGACAGCCCTGGATTTTCTGCTAAGTACTGCACCTACCACTTTCAGGACATGGATAGTAAGAAAATTGTGAGTTTGGTGGTCGTGCAGGTAGCACAATGTACATCCTCAGTGGCCATGGAGAAACTAGGTTTTATAAAATCAGTGGAATATCTACAATCGAGGGGAATGCACATCGACCTCATAGCCACGGATAGACACGTTTCAATTGCCAAGACAATGAGAGAGCAGTTCCCACATATTAAACATCAATTTGACGTATGGCATCTTGCTAAATCAATCAATAAGAAAATCCCGGCTGCAGGGAAAAAAAAGGTTTTGAAAGTATTTTGCAGTGGTCACATTCTATCACCAACCATCTTTGGTGGAGCTCAAAAACTTGTGAGGGGTCAGTGGAAATACTACTTGAAAAATGGCGGTCACTGATGCACCACTGTACCAACGTTCACCGCTGGACAGCAAATGAACATTTCCACCAATGTGAACATGGCCCTTTGTCCCCAGAGGAGGCACGGAAGAAGAAGTGGTTGATTCCATCTTCACCGACACACAAAGCCATTGAGAAGATTGTTTTCGACAAAACTCTATCAAGAGATTTGAGAGGACTGTCAGAATTCTGTCACACAGGAGATTTGGAGGTGTTCCACAATATGTGCCTAAAGTACAGGCCAAAGCGCTTGCATTTTAGCTTTCGGGGCATGAAACATCGCACTCTACTAGCGTTCTTGGCCCATAACAGCAATGTCGGACGTGAACAATCTAGGACTAGGGGTAAAGTAAGGATGCCTCGCTACGCTAAGGTGTTTTCAAAATGAAGTAAGCAATGGGTGATCAAACCAGTCTATGATGAAATGCAGTTTGACTTTGTGAAAGCCTTATTGTTGCTGTGTTAGAGAAGCACTGATATGGAATTTTGGACGTTTCTGTGCAGAGCAGTGATCCATTGCCACCGAACATTGCGACTGTGCCATGCCCACCAGAAGCACAGCTGATTGTGAAGCACAAATCCCGGTTTAAATAATTGCAATACGATTGTCTTTTTGTAAATAAATGTTATTGTACAGTGTACCTGTAACCCTAACCCCTACCTTCACCATCATGGGTGGCGAACAAGCTGGGTGTCATCTTTGAATTCTCCCTATTCACCTCATATATGTGTATGTATATATTTTTCTCATGTCTCATCTCATGTAAATGTAAATGCTGCGCACTGTTAACGGAGTGCAAATTATAAAACAAACAATAAATCTCACTTTTAACTCAACTCCTGTGGTACTTTATACTTTCCCTGACCTTCCGCCAAAAATTAAATGGCTCAATTTGGGCTGCAAAGCTCGCAGACAACGGGGACAAAATTGGGGCACTTAGAACGCGCCAGCCAAGCAGCCCGTGGCATTTGGGAGAGAAGCCAGTTTGCATTTGCACATTGAGGTGTACTACATAGACGGATTCTAAACTTCAAGTTCTCACAGATGCCTATACTACGTGATGTTGCAAATAAAAAATGTGAAAGACAGCGCCGAGATGAGGCTCACAAGTCACACTGGAAGTATAAGGGTCTATTGTTTTTTGACCTTGAGACAGGGACCATGCCGAAAGAACTACATTTGAAGGGAGTGCGCAATAACATAAGAGACGATAAGGCAGAAAATTCAGAAAATTCAGAAACTAGACCGAGTTTCAGTTTTAGGTCAGTATACGAAAAATCATTGTCAGGAGCACGGTCCGTTTTACAGACTGCATTACGAAGAGACACAATGGAAATTTCAAATATAATGTAAGTAAATCTTTACACGCTTTTATACCGGAATGAAGATTTAATGAATGGATGCATGAATAAATGAATGAATGAAGAGCTAGGAAAAGCAAGTAAAACTGTTCGTAGTGGGCACATGGGCATGCAGGTCCACTGGTCTCACCGATCTCGGTCCTTGGCCCAGCCACTTTTCCCTGCACTACGGGACTGTCTCTGTATCCTTCAGCCACTTCTCCCAGCATTTACCTTGCACTTGCCACCAGCTGGCCCTATTATTTAATTTGTATTCAACTAACCATGTACAGCCCTTCCCCATGCGCGATCAGAAAGACATCTGGCCTAGTAGGATCGTTGTCTGTCTGCCCTTGTTCCCCACCTGCCTCGTCACGCCTAGAAACACTTGAGTATAGGCGCGTTACAAATGCCATATCATATCATTCCTCACGCATGTAGACTGTCATTTATCATTGTGTGTTGGCCTCGATTTATCTTGTTACTTTTCGCATTGATTTTAGAGACGAACATACTCCATTGAACTATCCTTGCAAGCAAATAGTTTCTGATCTGCCGTAATAAATAAAATGAGTAATATTAATGAAGTTCGGCTAGCGAGACTAATTATCATTTTTTTGTTTTCATAACAGGTATTTGATCCCTTTCTGCCACTGCCACCTGTTTGAGACACCAGCGGATGGATTCTTCAGCAGACACCTGCAGCTTCGTGTCAACAACTGGAGCACGATCACCATATTATGGGACGATCGCCAAGGGCCCACATGCCCTTACGCTGTGCTAGTGGCTAGAAGGAACATATCAAACTTTAGGCTGGACTAGTGCCTAGTTGATGGAACAGCCTTGCGGTTCACAGTGCTTCCAAAGTGATTCTTTTTACGAAAATGAACACCCTGTGTACCATAAAGGAACAGCGCGTGACTCAAGATGAAAGGGAACAGTTATTGCGGATACAGTTAACAGAAAATAAATGGCTTCCGGAGTTCATATGTCAATTGCTGAATATTCTCTAAATATTTAATGTCAAATAAATGTACTTTACCAAAAGTACCGTGTTGCTGTTTCATTTTAAAGTACAGTTTCATATTCCGAATTGTGGCGCGCTGTGTTGTGAGTTGATCTGTGTTGGTTTCCGGGTTCTGTGTGGAGTCGCGCAGAAGACGACTGGGCGCGTTTGCCTACGCAGCACAGTAACGTCACGGGGAGAGGTGGGGAATATGAATGTTTTGATAATGTCAGGCTCAGGGGAATTGATTTAGTGCCGCAAAAGCAGGTCAGCCAGGGCGATCGGGGAAAAGATAGGATTATCAGAAAATGGCGGCTCCCTGGTGCTTGTTTTCGCGTGCGTTCAATGGACGAAAACTCGGGCAAGGTCCATAGGAAAGTTTTCTAAAATCGAGCCACTTAGGCTTAAAAAAACATGGCCGACCCGCAGGGACAATAAACATTTTTACTAGACCATGCCTTTAACTAGGTAACACTGAAAGGCCATTCTGTTACTGTGCAGTTCATCTTGTAACCCCAAGAAGGAGTCCCATGAGCTTATGTTGTATCCTCCTTCTTGTTGCTCTGAAAGACTTTGAAGGCCATCTTGTATATATTTATTTAATAAAACCACAAAATAATAATTTGGGTCTTGGTGCCATTTCTGACTGCTGTCACCTTTCTGACATTCTGTTATACCTCCATTCCACCTGTAGACCCCTGATTGATCCCAAATATAACCCTCTGTTGCATCGGAGCTAGGTTTGAGCCTTATAAATCCCACACACACACACACACACACTATCAGATTATCATTGAGAGGAAGAGGGGAGTCATACAGGCCGATCTACTCTATTTGGTATACTTCTAAAGCAAAAACTGGGGCAATGCGCAGATTACTTACTGGTAATGTTCATTACTACTAGTACTACTCTCTTCATCTACCATTCTGTAGTAGATTGCCCTAGGACCATAGGGTAAAATAGGGAGGGTTTGGGGTGAAGGATGGGCTGTATTTATCGAATGGTTGGTGCGGAGTGTTGCAGAGGGGACAAAAAACATAGTTAAGGATTCCTGGTCGGAAGACTGATCAACTTCAAATGTACATATTGTGCCGAGGAAGAGTGGGACTGGGATTAACAACTAACACTGGTAAATAACTAAGGCAATCTTTCCATCCTGTTGAACTCTAGCCACACCATGAGTGCACACTTTTTCACAGTTATTAGGCTGGGTACTTTTATTCTTGGAACTGTTAGAGGGTTGTGCCCCCGTATGCTGGTCAACAACAAAGAACCACCGTTTCAGGATACGGAAACATGCTTAATGCAAAGCTGCCCATCTGTAATAAGACAATTCCATGTAATACAGAAGAATGCAGCATGAATGCTGTGATGGATTCCAACCTTGAAGCATATTATCCTGTCCTATTAGCCATTTTAGCCTTTAGAGGTCTGCAAGCACAAGAGCAAAGCAACATACATGGTTGTGTGCTGCAACAGAAGGCATCTACATGCAAAGCAAGATCCTGAGCAAGGATGTTTGTCATGCCAAGGCGTTCTGGGAGGCTGTGGCTTGCAGTGCGGATTCCAGTGGCTGTTTGGAATTCTCAGAGTCTGCTCCAAAATACACATAAAGTACACACCCACATGGTCTCCCCTCACTGCAAGGCCCACCTTTCCTGTTGGGATGTTCACTCTGTCAGTGTACATTGCATGTTGAGTACTTTTATAGTATTTACAGAGTTTTGTTGGCTGCTTTAAGTAGTACTCTATGGATCCTACATCTATCTAGAGCAGGGCACAAAATGCACATTCACCACAAGACATTTTCAAGGGATAGTTGACTGTGTGAATAAGGAATGGTGGTGTGCTGTGTAGAATTAAAACTGCGAGTGACTTTATGGCTGGCTAGTAGCATGCGACTTAAAATGTGTACCCCGCAAGTTTGATGCTGAAACTGTGGGCACAACAATCTAATATTTTTAACAATGTGTGACAATCTTCCAGACCATCGCCTGGTCTAGGAAAGCAAGCTGATCACTAGGGCGAGACAAGTAAGAGTCTTAGTAAAGGATTGCCGCAAGAGCATCAAGGTATTAAATGTCTATAAAATTGTCATCAGATCCTTCAAACGATAACGTAATCTAGCAAGTGTATACTATATGAGCACTGTCACCTCACTAGCCTCGGGAATTTTTTTAAAAAAAGGATAAATACTGTGTTATTGAGCTATCTCTGTATATGTAATGCAAGTTTAACATTGTTGGTTATCTAACAGATTCAGGGATGCCCGAGTCACAATGATCGGTTTTATATTGTTAGCTACATAGGCACTTTAAAAGGTCATGTATGTCAGTATCATCGTCACATTTGTAGTATTTGAAACATTTGAAAAAACGTATATAGGATCAGTGGATAAAGACTGAAGAGTTGTTATTTGATGACTGCTACCCTTAGGATCTGTTCTTATTCATTGACAAAAAAATTACATTTTAAGGGCTTAATTTTACTATAAGCGTACAGTGGTAAAGCTTACTGCCCCTTTCCTCTTTATTTTTGAATTGCAAAATAAAAAAACTGGGTACTCTAAAAATATTTTGTTGATAAAAAAGTGATGCCTTAGTACAAAGAAAATAAATGAGATGTCAACCATCCTACTCGCACAAGCTTACACCTATTCAGATGACACCTTAATTTCTTGGATGAAACAAGAAAGCCGTCGCTAAATGCAGTCCGATTATGTATTGAAATCAAACATTTGGGGCTCTTGCGGATGGTTATTTACACCGAGCGATAATAAATGAAAACATGACTGATGCCTTCATGTTTCAGTAAGGAGCTCGAGATCGTTTTCAAGGATTACAATACTTACTGATGCTCCAACTGTAGAGAGCTGAATTTGAAAGCACTGCAAGCAGTAGGCTAAAGTGTCAGAGCCCAGTTTGGTGATCTGTTCCACTAGAACTGAAGTGACCAAAGCCTCTGAAGAATCTTCTCTCTGAAGATTCTCAAAGGCCTTGGGGCCCGAGGGTCTTAGACGCCAACGACCCTGTAACATATGACAGGACAATCATCACTCGCCCTCCAGAAACTTTAATTGTGGTGATACCAATGCAATGGTGTTCCGTTTTCTGTTTCGATTGTGTACCTGAGGCACTGTGGTTGTATAGGAAGCACACTTTGGTATCCGCACAGTGGCAAGTCCTTCTGTAGCATTCCAAAGGGAGCTGCATGTTTGTGCCTTGCCTTTTCCATAGTAGAAGAGTGGAAAGGCAATGCAGTTTCTTGACCAATATGGGCTGTGATTTCTATGTACTGAGATACGCTCGGTGCATTATAACCAAAATAGAGCAACTGCGATTGCTAGGCATAAATGTCTTCGCCAGAAAAATATATATATTTTCAGGTGCGGGAGTGGTCAAGAACAAGAGTTGGCTGTACACCTTTTCAGTGGCCCCAGCATGACTTTAAAGGTAAGCACCGAGGGTTATGTACAGAATGAAAATGAGTAAGTGCATAGGCAGTGTCTCACCTACCGAGGTTAAAAAAGGACATTTCAGGAGTATAATTGAAGGGGACGCTGACAACCTAACTTTGCTTTCTGATGCTTTATGGAATAGTTTTGAATGGGTAACTAGTCATTATATTAGAGTATTAAAAAGAGATAAAAAATTCAGAGGTGAATACTGAAAACTTTAATAAAAAACAATGTAATCAACAGTGTAATACAATATATAGAAATCTATCATTTTAAATATTTGTTTAATTGTTCAATATAAAATAGTGTTCTTAAAATGTATTACATTTTAAAATGAATTGTAGTTCCCATTTTCCACCACCAGAGGTCATCGCACCTAGTAAATTCAATCCATTTCCTTACTTAACCACTGAAGGCATTGTTCATGTTTCCATTTCCGGTGACCAACCTCAGCCATTTTGATGTAATATTTTATTGGTTTTGTAATATACAAACTGTGGTCCTTACCGGACCAAAAACACAAAAACTAAAACATTAATATCGTACGGTGGTACACTCAAACAAGCAAATCATACAAAATCGCAATAGAGTTGCTATACTACGAAGAAGGATCCCCTGCTGCCAGCACGTTCTACGTATAGGGGTGTCACGTCGAGACTGGTTACATGCTACACACCTCGTCTTCCCATTGGCGCCATATCTTGTCCGCCTTATCGGGGCAACCCGGGCTTTTAAACACTCTCTTTTCTATGGCAATGCAAATCTGTACATCAGTGATCCACTGGCTTATTTGCGGCGTCTCCGCAGCACCCCATAATTGTGCTATATTCCTTTTAGCAACTGCAGTAGCTGTCATAAAGCAAAGTTTTTCATACCTTGACAAGTCAATTTCACTGTCCGCTCCGAGGAGTAACAGTTTTGGATCTCTGGGGATTGTTTTATGCAGTACTCTAGTTAGGATGTCACAGCATTGCTGCCAATACTCGCAAATATTCGGGCATTCCCACAGTGTATGAAAGAAAGTTCCCTCTTCACTATGGCATCTTAAACAATTGGGTTCCGCTATCTTGCCCCAGCGGTATAGTGCTACCCTCGGGGAATAAATTCTATGCAATATTTTTAGCTGAACCAATCGTAGTCTGGTTGAGATGGCTACTTCCCTGGGGAACATCAGTATCTGAACCCAGTCTTCCGGTAATATCTCCCCAACTTCGGTTTCCCAATTCGTTTTGAGGTGCACCAGCTCCGTTGTAGCGAAGGAGGTGAGGGCATTGTACATGACTGTGGTGACTTTAGCCTGAATACTATCCGTTATTATATTGCGTTCTATTGGTGTGGTGTCTGGCATGTCAGCTAGTGAGGGGAGATGTTGCTGTAGTGCGTGTCTGAGCTGCGTGTAATGGTACCTTTCTGTCTCTGGGAGGTTAAAGGATATAGCCAGCTCTTCGTAGGATCTGATGGTGCCGTTGGTTATAATGTCGCCCACACTCTCTATACCACATCCCGTCCATACTGGCCATCTCGGTAATTTGGCTACTTCGTGGAGGTTCCTATTATTCCATAGCGGTTGGATTGGTGTGACCTTGTCTCCCCATCCTATAAAGATGTGTGATTCTGCCCAAATACGGGGCGTCTGTGCCGCCATGTTTCGGGAAGTCGCTCTGGACATTGCTTTGTACAGCTCCAGTGGGGGCGATGCCCGTACATGTGGTAGTCCTGGGTCTGCGTGCATCGCATCATTTACTACAGACATGTGACTGGCCCAGTAGTATGTCTGTAGTCTTGGCAGGCCAATCCCACCTTCCCATACTGATCTTTGTAGTGTTTGTAAGGCAATTCTCGGGCGTCCCTCCCATAAGAGTTTTCTAAGTATGTTATCTATGTTCCGAAATTCTTTCATAGGTATATATAGGGGGGCATTCTGGAGCACATACAGGTAGCGGGGGAGTGTCAGCATTTTGAACAATGCAGCTCGGCCTAATAGTGTCAGAGGCAGGGACCGCCAATGTCGTACATCCCCTGTGAATCTCTCCGTAATGGGTTGTAGGTTATTCAGTGTATAATCGTCTAGGTTCCTCGTGATCTTAATGCCTAGATACTGGAAGTGATCAGGAGCTATTCTATATGGGCATGACTCAGGTACCTCACTGCCTAGAGTATTTAATGCAAATAGTGTAGATTTAGCCCAGTTTACTCTAAAACCGCTAAAAGCACCATATTTCTGGAGCAACTGTGTCACCACCGGGCATGTCGTTCTGGGGTCCCTCAGGTATAGCAATAGGTCGTCTGCATATAATGAGACTTTGTCTTCCCACTCCAAACCACCCGGGATGCCACGCCATATGGGTGTCTCTCTCAGCAACTAAGCCAATGGTTCCATTGCCAGTGCAAAGAGCAGCGCTGATAGCGGGCATCCTTGCCGGGTCCCTCTCCCCAAAGCAAAGGGACGTGAGGTCCAACCGTTCACACGAACCTCAGCCATCGGTGCCTCATATAGCAATTGGACCCAGGATAGGAACTGCTCCTGGAAACCCATTTTTCGCATGATAGCCCAGAGTGCCTCCCACCGGACAGAGTCAAAGGCCTTTTCAAAGTCTATTGCAAGTACACCCAGGGGAATATTGAGGGTCTGGGCCCGCTCAATGGCTAAGTGAAGTCTTCTTATGTTCATCCTCGTGGATCTGCCCAGCATGAAGCCACACTGGTCCGGGTGGACTAGAGATGTTATGACTTGCTGTAGGCGTATCGCTAAAAGTTTAGCCAGAATCTTGGTTTCAACATTAATAAGGGAAATAGGCCTATAAGACCCACATTGGTCCGGAGGCTTATTCACTTTGGGTATAACAATTATTGTGGCCTTCCTCAGGTCTGCCGGGAGGGATCCCTTTGTCCGGGCTTGTTGGAACATGCGTAGTAGGTGGGGAGCTAGGTTGCTACAGCCGATCTTCTTCCAGGTTTCTATGGGGAAACCGTTCGGACCAGGGGTCTTCCCAGACTGGAGCTGGGTCATAGCCACTGCAATTTCATCTTCCGTGATGTCTCTTTCTAAACCAGCAATTTGGGTCTCATTAAGGATCGGAAGGGTAATATCCTCTAGTATAGAGTGTTCGGGGGGAGTTGTGGGGGCCCTGTATAGGTCTTCATAAAATTTTGCGAATTCCTCAGCTATATCTCTGTCCGCGAGGCAGGACTCCAAGTTTTGGGACACAATCGATCTCACATGGTAATGTCCCTCGTCCCTTCGTTCAAGCCAGGCTAGGACCTTCCCTGCTTTGTCTCCAGTGTCATATATTCTGGCCCTCATTGCACTATGTGCCTGTTTGGCGTTGTCCAGTGCGATATTTTGCAGTTTCTTTTGAGCCAGTATCAGCGCTCTATTAGTGTCTGGGCTGTCGCTGGTGAGATGTGCGTCTTCTGCTTGTTTGACATTTATTTCTGCTTCATGCAGCGACTCCAGGTGTATTTTCCTTTGGGCCGTCGTCCAGGAAATGATTTCTCCTCGTAGTACCGGTTTATATGCCTCCCAAAGTACGACGGGACTTTCTACTGTTCCCGTATTGGTCTCAAAGTATTCTGTTGTGACGTTTTGTATACGTTCTATTAGCTCAGGAGAACCTAGATAATAGTTGTTCAATCTCCACCTCGGTGGAGGCGCTGGTTTTCATGTTGTAAGTGATATGAGTAGGGGGGAGTGAACCGAGATGCCCCGCGGAAGATATTCAGCTTGCGTTACTGTGTGTGTTAATGTCGCAGGCATGAAGAAATAATCCAGTCGTGACAGCGATGCATGCACTCCTGAGTGAAAGGAGTACCCCTTTTCTTCCGGGTGTAGGTCACGCCACACATCTCTGATGCCAAAAGCCTCTACAAAGATTGGTTCGGCGATTGGGGTCTCTATTGCATAGATGCGTACGGTCTTGTACATTATTCATAACGTCATTGAAATCTCCTCCCAGGACCAGAACATCTGAGGTGTCGCTGGTTAGTAGGGGCGTAATGTCTTCCATAAGTCTGGACTGAAGAGCCGGTGGGGCGTAGATCGCCATAAGGGATATCGTCCTGTTCCAAAGCGTGCCCGTGGCATATGTAAATCTGCCCCCGGTGTCCTGTATTATTTTGGTGAGGGTGAGCGGTAGCCTATTATGGATTAACATCAATACCCCTCTGGCTCCCATAGTAAAACCAGCTTGTATGGTTGTGCGGTAGTTCGATCGTT
Organism: Ambystoma mexicanum; assembly: GCF_040938575.1. Classification (NCBI taxonomy): domain Eukaryota; kingdom Metazoa; phylum Chordata; class Amphibia; order Caudata; family Ambystomatidae; genus Ambystoma; species Ambystoma mexicanum. Next base: position 626,326,744 of record NC_090932.1, on the reverse strand, counting down.
TAAATAGCGCGTTGGAAGTACCTGCCAAATGGGTTTCTGTTAGGAAGGCTATGTCCGGGCTGTGTCGGTTCAGAAACTGTCTCACTAGCCTCCTTTTCAGGCTGTTTCCTAGGCCGTTTACATTCCAGGTGAGTAGTTTTAGCGTTTTGTTCTTGTTATCCTGCAGGGTTGCGTTTGTGTGTATGGTTCCAGCAGGGGACAAGGCCTTCTTTAGCAGGGGCATTGGACTCGCTTGATTCGCAGCAGGGAGCAGAAATTGCTGTCTGAGTGATCACCATCTTCTGTAATATGTAGTATTTCATTGAGTGATTCCAACTTGTGCCGAACTCCCCCCTCCCCATACTTCATCCCCAACCGAAGCATCTGTCGCCCTTTCAACAGTTCAAACTTTACTTAAACAGTATATCTAGGCAATCTATAACTTTGCCTATCGTTATGTGTATGTTTCTTGCCAAAGAGGGGTTGGGTAGGTATCAGCCGTCAGCCATTACTTTCTTCCTGTCATGTGAGACACGTTATGTTTGGATTCGCTTTCTTCCGCGTCTCGTGATTACATTTGTTTTATCCATTGCCATTTTCCATCATGCGTTCCCTTGTTGTGCCACATCCACCTGTCGCTGTGGTGAGTCGTTGTCTGGTGGTCTTTCTGGATTTGGCCTATTACGGTCGTTTCCAATCTTCTTCCTTCCACTCCAGTCACCCTCAATGTGCCTTTCTGCCCAATCCCATGCTTCCTTGGGATTTGTGAAGTGTACTGTCGTGCCTTTGTAGTATATTTTAAGTTGAGCGGGGAAAATCAGGCCATATTTGATTCCACACGATTGGAGGCGTTTTTTAAGTGGGTCAAAGGATTGGCGAGCTTTTTGGACCTCCCTCGTGAAGTCAGGGAAGAAGGAGATTTTTGAGCCATTGAAGGTGATGGACCCCTTCGTTCTCGCCATTTGTAGTATGGCATCCCTGTCTCTATAATTCAGAAGTCTTGCTATGATTGCACGCGGTGGTGCGCCCGGGATGATCCTGCCCGATGGGATGCGATGGGCCCTTTCGATAGAAAAGAATTTGGAGAAGGATTCAGCATCGTATATATCCAATAGCCATCTTTCAAGGAACAGCTCCATGCATTCTCCTTCCGCCTTTTCGGGAAGGCCTAGGATGCGGACATTATTGCGCCGTGATCTACCTTCCCCTTCATCTACTCTTCCCTCCAGGGACTTTATACGTTGTAACATGCCGGTTATCTGGCGGTTAACTCCCTGCAGATTGTCTTCGGTCTCCGATATGCGTGCTTCCGCCTCTCCAGTGCGTGCAGTCAGCTTCTGCAAGTCATGCCTCAGCAGGGATACCTCAGCCCCTATGGCGTCCATTTTCTTTTCCATGGATGTCCTGGAGCTGGCAATGGCGCCCATTACATCCCTGAGGGAGATGTCTTCTTCCATAATTCCAGATTGAGCTGATGCTGGTCTCTCTGGTGGTCTCTCTGGTGAGTGGGACAGCGGGGTGGTTGCATACTGTTCTATCCTGCTTTGTGTGGAAGTTTTCCTCGGCCTGTCCTTTCCCATCTTGCGAAGCAGGCTTTATATTACGAGGAAAAGCACGTTCTGTGGTTGGGAGGAATTGATCGTTACGCCACGGAGATAAACTCTTAGTTGTTCAGAAGGTCATTGTGTTCGGGCCGGCACGACGTTCTCTGGGCGTGCGCGGCTCAGGAAAGTGGTCCCTTGTTGTTAAGAGCGAGTATGGTTTCCAGTTATGGCATGCCCTTCACTGCCTGGAGCACTGTGGTTTCTTTGCCTACTTGACAGGAGATGATCGTTCTCTTTACTGCAGTCCGTGTCAGTGGCTATGCATCTAGCCTGCTTTATGGTGGCGTCCCTACTCTGAGCTGCAAAAGTGTCCTGCGTGTGCCCAGGGTATAGCGCACAGTTCCCGTAATCTTCAGGGTGTGGGGGGGGGGGGAAACGACGTTCTCCGCTGTTGTAGTGCTCTCTCGTGCTCTTGAGCAGTAGGCGGCAGGCCACAACCGTACTAGCCCGGGCTGGGAGATCGTGTGGGCTGGGTTTGCATGATTCTGGCGCCCAAGAGGGGGGCCGCGAGTGCTGCGGGGGTTCCTCCTCGGCAGCACACCCCGGACAGATGGACTGAGTTCAGGGCCCGCCCCCGCCTCTCCTTACCGGGTCTCGCGGCTTCTTCCCCCCGGCACAGGCCGGCGGCGCGGCGCGGCAGGTAGGTTGCAGGCTGGCAGGCGCTCGACGGTGTATGGGGCGCCTGCTTCCACTCGGAAGGCCAGGCGGGGGGCGGGGAGTCCGGCGCGGGTCTCTCCTCTCCGCCGGTCCGCTCCCACAGTCACCCGCCCTTCGGCAATAAGCTGGTCCGCGCAGGGGGGGGGGGGAGGAAGGGCAGTCTCCTCCCTCCGTAGCAGCGATCGTCTCTCCACAGCACCTCTTCCTCGGGGATCAGTGTTTGCAGCGTCCCTAGGTTCGCGCTCAACAGCGCCCGGCGGCCATCTTGGAAACTTCCAAGACGCCGACGCTCCAACTCTTTGGCTGCTTATTTCTCTGGAACTGGCTGTCGGTTGCACACTCGGACCACCGGGTGCGAACGACGTTATGTTCCGACACTCGGAAAGATCTTTCTCTTCACATGGAAATTTAGTTTTTTGGTAGGATATTGCAGGATACGGCTGACGGCCTCAGGAGCACCGAGAGCTCACGTCTTCATGCCACGTCCATTGGCCACGCCCCCTGAACCTCAGCCATTTTGAAAATTCATAGTTTCCGGAGCTTCTTTCGGGTCAAGATGGATAGATTTTTCTCCTTTTTAAAAACTTTGTACACATGGATTTCCCTCTGGAATTCATTTTTTTCACCATTTTTATGCCTTTGACTTCGCCTTTTTTGGATGGATTTGTACCGCACACAGACTTTTCAAGGATTGATTTAGCATTGGATTTTGGCATTTTTTCCATGTTTTTTCACTTTTTGAAATGCGTTGGATTTGGCATTCTTCATTTTCAGATGTATTTTTCCCCAGCTCACAGACTTTGAATGGATGGTGTACTTTCTGGATAGTGGGCATCATTCCGAACCTGGCGGTAAGGGGTTAACGGTGCCGTTAACCCCTTACCGCCGCATTACGAGGTCCTTTAGCTGGTCCCGCTAAAGGCCGCTGGTTTTACCAGGCAACCTTAGTGGGAGCCGCTAAAGGACTAGGGAGCTAATAACGGGTCCGTTGTTAGCTCCCTCCCCATTCCCATTGAGCCCTATGGGGGCTCAAATGGGAAGGGGGATGGGTATTTTGAATGAGGAATTACTGGGTCCTACAAGCTGGTAATTCCTCATTCAAGGAACCCGGACCCGATATGCGGTATGGGGGTAGCCATGGCACTAATAGCACCATATCTACATCCATACTTATAATGACCCCCCCCATTGTCTTTTTTCTAATTTTTCATACTTTGTTGGATGTGTCAGACTACGGATTTCTCGTTGTCGGATGGATTGTTTTTCGGTGCAGACTTTGGATGTATGGATTACACTCTGCAGCTGTTTTTTTCCCCGATTTCTCCTTTTTTGGATGTTTTGGGTATTGGATTACTCGTTTTTGGATTTTTAGTCGCTTACAAATTTTGGATGGATTACAGTCTGCAGCTTTGGTTTTTCTTAATTTTCCCTTCTTTTTTGGATGTGTTGGGTTATGGATTACTCGTTTTTGGATGGATTTTTCTCCTGCTCAGACTTTGGATGGATGGATTTTAGAGGCCTTGGATGTATTTTTTGTTTCCGTGGAATACTTTCTTGGGATTATTTTGGGATTCTTTGCACCTTGGATCGGCTTGGCTTGGATGGGTATTTTCCCCCTTCTCAACCTTGGATGTGTGGATTTATCCTTGGATGATGGGCTTTTTTCAATTTTGTTTTTTCTGGGATCCACATGACTCATTTACCCTTTTTTGCTTATTTACACATTCAAACTATGTTTTCTCTAGATTTAAAAGCAATGAAACTGTATTTAAACACCTGTCTATGCTATCATTTCAGTATTTTATGTTAAATACTATGCTTTGCAAGTATGTTAAATCGTCAACTCTTCCATAATTCTAAACACATTCCTTTAGCCTATCTGCTGCATCCCTGTATTTTCTTTACAAAAGGCTTGTTTTCTCTTGTGCGATTGCTTGAGCAATTTGTAGTTTTTTGAAAGATTGTTCTCTTTTTAGTGCTTAAGAAACTCCACAGTGTGGGGTTCACCGAGGTTATTTCATTCCGAATGCAGTGGAGTTTATTATTTTGCCGTTGCAATTTTCCTTTATTTATATGGGGTTGAACTGAATATTGCCCCTCTTATTCCCGCACTGTTTTACCCTTTCGTAATTTCCAGAACGGTATAATCACATATAACCTTTGAATGTGGATTAATAAGAATTCCCTCACTTTATTCAAAGAGCACACTAAAAAATTAAAATATTCTATACTAGCGTTACACCCCCCCCCCCCCGCGTTGCACGGGTCTGTAGATGACATGCACGTTGGGGTCTGCTATAGCCTTCTGTATATGTTAGTGTCATCATTTCCTATGCTCGTCGTGTGAATGTTGAGTCACATTAATCAGTAATTATTACTATTACATATGACAAAACTAGCCGCTGTTAATATTGCTTGTGAATATCTGTTTCGAAATACTGCCCACAAATGTTATAATATGCATGCATACATATGTAAGTACTTTAAAAGCCTATACGATTTACCCAGACAAAAACTTTCGAGTGATAAATCAACTGAATAATATACCAGTTCACACGTGTGATGGAACTTGTATCATAACATTTTGTGATTGTCCTAGCCCATAAATGTGAAAACATTCCACATACTTGAGAAACGTTGAGGCGAAAGATCTTGATTGTCTCCTACAATTCAGCACTTCCCCCACCTATTCTCGGACTAGAGTATGTTCATGTAATTATAATGGCCTACATTGCCAAGGCTGTTTATTTAGATAAAAAAAAAAAAAGTTACTTACCCCATGGTAACATTCTTTCGACTGGATGTTACTCCCACATATTCCTCATCTTATAACTCCTTTCAGCGTCAGCTGCTTTGGAAAAATGTTTTGCGGTAGTGGGCGCTGTGCGTCATTGTCAACTCGATGGCCCTCAAAGGCCTCCATCCACTCAAGGAGAATGTCATCGACAGTATATATTAGCATGCACCGCACCAGTTATTTCAGTTCCTAGTTTTTTGAGTCTCGACAATAGTGTTTCATAAAAGTAAATAGCGATGACCAAGTGGCTGCCACACAGATCTCCTGTACCAGGCAAGGCAGATGAAGTCACTATGCCCCTTGTGGAATGAGGCCGTAAGGAGACAGGGACATCCTAACCGGCTCGGTAATGCTTAAAATTGTCCAACAAGATAAAGTTTGCTTTGTAACTGCAAGACCCTATTTGTGCTCGGTGTATCCAACAAACAACTGATCATATGGCTAAACTGAGGCAAGATGATGACTAGAAAAGCTTAAAGCTCTTTTGCAGTCAAGTCTGTGAAGCCTTTCCTCTTCCTTACTAGGATGGGGTGGAGGGTATAAAGTTGGCAATAATATTTTCTGGGCTAGGTGAAATTCCAAAACCAACTTCACCAGAAAAGTAGGTTGGCCTTTTAGTAAAACTTCATCTTTATAAAAGGTTGCAAACGGTGGCTTATACGACAAGGCCTGCAACTCGCTGACCCTGCATGCAGATTTTAAGGCAGTTAAAAAGATTGTTTTCAATGTAAGCAACCTTAATGGACAACAATACAGTGCCTCAAACAGAGCACACATGAGGAATTTTAACACCAGATTTAAATCGCAAACTAGAACCACACAAGGGACTGGAGGGAACACATTTGTGAACCCTTTCAAGAATTGAATTACACTTGGCATTTTAAAGAAAGATTTCTGCTCAGACGTGTGCTTAAAAATAGATAGTGCCACCAAGTAACCCTTAACAAGGTCGACCTAGAGGCCCAGATTGGCCAGACGTAGTAGGAATGATAACACCATAGGTGCATCGCATAGAACAGGATCCACATTCTTCTCTGAACCAGCTGCAGAACTTGTTCCAACGGCAGTGATGCAGAGATTTAGTTGCTGGCCCTTCTGGCCGAAAAGAAAATCTCCATCACGTCTTCCGGGAGTTCCCAATTCTTATATCTCAACCTTTCAGAAGGAGTGGGAACTCACAGTTGACTATGAATGTGTCCCCCAGAGCTCATCTCGAAGTACATTCTCTGGAGCGGAACAGCTCGCACTTCCTATTGACAATGGACGTGAACAGATCTACTTGAGGGGTTCCCCAAAGGGTGAAGATCTCACAAAGGACTTACTGAGCTAGTTCCAACTCGTGGAATACTGTGCTCTGCCTGCTCTGAGCGGCTGCCGCCGTGTTCTCCTATCCGGCAAGCTGAACTGCTGATAGGGAGATTCCTTATTGAAGTGCCCAGAACCAGAGCTGCATTGCCTCTCTGGCTGTGATCCTACTCCTCCTCTCTTGTTGAGGTAGTACATGGCCACTGTGTGTCCGTCATTATCAGTACATTCTTTTCCTGTACAGCAGGCAGAAGGACCTTCAGTACTAGTCTGATTGCCCTCAGCTCCAAAAGGTAGATGTGTAGTTTGGACTCCAATGGAGACCAACGACCGCTGACTGTCAGATCATTGGAATGGGTTCCCCACCCCGTGAGTGAGGCGCCCGTAACTACTGTTACCTCCGACCATGGCTGACAAAAAGGTTCCCCGTTCAGAATGTTGTCTTTGCAGGCCCACCACAGGAGATCCTTTGTGACCCTTTCTCGGAACCTGAAGTAGATCTGCCTGAAAACAGACCACTCGGACCCGAGGGCCACTGGAGGGATCTCATTCTCAGAAGAGCCTCAAGGCACCAGAAAAATGTAGGATGCCATGAGGTCAGGCAACCTTAGGAAAAGACTGGATGATGCTGGCCATTCTAAAATCTGGTGACCATCTGCTGAGCTCTCACATAGGTGGTGAGGCTTTCCCTGAGGAAGCATTCAGGACCGCTCCAATTAATTGAAGCTTTTGGGAATGTACCATGTGGGGCTTCTTGAAATCGTGGGAGAAGCCCAATCTGTGGAGAGAGTGGCAGGTGATGCTGAGATGTTCCAGGACCTGTTCAAGAAAATGGGCCCTGATCAGCCAATCGTCCAGGTAGGGATAGACATGAATCTCACCTCTGCTGCGACTCGCTGCCAGCACCACCATAAACTTGCTGAAAAACCTTTGGCGGATGTTAGCTCGAAAGGCATAACTCTAAACTAATAATGAGAACCACCAACGACGAACCTCGGGTACTTCTTGTGCTTGTGATGAATAGGCAAATGGAAGTAAGCATTCTGAGAGTCCAATGATACCATCCAACCCCAGAGCAGGATGGCCGTAAGGACCTGAGAAATGGTAACAATTTTGAACATGTCCTTCCTGAGGAACTTGTTCACGTATCTCAAGTCCAAACTGGGTCTCAATCCTTGGTCCTTTTTGGGGATCAAAAAGTAAGGGGAGTACCACCTTCCGTTCCTCTCAGTTACAGTTACTGGTTCTATAGCACCTTTCTCTAGCAGACTGGAAATTTCCTGAAAGAGGAACGGATCTGGAAATGTATGGGAGTGGCTTCCTGGTGTGTGATCCGAAGGCCTTCTTAAAGGGATGCAGTAACCCCGGGGGGTTTATAGTCAAAATCTCGAAAATTAAAATCTTTTTGTAATTCGAGATTTTATTTTCGGTATTTTGACCGACCACCAACCCCGGGCTACTGTTTGCAAGGCTGAAGCATTGTATGTATTGCCCTGCCATCCTTCCAGATGCTGACTGAGCCTGCCATGTACCGCAGTCCTGTGGACTAAGGCCACAGAGTGGTTTTGAGGCAGCTGAAGCAGCGGCTGAGGGTAAAGCAGCCTTTGCTTGAGCGGAATCAACACCTCTTCCTCATCTACCACGAGGACATTTTATCTGGCCTCTGACTGGCTTCTCCAGTCGCTCTTCTAAATGAGAAATAGTAGCGAAAGGATCTACTCCTTCAAGCCTGTGCCGTGGGGTGAGACGGTTGAGGCTGTTTTTTGGCGACCGTGATCTGGCAGCTGCTTTTGAGGTCTGTAATTGTGTGCCATTAAAGAGCAGGTTAAGTATCCTGCACAGCACATCTGGTGCAAAGCCAGACTTTCTCAACCATGCAAACCTATGCATTACCGTGCTCGCCGTCAAAGGCTCTGTGCTCGCCATCAAAGGCTCTGCTAACACTATCGGCAGGGTCCAAACCTGATTGGATGGATTGGCACATTGCGTCCTTTCCAACTTTCACAATATTCATGAAGCCTTCCCATCTCCTCTCCTTCAGAGATATGCTCATATGCCATTGCAATACAGTCGCATAAGGTGTGGGTCAATATCGCCAGAGCGCAAGTGGCATTGATGGACTTTAGAGCCATTCTACTGGCTGAAAAAACCTTTTTAGCTAGTGTGTCAAAACACTTAGTGTCCCTATCTGGAGGGATGGTAGGGTAAGCCCCCTGTTTTGATGTGGATGTTGCATCCTGCACCACAAGCCTTTCTGGGCTAGGATGCCTTGAGAGGTATTCAGGGTCAAAGCTTGAAGGCTTTCATTTATTAGTCAGAGTTTTACCGACGGAAGGACTTGTGTCAGGAGACTCCCAGTTAGTCATGACCCTTTTTTGTATTGCAGTATGAATACAGCAACAGCAAAACAGTGTCTTTTTGTGGACCCTTATCTAGAATGCCCATCAGGTCATCCTGTTCATAGGTTGCAACCGGGGTCCCTCAACTCAGTTATTCAGTTACTCTGCTCTATTCATTAGTTGTCTGTATGATGCTTCTGCATGCTCAGACGGGTCAGGAGGACCAAATTCAATTTCAGGGGAAGTATCCAGGCCACTTGGTTCTCATATACATTTTGCATCCTTGACTCCTCAGACACCAATGCCCCTGGACCATTAGGTGTTCCATATGCCAGGCTAAAGGGTGGAGTATCCTGGTCTGAGGGTTCAGTTTTCTCAAAAACTGAGGAGAGGGACTTGAAGTCCCTTTAAGGCAAAGATTTGAACGTTTTCTCGATTTCCTTTGAGGGGGTCGACACCAATGGCACTGGCCTCGACACACGACTCAACTCAAAGAAGTCTTCGATGGTCGAGGAACGGTCTCTCCTCAACTCGAGGCTTTGAGGGCTCTTGGAGGGTGGGGGGGGGGAGAAGAGTAGATGGCTTTTCACCCGGGCTCGAAGGCATGCACGTTTTAGCCTTCTTAGACTCTTAACCGGCCTTGGTAGGCGCAACAGGGTCGTGACTCTTAATATTTTCCTTCAAAGAGCGCTGGGGCTACCTTTTTGAAGATCTTTAACATTTGAAGCCTAAATGCCTCCCATTCAGGTTTCGAAGCCGACTTACCTGGGCAGGATAACCTGCGTTCAGGCAAGGAGTCAGGGGATGAAGACTGAGACCTTTGACGTTGTTTCTTCGATCTCTTTCTCGATGACGAAAAGGAATGACGGGAACTGCTACAAGAACGTTTTTTGGAATGTTTTCTCAGCGCAACCCACCCCTCCAATCGTCTGATATATGATATTTTATTTGTATCGCGCTCGTACAAAAGTGTTTCAGAGCGCGACTAGGCAAGGGAGGGGAACAGGGGAGAACACAAAACAACAACGATCTTACTAGACCCAGTGACATTGAGAACGCGCAAGTGCATGGGAAAGGGAAAAGGGAAAAAGTGCATGGAAGGGGTGAGTGGAAAGTGCAGAGGAGAGCAGATAAATAAATAATAAATAAAAATAAATAGAAAATAGAGGCAATTAACAGTGGTAGTGCAGCCAGCAAGTGGCAAGTGCTGTGTTTATGGCAGCAGACTGGGTAAGTCTGATAAGTGTAGAAAAGAAGAAAAGGGGGGGCTGTATGGGTACAGATACAGTACACCAGTGCAAGGGGTGGCCAGGAGGCAGTGTAGGAGGGTGGCAGGGTGAGCAGGCACCTGGGCCCAGGGGAAAGAGGGTGGCCAGCTGCACAGTGCCAAGAGGTCAGCAGGGGAGAGAGGGAGAGAAGGCAGAAGCAAAGAGGAAGGTCTGGAGGTGCTTCCTGAACCGGAGATGATTCTCCTCAAGTTTTAGAGTGGCAGGGAGACTGTTCCAGAGGGACCCAACCGAACAGAGATCTACCCCCCCACCCAGCTCGTTTCTGTGAAAGACGATTGACCCGGAGGGAGTTAGAGGTAGAGGAGTGAAGAGCTCGAGGGGGGGGGGGGGGGGTATTTGCGGAGGGATAGCGGAAGGTATTTTGGACCCAGGCCCCAGAAAGCCTTGTGGACAATGCAGAGGGTTTTGAATTTAATCCTTGCATCCACTGGGAGCAAATGGAGAGATTTCAGAGCTGGAGAGATACGATCCCAGGGCTGGAGTCCAAGGACAAGTCTTGCAGTCCTGTTCTGGATAAGTTACAGAAGGCGGAGAGTTGAGGCAGGTAGATTTAGAAAGAGGCTGTTACAATAGTCCAACCTAGAGAGAACCAGAGATAATCGTTTTATCGAAGGCGTTGTGAAAGGGAATTTCTGAGGGGCCCTGCCTGCAGCGAGTTTCCGCTTTTGTACTTTCAGTGCCATTCCAGTCATGGACTGACAGTACATGCAGTCAGCTGCCTTGAAATCGGTACCTAGGCACCACAAACAAATGCGGAGCGGGTCGGTAATTGACATTTTCAACCCATAGTCAATGCATTTTTTAAACCCAGTCTTCGGGTAGACCTTTTCAAACTATCGTAGTTTTGATCAAAACAACTGCCTTAGCAAAGAAATCAGAAAAACAGAACTGAAGTAATGGGAGCGATGCCTGCTATACATCCTGTCAATGACGTCTGACTCAAGAGGGGAGGAAAGCCTTTGAGGGACATCGAGTCGAGGACAATGCACAGTGACCACTGCCGAAAAAAATAAATAATCCAAAGCAGCTGATGCTGAAGGAGTTATCATAAGATGAAGAATTTGCGGGAGGAGACAATCCATTTGAAAATAAACATTGGGCGACTCAAGCGCTAGCAATATTCTTTACAAACAAATTATTTCTGGTTATGCAGGAAAAAAGGAAAGAGATTGACAGTTTGAAAACAATATCGATTTAAAGGCTGTAACAATGATGAACGTTGGATCAAACGGAAACCTATTTCATCAGTACTTTAAAGAAGTGAAAATAAAAGGGAACACCATATTTGATGTAAAACAACAGCTTTGTTAAAATAATTTTATTTAGGTGTAAATGGGAATATGGATGTCACTTTTTAACATTCTCGTGTCGGAGACTACATACATTCTGTACTTCAAATTTATTATGAAAGTACTCCAGATAATAGAGTAAAGTACTGTAAACGTTGTGCTGTTGCAGTTTACAACTGTCAGCCATGAAACAGCAGCATTGCCCAGATTCAGTTGCAGCGGCTCCCAAGGACATTTGATTCTGTAGCTCACACACAACAGGTTTGGAATGATATCAGTCTTCTCTAGACAATGCTCCACCAAATCAACATTGTGTGCTAAAACAGCCTCAGCCATAACAGGAATAATGAAATACATTTCTGTGGATATAGAAATTGCACATACGTCCGATATAAATGACATAAAAAGAAGGAACCAGTGCATCATTTTCACATGGGAACTTTAAGGTACATAGAATCTGTTAGTAACGGCAGCCCTTTCATGTAGTAAAAATATCTTTACAGAAATATTTCTTATGACAACTCACACGGTTTGTGGTCGGAAACAATAGCTCTTGTAATGATGTTGTGCCAATGCCACACCTATGTTAACCATTACAGATTGAAGTCTTAAAAGACATTACTTGAAGAGTAAAAAAAAGAAAGTGGACCGAGCTCTGGAATGAGCTGGCTACACAACACTTTCTCCAACGAATAATCATAAAAAGATGACTTATTCAGATAATTTCATTACATTGTATGCAAATCAATGATGTAAACATTTCACATTGCCATTAAGGACCATTAATCATTCTTGCAGCAATTCTGTAACTGAATAATCTTTACTACTTTACATATTGTTGAAGCACTTTAGAAATAGGAAATCCTTAAACAAGTTATTGAAGACACACATACAATTTTATTTGTTCTAATATTTATTTTACCACCTGTTAATTGTAGCAAAACATGAGCAGCTTTATTATGCACTTATGTATCTTTTTAGATTATGGAGCATGTTAGGCATGTATAAATAGGAGAGCTATTTGCGCTGGCAATTTTCTTTTTTTTCTTTTTTTTTTAGAAATGAATAAAAATGTGTTTTAGTTCAAAACGTTGAATAGCAATTGATTGTGTTAATTAATTGCAGCCATTCACCCCAAGACAAAGTGGTTGATCAAGTTTCCCAGTAATATTTCGTTCACATAACATAATGTGTTCAAGTTACAAATACTGATATGCACAAATAGCTAATTTCTAAGAAAGATATATGTACAAGACTGCAGCTTAATAAACGTGGTATCTGAAATAACTTAATATTAGCCAATTTGAATATACATGATACCGCTATGTTCTTTTGCCAATTCACAGGTTAAAAGGATGTTACAAAGCCATCCATTTTGCACATAGTACTTGGCTATTGTTATACAAAATGTGGGCTTTGAAAAACATTTTATGTCTCTGAAGCTAAGATCAGTGAAACAAGACAACAGTGCAAGAGGCGCAGAGATGTTTTGTGACCACAATTTCTTTCCTGTGGTTAAAAAGTCTATAAGGCTATAAGAAAGGATTGGTTGATGAGCCTCCTGCTGAAAAAGGTCCAGTGGCGCCTCCACCCTGCAGATCAAATAAAGACAATTGAATAAACCACAAGAAAAAACAATTTTACACACAAATATTTGATGAAGACTCAAAGAAAATAAAACAGACTAGAAATATTTTTTGTATAATCTGCTTAAAGCATTTTTATGGTGGTTTAAGTGCAAAACAAGAATACTGTTTACTTAACATGACCAGTTTACCTGAAGTCATTAGGAAAATGGTGGGTCATAGCTGTAATTTTCAAGTTCAGTAGCAAAAGTACAAGGTGCTACAGAAACCTCGCCAGTCACTGGAAAACAACTTCGATGAATGCACCTTATTTCGGTCTGAAAATTTGGAGTCATATTTTCAGACCATTTTAAAGGTTTTGCTACCAAAACATGTCTGTTCATATAGTCACTGAAAAAACCTTAGTTAAGGTACAGGTAAGTTGCACAGATTTAACGCAACAACCCTTGAAATTCAGCAGATGTGGAAAGTCATGACCAGCTTAACTTGGTGCACTCCTGTTGATGTCCCCCATAATGTCATGCCCCCCATAACAGGGATCAAGACCAATAGTGTTGGACAGAGCCACTATGCAATATCTGTAATCAAACACTTCAATATACACAAATATACATCCAATCAGTGCATACAATTCATTACAGTGTCTTAATCTAATCAAATCATTCAACGAACACAAGACAAAATATGGCAAAACAAATAAAACACAAATAATAGAACTCACATCTAACCTATAGCCCGCTTCCATTAATTAGGGCTTAGAACCAACTTCATAAATTCTCATTTGTACACACATACACCTATTATGCAGTGTGTCTATTATTTACAAAATATATGGTTGACACAGGTTTCAGCCGGTTGAATGAGCCATTTGGATGCTCCGATTCGATCTGGCCTTTATCAGGACAGTTGTGGCGTTGAGTAGTGCACCACTCTCATACAATCTTGTGTTCACAAGTATCTACAAAATACACAAGTATTGCCTATTCCCCATCCTAACATATCCATTTTGCGAGTATTAAGCATTGCAAATTTCTTCTAACACATTAATTTCAAAACCAATGCATAACTCTGTTTTGTGCACTGCCACACTTTTCAATGGGTACAAGGGGTAGAAATGTATTAATCTAAATAAGGACCACTATACCACAGATACGCTATGGTGTGCATGTGGCTGACCTTCCGTCTGTATTTTAATGATTTTTCTTTTTGTGGGCTTCTTCGTAGTACTTCCCTCTTGAAAACAGTCCGGTACCAGGATTATGGAGCAGAAAAACCCACTCTACTTCCGAGCGGGAATAGCAGACTTGATGGGGGATCTGTAAGCAACTAATTCCATGTGATTTTATAATGAGGAGCGACTCGAGCGATTTCCACATCACCCCAAAGTTTCTACTCCTCTCTACAAACTACTAATTGCAAGGTGCCTCACACCAGGGGTGTCAGACATATGAGATGCACTCTAGATATTCTGAACCCTCCGCTGGTAGTGTTAAACATAAAGGAAAAACCCACTCTAGGTATCAAGTCCCAACTAAAAACGTGTTTATGCCTCATTTAAATCTGTGTTCACCTTCCGGGTGCTGTAACGTGGCACCTGCGCTTTGTTCCAACACACTGTGTAAAGCTTACATCACGACTTTCCCATGAGGTAAGAAAATGTAGAAATCTGAAATCCGCGAAGACGGTATGTCGCATTAATATAGCCATTCACGCAATGTAATGAATCTATGGCTTTCGGAGGAGGGTTCGGAATATCTAGCAGCTCATAATATGCCCGACACCAGGTACAAGGCACCTTGCAGTTAGTAGTTTGTGGAGAGGAGTAGGAGCTTTGGGGTGATATGGAAATCGCTTCACTCGCTCATTACAATAAAATCACAAGGGATCATTTGTTGTTTAAACATCCACAGCAAGTCTATTATTCCCGCTCTGAAGCAGAGTGGGTTGTTCGGCTCCATAATCCTAGAACCAGACTATGTTTTTGAGGGTTGGTTTAAGTTACTTACCTGTAACTCCTGTTCTCCAGCATGGGACTTGGCATGGATTCACATGCTCATGAATATTCCCAGTCAAGCTGGGAATCCTCTGTAAAAGTATTTCTCCTCTAAAGCAATCGCTGTCCTCTCGGTCATATTGCTTCCATCCAATGACAGTCCTCTGCCTAAACTCCACCCCTGGTGGCCATCTTCAGATTTGGTAAGCACGGAAAGTGGGAGTATGAACCAAGAAGAGTCACAGATGTGAAGGAGGGAGGGTTCACATGTGAATCCATGCAAGACCGATGCTGGAGAACAAGCTTTGCAGGTAAGCAACTTAAACCTTCGCCAGTATGGGGTCTGGCATGGATTCACATGCTCATTAACGATTAGACAGAAGTACATATCTACAACCACGGGAGGTGGCAAGGCAATAAAACACTCACCTCTGAACAGGTTGCGCAGCAACGCTTGGCCGACCCGGGACTCCTTCCTGGAATCTGTCGACGCAGTAGAACCTCGTGAAGGTGTGCCTAGACCTCCATCTAGCAGCCCTGTAGATGTCGAGCAGGGGCACACCAGAGAGAAACCCAGTTCTTGCTGTGATGCCTCGGGAAGAGTGGGCTCTCGGCCGGCCCGGAAGCAGCTGATTAGCCATCCAATGACAGTACATGATGCAGCCGGAGATCCACCTGGAGATGGAAGCCTTCGACAAGTCCTTGCCGTGATTAACAGGTCCCAAGTTTACTAACTGAAAAGTCTTCCAAAAACTCTTCATGCGGGCTAGGTAAAACTTCAAGGCATGAGCAACGTCCAGCGAATGTAACGCCCTCTCTGCTGGCGATGACAGAAGAAGACAGGCAACCCCAAAGGCTTGTTGAGGTGGAACTCCGACAGCACTTTCAGCATAAAGGTGAGGTGTTTATGCAGTACCACCCTTGTAGCGCAGAAGGACAAGTGTGGCTGTTTGCAGGACAGGGCCTGGTTCTCTCTGACCCGCCTGGCCGAGGTGATCGCCAGAAGGAAAGCAATCTTCCACAAGAGGATCTTCAGGGGAAACTGATGCATTGGTTCAAAGGGTGCCTCCATGAGTTTAGTCAATAACACATTGAGTTTCCAAGCTGGAGCCAGAGCCTTCACTGGCGGAAAATTCATGAAGAGGCCTCGATGACCTCCTTGACGAGTCTGAGACAACAGGGAAGGTCTACCTGGTGTCCTGGTGTAATGGGATATGGCGGCCAAGTGCACCTTGATAGAGACATGAGCCAATCCAACCTTTGCCAAGGAAAGCTGGTATGGCAGGGGCTGCAGGGCGTGACATGCATGGAAATGATCTTCTGAGGCCGGCACCATACAGAGAATCACTTTCATTTATGGCTGTAGCACTTTAACGTGGAACAGGCTCTGGCTTTGGCCAGGATGTCCTTACATTCTGTTGGCAAAGAAACATTTCCAAATTCTAGAGCTGGTAGAGCCAGGCCCTGAGGTTCAGCGACGCTGGGTTGTGGTGTAAAATCGCTCCTCCTTCTCTGGCGAGAAAATCCAGAAGTAGCTGGGTGGCGCCTTCGACAGGCAAAGCAGCTCCGGATATCATATCTGTTGCGGCCACGCCACAGCGACAAGTATCATCCTGCAGTGACACGGGATGTGTTGATCACTTGTAGCAGTAGTGGGAATGGAGGGACGGTGTAAAGGAACAGTACCTCCCACAGGAACGAGAAAGCATGCCCAATGCTTTTTGGCTGCGGGAACCTGCTGGCGAACCTGACACTTGGAGTTTGTCATGTCACAAAGAGGTTGATCTGGGGCTGACCCTATTCGCGGAACAGAAGATCCACTTGGTCCTGGTGAAGCTCCCACTCATGGAAAGACCGAAGCTCCCTGCTGAGCGAGTCTGCAATGGTGTGTTTTGGTGCCAGTCAGGTGGAAAGGGAAAGAAACATCTCCTGACGAAAAGCCCTGCACCACAGCTCCTGGATCTCCTTGGAGAGAGCCGGAGAGCATGTCCTGCCCCTCTTCCGGTTGTAGAACATAGTGGTGGTGTTGTCTGTGAAGCTTCTCACCATCTTGCCCTTCAAGAAACTGCACAAAGGACCAGAGGGCCCAGAAGACAGCCCGAAGTTCCAGGACGTTGATGTGAAGAGCCTTTACTTCTGGCAGCCAGAGGCCTCTGGCGTGCAACTGTCCGGTGTGGGCTCTCCATCCTTCCAGGGAAGCATCCGAGGTGACCATCTCCTGGTACAGCTGTACTTAGAATGGCGCTCCTTCTGAGAGGTGAGGGGTGCACGCCCCACCACTGTATCGCCCAACTGAACTCCTCAGTGATTTTGTCCATCCACGATTCTGAGACCTGCAGCCACCTCACATCTAGAAATTCCTGGAGAGGTCTCATCTGCAAAGGCGGACGTCATGCCCAGCAGCTACTGGACTACTCACACTGTAGGCGACCACGCGTCAACAGGTGCTGTACCTTCCCCAGGATGGCTGCCACCCTCTCATCCAAGGGCGACACCAGACCCATTACTGTGTGGAGTCTGGTGCCCAGAAACAGAACGGTCTGCAATGTCTCCAAGCAGGACTTTGGATAATTTATCGAAAATGCCAAATCTGTCAGCAGACGGACGGTTATCCTCGTGTGTGCTCGCCAACACATGAGAGTGGGATCAAATGAGCCAATCGTCCAGTTAAGAGTAGACGTGGATGCCCTCGAGACAAAGGTGCGCCACCACCGGAGCCAGGCACTTTGTAAAAACTCTTGGTGGCGACTTCAGGCTGAAGGGGAGTGCCTTGAACTGATAGGGTCATCCTTGTACCATGAACCGCAGAAATTTGTGTGGAAGTATGCATCCTCCATATCCAGCGATGCCATGAAGTCACCTTGTTCTAGCTGGCTGAGCACGGACTGCAACGTGACCCATCCTCAACGTCTGGGACTTCAAGTACTTGAGGCATCTCAGGTGTAGGATCAGCCTCCACACTCCTGTCTTCTTTCAGACCAGAAAGTATCTGGAGTACCGGAGGTGCGGAGGGAGGGAATCGTTTGCCCCCTTTTTTAACATAGCATGTACCTCCTGCAGCAGTTGCGCCACATGCTTTTCTTGCTGAGCCAAAGGAGGAATACGAGGACACCTGCTTTGGAACTCCAAGGTGTGCCCCTGTCCGAGAGCATCCAGCACCCATCTGTCGATGGTGATGGGCTCACACGTGCTGACGAACCTCGCTAGTGGCCTCGCACTGGGGTGCACATGTGCGGGCCCGTGTTCATGGCCAGTTCAGGCCTGTTTCAGTGTCGTGGGAAGTGCCAACACTGTCCTCCACTTCCATATGCCTGTGAGCGACCAATGTACACCTCTAGCGTCATGGAGCAGGAAGGCTGTCAATAAGGTGCGTTATATCGCTTGGAGGACCTGCCAGACTTTCCTCTTCAGGAACAAAAGGACGACGACCGACATTGCTGCAGGGTACCCAGTGAACCTGCCGTCTCTGTGTCCGTCTTAATTGCAGTGACTTTACGACATTCTTGCCAAAAAGATTCTCACCATCAAATGGCATATCCAACAATTTGGAATGAATATCCGGTCTGAAGTTGGTGGCTTCGAGCCACCCCTGCTGCCGAAGAGACACTTTGTTGCCTATTTTCTGGAAACCTGTGTCTGCGATGTCCACTGCCACAGTAATGGTGTGGTCCGAGGCCACGTCCCCTTTCTCGAACAGCACCAGAGCTTGCACTTTCTTATCGTCCAGTCTGAGGTCCGGAATAGGGCCAAGTTTATACCACAGTTCTGTGTCATACAGGGACAAAATGGCCAGGGCGTTAACGGCTTTAATAGTGCTTGGAGTAGTGTTTATGATCCGTTTCCCCATCACGTTCAGTTTCTTCCCCTTCTGGGGCACCATGGACGACGGTTCACCAACCGTTTTCTGGCTGCAGCTGAGACCACCGAGTCGGAGAAGGCAGGGACCTCAGGCACTTGGGGGCCGAGACCGGGACCCTGTATTTCTTTTCAAGCATATCCTGCTTCAGCGGTACAGTGCTCTGGTTCTTTATTGGGGTTAAGCCCTCCTCCCATGTATCGTCTTGCAAGGGGACGGACATAATGGTCTTCATCTTTGGTAAACAAATCCTTCCTTTTTAGTCTTCTCTGGTACCAGATGAAATAGCTCCAAGGCCACAGACATCATAGCGTGAAACGAGCCAAACACATCATGTGGGGTTCATCCGCACACAACGGTTTCCAGTCTGCTGAAACAAAGTTATCTGCCTTGTCGGTGTCCGTTGGGTGAGAAACCTGACAGTGTCTCCCTAGCCAGTCCCCAGAGGTCCGTCAGGTGGCCAGGACACAGCCATTGCTATTGGATCCAGTTCCTGGGGGTGGACCATTGAGGGAGGATCACCTGGATGGGGGCGGGGGTCCTTGGGGAGTGGGAGACCGACAGGCAAGACGTGGTATCCCCCTTCTTTCAACACCTTTTCCCCATCCTACCTCGTAGGATATTCCAAAGCACTGCCCCCCCCACCCCAACAAACACATTCGCACAACATGAAAGACAACAGACTAACACCAGAGACGTTTACCTGACGTGTCCCAATACCAGGGTCAGGCAAAGTCAGGCAATTGACCAGAATCACTCACACTTGACAGCCCTTTCCCTACCCCCACAGGGATAAAAGGTGGAGCACAAGAAAACAGGACGAGCAAGGCAGACTGCATAGCCATAAGAGCTAACAACACAGCAGTTCAAGAGGAGGAGAAAGACAACACAGACCGAGAGGAAGACGAAGAGAGAGTCAACATTGCCCTTTCGAAACGATAAGTCTGCGAACAATAGCCAACGTGTATTGCAAAAGATGTGCCTGGAACGTGAGACCCTCCTCCGCTGATTAACAAGCCGGGGAGAAACGCTTGTCTCAGTGGTACAAACCTTGACTTCAAGACATCAGAAAGCCAAGCATTTCATCACAGCCGTTGAATCCAGGGGAGTGTCGATAAGAAACCGAACTGTGTTGAATGAAAAGTAGCCGAAGGATAACCTAACTTTGAAAAGCAAAAGGATACTATTGAGAAAGATGGGGAAAACCAGTGTCCAGCACCACAAGGGTGTTCATGTAGGAAACTCTGGGCGATTACCAAACAGTAAAAAGACTACCGTAACCAGAAGGGTTTGGGAGGAGGCTTAGAACGGTCAAAGTGGTCATACAGGGGTCTGGCAAAATCCTCTGTGTCATCAAAAGTCTTTGACCGAAAGAGAACTGCGAAAGCTAAGGGAAGTGAATCCTACATGTTAAAGAACAAGTTACTTACCAACTGGTAATGTTCTTTCGACTGGATATTCCTCCAACGTATTCCTCATCTATGACATAATAATAAAAAAATGTAATGTTCACAGCTGTGCTGCTTAAGAATTTTTTTTCGGCAGAGGGTGCCCTGTGGTGATGGCACCAGCTCGATGCCCCTTGAAGGCCTCCGTCGAGGGTGACATTATCGGATGTTATAAGTAGCACGCACGGCGTCTGTAGCCTCAGTTCATGTTTTTCCTCCCTCACAATGCTCACAATGTGTGGCACACAATCCCTTAATACAGCAACGACTGTACTTAGCCTGGTTGGAACGAAAGCTGTAATGGCATGAGAAATTCTTGAGAGGGGTAGGCTGGGAGGGAGATTGGGAATAACGTTACCAGTTGGTAAGTAACTTGTTCGTCGATTGGATTGTGTCCTTCAACGTATTCCTCATCTATGACAGGCTCCCAAAGCAGTATTCATGAGTGGAGGAGGGAGAAGAATTTAGACATACCCAATTAAATGGCAGAGTAAAGTACTGCCTTATCAAAGGAAACATCCTGAGCATGGGAAGTATCCAGGGAATAATGCTTAGCAAACATGTGTATGGAAGACCACGTTGCAGCATCACAGACGTTCTTTACCGGTACACCCCTCTGCAGGGCTGTCGATGTAGCCATGCCCCTGGTGGAATGAGCCTGTAAGCCCTCAGGTGGGTCCTTGCCAGCCAACCTGTAGCATTCTGAAATAGTGAGGATGATTCACCTAGTCAAGGCTTAGAAACAGCCTGGCCTAATCGGTGCCCAGTATACCACACAAAGCGCTGGTCGTCCACTCTTATTTTGGACATTCTAGAAAGATAAAATCTCAATGCTCTCCTAGGATCCAACCTATGGAGTCTCTCCTCGTCCTTACTAGGATGAGAAGGAGATAAGAAGGTGGGGAGCACAAATGAAATTCTGACACTACCTTAGGTAGGAAGGACGGATGTACTCTCAATACAACCCTGTCCTTGTGGAGCTAAGTAAAGGGTGGCTTAGAAGAAAGTGCCTGCAACTCGCTCACTCTTCGAGCAGAGGTAACTGCAACCAACAAAACAGTCTTAAATTTCAACAATCTTAATGGACAAGAGAGCAAAGGTTCAAACAGAGCACCCATCAGAACCTAAGACCAAATTAAGGTCCCCAGCACCTGAAAAGGCAACGGCGGAAACACATTCATGAGCCCTTTCAGAAACTGAGTGATCAGTGGAATCTTAAGATAGGTGTATTCCTCGGACGAGCGCTTAAAGATAGAAAGCGCTGCCAGGTAACCTTTAATGGTTCCCATCTGAAGACCCCTGTGGCCAAAGAAAGAGAGAACCTCCGTAGATGAGCACTGAAAAGGATATACATTCTCTCCTCTGCACCAATTGCAAAACGTATGCAAATTGCAACGGTACAGGGACTTTTTTGCTGGCCGCCTGGCCGAAAGCAACACCTCTATCACATCATCGGGGAGGTCCCAATCCTTATCTCTCAACTTTTCAGAAACCATGCGTGAAAGTTGAGAGTCTTGACCTCTGGAGGGAGAACCTGACCTTCCTCTCGCGAGAGATGATCCTCTCTCTTTGGAGAAGTATTGAAGGACAGATGGACATGTCTAGAATGTCCGGGTACCACGCTCTCCTGGCCCAATCCAGAGCAATGAAGATCATGCGGGTCCGAACTGGCGTAACATCCTGAGAACTTGAGGAATGACCGGGATCGGAGGAAATGAGTACAGTAACGTGAATAACCAATCCACGACGAATGCGTCTCCTAGAGCTCCTCTCAGAGGAAATTTCCTTGAGCAGTAACTTTCGCACTTCTGGTTGACACTGGTCGCAAACAGGTCCACCTGTGGAGTTCCCCAAAGGGCGAAGATCTCTTGAAGGACTTCCTGAGCTAGCTCCCACTCGTGGGAGACTGCGCTCTGCCTGCTCAGAGTGTCCGCCACCATATTATCCTCTCTGGCTAGATGAACCGCTGCTAGGGAGATACCCTCTTGACTTGCCCAGAACCAGAGCTTTATTGCCTCCCTGGCAGAGGTAGTAACCCTACACCATCTCTCTTGCTGAGGTAATGCATGACCACCATGTTGCCTGTCATCACAGGATATTCTCCACCCGCACAGACGGCAGGAAAGCCTTCAGTGCTAGCCTGATTGCTCTCAGCTCCAAAAGATTGATGTGTAGTTTGGACTCCGATGGAGACGAACGACCGATGGTCTGATCGTTGGTATGAGCCCCCCACCCTGTGAGGGAAGCGTCCGTCATTACCGTTACATCCGGCCATGGGTTGCCAAAAAAAATCTCCTTTCATGAGATTGTCTTTGCTGGCACACCACAGACTATCCTGTGAGACCTTGACCATGACATGAAAGAGATCCGACAGCTTGCCTGAGAACTGGGAACATTGGGTCCGGAGAGCCCACTGAAGATATTGCATTCTCAGCCGTGCCTCTGGCACCAGAAAAATGCAGGATGCTATGAGGCCGAGCAACCTTAATTCGAAAACCGGAAGACTATGGGCTTGTTGAAATTTGGTGACCACCTGGAGAATGTGTTGAGCCCTCACCTTGGGCGGCGAGCACATCCCCAAGGACGTGTCCAACACAGCCCCGATGTACTGGAGCTGTTGGGAAGGTGACATATGCGACTTCTTGAAATTGAGGGAGAAGCCCCGTTTGTGAAGGGAGTGACAGGAGACGCTGAGATCATCCAAGGCCTGTTCGGGAGAACGCGCCCTGATCAGACTATCGTCCAAGTAGGGGTAGATATGAATCCCCCCCCCCCTTGAGATGCACTGCCACCACCACCTTGAGCTTGGTGAAGACCCTCGGGCGGAGGTCAACCCGAATGGCAGGACCCGAAACTGATAGTGTGAGCCGTCAATTGCGTACCTCAGGTATTTCCTGTGCTTCAGATGGATCGGCACATGAAAATATGCCTCCTGCAGGTCCAATGACGCCAACCAATCCTGAAGGATCTGAGAAAGAGTGACCATCTTGAACCTGTCCATCCGGAGGAACTTGTTCAAGTATCGTAAATCCAAGATGGGTCTCAGTCCTCGTCCTTCTTGGGAATGAAAAAATACTGGGAATACAAACCCTTGTTCCTCTCCGCCACAGGACTGGTTCTATAGTGCCTTTCTCTAGCAGGGTCAAAATATCCTGCACAAGGTTTGGATCCGGAACCCTCAAAGAGTGCTTCCTGTCAGGGTGCAGGCATTGGGGTTGTGTAGAGGGGAGCCTGGAGTGAGCTGTGGACGTGGTCCACACATGGGGAAACAAAAAACCCCAGCGCAAACGGATATTGCCTTATAGAAGGCTTCTGTGCCCTCTATGCAGGAGCAAAGGCCTACAAACTCCATTTCCTAGCAGGCCATGGGCCGGAAACTACAAAACCCCACCCGCGTTGGGTGGAACACATCCGCGCATGAGCGTGCGCGCGCATGTTAGCACAGGGCTTGTGCTTGAACTCCCGAATGAAGAGGACGTGTTCACCGCAGCTCTGAGGAAGGGGACACACGCGACGGGCCACACCCCAGCCAGCCATCACCCGGCCCCCTCATATGCCTGAGATAAGTACCGCAAGCGCAGGGGAGCAGTTCCAGCACATGCTGGGAACCACGCGCTTGGGCAGCAAAGCCACGTTCAGGGGCGAACAGTCAGGAAACTCCCACGCGAAGCGGGGCACACGCAAGGGGGTACCGCCCAGACTCATGAAGTCCCCTTGTTCGGCAAAAGAGAAGTGCAGCACGTAGTAGCCATTAATCCAAAGCTAAGACCCGCGCAAGACCCGCACCGAAGCGCAGCGATCCCACAAGCAGTGCATATTTGCATGCATAATTAGCCATGTGCGCCATCTAAGGGAACCGCTACTGGGAACACGGCGTGACTTGTACTGAAGTGGCACTGCGCCACATGCGGCTAGCGGCACGTTTATTATTTAATCTATGTGTGCATATTAACACGTGGATCAGTGTGAACTGCGGAGCCACGTGCGGCTTAACCGCATATCAGGGCTAAACCCATTCAAGGGGGCATACAAGTTAGAACGTGGCAACTTGGAGATGAGTAGGGGTGCATGAAGGAATGTCATTTAAACACTGGATGCATCTGTTGTGTGTGTGAGGAAACACCCACAAGGTAATAACTCATAACTCTCTTTGCAGCATTTATCTGCTCCGGAGACCGGACCTGAGAGAGCGTAGGCAGGAGGCCAGCACTCAAAAACAGAGATAAGTCCTTTTGCTCTAATTGCCTCATTGATGACAGACTGTAATGTGGGCATGTAATGTATATGCTGGTTTGGGTATGCATGTTTAATTGTTAGTTCGTATTTACCCAAACTCCCCCAGTCCTGTCCACCTTCCCTCTCCTAACCCTTTTTCCGGTTATCCTGAAAACCTGTTCCTGTCCAACCAACGATTCCCTAACCCTCTTTCCCCGCCGGGGTCTCCGAGGTCTGTGTAAGCTGTGACTTGCAGGCACCCAGACCGCGGAGGGGGTGGTTGGTTCGTACCACTCCTGCACTTGAAGATTGGAGCCTGACACTTTCCTGGTGGATTGTCATGAGGCCGTCATAGAAAAGGAAGACAGTAACATCGGGCTTTTGTTTCCAGTGCCCACGTATCTGAAGTAATGGCTTGCCACTCTTCTAGATGTTGAGACAGCCTGTCCCCTACCGGTGAACAATGAGACAAGGCATCAGAGCGGTTTTGAAGCGGCAGCGCCTGATGGCAAAGAGGCTGCTGCTTGAGTGGCTTTGCCACCTATACCTCGTCCACCACGAGGAAATTTACGTTGGCCCCTCTGATTGGCCATCCCTCTCGCCCTTCCAAGTGAGGAGTAGTAGCGAAAGGAACCCCTCCATTACTGTCCCCTACGACGAAAAGGCTGAGGTTGTCGAACAGCTGAGCCCAAAGATTTGCCAGCTCCTTTGAAGGTTTGCAACTTCCAAAGGCTCTCGTCAGCCTTGCTGTCAAACAAATGAGACACGTCAAAGGGCATGTTGAGAAGATGAGCCTGCACATCTGGTGCAAACCCGGACTTCCGCAACCACGCAAATCTGTGCATCACAGTGCTCATAGCCATGGACTTACTGACACTATCCACAGTGTCCAACCCAGATTGAAGGGATTCACACATTGCATCCTTGCCATCCTTCACAATAGCCAGAAAGCCATCCCTTTTGGGAATATGCTCAGCCATTAAAGAGATGCAATTCCACAGTGTGTGTGAAAACTTAGCTAAGGCACAGCTGGAGATGGCCGATTTCAACATACTCCTAGTAGTAAATACCTTACGTGCCCATCCATCCATGCGCTTATCGTCCTTATCAGGAGGGATGGTAGGGTACGCTGCCTGCCTCGAGTTGGCCATAGCGCCTGAACCACCAAACTCTCTGGAGTGGGGTGCGTGGACAGGTAGCTGGGGTCGCTACACGATGGGTGGTATTTCTTTGTTAACGACTTGTTCACCGCTGGAATACTCTCCGGTGTGTTCCAAGTAGCAGCGACCCTCTTTTGCAACGCCACATGAAATGGCAACATCGGGTCAGTGGAAGGACCCTGATCCAAAATATCAGTAAGATCATCTTGATCAAATTTTACTGGAGGCCTGGCCCAGCCAAGGTATTCCACAACTCTAAACATGAATCTCTGATAAGTGGTGTTGCATGATCCTCAAGATCCGGCTTACCAAACTTGTACTCGGGGGGGAATTGTCAAGGCCACTGGAACCATGCAAGGACTGACACACATCCTCCAGCCAACTCTTCAGAAATTAGACACTCCGGAACACCAGGAGTACCATACGGAAGACCAAAAGGACCAACATCCTCCTCAGACCTTTCTTCGTCCTCATAAATGTCTTGGAGAGACTTAAAGAAGTCCTTTCTTGGGAAAGGAGTGCACCTCTTCTCAGCTACAGCCTTCACAGACTTAGAAGTAGCCTTCCTTGAAGGGTCCACAGTCACAGGGATCTCCACCGGTAAATTCAGCCCAGATAGTGTCAACGGCGTCGACAGTGGCGCCAACGGCTTCGAGGGCCTGACCGGGGGCAAAGATCTGACAGGCGCACCTGGCTGCCATGGCGCTGATGGTGTAGTCACCTTCAAGGGCCTCGGAGACTTTACAGGATTCAACGGTTTTGCCGGAGAGTAAGACCATGACCTGGACCGGTCATGTCTCTGGTGATCTGATGCCTTGTCAGAACGTGGCCTTGACGGCTCCCAATGTTTATCACGCCGTCCACCTGGGCCCGAATGCGCGCGAGTATCCGGTCGAGACCGTTCCCCGCTGGCTCCGTCAGAAAGGTGCGGACGAACAGTGCTCTGGGACTGAAATAGCTGCAACATCTGCACCCAGAAAGCATCCCATTCCTCTGGGTTCAAGGATTGGGTGGGGCAGGACACCTTTTTCAGGGAGGTGTCGACTGAAGAGGACGAGGAAGGCGAACGGTGATGCCGCTCCCTGGACCGCCACAACGAAGAAGAGTGGCATGAACCAATGCAGGACTGGGCGTGCTTGGACTTGTTCCGACGAGGAGTCCCCCCTCTCGACTCGTCGGTCAAAAGACCAGTCGACTTAGATTTACAGGGCTTGGAGACCCTGCCTACCTTCAATTTCCAATTACTCTCCTGCAAGGCCTTGGCAGTCAACGACTTCCATTTCGAACAATCATCCGTAGCAAGGCCCTCGCTCAGGCACCACAGGCAAATTCGATGTAGATGTGTTAACGGCATCTTAGAGCTGCAGTCCCGACATTTCTTGAAGCCAGACCGCAAGGTTGTCGGAGTAGAAGACATAATTCGGTAACTGACCAGTAACCACGAGGTGCGCCGAGTTTTACAAAGCAAACACGTTTGCAGAAAAACAGAACTGAGGCTACGGGCGCTGTGCGTGCTAATAACATCCAATGACGTCACCCACAACAGAGGCCTTCGAGGGACATCGACCTGATGCCATCGACGCAGGGTGCACTCTGCTGAAGAAATTTCCAAAGCAGCACAGCTGTCGACATTACATATCATAGATGAGGAATATGTTGGAGGACACAATCCATTCGAAAATAAGTACATGAACAGTGTGTTACAAAAGTCGGCTAGAGCGAACCCAGCAGAGGAAAGCCAACAAACGGGGCCTAAGGCCGAAAACCTGTTTAAAAAGACAGATTTGTGAAAGCAAGAAATATTGTAAAACAGGGGAAGGGAAGTGTCACCCTTGTTTTCTAGGGTCCGAGCCCTGCCGAGGGAGATCCAGGGGTGGAAAGTTACCACCCAAAGCTTGCTGAGAAAGGAACTGTCTCATTAATTTGTTGAATACGTCTTCCGAGGGGTCAACGCCAGAAGAGGGGGATCGAGGCGTGAATCGATCCCCCAAAGTTTTCGTAGAACAGAACTTTGTGCTTGTTTGTTGCGTGTATCAGGCCTCAAGGATTTTCATTATAAAGAGATTTAAGCATCGTAGAACCTTATACCCGATACAAAACTGCTAGCTTGTGCTGGGAAGGCTCCAGCGTGTGCTGTGCTCCAAAGTCCCACCTTGTCCCGTGCTAAAAACGTGGGGAAGGGAGACCTTAAACGCAATCACATCCTGACTTATTATTTGTGAACACTTGATTCTTTATTTTGATACCCTATCCCACACTCTTTTTTTAATTAGTTGTAAGGAATCGGCAATAGGTTGTTCTTGTATAGGCCATTTTAATTTGACAACGCCACTAGGACTGCCTTATTTTAGATCTGTTGGTCGATGCTTGCGCCCAGCTTAGATTTATTTAATTTAGGAGTTTTTCCACCCTGCATTTATAGTTCAATAAACACTCTTGAACTGTGATCACTTGTGTCGGTCTTTACTGTTTTCACCATGAGTCCCTTACAGTGGTCGTAGCCGCTGTGTCTGTGTGTTTTGCCAGAACCCCAGCTTGAGTCACATCCTGAGGTGGGGTGGAGGCACAGGTGTTGGTTGATGCCTTATGCTCGGTAGCTCTTTTGCTTACGCCAGGGTAGACTCTCGGGCTGCGGTCCTGGAGGGCTCCTAGATGGTGCTGGCCCGGTGTGGGAGGCAGTCTCTGCTGGATTTTCGAGACTAGTGTGTGCAGCGCTGTCAGTATGTCCAGGGACATGCCCCTTGATTGAGGGGTAAAAGGAACGAGTGGTCTCTGATTTGTCTTTTATGGTTAGGCATGAACCAGGCTCCCTCTGTGGGGATCCCCCCCCACTGAAACTGGTCCATGAGCCCCCTTAGTGGTCCGACTACTAATCTTCAGCAGATCATCCTCCCACTCACCACAGATGGTATAAATGAGTACTGGCTTTTCCGGGATAGCCCGCAGGCCCGTGGTCGGCAGGAGCCTTAACCCTTCCCCTCTCCGGAGACTTCTGGAGTAGAGCCCCAAGGGGAGCTGTCCCCATTCTAGGGACCTTTGCAGGTGCCGCAGCAGATGCCTCACGCCTTTGTGGCAGTGACACTCAAGAAGTAGCTGTTGTTGTGACTGTGGACACTACCTCCATGTCCAGCAGCCCTTTGACGAAATAGTGATGGCGGTCGACGAGATTGTTGATGGGGTGGTTGGAGCTTTCATCAATGTAGCCGAAGCCGTTGTTGACGAAGTTGTTCTGGCCGGCTGAGCTGCCAACAATGAAGGTGTCGCCGACAGGGACAGAGAAGGGCCACCTTTCGATCTTTCCTTCGATGTCTTATCCGCGGATGGTAATCAGTTTTGATGGAGTCAAAGACTTTCTCTTTGAGTCAGCACCCTTCACCGGTAGGCTCGCCGTATAAGTGGTTGCTGACAACTTTGTCCTTCCTGCCCTGGGACCCACAACCGCAGCACAACCAGTGGGACTACCATTGTGCCGCCTGGCCTTCTTTTGGACCTCCTATAGCAGGACGTCCTCAAAGGACCTTGACCTCTTTTCTGAGGGAGAACGTTCCTGGGACCGGCCGGTCCTGGGTGAAGCATGACAATTCCCTGAAGCAGAGTCCGAGGCCTTACCAGACTTCAACCAAGCCGCCAGCCTGCTATAGCGGTCCTTTTTCGCCTTTTCGAGAATTCCTGGCAGACATTGCATCCCTCATCATGGTCTGGATGCAGGCAATACAGACATTTATGGCG
Organism: Ambystoma mexicanum; assembly: GCF_040938575.1. NCBI lineage: Eukaryota > Metazoa > Chordata > Amphibia > Caudata > Ambystomatidae > Ambystoma > Ambystoma mexicanum. Next base: position 626,297,498 of record NC_090932.1, on the reverse strand, counting down.
TCGATCTTCGACATACAATTCCTCAATCCACTCTTCGCATAGAGTTTGAAGCGTCATCTCTTTTCTTTGGCCATGGTGAAAAGGTGCAAAGTAGGCCTAAAGCCCGGGCCTTCGCTAAATTCAATGAAAATCTGTGACGTAGTTTGATCTTCGCTGATAGTGGGTACCCGATGTCGGTAGTCGACCGCCGGTCGAACGATGAGACAAAAATCGGTCAAAATTTACTCAAGACTTATCGAAAAAACTCGAAATATGAGAAGATATCTCTGAGAGCAACAAGAGGACTCCCAACACTGAGTGCAGTAGAAAACGGAAGATGGCTACCAGGGGTGGAGTTTAGGGAGAGGACTGTTATTGGATGGGAGCAGTATGACCCATAGGACAGTGATTGATTTAGAGGAGAAATGCAGTTTTGAAGCTAAAGTCAAAACAGTTTTTTCTTTTACTGAGATTCCCAGCCTGACGACCGGGAATATTCATGAGCATGTGAATCCATGGCAGACCCCAATCGGCAGAAAATAGTGCTACGAAGAAGCACCCAAAAAAAGGGAAAATCACAAAAAGCCTGATGGAAGATGAGCCACATACACAAGAGAGTCTCGATCTGTTATAGCGGTCCTTTTTAGATTAATACATTTCTATCCCTTGCATCTTACTTAATAGGAAGCCCAAGGAATAATGATTGGAAGTCATTTGCTTTTTCAACACAGGTAGAATAAATTTGCTATGATCTCACAAAATGGATATGTTAGATCAGGGAATAGGCAATACATTTGGCTTGTTTTGTAGATACTTGTGAACACAAGATTGCATTGAAGTGGTCCTATCCTGATGAATGCTGGATCTAATTGGAGCATCGAAATGGTTAATTCAACCGGCTGAAACACGCATCAACCATATATTTTGTAAATAAAAGACACACTGCTAAATAGATGTGGGTGTGTACAAATGAGAATTAATGTAGTTGAATCTAAGCCCTAATGAGTGGACTATTTTTTAGATGCATTTGTATTATTGGTTTTATTTCATTTGTTTCTGCATATTTGGTCTTGTGTTCGTTGATTGATTTGATTAAGACACTCATGAATTGTATTCACTGACTGGATGCAAGTGTTTACATTCTTACACAACATACAATGCATAATAAAAATATATATTTTTGTACATTGAAGTGTTTGATTATAGATACTGCATAGTGGCTCTGTCCAACATTATTGGCCTTGGACCCTTTTTCTGTATAGTTATATTTGTAGCCTGTATGATCAAAACCATATCAGGCACCCTTGTTTTTGCATGTCCCCCATTGTATGTCATTGTGAACACCCTTCTCTTATACGTATGTGCTCATGGGCTTTGCAACAGGAACGTGTTGAGTTAAGCTGGTCATGACTACCCCCATCTGCTCCATTTCGAGGGTTTAGTTGCATTAAATCTGCACAACTTAACTTCACCTGAACCAAGGTTTTTTCAGTAAATTTCAAGGGTTTTGCCATAAAATCATTTATTTTTTTTACAGATCACTAGCCATGGCCTTCAGCCATGTCCACTGTACATGTTCCCCCAATAGCCACTCTACATGTTGTTCCAATAGGTTTCCTAAATAGGCCCACTTGCCATGGCTGGCCAGTGGCCCCGCTCTCCGGCCATGGCCACACCACTAGGTTTCTTTTGGGCACTGTACATGTTCCCTCAATAGCTTTCCTCAGACCCCACTAGCCATGCCCTTCGGCCGTGGCCACTCTACATGTTACTCCAATAGGATTCAGAAACGGCCCGCTAGCCATGGTCTTTGGCCATGGCCACCCCACTAGGGTTTCTTTTGGGCCCAACTAGTCATGGCCTTCGGCCGGGACATCTTTCCATATTGCACCATTCGGTTTCTTAAAGTATTTAGATCTAAGACTATCCATTGGCTTAAGGAACATGATATCTAATATCCCTCTAGGTCGTGCTTTACCATATCTCCTGTCAATTGTATATTCCAAGGTCTATCTCCTGCCTACTAGAGGACTCATGCTAGATTATGTGTATATACTGTACATCCTGTGTGCTACTGGATTATTTGTCCATTATTGTCCAGGTACCTCTAGCAATGTACCAATGTCTATCTCCTGCTACTAGAGGATTCATGCTAGATTATTTGTATATACTGTACATCCCGTGTGCTACTGGATTATGTGTCCACTATTGTCCAGGTGCCTCTAGCAATGTAACCACTGCTGGACCATCCTGGGCTGCTATGTAACTAAGTTTAACAACCCTCTTGCTACTTCTGCACCTTTCTACCCTCTGGGTTAGGTGTGAAATAGAAATAAACAATACAATACTATACCATTCCACTAGCCATAGCCTTCAGGCACACCCATTACCCTCCAAATGTCCCCTTTTTTTGTCTTAATCTAATTTTTTGAACGCTCTTTTTAAAAACATTTCCCCCATAACCACGATTAGTAATACAATGCACTACAGAAAACGGCGGTTATCCGTAAACACCCATAAATAAATGTGGTTATCGGAAAAATGCACGCAAAATCCATAACCCTCCCCTACCTTCCCAGGCACTTGCCAAGCGTCTCCCCCACCCCTTGCCATGCTTCCCCACACCCCCCGGGTCCCCTTTCCCTTGCTAGCCCTCTCCCATTCCCCTTAAACAATCATTTTGTGTGACACACTTTAATCCCGATTGCGTCTTCAATTATAACCACAGTTATACGAAAACGGTCGACCTCTTAACTTGGTCCCCAGCCTCCCTCTCCCCCCAACTCGCAAATTTCACATGGCGTCTTTCCCTTTCCCACCTCTAGCCCAATGCCATTTCATCCTTTTTCCTCCTTCAAAAGGCTTTTTTTCTTTTTCGGCTAACCATAGTTTGCATGCTCAAGTTGTTTTTTACCTGGTCCAGTCCCATCCAGCAGTTTTTTGCTGCACAGACATTTGGGCTTTTTCTTTAATGGGAAATAAATGGGAGTAGGACGAAAACAACATTTTTCGCTTTCTTAATAACTTTTGTAGCAAATCTTTGCCAAAACTTTTAGTCTAAAGGGGGCTGGGGGAAAGGGGAAGGTTTGCCCGTGATAAACTGTTTGCAAAATATCAGCCAAATCCGTCATGCAAGGAAAAAGGTATTGGCAATTAAATTGTTGGGTTTCCTATGTAACTGGATCCACAACTCAATGACTGCCGCACTATAATATCTATAATATACATATATGACTGAGAAAGTCTTGGAGCTGGGAAGGAGGCGCTGCTTCACCACGCCTGCACGGCATTCATAACATTTAAAAACCCCACCTGCCGAGAATGCCGCCCCGAAGGACGGGTTAAGGAAAGTGTTGAAGTCCTGCGTGTTTGCGAAAGGGCAAAACTGAGTCGGAGCAAAATGGAGCAGTGAGAAAGTGAGGTAACTCCTGCCCCCTCTATCATTGCCTACTAGAAACATTGGCTAGCTCCTGTAAGTCCTGTGAGGTACTTGGTGGCAGCACGCTGATGTTTTATTCCTTGCTCCCGTTTCTTTAATGAGACTAATTAGCTGTTACCTTCTGTTTTCCGCTGCCCGCTGTGCTGCGTTGAATTGCTATTGACTAAAACCTCTCCTTAGTGGCCCAGAACACTGCTGAGCGTGCCTGCCGGTGGGTGGATGAGAACAAAAAAGGATTTTGGTGCATCCTGTGCCCTTGCTCCCGCCCAGTGGATTTATCGGATATATTTGGATTTATGTTGATGAATAACTTCCCAGCTTGCAAGATCACGGGCTGTGAACATCTCTCCTGCGATTCTGGAGGATCAAGGTACTTTGTTCACCTGTGGGGGGAAGTGGCTGTGTTGCCTCTGTTATAACTGTAAAACTAAATCCAAAGTCAACCAACTTGTGAACCTTGCTTTGCTTTTCTTGACACATCTAACTATGGCAATTTACATCTTACTTCATGCATCCTCTATTGTGCTGTACACGGGTGCATCGCCTCCAGGACGCATAGGCATCCGGACTGCTGAGAACTACATCTCCAGCAGCCTGGAAAACTCATTTAGGGAAACGTCAGGTGCTTCAGCGGCAAGCCAGTCTTCGCTGGTCCCACCGACTCTCAGCGCTCCGGCCTGTTCTCTCTCGCTGCACTCTACGGAGGGACCCTGTACACCAAGTAAGTCATGGGCTACCCCCATATAACAGAACCTTAGGCACAGGCCAAACAAGTACACCAACTGAACCTAGTACGACAGTATGTGGACAAAAGGCTAGTCGAAATCAAGCAGAACGCCATGACACCTGCTCAACTATCAACAACCCCACAGCTAAAGTACCAAAAAACAAAGTCCCTGAAACATTTTTGCCATTAGCTCCTATGGGGGATATGCCTACCAAAAACAACGCACTGACAGTAGCCCCAATCATGCCACTCACTTAGTTAAAGGCTGGAGACAGTACCAACATTGAAATAGCCCTACTAAACACAAGATCAATGAATAATCACGAACAAAATATCCAAGACTATATTACTCATGAAAACTTCGACATTCTATGCCTTACCGAATCCTGGCTTCACGAACCAGTCGGTCCCAAAATAGAGTTCCCTTACAAAAACAGAGACCTAGGTAAGGGAGGAGGATTAGTTATAATAGCTAGAAGAACTACACTTATTTCCATCTTCCATCCATTGCCCAGGTTGCAAAACCCTCCTACTAAAGATGACACCCTCCAAAAACAATTGCATCAACATCTTAACAATCTACCATCCCCCCACCCCCCTCACTGTCCTCTGACTTTAATGAAGCTTTAATACAGATACTCAACACCATAAATGGGCCAAATACAGGGAAAGTGGTCCCAGGTGGACAGATCCACAGATCAACAGATGGAGAGGCAAAAGCAAAGAGAAAGAGGCCACGGCCCTAGAAAAAGACAATAACACCATCAATTATAGGGTAGTAAACAACGAGCCCACCACTGACAAAGGAAACCAACTGGACTGGGTTATCTCCAGCAATATTGATGTTACCACACAAAAAACAGTTACTTGCATCTGGTCAGACCACTACAAAATTTAATTAAAACTGACACCTAAATCCAAACTAGAAAAACCCAATAATACACCCATAAAAGTCTCAAACAGTAATTACAAAAATCTCACGCTTGACATTCTGGGATCTACTGTTGCCAACATTATGGCAGTCACCTACAGGCACCAATGAGACAAAAACAGGTTAGACCAAACACAAACCACCAAAAATGGTTTGACGAACAAACTAAAAACTTGAAAAAAAGCAAAAAGGAAGTTTGAAAGAGGATATATTTAAATTCACTTTCCTCACTATAGAAGAAATGAAGAAGCTTCTCGTCTCTCTCAGGCAGACGACTTGCTCAGAGAACATGCTACCCCTGAAAATTGTATTAGAAAATATAGATATTTTCACACCACTTTATTGCAGAATGACAAATGCCTTTTTCAGAGACAAAAACGTCCCTGCAGCTATCAAAGTAGTGACAGTTACTCCACTGGTCAAAAAACCAGGGCTGAACCAAAAAGATCCATCTAATCTCTGCCCAATCACTAACTGTAACCTACTACTAAAAATCCTTGATAAAGTAGCAACTAAAGAGCTACAAACACACGTGGACATACAGAACCTACTCCGCGAGCAACAATCCGGGTTGAGGGGCTCACACAGCACTGCGACTGCACTGCTCGACCTCCAAACCAGAATGTTGAACATCTTAGAAAAGGGATAAATATGGCATGCTGATGCTTTTAGACCTATCAGCAGCATTTGATCTGCTGATCTGCTAGATCACTGCAAACTCCAAGCAGCCCTGGCATCATCGGTAAACTGCTTCCAGGAAGCCATAGAGATTTCTTCCTTCAAAGCAGATCGTTGCTCCAAAATACATTGGGGGCGACAAACTTTCTAAACCCATTGATATAAACTGTGGCGTCCCACAGGGGAGGCAGCTTGTCGCCCCTCCTTTTCAACTTATATCTTCGCTGCCTGTGCACGCTCCTTAGCAACTTGGGTGTACTATTTATCATCTTCGCCGACGACACCCAATTAATAGTTGAATTAAGCAGGTATCACAATGAAGACAGGTCTACCATCCAAGTATTTACAATGTAATTGAAGCCTGGATGAAAATAAACTGGCTTTATTTAAACTGCAGTAAAACAGAGTTTATGATCTTTGGATCGCCCCAGGCCAGGGCCAACCTCAGCCGTATTACGCTGAATGCAACATAAAAAATTGAAGTATCACAGCCTCTGACAAAGTAAAAACTCTGGAAGTGTACTTGGAACCTACGCTAGGAGCAAATGCCCACGTAGCCTACTTAAAGAAAAATTGCAGATACTATCAAAGGCTACTTAGGCACATAAGACCGATCTTAAATGAAAAAAATTGTACAACTATAGCCAGAGCCATTATCCTTTCAAGGATCGACTATGGGAATGCCTTACTATTGGGGGCTAATAAAAGCTGCATATCTCAATGTCAAGTCATTCAAAATGATGCAGTGAGGGTCATTAAAAAACAAAAAAAAACAGAAGTGACCATGTTACAGAGGACAGAAAATCCATACATTGGCTAGCCATAGAAGACAGCATCACTTAATTCAGTTTCAACAGTCCATCACTGAATCTATGGCACTGCCCCAACATACTTAAAAGATCAAATATCATTGTATCAACCTGTGTGATCCACAAGATCAATGAACCAAGGCCTAGTGAAAACCACCCGAATAAAAAAGGCAAATGGACTAGGAAGATCCTTCCCAGTTGAAGCTTCTTCTAAATGTAACAATCTTCCAGTCACGCTCAGACTTGAACCGAACTTCTCGGCGTTCAAAAAGAAACTCAAAACGCTACTCTTCAAGTAGTTAACCCAGAAACATAACCCAGAAGCCTGCTCCCCTGTCTGGTCCTGTTCTTACTCTCCGTTTGTGATCGCGCCCCGATGCCTGCGGGTTGCGCGCGCACTATAAATAAATAAAAAATAAAATCTTATCAGCTTGACATTTCTTGCAGGCACCAACACTCCTCTACGAAGTGGGAGCTACATTAGTAGTCTATTATTTTATTGAGGGCGGGGTGTTGGACTATGGCAGCCATGTGAGCCAGTCGGGTGCACTTCCGGATTCCTTCTTATTAAGTAAGTGTTTTATTATTTCTTTTGGAGACATTTTTTTTTTAATCTTTTTTTTGGGATACCAATGTATTAATTCATCATCACTCCCGCATAAACTTTTGAAGTTAATGGTCTTTTAGTTATTTCATTAGGTGCAAAACAGTACCTTGTTTTACTTTTCACTTCATCTTTATTTTTGTTTGCAAGTTAGCCTTACTCTTATTCTTATACCATTTTTATTGCCAGCCCCCTATTACACAACCTACGGCCTGGCTAAAGAAGAGGCATCCTACTTGCATATTTTGCACTCCTTGCATTTTTATTCTTTTTTATTTAAATTTAAGAAAATACATGTTTTTAGCTATTAGCTTTGTAGTCATTTGTTTTTTAAATTCTATGACAAGACCGGAGGCGAGCATTATGCTTATTCTTCTTTAATTACTGCTAACCACAGCTTTGAAAATCTTCTTTTGTTTTCATGTATCACATTTTTTTTTTTAACTTGAATAAACAAAGAAAAAGGAAAATATGAAAACATCATCTTTCAAAACATCACAAAACTACTCTTCCCATGAGGCTTCTCTGTCTAGTAGTCTCCAGCCTCTTTTTCAATGTCCAATCAGTCCATCTTCCTCACTATAAATCCCTGAAACTCTGGGTCCCTTCCTCTTCTTTTTTGCTGCGGAGCCACAGATAAGTACACGCAATATTGTTCTGTGTTTACATAGACAGTTTTGATGGGTTAAAAGTGCGCGCGCATTAATGGCATAGCGTTCGTGCACTTTAGAGCTTAATTGACGAGGCGCGAATTTGCGTTCGTTTTGCCTCAGGGTTTTATTTACTCAAGCGGCCGCCTGCCGAGCCCGCGAGTGATCTAGCACTCGCCGCAGGGCGCAGGCAGCGGCCGCACGACATCGCATTTCGAGTCGTTGGGCCCGCGTAGTATGCGGAGCAAGCCCAACCAACCATAAAAACAAACGCGGAGCGCGCATGCGCAGGAACGCGAGTTCACGTTCAAATTTCGTTCCGAACAAGGATAACTGCAGACCCTTTTCCCTCACTCTATTCTAACCCAGATGTACGCGAATTTCGCTAGTTATCTAGCGTTTCGCCTGGGATCAGCAGAGGCATTTTTTCATTTGGAAAAAGAACATATATTGACTTTCCACATACCCTTGGTGTCTTTACCTGGGAAGGCCGAGTGTCTCACCCACAAGCCTTCATTGCGGCACATACAATTCCATGGCTTATAACATGGAGAAGGAGGCTTGGAGCGAGGGAAGTGAGGGAGGTCTGGAGGAAGGTATGGAAGAGGACATTGACCTTTCCCAGAGCTTCAAAAGAGTGCTGGGCGACTCATTGGTGCAAGCCGTAGCACTGGGAGTTAGGCCTCTACAAGACAGGCTATTAGTCCTGGAAGAGATGCTGGGCAAGAAGGCTGGCACGCTCGATGATCCCGGAGAAGGGACCTCCACACAAGATCCTCTGCGAAAAGGTGAGAAGCGGAAGAAAGTGGCCCGGAAGAGAAAACTCTCTTCTACTCCCCCGGGCGAAAGTACAGGGAAGAGCGAATCCCTAGAGGCGGCTGATGCTTTCCACAGGCTTAAAAGTGCCTTCCTTACGAAGACAGCCCTGCCCAACCTCGTACCCTCTACCGCAGGGGCGAAAAACATAGGGGACGCCTATTTGTCATCCTCGGAGTCCTCAGATCAAGAACAGCCAGAGGAGGATGTGTGCAGCATAGGCAAAGTGAGCGTGGTCTCGCAAAAGAGCGTGGACAAACCCAAAGCCAGCAGTGTGGAGGCCCTTCCGGAGGAGGAAGACATATCGGATATGTTCGACCCCGATACCATAAGGCACCCCAGATCGACAGACTGGACGCCTTCTCCGCGCGTAGCCCTATATATGTCCCACAAGATGAGGAAGCCTATGGAAAAGGACGTTAGGTTCAGACTAAAAGCAGAATGCCCAAGGCCAGAGCTGAACGGGAAAGTGGCAGATACACCCGAGCTCGATGCAAAAATGTTGACCTTCATTACTAAAGCGGGAAAGGATACTAGGAAAGGCATGGACAGGGCATGGAGAACATGTCAAGATAAACTGCTCGACATTGCTGGCCCTATAGCCAAAATAATGGATCTGGCCGAGAGAGCCAAAGATACGGGAGAACCGGTCGACCCATCCACCCTAGCGAGCTGGGCCCAGAGAGCAGTCTGCATGCTGGGCAACGCAAACTGCGCCATATCTTCGGAGCGCCGCAGGTCAGCTTTATTGAAGATCGATAACAAGCTAGGGGACTTGGCCTCCTATGAAGCTGGGGAAAGCGCCCAAGGCCTCCTTTTCGGAGATACATTCGTCAAAGAGATGAATAGGTTCGTTGGAACATACACAGCGCTGGAAAAGGCGCAGGCCTCCATCAGGAAAGTGTTCCCGGGGAGAGTTTTTTCAGGGGCCGGTCGATATAGAGGCCGCTCGACCGGCCGCTTCAATAATAGAAGAGCGCAAGGCCCCAGAGCCCAGTATTGGGAGACCCGGCAGCAAGACGCCTTCTTCCCGAACAGAGGCCGAGGTTCGCGAGGGCGCCGATTCTACCGACATCAAAACAATATCTCAGGTGAGAGAACACGCAATGACCTACCCCCCAGTAGGGGGCAGGACAGCGCTTTATTTGCACAGCTGGCGCGAGCTATCATCAGACGCGTGGGTCCATCAGACAGTACAAGGCTTTGTACTAGATTTTCTAGACCAGCCAGTTCAGAGTCAGGCCCCTCTCAGAATTCAGATGACGCAAGCGGAAGAATCTCTTTTAGATACGGAGATTCGGACCTTAGCGCAAAAACACGCGATAGAGAGAGCGATAGGGAGCGATCCTTACTTTCTGAGCAATGTTTTCCTAGTGCACCACAAGGACAAAATTCGTCCAGTGATCAATCTGAAGGAGCTCAACAGCTGGCTAGTTTACAGACACTTCAAGATGGAGGGGATCCATCTACTAGGATATCTGCTCAGGAAGGGGGACTGGCTTGCGCGCCTAGATCTAAAAGACGCTTATCTTACCGTGCCCATAGCAGCACCGTTTCGACGCTTCCTGAGGTTCAGATGGAGAGGCGAACTATGGCAATTCAAAAGCCTGCCGTTCGGCCTAGCATCCACCCCATGGGCTTTCACCAAGCTTATGAGGCCCGTAGCGACAGCACTCAGAGAACAAGGGTGCCGGATGATCGTATATTTAGACGACATTCTATTCATGGCCGAAGACAAAGATCGTTTAAGGCAACAGATCCTCTGGGCGATAGAGCTGATCTCCAATCTGGGATTCCTGGTGAACAGGGACAAGTCGGAGCTAACGCCCACCAGACGTCTAGAATTCTTAGGCTTCACCATAGATACGAAAAAGGCGACGTTAGAGTTGCCGACTCAGAAGGTGAGAGCTATCAAGAAAGATCTGAAAGCAGCGCTCAAAAAGCCGCTGATCTCTCTTCGTTACCTAGCCAGGATAGTAGGACTGCTTGCAGCTTCCATTCAGGCAGTTTTTCCCGGCCCATTACACTACCGAGCCCTTCAGAGATTAAAGATCAAATATTTGAGGAAAGGATGGAGATACCATTGGCTAGTGCCCCTAGACGAAGAAAGCAAGGCCGAGCTAAACTGGTGGCTACGCAATATGGAAGCGTGGAACGGCAGAGCCATTTTCGGCGACGTGCCAGAGCTAATTATAGAATCAGACGCCAGCAGGTCAGGCTGGGGAGCGCGATGTGGTACGCTAGAAACGGGGGGAAGATGGTCAGCAGGAGAATTAGAACTGCATATCAATTGTCTAGAGCTTCTAGCAGGGTCCTTTGCAGTAAAAGCGTTTACCAGAGACAGAGCGCACTGCAGCATTCTCCTCAGAATGGACAACATATCTGCAGTGAGGTATATCAACAAACTGGGGGGGCACCAAATCCAAAATGTTAGCAGAATTAGCGAAGGATTTCTGACACGACTGCCTGCAAAGACATATCTCAGTGACGGCGGAATATTTACCAGGGGCCCTGAACGCAGTGGCAGACTGGAATTCGCGTCACCTAGTGGACTACAGCGATTGGAGACTACACAGGGACGTCTTCAAGAAACTGGAAGCGAAATGGGGTCCCCTACACGTGGACCTGTTCGCCTCGAGACTGAATTCTCAGCTACCAAATTACTTCAGCTGGAGGCTAGACCCGGAAGCCCAGGGCACCGATGCATTCCTGCACCACTGGGGCTCACAGAGGCATTATGCGTTCCCCCCCTTCGCGATGCTGGCGAGGGTACTAGCAAAAGTGCGCAGGGACAAAGCTCAGATAGTGATAGTGACGCCAGAGTGGAAGTCGCCTAGCCACCCTTCCTGTAGCAGGTAGAGCTTTCAGGACAGTAGGGGTTTATAGATCTGCAATTTCGGCAGGGCACGAGTTGGTGGACGGCGCTCCGGTGGGGGAGCACCCGGCAGTATCCAGATTGCTGAAGGGTGTGAAGATGTCCAAACCCCCCGGAGCGAAGTATTCATCGCTATGGGATGTTCAGAAGGTGATACAACTGTTTCAGATATGGCCGGATAATAACTTTTTATCAGGAAAGCAGCTTTCAGGCAAACTGGCTACGCTTCTTTGCTTAGTTTCTTGCAGAAGAGTTTCAGATGTTAAAGCGCTCGAAATAGACAGGAAAATGTATTACCCAGATGGGATAGCGTTTACCATAGCGCAGCGTACTAAATCTAATTCTAAGGTGATATCATATCCATATTGGCCAAATAATGAGAAATTGTGCGTAGCAAATTGCATCAAGCGTTATGAAGCAGCGACAGCAGACGTTAGACCGCATGGAGTGAAGCAATTGCTTATAGCACGTGTAAAGCCATACAGAGCAGTCAAATCAGCTTCTATAGCCAGATGGGTGAAGGAGATAATGGAACTGGCGGGCATAGACACGTCTAAATTTGGAGCTCATTCTACCAGGGGAGCAATGGCTTCACGAGCTTTTGCAGTCGGAGTTCCGCTGCAGGAGATCATGAAGGCAGCAGACTGGTCAAGCGAATCAATCTTTAAGACTTTTTACTTCAAACCAGTATCCAATATAGCTGCTGCAGTGGTGGAAAGCTTTGAACAAGCATAATGCTCGCCTCCGGTCTTGTCATAGAATAAAGATTGCCCATGCGACTAGCGCAGGAAGTCTTGATTCTATTAAAGACACGGAGGCGAGCATTATCCCACCCTATGAAATACAGTGTTATGTTACATTGTGATTTGTATTGATTCAAATAGATTATGTATAAGTTGCATTATGATATATGATAACTGTATTTCCCTTCCCTAACGTGTGTTTTCTTTTTGCATAGGAGAAGAGCAAAAGAATAGCAGAGATTAGAGTATGGAAGGAGTCAGTTCAGCGAATTTAGAGCACAGTCAGTTGTCGAGGATTAAAAAAAAAAAAAAAAAAAAAGAAAAAGACTTCTTGGTTGGAGTTTTGAGAATTTAATTGGAGTTGGACTTTGTTCAGTTATTGGATGCGCTGCAAAAGAAGAGGAAGGGACCCAGAGTTTCAGGGATTTATAGTGAGGAAGATGGACTGATTGGACATTGAAAAAGAGGCTGGAGACTACTAGACAGAGAAGCCTCATGGGAAGAGTAGTTTTGTGATGGTTTGAAAGATGATGTTTTCATATTTTCCTTTTTCTTTGTTTATTCAAGTTAAAAAAAAAAAAAAATGTGATACATGAAAACAAAAGAAGATTTTAAAAGCTGTGGTTAGCAGTAATTAAAGAAGAATAAGCATAATGCTCGCCTCCGTGTCTTTAATAGAATCAAGACTTCCTGCGCTAGTCGCATGGGCAATCTTTATTGCTACCACCAATTTCCAGCCCCCATCACATAATCAACCGATTGGCTAAAGAAGAGGCATTTTACCGGCACACTTTGCACTTTTTGCACTGTTTTGCACTATTGGCACATTGGCATTTTTTGTATTTTTGCACAGTTCTCCCTTGCAGAAACTGCAAAATCTGCGCTTAAAATGTCCAAGCGCTCGGCTAGAGACCCACCACAAGCCATAAACAAAACCAAAAGAGTAAATCATGTATGATTGGACCCTAAAGAAAAGGGGGCTCAGACCTCCCACCAAACCTCTTTGAACGACTATTTAAAACAAATGGTGGGAGAAATTGAGGAGAGAATTATAAATACTGAAAGGGCAATTGAGATTGCATTCTCGCAACCATGTTTTGGTGGGTACTTCACAACCCCCACAGCGTTCAAACACAAGCTCCACTTCTATAGTCGGTCCCATGAACTTCAGTAATCAGGTCGGTGCAGGGATACCTATTCTTTCAAGTAGGTCCATTAGTGATTCGGTCATGACTTGATACAGTTTATTAGAAGGGGGTACAGGAGGGAGCGAACTGTTCCAACTATCACTTGAACAGGGTGAGAATTCTGTGAACTCAGCATCCAGTGACTTTAGAATCCTGGAAGTGGTTTTGGCAAGAAGTTGGGCCCTATTCTTACTGGTATCGCATCTTTTAGGGAATCTACTAGCATTTCCCTCACTATTTTGGATGACCTAATCAGAGGCCTGAAAAGGGATGTTTTGGAACTTCAACAAACTGTATCTAAAACCTCTGTGGTCCCCACAACGCCCAAGGCTGCTAGTTATCCAAATCCAGTCCTCCCAGAACCCCAGAATGAAACTCAGAGGCGTATGCAACCCACCCTAGTATTACCTATGCAAACTCATCAGACCAGGCCTAGAAGTGGCATGATTGTCGCACACATTCCTACAGGTCCCAAAGTACCCACACTCCTCCCCTATGAAACAAAGGCACACAGTGATGGTATGACATTATCCCCCAGTACAATTATAATGGATCTTCTGCCCGCAGTCATCACAGGTGTCCCGTATTTAGTGGAAGGGGTGGTAGAAACCACATAATTCCTTAATAAACAAAACCTCCCAATGGATTAACACCCGTTTACCTGGAATGAAGATCAATCCAAAGGGCATCTTGATCACTAGAAGGGATTCTTGGGTAGGTAACACCTCCAAAAGACGAGAGAGGGATTGTGTAATAGTCACAGTAGTGCTGGACTATTTGACTACAGCACTTAATCCTAAGTGGCAAATGATGGGACCTAATAGTAATACAAGCAGTTTTCTGGCCCTAGCTGCCTTTTACCCGGGGCATTGTGATCCCTTAACTTCTCAGCAAGCGGCATGGGGGACGATAAATGGGAAAGGGGCAATTATTACCTCAAACAGCTTTGACACCTTGCAAGGAATTGAGGAATTGGATTGACAACAGCCCTCGAAGGAAGGCAGTTTAACCTACCGGTGGCCGGGGTACCAATTGGCAAGTCTTTTGATGCCCGACGAGGTGGTCTCTATGACCATTGAAGAGCTTGTACAAAAACCTGAAGATGTTATTACGCTTCTCAGTTGGAATACAGCACGGGTGGCATCTAAACTATTAATGAGGGACATAGTGTCTTATATGATGACCTACAACATAATTTTCTTGCAGGAGACGTGGCGACAGCACCGGTCAGTTTGGACGGATAGGCTTCATTTTCAAACCGTGCACGAAAAAAAAGGGAATGCAGTTTTGGTGGGATGACAATTTTGATAAAATATAGTTTGAATTGTCAAACTGTAGTGCTTGAACAGACTACCTCCACCCTCCAATACCTAGTGGCGACACCTGAAAGGGGCTACAAAGGATTGCTGCTACATTTCTAGAATAACCCACACCCCACAGAAAACCAACCCACTGGGGTCTTTAAAAGACCCATATGAATCTACAATCGTAAACCTGGTGGCAGAACACAGTCATTCTCTGGGGAGGTGATTTTAATGCAAAATTGGGCAATGGGGCACCTTTCGGTTTGGCAGACGAGGGCGAAGACTTTGCTATGGCATCGCATACACACAAATGTTAGACGATCGGATATGCTTGAGGGGGCTACAATCAAATATGTGGTTTATGGAATGTGGACTGTGCGCCTTAAATGGACGCATAAACTCTGATGTGCCAGATAAGATCACTTTGTCAAATACACAGGGCACATCAACAATCTATTTTTGCATCCAAACTCAACACTGGCACCAGATTGTGGATTTTGCAGTTGTTGAGGAAATAGTCAGTGACCACTTCCCTTTGAGGTTGGTCCTGAGACAGGGCCATCTTTCCTCCTCCACTGTAGTCCACCCTCAATTGGACTTATACGAAATAAATCCACAATGTAAGTGTAGGATAAAATGAGCAAAATGTGACCAGATTGTTGCCCAACATACGGTGGTGCGCATTAATTCAGACCTCATCACACATCGTTGGGCAACATGCCGAGCCTCTTTAAATTATACACGATTTAGAAAGTCTGTGGATTTCCATGACAGACTCTTTGCATTGGGACTTTAAAACAAATAAAACCAAACCTACTAGTTGGTTTGATGTGAAATGCAGGACTGCACAAATCAACTTGAGGGAACACGAAGTAACAAGAACAGCACAAGGAGTGTTGTCATCAAGGCCAGTGCAACATACAAAAGGTCATTGGAGACTAGGAAAAAGGTACTGGAGAAGACGCATGGGAGCAACTAGTCTTCGCAGTTGCCAACAGGAAAAACCATGTGAGTGCCAGAACCTGGTCAGATCATTTTACGTCTCTGTTTAAGGGGCAGGCAGCCGAGTATGGTGGTGGCGACCGGACCTCCACTATTCGTTTCACCTTGAAGGAGGTAGAAACAGCAGTTAAACAACAATCGTAAAAGCGCGCACCGGGCCCAGATGCAGTGCCAGTAGACTTATTTAAGGGGGAATTAGACCTGTGAGTTCCACGCTTGACAACATGCTTTAATTCCTTTTTACAAACTGAAGTATTTCCACATTTGTGGAAATACACAATTATTTACCCCATATTTAAAAAGGGTGACCCTGAAAATCCTGTAGCATACAGGCCCAACTCCCTTTCAGACACCTCCTTCAAGGTTTTCGGACGTGTAATCTTGCAACCTCTTGAGGACTGGATTCACCACAACCAAATCCTCTGAGAAAACCAATACGGCTTCCCCCTTGGACTGTGTACCCGAGACCAGGCTTTTAATCTATACTTGGTCAAGGCGTCCTAGTATTGTAAAGGGCAAACCGATCTATCTAGTCTTCATGGATGTAAGCACAGCCTATGTCAGAGGGGATAGGGCATCACCTTGGCAGGTGCTTGGGTCAATGGGCTGCCCGGGAGAGTTAATAAAGGTGAGTACAGCCGAGTCTCGGGAGGATAGCTCAGCGGCAATGTGCTCGCCTTGGAAGCAAAATGACAGAGCAACACAGGTTCGATTCCCGGGTCTGCGCTTAGAAACCTCTGGGTATTAAGTGTGTTATAAATAACCTATAATTTCAAAAACACTGCAAATGATGGAGCTTGTGTAAGATTTGGGGAACAGGGGCAGTGCACCAACTATTTTGAGGTAGCTTCAGGTGTACGTCAGGGGTGCGTTGTAGCCCCAGTATTGTTTGCTTAGTATATTAATGGGCTAAACCGGGCTTTGGTGGACTCAAAGGTTGATTACCCAAGGGTGGGCACCAAACCCCTCCACGTATTGGTATAAGGAGATGATACAGTATTAATGGCCCGCGCCCCGAAAGCATTACAGAAACGTATAGATGTTTACACTACTTTTATGTCTGACCTAAAGTTAACAGTCAATACTAACACATTGGCAGAAATGGCCTGCTTTTGAGGGGTCGCAAGAATGTTAAAATGCGTAACATGTTAAGCAATGGTGCCATTATCCCACGAGTAGCCACATATGATTATCTGGGTATTTGTTTTACTGACGATTGACGGGGGCAGTCTCACATTCAGAAGCAGAGCACTAAAATGAGTCAGTGGGTGGCATTTCTCAATTTGTCAATATGTGTGAAGGTCAGCCAATTAACCTCATTCTCAACCAAACCAAAGTGCTACTAATTATGGTGCAGCTCTGTGGGTCCACGAAACTATAACAAGCCTTCAGATAACGAAAAATAATTTCTTGAAGAAACTGTTGGGCCTGCCATGCTCTGCCCCGAATTTCGCAGTAGAC
This sequence comes from Ambystoma mexicanum, assembly GCF_040938575.1. Taxonomy (NCBI): domain Eukaryota; kingdom Metazoa; phylum Chordata; class Amphibia; order Caudata; family Ambystomatidae; genus Ambystoma; species Ambystoma mexicanum. The sequence goes on along the minus strand of NC_090932.1, from coordinate 626,280,293 downwards.
ACAGAATTAGGCATTAGTCACACATTGGAGACTGGCACATGGCACCATTACTACACTGGCTATCTATATGGTCAAATCCAAGAGCTGTTCTCACTCACAGTATAATAAAAGGCCTACAGTCGCAGTGCTTTTGGCGCAGGATTCCATGGATGCATTTTATTTCAAAGTGTGTATCACTGTTGAACGTCCAGAGTTTGCATTGCCCTGTTGCTCTTTTAACATTGGCTGACTGTAAAAAGTATAAGATGTTACGTACATTAATTGTGAACAATCAGGTAACATCTGGGCTCCTAGTGATCTCAAACAGGAAATATGTATTAATCACACAGACAGATGCAATACAACCTTACCTGTTGTACATAAATAAGAATGCAGACCTTTGGGCACTGACCAGAGCCCGCTTTAATCTTTTGTGGCTTAGAGACAACCCAAAGAACTGGTCAGGATTCGATCAGTACACGGTCTGCCCTGGTTGTGGCACAGAAAAAGAAGACCTGTTGCACTTCATGTCATTCTGCCCATTTTATTGCAATATCAGAAATAAGACCATTCTCCCGATGTTGAGGGAAGCCAATTTTAATCGATGCCAACCTGCCTTGACTTTATCATCTGTCAGATCAACTGCCGTGGCAAGGGGTGCTTGGAATTTTTAAGAAGGAACAAGTTACTTACCTGTAACTGTTGTTCTCCAGCATGGGTCTGACATGGATTCACATGCTCATGAATATTCCCCGTCGTCAGGCTGGGAATCCTTGGTAAAAAAAAAAAAAGTTTTAGTTTCATTTCTGAACTCTTTTTCTCCTATAAACCAATCACTGAGCTCTGGGTCATACTGCCCTCCCCCTCAGCCAATGCCTGCCCTCTACCTAAGCCCCTCCCCAGGTAGCCTTCTTCAGATTTGGTAGCACGTAAAGCGCAGTAGGACCAAGAGAAGAGCCGCAGAGGGGCAGGCGGCAGGGTTCTCATGTGAATCCATGCCAGACCCATGCTGGAGAACAACAGTTACAGTTAAGTAACTTGTTCCTTCTCCAGCATGGGGTCTAGCATGGATTCACATGCCCATGAATAAGGAATACACAGCAGTACATAAATACACAACCACAGGAGGTGGCTTGGCTCAACAGAAAGGGAAAATAAATGGGTAGTCCTGCACCTTTATCCCTGATCCTTCAGGTGCAGTATATCAATATCCAAAGATTGGATCAGTAGAACGGGATGACACTCATTTAGTACATATTCAAAATTTTACTCAATAAATTTATCACATGAAAAATCATCATCTAAACATCATAAAAGTTCATAAAAAAACATTTCATACCAGCATTCATAGCCACATACAGGACTCATTCCAGGTTCACACAGAACAGAACACCCATGGTATTGTATTCATCATTGGGTATTAGAAATGTAACTTCATTCCATATATTAAACACAGACCCAGTCCCTAATATCAGGTTCACAGGACCAAGGTTCACAAAAAGCTGAGAGGTTTTCCGGAAACTCTGTGCGGGCCACATAAAACATCAGCGCTCAAGCCATATCCAGCGAGTTTCAAGTCCTTTCAGCCAGCGACGAAGGAATCGAAAAAAAACACAGATAACACAAAGAACTCGTTGCGATGAAATTCCGAAGGAACCTGAGGCATGAAGGAGCACCACCCTCGTCTAGTGGAAAGTCCAGCAAGGCAGGGCAGGGTCTGGATCTCACCTACTCTTCTTGCAGAGGTGATGGCCACGAGGAAACTGGTCTTCCACGACAGAAACTTGAGCTGAGTGCATAGGTTAGAATGGGGCCCTAAAGAGCCTAGTCAGCACCATGTTGAGTTCCCACGCCGGGGCCGGAGCCTTCACCGACGGGAACGGAGTAGTCCCTTGATGAATTCTTTGACTAGACGGTGCAACCACAGTGACTGTCCCGGAGACCTGGTATAGCGGGAGATAGCCGCCAGATGTACCATGTTGGAGGTGTGCACCAACCCCAATTTAGCCAATGACAGCAAATCCGTAAGCACTCGAGGAGCCATGACCCTCAGAGGGTTGATCTTCTGCGACCGGCACCAAGCCGCAAAATGCTTCCATTTGAGTCCGTAGCACTTTAAAGTTGACGATGCCCTGGACTTGGCGAGGACCTCTCTGCACTCCGCCGGAAGTTCGTAAACACCAAACTATAATGCTGCAGGAGCAAGGCCTTCAGGTTCAGCGATCCAGGGTTGTGGTGCAGAATCGTGCCTCCTTCCCTGGCAGGAGGTCCACGACCACTGGTAGCTTGACTGGAGGGGACATTGACATGCTGAGAAGGTCCGGGTAGCAGATCTGCCTCGGCCACACTGGGGCGACGAGGATCACCCTGCACCAGTACAGTCTGAGTTGACCAATGACTTAAAGTAGTAGTGGCAACGGAGGGAACGCGTACAGAAATGGGCCTTCGCAAGGGAAGGAGAATGTGTCCCCCATGCTCCCCAGCTGGGGAGCCTGCTGGCGAACCTGCTGCACTTTGTGTTCGTCGCCGTTACAAACCGATCAATCTGGTGACTGCCCCATTTGAGGAAAATGTTGTCCACTTGATCCTGCCGAAGCTCCCACTCATGCCAAAAGCACAGCTCCCTGCTGAGAGAGTCGGTGACTGTGTTCTTTACTCTTGCCAGGTGAAACGGAATGAGGAATATCCCCTGGGCGACAACCCAGTGCCACAAGTCCTGCACCTCTATGGAGAGCACTGGGGATCTGGTGCCCCCCCTGCTTCTGGATGTAAAACATTGTGGTGGTATTGTCTGTGAAGACCCTCACCGCTTTGCCCTTGAGGGACGGCAGAAACGACCTGAGGGCCCAAAACGCTGCCTGTAGTTACAGTACATTTATGCGTAGCGTCTTCTCTTCCGGCAGCCACAGGCCTCTGGCGTGAAGACGTACAGTGTAGGCTCCCCATCCTTCCAGGGAAGTGTCAATCGTGACCGTCTCCTCGTACGGGGGGCTCTGGAAGTCTGTGCCTGCAGCAATGTTGGAGCGCACGCCCCATCACCTTATCACTCAACAGAACTCCTAGTCAAGCGTGATCCTGTCCCGGAAGCCTGCGTACACCTGGACCCAATGGCCGTCGAGAAACTCCTGGAATGGATGCATCTGCAATCTGCAAAGCTGAATCTGCCGAGCAGCGACTTGATGGTCCTCACTGTGGCGATCTTCTGGGCTAACAGCTGTTGCACCTTGCCCAAGACGGCCGCTATCCTCTCCTCAGACAGTGACGCCAGGCAGGACAATGTCGGGCCTGGATCCCAGGAACAGCGCATCCTGCGATGGAGTCACGCAGGACTTTGCATAATTCACCGAGAATCCCAGGTCTGTCAGCAGTCGGACAGCCCTCGCTGTGTTATCGACGGCAATGTCCCTTGACTTGGCCCGGATGAGCCAGTCGTCCAGTAAGATTACACATGAATCCCCTGTAGACGTAGCTGGGCCCCCACTGGAGCCAGGTCGGAACTTGCAATACTTGTGTATGGGGACGTGGAAGTACGCGTCCTCCAGATCCAACAACGACAGAAAGTCTCATTCCTCTAGCTGGCCGTGCACGTGCTGCAGCGTGACCATCCTGAACTTCTGACTTTATGTACTTGAGTCATCTTAGGTCGAGAATGGGCCTCCAGCCCCCGTTGTTTCTTACGAGAAAGTATTTTGAGTAAGCTCCGGAGCCCAAGAGTCGCTGTGGAACCAGCTCCATCTCCCCTTTCCCTAACATGGTCTGAACTTCCAACAGCAGCTGAGGAATGTGTTGTTCCTGTCGGGCCACCGGTGGTATTCACGGACACTTCTGTGGAAATTCTAAAGTGTGTCCGTGGGCGAGAATGGCCAGCACCCATCGATCGGTGCAGATGGTCTCCCACACGCTGACGAGGTTCACCATCCGGCGTGCCTCTTTGGGGTCCTTGACGACGACAGTGGAATCCTCCGAAGGCCTTGGAGCAACACCTGTTGGCTTCCTGGGTCGAAGAACGGGAGGATTGGCAGTAAGAGGAAGAGCCCCCACCGAAACCCTTCAAAGACCTGCTAGACTTCCCTCCTGAGGAACGAAAGGACGCCCGTTGTTGTTGCAGAGTGCCTGAGGCATGGGCCGTCTCAGTGTCGATCTTGATGGCCTGGAGGGATTAATCGACGGCCTTACCAAGCAGGTTGTTCTCCATTGAACGGCATGTCCAGGATCCTCGTCTGGACCTCCTGCCTAAAGTTGGTGGTCTTGAGCCAGCCACAACGGTGAAGTCAAACTCTGTTGCCCATCTGGTGGAAACCCGTGCCCGCGATGTCCTATGCCACCGTGATGGTGTGGTCGACGCCACCCCGCCTTCCTGGAGGATCTCCAAAGCTTCAAACCCATTTGTCAACCGGGAGGAAATCCAGGAGTGGAGCCATCTTGTACCAAAGCTCCCAGTCGTATCTGGCCACAATCGCTAAGGCGTTGGCTGCCTTGAGCATCATCGCTGGCGAGTACATCACCTTTCTACCCATGGGATACAATTTCTTCCCCTCGTTGTCCGGGGTGCAGATGAAGACAACAAACTCAACTACTTCTTCCTGGTGGCCGCCGAGACCACAGAGTCTAGCGATGGATGAGACCTCAGACACTTGGGCGCAGACTCCAGCACCCAGTACTTCATTTCAAGCCAGTCTCTCTTCGCTGGAGCTGAGGAGGGGTTCCCCAGCAGTGCCAGCACCTCATTCCAGACATTGTCCAGGAACGGTACCAACAGGATAGTCTTCCTCTTCGGCTTCCGGCGTTGGTACAGGAAGCCCTCCCCCTGCGGGGTGAGCTGGAAAAGCTCTGATGCCTGGGCGATCATGGAATGAAAGGATTCCACTTTGTCCGGTGGAGAAGCTTTCAGCGCCGGTGATGCAGGATCTCCCATTCCTGCGTCTGTATCCGTTGTCACTGTGTCCATCACTGTCCCCAATAGGGGCAGCGATGGCTGGAATGGAGGTGTGGGATGTCTCCTCCTCCTCCTCCTCCTCTTCTTCTTCACCAGCGGTTGCTCCATGGTCAACGGGGTCAAGTGTGTGGAGGGACAAGAGGATATCCTGCAATATGCGTCTAGGAGGCCCCTGGGGGACCGGGTTGCTGGGCCCAGTGCCCATGTTATCTCCCTGACGTTCCTATTGTCATTATCACCACCGTGGATGATATGGACAGAAAGTATCTCCTCCTTGTCCTTGTCAGATGAAGAAATGTCTGTTCCTTGGAGTTCTTCTCCACCCCCCCAACCCTCTCTTCGGGTTCTGAGGGGTTAGTCATGGGCTAAGGTCCGGCATCCTCTTCTCCTGAGTTTTTTTCTAGTGTCTTGGACGAAGCCTCCCGCATGGGAGGAAGAGCCACTCTCTGCCACCAGAGCAATCTGGGCTGGGTCTGCCCCTTTTGCCTTTGCAAGGGAGGCCACCACCAACTTAATCGAGGACGACGATTTGGGCTGGGTCACCTGGGCCTAACAGGCAGCTCGGACACCTTGTCCTGTTTGCCTTGTCCTTCACAGGCAGCTCGGACACCTTACCCTGCTTGGCCTTCGCTGGTGTCTCCTGCAGCTTCCCCGGGGTAGCAGACTTTCTCTTGGATGAAGAGCTGGAGCGGTAGCTGGAGATGGAGGCAGACGGAGACCATGAACGCACCCCGACGGAAGTGGACTTGCGGTGCTTGGCCTTGTTTTGGGCCCCCACGGATGGAGCACCATCAAAGGACTTAGAAGCCTGCTCAGGTTGGCTTGATCCGGAAGAGGCATGCCCCTGTGAACTACCTGGGGTAGAGGCTCTGGCCTTGAGCCACGTCGCCAACCATACGTGTCGATCCCTTTTTGTGCGCTTGGTGATGCCACGGCAGATCTCACAATAATCTTCTTTATTCGTAGGGTGCAGACAATACAGGCACTGGGAATGCTCGTCGTCCATGAAAACATTCCGCAAACTGCAGCTGGTGCACAGCTTGAAGAGGGAATCTCCGTCCTTCTCCACCGACATGATCCAGCGTGGTGTAGGCCTGAAGATCTTCTGGAAGCTTCCAAGAAGAACACTCAACGATTTCTGCCCTTGAGGGGCGATGAAAGATGCTGAAAAACGGGCCCCCGTTAATCGGAAGAATAAGCGATGGAGCACAATTGAACCGAAAACCATTTTCCTACCAAAAAACACAGGAAGAGCGAAACGCGAGGACTCAACACGAACGTGCAGTAAAAATCTGAAGATGGCTGCCTGGGGAGGGTCTTAGGGTAGAGGGCAGTATGACCCAGAGCTCACTGAATTGTTTATAGGAGAAAGACAGTTTAGAAATGAAACTAAAACTTTTTCCTTTTACTGAGGATTCCCAGCCTGACGATGGGGAATATTCACGAGTATGTGTATCAATACCAAACCCCATGCTGGAAAAAAGCGTGGAACAGAAGGAAATTACTTTTGAAGGATCGATTTTAACCTGTATATTTTTATTCACTGCTTTTACTTAACTGGGTCATTTTATTCTCCACATTTTAATGTCTAAATTGTGATGAATTGTACATGTGTTGTAATGCTTTTTTGTTTTGGTTTATGGATTTTTTTTATCCGAATAAACTTCAAATGATGATATAATATTTCCAATCTTTTTTCCAAACATTTCTCCTGCCAAAGTGAAAACATGCATTCTGAGACATAGCACTACACAAATAGAACATACCAAAATAGTTATGGAGTAATATTACTAGCCTATATACATGATCACCCAACAGAGATTGCCAGTAGTGAGGAACCCGAGGGTATCCTCACACCTACTCCCTTTGAATCCTCTTCTCAGATGGCAAGGGAAAGGCCATCGCTTTTGGATCCTGACCCTGGGGGATGGAGATGCGAGGGAGGATCACCTTGGGGATTAGGGAGAGGATTTCCACATGAGAGGCATGGTACCCCCTTTTCCTTGTAATAACCAACCTTCCCTCCCCCTGCCTTTATAGGCTGCCATCAATCACTTCCCCTCATTCAGACCACTATAGTACTGGGATAAGGAAGAGGCAACTCAAAGTGGTACACACTAACATGTCATTTCACCACTCTAGCACGGAGATGAGGAAGAGGCCTAGAAACTGTTGAGGGTCAGGCATGTCCAGAGAAGTCTAATTATGGTCAGGCAATTGGGCTCGAGGACCTACACCTGAAACCTGTTAAATGGTTGCATGTGTATTAAAGGAGAGACCATCAGGGAAGAAAGAGGCAGAAGGGCCAGCAGGGGAGGAGCCAGGCTGAGGGTTGCAGCCCTGAGAGAAAAGAAACCCTATGGAGGAGGAGGAGGCTGCCGAGGAGGGTCCTGACAGGAAACCAGGACGCCAGCAAGATCCCAGGAGAGACTGGAGTTGAGGACCGGGCGGGCCGTGAGAGGGTCACAAGGCTGAGAGCCACCCTGGATGGGTGCTCGCAGCAGGTGTTGAGGGGCATGGAAGGAATCAGATTGCTGCCAGTTACTGGCAGCATCCACGGAAAGCGAGCAGAGCTGCTGGCAAATCACAGAAAGAAGACCAGAGTGCGAGTGGGGCTTGTTATACAGCGGAAACGTGTATGCAGAGTCAGAGAAGAGGAAAGCAGCTGCCCAGAGGAGCCGCCAGGGACTGGTGATTGAATAAAAGGCAGCACTCGAACTGGGGCGCTCCAGGGGGCTGTTAAAGGGCAAAAGTAATTGCTGAATGAATAAATGGAGATGTGCAAGATGCTCTGAACCTTAAGTAACGGCTTGTGATTAACAATACAAATAAGATGAACTGTTAACAGAAGACTAAAGAGTTATGCACCAATAGAACCCTTGGGAAACAATCAGAAATGAAAATAAATAGAGGGGATCACGGTGGGGAGCAACAAATACAAACTTGCAATGTTCGCCGATGATTTCCTCCGATACCTAGCAGACCCATCAACCTCTATAACCATAGTTCTCAGGACTATACAAGAGTATGGCAAATGGGCTGGACTAAAAGTGAACAAAGAAAAGTCCACGCTATTCCACTAGAGCAACTCCGGTGATCATGAAGCAACAGACCAAGACATGGGGGGACAGTGGGGAATACCGACAGAGCACCAAAAGCTAAAATACCTGGGTATTAACATCGCAAAGACAACTAAAGACCTCTACGAAGCGAACCCCCTCCCCCTAATGTCAGACTTAACGTCAGACCGAGCCAGATAGGAAAAATTAAGAATATCATGGCTGGGCCGCATCAATGCAATTAAAATGGTGATTCTCCCAAAGATTTTGTACCAGTATCAAATGCTTCCCACCGATATCCCAGGGAAACACTTCTCAGAGCTCAAGGCCAAACTCAAAGTTTCTATGGCAGGGGAAAAAACAGTGAATAGCCATACAGGACCTTGACAAAACGCAAATAAGGGGGGACAGGGCTCCCTGACTGCTATACATACTACTGAGCCACCTAACTTGGAGCTCTGGTGCCCCACCTGAGAGGTGATGAACACAAATAATGGGTAACAATCGAAAACCATCTGTTAAGACTAGTGTCACTAGGGGAGTGGCTCTGGCCCCCGAAGTGATCGTTTCCATCGAAAGTACTTAACCACTACGCAATGGGATCCCTGCTAAAGCTCTAGTGGACTAAAGCTAAAGGTGAAATGAAGGGATACACAACATGGCCCTCGCCAATGAGCCACATCTGCCCCCCCTCCCCCATCAGAACCGAAATCTGGGAGCTGCAACGCTTCCAAAAAGGGTTTGAAGCGGGCATGGAAAGAGTAGGCCAAATGCTGAAGGGAGACAAGTGTATCACCCACCAAGAACTGGAGACACACCTACAACTCGAACCCCTCGGACCGTTCACGTTTTTACAATTAAGGGGAGTCCTGATGGCCCCCAAATGGAAGAATAAGCTACAAAGAGAACCAACACCCCTGGAAACAATCCTAAATGAAGCCTCCTCCACCAAAGGCCTCATTGCCACACTATAAAAGACTCTCCTCAGCAATCGCAGGAAAAATGAAGACTCCCTAAGAAAAAGATGTGAGACCAACCTGGGCCCCAAATGAACGATCACCTATGGAAACAAATGTGTAAATCAGCCCACAAAAACTCCATCTCCGCACAATACAAGCTCCATGGGTTAACGCTTTTGCTTAGATGGCACTATGACCCAAGACACCTAGCCAAGATGTTTGCCCAGACCAGTCCCCAATGTGGAGAGAATGTGGGGACCAGGCAGACTATGGCACATGTGGTGGACATGCCCAAGAATCAAAGAGTTCTGGAAAGAGGTCTTAGCATGGATCAATAGAATAAAAGGAATTGAAAGGGAATGCAACCCGCGTCTAGTCGTATTTGGCCTGTAAGAATGTGAAGACCACTGGGTACGGCTCCCCCACATGCCTCATTTCCGACTCCTAGTGGCCAGGGTCTGCATCACCATAACCTGGAAATCACAAACACTCCCGACAGAGACAGTTTGGGTGTGAAAAGCCAGAGAGATATAAAAGATGGTGAACATTACGGAAGCACTTCACAACATATATTCCCAAGCAGAGAACTGGAATGGGCTCCCTTCCACAACATTTACAAGGAATAAATAAACCCATCAGAGAGAGGTTGCCCAACTAGGACATGCATAGCCCAGTTTCCACAAATGTCTGATACAACTTGTCTCATCTCAAGGGGTGAGGGAAAGGAAAGGGACTATTAATGTTCAGTTGTAAGCTCTAAACAAGTAGCAAATGTATAAATGCAATGATGCAAGAGCAATGAGTTGTTTCTTAACAAAATGCTTAATAAAAACAATAAAATAAACAAAAATGAGCACAACACAAGGGAAGCAAAGCCTACGACTTTACTTAACTCCAAAAAGTCAGCAGTCAAAACAAAGCAAAAAGAAAGATTGTCCCATAGGAGTTTATGGGAGGAAAGCAGCAAAATGAAAATCTTTCCAGTCTCATCGGGACAGGACCTACAAGTTTTCACTGCAAAAACGTTCCTCCCAATTTGGATTTCAGGTTGGCGATCATGCAGGTCACTGTCCTGCATGTCTACTTCGCTCTCCGGCAACATCCACCAGTCCCCATTTTTTACTGCAACAGATGGCCTATCAAACTAACTATTGTTAGGGGGAATGGAGCGAGAGCATATAGAGGAAGGGAGACTATGGATTAATAGTACAGAAGCTAATATGGTGAGTAACTTACTTACTTCTACGTCCTGTCCCCCTTCCATACTCATTGGACAATATCAAGCATCAGTCTGCCAGAGTGGAAGGAGCCAAACCAAGAGAAGAGATTTTATCAGCCTGTCCATGATATATGATATGATATGGCATTTATAATGCGCCTACACACAAGTGTTTCAAGGCGCGACGAGGTAAGGGAGGACAGAATGATCCTACTAGGCTAGGTATCATTCAGATCGCGCAAGTGCATGGGAAGGGGAATGGACAGTGCAGTACATGGGAATAGATAAGTAACGGCCAGCCAGTGGCAAGGGTAAGTGCAGACATCAGGTGTCAAGTGCAGGTACAGGTACTGTAGGGATACAGAGACAGTCCCCCAAGAGCGGGGTTTGCCAGGCAGGCAGTGCAGGTGTGTGTGATTGGCGGGGAGGACCTAGGCCAGAGATCAGAGGGTGTCCAGGTAACCATTTCAGTTTCAGGTAACACCAGGTAGTCAGCAGAGAAGAGGAGGAGAAAAAGCAGAAGCAAAGAGAAAGGTTTTGAGGTGCTTCCAGAACCGGAGATGGATCTCCTCAAGTCTGAGGGAGGCTATTCCAGAGGGAGGCCCCAGCTGACGAAAGAGATCTACCACCAACTCGTTGCTTGGAGAAGCGACTGGCCCTGAGGGAGTTGGAGGTGGATGAGCGAAGAGCTCGAGAAGGAAGATATTTAGGAAGAGAGAGTTGAAGGTATTGCGGCCCCTGAACCTAGAAGGCCTTGTGGACAATGCATAGGGTTTTGAAATTAATCCGTACAGCCACTGGGAGCCAGTGCAGAGATTTCAGTCCCGGGGAGATAGGATCCCTGGGCTTGAGGCCAAGGACAAGTCTCACGGTCCTGTTCTGAATGAGTTGCTAAGGGCGGAGAGGACTGACCCTGAGGGAGTTGGAGGCGGATGCAGTAAGAATGTTTGTAAAACACTGATGGCAAGGACAATGTGGCAGCTTTTGCCATGACATTTTAAGGCATCTGCTATGGCATTAGCCCTGACTGCACAAGTGTGGATACCCTTCAGGAAAGCAAAGAATTACACCCCCTGACGCCCTGAGTTAACCACACCTGCTGCTCCCACGACCCCCATTTTACACTTCACACCCCTCACCCCGACAGATGTGCTCACCACCATCCAATGCCTTAAAGCATCTAACTGCACAGGGGACATCTGCCCTGCCCACCTTATCAAGATGTGCGCTGACTGGCGCCCACCATTGCCAAATTCATTAATGCTTCCTTTAACTCCACAAAGTACCCAACTCCATCAAAGAAGCCTGGGTCATGCCACTCCTGGAAAAACCTCCCTAGACGCCACCAACTACCACTCTATCACCACAGGACCCCACCCCCTGAACCTTCTTAACCCTACAGTTTACGTGCAACTTCAATCCTACCTTGAAACCCACAACCTACTGGGCTCCCGTCAATCGGGTTTCAGGCCCAGGCACAGCACAGAATCAGTCCTCCTCGACCTTACAAAATGGAGCTCCTCATCATCAGCTCGCCACACAAGCTCAAACACCTCAACCCTGCCCTTGCCTCTTTCTGCCTCGACAGGAACATCACCCCCGTAGCAACCCATGTCAAAACATTGGGAGTTTATCTCGACTCAGAGCTAAACATGCAGAACAATGTCAAGGCAGACGCATTGTCTGCGACCTATTCCAAACTTATCAACCTCTCTAGAAAATTCCTTACCACCAACAACTGCCGCGCCCTAGCCAGAGTCATCATTTATGTATTCATTTATTTATCTTTGCATTTATTACAGCGCACAAAATCCTGTAGCATCTAGGTGCTTGTTACAGAAAGTGCAAATATAGGAAATGGCAGATATACAGACTGGGAAAGCTACTCGTGTTGCGGGGTGCTACATCAGGTTGCATACTGGGTCATAATAAGTACAGATATACAGACTGGGAAAGCTACACCTCATAACAGTGAGCTACTTCAGATAGTAAACAAGATACAAGGTGGATCCAGATAACAATGCAGTGGAGGTGGTTAGAACATAAGCAGATACAGTTTAACAGATAGAAAGTCTTCCTTATAATAATGGAGGATTGTCATTTGAAATTGGGTATGTTATGACAGATTTAACGTGATCTGGTTCCAGTAGGTTGTGGCGACACTGATCACTGTGAAACAGAAGTGGACAAAGGGGCAGAGGATACGAGCATGAACGTGTGAAGAGTACGTCCCAAGGTTTGTAGGCAGGGCACCAAATGCCACAGCGAGAGGGGAACAGAGTAGGCAACAGTCACAATGCCATGGGGCATGGGGATGAGGGATGTGTTCGAATGAATGTAGTGCTGCAATGGATATAGTAATAAATGCTTGGTGGAAGTCTTACCAGCATGAGGCGGGGTCAAGCCGGTGATGATTGCAGCCGCGGCAGGTCGTCGGAAGCAGGTGCCAGGGCCCTCCAGGACCTGGATAGGCACAGATAGGAATCAACATGCCCCTTATGTGCGACCCTTAGGTGGAGGCCGGCGTTCGCCATCCGACTCCATTGGCGGCTGGATTTTGAAAATAGGAAGACAATTGCATCTGCCTGCAGGCAGATGGGATCGGGACAAGGTTAGCAGTGGCAGCCATGCTGGATTCGGCCTGGTTGGCCTAATTGCCCCTCCATGCGGTCCTCGGTCTGCAGGCTGCTGGGATGAGCCTCGCACCCAGGCACATTGATAGTAGACTTGATTATTGCAAGTCTACTATACAACGCAACCCAAACGCACAACTAACACCGGTTTTTTAGACAGAGGAAGAGGACAAGGAGGGGGAGAAAGAGGAAACCAAAGGATGCAAACAAGGTTGCAAACTAATCGCAATTAGTGGTTAACCTGTCGAAAAGGACACTCTCCACTCGTCAGATACAAACCCTGGAGAAAGGACTCAAGTTTGTACCGACCTATAGCACCAATAAGTTCCAGACAGAAATTGAACTGTTCAAGCTGATTCGCAAATTAAAGTTGAAGGCATTCTTTGCAGAGAGTGCACCGTCTACTGCAGTAACAGAATCGGAGTACATTGAATTCAAACCTAGCAGTACTTTTTGTCCACCAAAACAGGTAACAGCAATAGATATTTTTCAACAAATGGTACTGAGTGATTTAAATAAGATGCATTTTCAAGCACCAAAAAGAACTAATCTCAGCAGAGGTCAACTATCACAGATACGCAATTTGTTTAGTGATGACTCTATAGTCATCCGTCCCGCTGACAAGGGCGGAGCAATGGTGATCCAAGACGCATCGCAATATAATTCAGAATGCTTACGACAGCTCTCAGATGCTAACACGTATAAACTACTACCACGAGATCCTACACCAGAGATTAAAAGAAATTCTAGACAAGGCAGTCGAATATGAATGGATCAGCACAAAAACGAGGTCATACCCATCTACTCCATTTCCAGTAATGCCTCATCTATACACTTTGCCGAAGATCCACAAAAGCTTGATTAACCCGCCTGGAAGACCAATAGTTGCTGCCACGAGGAGTCTGTTACAACCACTTGGAACATATATAGACTTTTTTCTGCAACCGATCATTCAAACTACAAGCACGCATGTGAAAGACAGCGCATTTTTTTCAAATATTAGACACTATTTCTCTTACCTCTGAAGACATTTTATTTACAATTGATGTGGTCAACCTTTATACAAGTATTCCGCACGATCTCGGACAACAAGCAGTGGAAGCCCTCTTAATCAGTACGACAGAGATTGGAGGCAATAAAGAATTCCTCATCATTCTGCTAGATTTTATCTCCAAGAATTCTTTTTTCAGATATGACGGCAAATTTTACAACCAAATATCAGGAACAGCGATGGGAGCCACTATTGCACCCGTGTACGCCAATTGCTTCATGCATCAGTTTGAAACCACGTATGTATTATCCAACCCATGATGGCAACACCAGTTGAAAACATGGATCAGGTAAATAGACAAAATATTTGGCATATGGACAGGTAATAAGCAGGACCTTCATGAGTTTCTGATATTCCTCAATGGAATCGACCAACGCATCCAGTTTACTATGGATATAGGCAATCCGAATGTCCACTATCTCGACGTGCAAACAGTTATCCAAGCAAACGGAATTACCACTACGCTTTACACAAAACCTACAGATCGGAACAATCTGCTGCACCGGCTCAGTTTTCTTCCGGCCAAGACTCTCCAGAATTTACCTTACGGACAAATGTTAAGGATCAAAAGCATAGTTAGTGATCCAGAGGATTGTCGCTTACAATTGCAGAAATTACAGGAAAAATTACGAACAAGAGGATATCCAGAAACAGATCTCGAAACTGCTCGTGACAAGACCAACGCGCAAGAACGTCAGCAACTACTAGTGAAAAAAACTGCGAAAGATAGTCCTGAATTGGTCTTTGTAACCAAATATTCTATACAAAGCAAGCAGATCAAGGCTAGAATACATAATAGATGGAACGTTCTCACCAGCAATGAACGTACTGCTGACCTGTTTCCTACCCCACCCATATTTGCGTATCAGAAGAGTAGCAATTTGGGAAATTTACTAGTTAACACCAAAGAGAAGACAACCGCAACGAGACCTGACAAATTCCCTGGAACGCATCCTTGTATGAGTTGTGGGAACTGTAACAACATTATCAAAGGAAGTATAGTTACACATCCACGAACTGGCAAAAGATTTACATTGAGACAACATGCTACATGTCTTTCAGAGAATGTAATTTATGCAATTAGGTGTCCCTGCGGGAAATATTATGTAGGAGAGACTTCACGTAAAATCCGTATTAGGATGAATGAGCATAAGTCCAATATCAGGAACAAGAACAGAATGTCAGCCGTTGCTAGGCACTTCAATGACAATGGACATGCGGTGAGCCAATTGAGGTTTTTGGTACTTGAAGTTATGCCTCCCAAAGGTCAATCTCGAGACATTAAGCAATGGCGGACACAGAAGGAGGCATTTTGGATTGACAAGCTCGACTCACTATCACCGAATGGGATGAATGAGGAATTCGACCTCAGCTGTTTCCTTTGATGCATGAGAAGTCACATTATGAATTTTCGTGATTGAAAATAAGCAATGCTTTAGAACGCACTATGGCACTGAGTCTTTGTTTTTTTTGGAAATGCCATTGGTGGTATAGATTTGAATGTATTCACTTTCATGATGACCTATATAGCCAACACAGTAAGGAAGCAACAGTACATATACTTTTTTTGGAATAGTCCTGGTTATCCCCAGCACATTTCCAGTTGTTTCTGTCTAGTGTCTATCCTATTTCCTTTCCTCAAGTGATCTTGATTTAAGGGTATTTTTGGTTACATTACCAGGAATCTCTGCCGTTCTAGGTTTGCCCCTACTCTCTTTCAACTTTGACTAAGGTTATCGATGAGTTGGAGCGTGAGACAATCCATTCCTAACCTAGTCTGTCCTTTACCAGTCCCCCCTGTGGCTATCGGACTCAATACATTATAGGGTACCTGTCCATCAATTGATAAAGCACTGTCACTATACATTGCGGATACGCATTTTCTTTTTTCTGGTTTCTTATTTTTTATTTTATATTTTTTTACTTATTCCACATTTGGCTTGATAAGATTAAGGTGCATTGTGTGAGCTAGTCTAGAATCACTTTAAAACGAACATTATGCACAACAATGCGGGAGACTTTACATTTACAACGTATACCAGTAGCCTTTCAATCATGGCCGCCGGAGAATCACGGCTCCTTACGTTGCCTTGGCAACCGCAGGTAAACACAGTAAAAGAACCATGCACACGAAGAGTGCGCCCCTGTGGCGTCCTCAGTTGATTCATTTTCCTGCCGTTGTCAGCTAATGCGTCTCTCGCATTTAGACCCTGCCTAACTACTTTTGTAGACTTTTGAGCTCCGAGAATGGAATATGCTTTAAGCAAATTATTCACCGCGATGCACATCTCTTTCAGAGTCTGCACAAGGTTAGGAACGCCTCTCAGGAACCATTATCTTGACGAGTTTGTCAAGATTCAAGCTTATGCTGTATTCACGGCAAGGTCAGTGCAGCTTAATTTACAAGATTACATTACTCTATAGAGAAAGAAATAGCTAATCACTTTCCCTTTTGTCATTTTCTCTACCTTTTTCTTTTTTCTTTCTTTGCTATCTCTATTGGCGCCCCTAAATTGCTGTGATACTACGATTTGCTAACAACCTTGCATATGTTACGGTTTCGCACGTATGTACTCTTTATTTTCTTACCACTGGTATGTGTTGATATCCATATGATTAATTACGGCTTGTGTCATCAAATTTGGGTATTCAAACCTTTTTTGTACATAGTGCACCAATACCCGGCATATTGAAAAATTTCAATTATGATTATGTACATGTTGATGGCTTCGTTTACTTGTCCTTTCATGATTTATGCGAATTCACTTCATGAATGTTGTATTATCAACCAACTACTGTTGTTTATATGTTGTGTATTACATAATAGATTTGTTTGTTTATTTTTTTGACATTCGGATCCTATTAATTTGAGAATGAGCTGGCCCTGACGAAGGAATCTGCTTTTACTAGGATGTACAGTTGTTAAATATAAAACTAAGATTAAACAGTCGCACTTTGCAACCAGTTAACGGAAGTTTGTGACTTTTTGACCGAATTATATTGAATATTCACACCAAGCTGTGGTGTTTGGGAGTGCAGCCCGCACCGCTGCCTTAACGGCCTTGGTCCATACCCCCTGTTTTCGTTGTGTGCCATTCCACGGAGGCACTTTTCCAGCGGGTTCGCACCCCTCCTTTAATTCCATTGAATTTTGATCAACTACAAGGATTACTTAACAAGAGTGGGGGGTGTACGTTCACTATACGTATTTTGATTATTGCAATGCCATTCTTGCAGGTACCCCTAAAAAAACATTAACAAACTACAACTGACCCTAAACAACGCCCTTATGGGCCTGCAACGAATAGACCACATTTTGCTTGCAAGACGCGAAGCTCACTGGCTGCCAATTAAAGTGCGTATTGAATTCAAAAACCTGTCCATCGCCCATCATTGCTTCCATAACACTGCATCACCATACCTCACCAACTGCATTTCAAGAGAGTCCAAACTACGCAGCATGCGCATCTCCTCCTCCTCCGCCTCTATTATCACCCCCGATACGTCATTGTCCCCTCCCTGTGCAATTCCCTACTGCCCTGCATCCAAGATGAACCATCCTAACTAATATTCCTCAAAAAAGTAAAAAACACATAGTTCAATAAATACTCCTAAATGTACTAGATGACCCCAACAGAACTGTCTGCCTACCATCAAGTTCGCATGATACCCGTCTCATAATGTTCACATCTGAACTGTGCTGCCTTTAACTAATAACGTGATAGTATTCTTCTTGTGCCGTAACCTTCCTAGCGCTGTGATACCTCCGGGTTTGGGCGCCATCAACAAATGAAATAAATAAATAAAACATAAATAAACCTGCCCTGCAAGGATTAGGATTTAGAAATGCAAGAGACTATCCATCTTGCAAGGCAAGTACTGGAGTTTTTCCTGCACGGTTGAGAGCCTCAGAAAGTAACAAATTGTCATCTTTCCTGATGACTTAGTACTATGTAGGTAAAACATCACAGCCCAACAAATGTCCTAGCAATTATCAATGAAAAGAAGCTCACACCATCATTTTTGGTTATTGACAAAGAGCTGTATTGTCCAGCAAGACAAGGCTACAGTACAGAGCAAAAGGTTCACTCTATGAGAACAATCCTGCCGCAACCAATTCCACCCACCCACCAGACCTCTACCTATATAGATCATGACACTGTGACCAATTTAAAAAAAAAACTAACGAGGAACCATCTAGAAAAAAAATGCATTGTCCATTTCCTAAGGGGAGTTCTTACAGTTCATACTGTATAGACCCACAAGTCAGTCTCCGGTGCAGATCTCTCTGCTATTTCCATCACAACTCAAATCCTTCTGAAAGATCCCGGCTTGAAATACAAACAAAATCACCATCTTCCATCACACACGTGGCTGTAACTTTCCATTACAACCTGCTCAAATCACCCTGTATTATCCCGACAATGAGACTCCTCTGGTGCCTCACACATGATGGCTCTCTTAGCAGCTATACCATCGCAATTAAATGGTGCTGTTAGTTTAGAAAAAGGAATTCACACAAAAGATACTAACACAACACTAACACAACACATTGCTACTCTTAACTCTCGCTCTGCTGTTAAATAATCCTGACATCTGCCACCTCCTCAAAGAACTTGACCAAGATGTCCTAGCTCTCACCAAGACTATCTTCACGGCCAGCTCTGTCACGAGTTTTGATACTCTCCTCCCTGACGGCTACAGGATCCTCTCCAATCCCAGAACCAACCGACTCGGAGGTGGAGTAGCTCTGATCTGTCCTGAGTGGCTCCCTGCTTCAGTAATTCTTACACAGACCTACTCCTCCTTTGAATACCTGGTCTGCAGGCTCCCTATCTCTCCTGACCTCTCTCGCTCACTGTGGCCACTATGTACAGGCCACCTGGTCAGGTTGCCCATTTCCTCTCAGAGTTGGCTGACCTCTCTTCTTCTCTACTCGACGGTACTTCTCAACCTCTCCTCAGAGACCCCACATTCAAGCCCATGTCTCTGAAGCCTCTAACAGGATAGCCAAACTCTTTAAAATCTGCAAGGAACTGGCCAATCCTGCTGCAGTCTTTACTTCCCCTGTTCTCTCCCAGGCCCTCTGAACGACACAGGCATCTTAATTCACCATTAAAACCCAGGACATTCTGTCATCTATCTCTTCTTCCTCTCTCGTCTCTCCTCTGGCCAACTCTCCCTCTCCCTTTCTCTTCTTCCTCTCCGACTAGACCTTATAAGGTTTCTAGACAAGTCAGATCTATGAACGTGTCGTCCAGGTGCTTCCCTGCTCCTCCAGAACCATCAAGGACCACATTGACTCCCTTGCTCCAGCCTTGGCCAATTTTTGCAATCACTCATTTGCAACTGGAACTTACCCTCTCTCCTCAAGCACACCCTTGTGCACCTCTCTTCAAAAAGCCTTCTGCCAATCCTACCTGTCTGGAAAACTATCGCCTGATCTACATCACCCCTTTCCTGGACAAACTCCTGGTAAAGCTGGCCATCTCCCAGCTTACTCGCCACACTGGATCTGTTGGTTGCCTCCATGACCATGAGTATGGCTTTAGAGCAGCCAGAGGCACGTAAACTGTTCTCCTGAACACCAATGAAGATCTGCTCTCTAACCTTGATTCCAGCATTTTTTCTGTCCTCATCCTTCTTGATCTTTCCTCTGCTTTCGACATTGTCAACCACATCATCCTGATCAACCAACTCCCTGAGAACCTGGGCATCACGGGTAAGGCCCTTGATTGGTTGATCTCCTTCCCCTTGCACCTCCCTTTCCAGGTCCAAATTGGTTCCATTCTCTCTGCCACCTCTCTCTTCACCTGTGGTGTTCCCCAGGGCTCTATCCTCTCCCCCTGGTTCTTAACCTCTACTTGGCCCCTTTGGCCCACCTGATCTCTACCGTCTGCCCTGTCAGTGCTATGCAGATGACACTCAGCTCTCCTTCAGGCTCCCCTCAGCCTCCTCTCCTTTCTCGCTCATTCCTGACTGTAATCACGATTCAGGATTGGTGCGCCTTCAACGGTCTCTGCCTTAATGCCAGGAATACTTAGATCCTTCTCATTAGACCCCTAATCCCACTTTCCCTCTCGCACTCTGGCCGCCCTCCTTGGGCCCTCTTCCTTCATCTTTCTGTGAGGCAAAAAACCTTGGTGTCATCTTCGACTCCACTCTCCATCTCGGACGGTGTAAAGAAGTCCCAGTGCCAGCTTCACCTCCTCAAAGGTACTCATCCCTTTTCTCTCCTGCCCCCAGAAGCTCACTTTCTCCAGGGCTCTGGTTCTCTTTAGGCTGGACTACTGCAACAGCCTCTTTCTCAATCTGCCTTCCTCTACTCTCTGCCCTCTGCAACTAATCCAGAACAGGCCTGTGAAACTTATCCTTGGCCTCAAGCCCAGAGACCATATTTCTCCAGCCCTGAAATCTCTCCACTGGCTCCCGGTGGCTGCAAGGATCAAGTTCAAGACCCTATGCTTTGTCCACAAGGTTTACTGGGTCCGGTGCCCGAATTACATCCAACGTTCTCTTCTTAAATACATTCCTTCTCGAGCCCTTCGCTCAACTGCTGCCAATTCTCTAAGGGCCAGGTGCTTCTCCAGACAGAGGGGGTGGTAGTTCTCCCTCCTTTGCCTCCCTCTGGAATGGCCTCCCTGTCCCTCTCAAAATTGAGCCAGATAACCTGAAGTGCCGAAAGCAGCTAGAAAATGTCCTCTTCTCCTCTGCTTTCTCTCCTTCCCTCCCCTGCTGACCTACCTGACCAACGTGTCTGCTGCACCGACTGGCTACTTGGCTACCCTCAGAGTTGCACTGGGTACCAGGCTCACTCTTGATCAGTCACTCCTGCACTGCCTCCAGGCCTACCTTGTGCTTAAGGGCTGTACTGTAACTGTAACCTCTACTGTCCTTTGGCTCCTTGCACTTACCCAGAGACGCGCTGCACTACTTAGAGCATTGCGGTCCTGTTGCTCTTCCCTCTCGCACTTTCACGATCTGAATGACAAGGCCTAGTAAGATCGTTTGTCTTGCCGTGCATCTGTTTTCCCTCCCCTGTCTTGTTGCACCTAGAAACACTTGTGTACAGGCACGTTATAAATGACGTATCAATATCAATTAACTTATTGCCATTAAGTCTATGTTTATCAGCTGAAAAAGTAAGAACATTAGAGAGCATATTCTAATTTTACATCTAAAAATATTCACAAATAAAAAAACATGATCACATGATTGATCAGATGCAAGAAATCATTGAAAGAAAAAATGTGCATCTCCACAATGGAAGATTAGCTCAGTGTCAGAATGAGGGTTCAGATAGAACCCTGGTAAGTTTGGTGTAAAAGGACGAGAGAACCTTAGGCAAACATCTAGGGCATGCCTTGAAATTTCTTAAAAAAACCCACTAGACCTGCAGGGAGAGTTCCATATTTTACATACTCGACCTAAGGGAAATGCACTTTCCCCAAGGTGACTGGTGACAAAATATTTACCTGTGCTTTTTGTAAAATGATGAATGTCGCCAAAATCACACTTATTTGGTGCAATGCTGTCAAGCATGCCATGCACCGTGAAACTTGTATTTGCCATTTACTGCAAACAAAGGGTGTTTTGCAGTAAATGAAAGATACATTTCTAACATCCCCATGCTCGCCAGCAAGGTCTAGTATCATACAAACTGTACTTGAATTTCATAAAAATGACTCGCAAATGCTAGTGGGCTAGTAGATTTTGCCAGCCCTGTATGGTGAGTGCGCATCACTACTTAATCCTTGTGAATGTGAAAAACCAGAGGTTGTTCCTAGTCCCTGTGGATCTCGTACTCAGGAGGCCAGGGAAAGGCCATCGTTTTTGGATCCCGATTCTTGGGGTGGACAAGCGAGGTAGGATCATCTGGGTACATGGTCCTTGGGGAGTGGGGAAGCACCCACTGGCGAGACATGTTTGTTTATTAATTTGTAATGCACACCAGACCCAGGGGTATCAGGATACAGAAGACAGGAGGATACATGAATACTTTCGGCTTAAGGTTACACAGGTTACAGGGAGAAAAGGAGGTATACAGCATTTCCCAAGTGACATGCACTTGGGCAGCTGTAACTCAGATTTATACATACAAGAGTGCAAACGGTACGCAGTAACATAATTTACAGTGTTAATATACAACATCTTAAAAAATATACAGTGGGCGATTCCAAGATGGCCGCCGGCAGTGGAAGTCGCGTCTGAATATCGCTCCCGCCGATCTGCCAACAATAAAAGGACTTCAAAAGTGATTACTCGAGCGATTGCACACCGGAAAATCAGCCGTAGACTCAAGGACGCAGTTGGCGTCGGAGCAAAGGGAGATCGCCGCTGCGGGGAGAAGCGAGTGCCCCTCCCCCATCGAGAACCAGGAGGAGCAGGCAGGCAGAAAGGAGAGGCCGTGGGGGACGCAGCTGGAGAAGCGAATCGAGAGCTGGGAGCGCGACACAACCAGACCGCCTCCCGTGGGGGGGGGGGGGAGTCACAGAGGCTCCGGGACCCCTGTGCCGGCCTCAGAGCACAGCTGGTATCGTGGGAGGCTGCGCCACTGTGGCCGTGGGAGCGGGCCCCCTTATCGCCCCAGAAAAGAGGTGCCAAAGGGACAGTGTCGGTGCTCCGGTTCCACCCGCTGGGACTCGGACAGCGAAGAGGCGAGGAGGACAGAGGAAACGGCAATCCCCAATGCAGCATGAGGACGCTCCACCCGCGCCGGAGAGATAACATAAGGTGAGCACACCCTGCCCAGGCATCCCCCTCTGTCCATCCCTAAGGGGCCAGAGGGGCGCTCACAACCACAGGCACCACTCCTGAGACACGGGCACAGCCCCCCTCCCCTCTCATCTTCAGCAGCGCGGTCTAGGAGGGAGCAGGAGAGAAGCCACACTCTCCACACAACAACGCTGAACCTCAAATCCTGCCTCCCAGAGCCTCCATTCATACGCAACCAGTGGGTGGTGGACCGCACACACACACACACTCGCGGGAGTCACCACATCCGCCCCCACAGAGGTACTCCAGAGACATTCCAGGACCTTCAGAATCAGGGGACAATATCAAGGGCGAAGGGGAAAGAGGGCACAGGCCAGTCAGCCTCACAACTGGCCAGACAGGACTCTAGTCTATTACACATGTGGTCCTCAGATGCCACAGCAAATTCCAGGGATAGATCTGCGGAAGAATCCACTGCAGACAGCACCCCTCCCAACCAGAGCAACCTACCACCGACAAAGGATGACATGCAAAAGTTCATGGCCACGGTACAGGACCAATTCACCTCAATGAGGAACGAAATGAAGCAAGTAGTCCAGGATTTGAAAACGGACGTTGCCAAGCTGGAAGAAAGGACAGATACCATAGAGAGAATCGTGCAAAACATAGAAGAGTAAGCAACTCCGCAGTGAAATGCAGGAACACCTGGTTCGGCTAACCCATAACTTAGAAATCCAGTGTGAAGACTTGGAAAACCGCTCCCGCAGATCAAAGAATATGCCCGAATCAGTATTAGACAAGGACCTCAAGTGCACGTCCAAGAAGTATTTAGAGACATCATTGAGGTGCAAGAAACCAAAACCATCGGGATCGATCGAGTACACAGGGTGGGCCCGAAAAGAACAGGCGACCCTGGGGAAAGACCAAGGGATGTCCTAGCGGCCCTCTCATCATACCCACAAAAGGAACAAATACTAAGGCGGGTGAGGCAACTACACCACATAAGGATGAATGGGGTGGAAATACAGTTATACCAGGATCTGGCATCGATAACACTGCTAAAAAGGAGAGAGATGGCCCCATTGGCAAGGGAGCTGGTCGCGAAAGATATAAGGTACAAATGGACGTTCCCATTTGGGCTGCTATTTGAGTGGGAAGGCAAACAAAGAAGAGTGACCACCTGTGAGGAAGGCCTTCATATAATGGATCTGCAAATAGAGGAGGCACCCTTGAGGAGAGTCAGGAATAAGGGGGAACCGCATAAGAGGCCGAGAGGCTGGGAAGTAGTGCGGCAAAAGAAGAGACAAAATGGAAAAGGAAACAATGGGCAACCTGCAGTGGAGTAGGGGAGAAACAGACAAGTTCGACAACTCAGTCATAGAATATAGAAGGCTGGAGTGGAAAGCATCGAGGGAAGCTCAGAGAGCCAAATATATAGCGGCTCGGCAGGAAACTGGGTTCCAGCTTTGAGGAAGATGCAGGGTTTAGGACTCCCTGCAAAGTTTACCCCGAGTCAGTTGAGGGCAGGGAGCGATAGGCGAAACGCCCTAGCAACCTTAGGTGCCTGGGCCGCCCTCGGGACAAAAGTTGAGTTAGTGTTAATGGTTGGGAGGGAGTTGGGGAGGATCCCCGGAAGAGGAACGGGACCACAACACTCGGGATTGCTGACGGTTACCATAGCTAAGACGTGATGGGGAAGCTCAGAATCTTTTCCTGTAACGTGAGGGGTCTGAATTCTGCAGTGAAGAGGAGAAAAGTGGAGGCACTGCTTGGGAGGGAGAAGGCGGACATTTTGCTCCTCCAGGAAACTCATAAAAGCCCTGGATAAAAGATAGGTATGCCTTAGAGGATACACGGTCTGGGCGCAAGCGAATGCTGGGGAAAAAAGAGCAGGAGTGATGATAGCGGTAAAAAGAGGACTAGATGCAACCCTCAGACACGCAAGTGGATAGGGAAGGGAGGTATGCGTTTGCAAACACCTCAATTGGGGGTCTCCGGCTTACCCTAGCGGCAATATATGCACCGAACTCAGGCCAGGATGGTTTTCTCCGAGATACGGTGGGGAAGTTAGAGGGGTTTGCGAAAGGAGACGTAGTAATGGGAGGAGATTTGAATATGGCTTGGCAACCATAGCTGGATAGGAGTGCGGGAGGAACCCACGGTCAGGACGCCCGGTCCAAACATCTTAAGCAAAAGATGGAGCAGTTGGCGCTGTGCGATGCCTGGAGAGAATTGAAAGGCAAAGCTATCGGCTTTACGTATTACTCGCATGTGCACAACACGATGTCGAGAATAGATTACTTCTGGGTGTCGGTGGGTTTATTAGGTCAAATCCAAGGCATAGAAAAAGGGCCATATAGCTTTATCGGATCATGCCTCGCTATGGTTGGACATTCAGATTCCAGGAAGGGGGGCGGGGGGCTCTGGAAGTGGAGAATGCCATTAGACCTTTCAGACTAGGTGATGGGAGAAGCAATAAGGAACAAAAGCAAAGAATATTTTGAACAAAACGATACTGGGGAGGTTTCTCTGGGGACAGTATGGAATGCTTTCAAGGCAGTGATTCGTGGACATTTGGTAGCAATGAAGGCATCCAAGGACCAGCAGATGAATGAACGGGAAAGAGCACTAGAAAAGAAAATAGACATTCAAGGGGAATTGGTAGCACATCCCTCTAAAAGCCTCAAGAAGGCGTTGAAACATGTGCAAAGACAACTTGATATGCTACGCAACAAAAAGGCAGAGAAATCCCTTCTCTTTCTCAAGCAGAGATACTATGTTAAGGCCAACAAGGCGGACAGATACTAAGCAAGACAACTCCGCGAAAGGCAAAAACCAATGACTATTATGAATGTCGAAAATGCACAAGGGGAGACCCAGACACGCACCAAAGACATAGGGGAGGCCTTTAAAGTTTTCTATCAAGAGCTGTATGCAACAGAGCACCCGTCTGGCTCGAGTGAAGAAGGACTTAGATCGATGGTGCCCGTTACAGGTCTCTTGGTGGGGCAGAATTCAGTCAGTGAAAATGACCATACTCCCCCGGGTGTTAAACTACTTCCATGCCCTCCCAATAACAGTCCCAAACTCCTTCTTTAAAGCACTGTCAAAGGCTAGCTCGACCTATGTGTGGAACAGGAAACCCCCTAGGGTCGCCAGAGCCATTCTCACGGCACCAACAAGTGGAGGGGGAATGTCACTCCCACACTTCAGGAGATACTATCAAGCAGCGCAACTGTGGGTCCTGAGGGAATGGCTGGGCGACGACCAACAAACAATATGGGTGACCCAAGACAGGGCGGTCTCCAGAACCCCCCTGGAAGACCTACTGTGGAAGTACAAACAACACAGACACCCGAATCTACGCATCAGTGAGGTCATGAAAAATACCCTAGACGCTTGGGATGAACAAACTAGGAGGGGTATCATGACCACGCCAGTGGCCCCTTTCACCCCTATTTGCAGGAACCCTCAGTTCCCACTGGGACAGGACTCTGGGGCCTTTGAAAAATGGGAAGCAGCAGGGTGCAGGAAAATCGGGGAAATGTTCCAAGACAATGAAATAAGAACATTCACTGAATGCAAAAAAATGTGGAACATAACGGAGGCGGACAGGTATAAATATGAGCAATTGAGACACTGACTGGCTACTCCAGACATCTCACGGGGTGCCACGAGGAACCGGACTCCATTCGAAAAATGCCTAATAACCAACCCAGGAGATAGGAAACACTCTACCACTTTATCAATACACAAGAAGAGGAGCTCAAATGGGCATATATGAAGAGGTGGGAAGGCATGCTTGGGGAAGAGATACCAAAACAGCAATGGACAGAATTGTGGGCGGGCACCCCAAAACTCATCGGGCAGTGCAAACAAGAGAAATGTGGCTCAAAATAATTACCCAATGGCACTACACACCGGAGAGACTAACAAAATGTATCCGAAAACGTTGGATCGTTGCTGGAGGGGGTGCCCAGAAACTGGCACGTGGAGGCACATTTGGTGGGGTTGTCAGGGGATTCTGGAAGGAAGTGCGAACGGAAATGAAAAAGATGTTTCCAGATGTGGACCTAATGGGGGAGAGGGTCGGGCTGTGCGGACTCAAGGACCAACAGGCCAAGAGACTCCACAAAGCACATTGACCAGACCCATGAAGCTCCCCCAATGTGGCATGGGCAACGATTGCCCAACAATGGAAAAAAGAAGACCCTCGGTTGGTTTTCACATGGCTGCAAAAGGTGTGGTCGCAAAGGACCATGGAAAAGATCATGCACCACCTCCAGGATCAGAAGGATTCCTTCACGAAGGAGTGGGGGGGAGGAGGGGGTTTGGAATACTTGAAGTCGGACTATATGGAGCAATGGTGCCCGCATAATATCAAAATAACAGACATATATGGTGTATGATCGTTCCCGAAGAAAATCTGAATGGGGCCCATATCTTCTGGGGGGGGGGGTCAGGGGGGGAATTATGTGGATTTTGTGAGTTGTTTGTTTATATATGCAGAAAATAATAAAAATATGTTTAAAAAATATATATATACAGTGGCTAAGTGGCTATATACGGTCAGATCAATATGGTGATGCTAAGATGCATGCAAAAGGAAGGACAGGTGATGAGGTTGGTTAGTAGTTTTCTTTGATCCATTTAGTAGTGTTATATCTGAATTTAAGAATGTTTGATCCACCCACAGGGGGGTAGAGGGAGGGAATTCCATAGCTGCGCTGCTTTGTCCAGGAAGCTGCTCCCTTCTGCTTTTGTTCATTTAAATCTGGGTACGACTAGGCAATCTGCATTAGCAGTCCTGGTAGGTTGGCTAGTTGTTTTTCTGTTGATTCTTTCCACTAGGTAGCGAGGGGCTGCATTGTTGAGGCATATGTGGGTCAATAACACCGTTTTAAGCCAGATTTTACCTCTGATGGACAGCCAATTGTTCTGTCTCCTTGCCTCCGAGATATGTTCTCTTCTAGCAATGCCCTGTGCCGTTCTCCTCAGCAGTATTCTGGAGGATTTGGATCGTGTTAATAATGTGCTTGCTGGCGTCCAAGTATAGGGAGTTACAATAGTCCAACTTGGACAGAATTGGGGCTCGGGCCAGTATGGTACAGCTATCCTTGGATGAAAAGGATTTACCAGCTCTGATCAGTTTACAGGTATATGCAGAGGCCGAGGCCATGGCTTTGACTTGTTTAGCAAAATTGAGGCTGCAGTCAAGGTAGAAACCTAGAGTTTTTACCTCTTTTACAACTTTAATAAGGTTGCCATCAATGTTAATAGAGGTATATTTGGGGCGGAGTTTGTTAAGGTTAACTGTAGTCACTAGAACTAGGAGCTCGCTTTTCTCATCATTCAAGCATAGACCATGGGCGGCCATCCATGCTTGGATGTTGAGATAGATTATATTTACTAAGGCCACATCCTTGTCATAATCTCCGGTAAGCGGTATAAGGATCTGGGTATCATCTGCATTATTAGTGTAGGTGACACCTAGAAGGTCTATATTATCGAAAAGGGGCTTAGTAAATATGTTGTACAATGTAGGTGAGACGCAGGAGTCCTGCTGCACACCAGATGTAATGGGAATGGAGTCTGTCGCCGCAAATGGTGAGAAGACTCATTGTCCTGTTGCTCAGGAAGGAATGGATCCAAACTATAGCATCCTGTGCGAAGTGGGCTGCTGAGTCTAGGTGGTTGCGAAGTACTTTGTGATCCACCAAATCGAAGGCAGCAGAGAGATCAAGGAGGAGTAGCAAGGCTGTGTTCCCTTGTCCTTGAGTTCGTCAATCTGGGTTTTGAGATCGATCAGTCCCGTTTCAGTGCCGTGTTGGGGCCTGAAACCAGATTGGTGAAGTCCCAGGAGTTGATTGGACTTAGGTACTCCTGTATCTGCAGATAGGCTGCACAGTCTAATATTTTAAGTAAGAATGGTACTGTTGTGATGGGCCTGTAATTGGTAGGGATAGATGGATCTAGCGATTGCTTTTTGAGGTGAGGAAGGACCCAAGACTCCTTTAAATTGCTGGGGATGGTATCCCATACAAAGGAGGCATTAATTATCTTGGATATGAAAGGTGAGAGGTCTCTTGCGGCATCTTTAATCATTTGGAATGGTCCCTGACAATTTGAGGGTTTCAGTGATAGGATGATGTTTTCAACCTCAAGGATTGAGACTCTTGAGAAACTGAAGCATTGTGACGGTTTAGTGGAATGCGTAGGGGGGCTGGCAGGTGTGTCTGAATTTGTATGCTTTTTTCTCAGCAATGTTATTCTGGACAAGGCTAATTTTGTTGGATAAGGCATTCTGTATGTTAGATCACCAAAGTTTGTCCTTCAGGCAGTTGTCAGTTAGTGCAATGGGGGCTTCCAGCTCTTAAGATTACAAAGAGTTCCTTTGTGCTAGAATTAGCTTGGAGGATCCGATTGTTATACATTTCCTGTTTGGTATGTATAATTTCTTTCTTATATAGGGGCGAGTTGTTGGTAAGGTTAGTTTTGTTTTCATTGTTAGGTTGGTGTCTCCAGGTGGCATCGCATTTTCTTTTTGCGGCTCTCAAGGTTTTAAGGTGTGGCGTGGACCAAGAGTTCAGGTGAGCTCTAGGTTTGCTTTTCCTCATTTTTAGTGGGGCGATCATGTCTAAGGCTTTAGTCCTGGTGTTGTATTTGGCTACTAATATGGCGGGGTCATTAGTATCAGGCAATGAGTTGAGAATGGGTATTATAAGTGGAATGAGTTTGTCCACTGTAATGTTCTTTTTGTTCCTGGTGAGGGCTGGTGGAGCTACTGGGCTATTATTGGGTATCTTCCTTTTTCCACAACCTATCTAACCCCTATCCCTGCTTATTTCATGGGAAACTACAACTCCCATAACTCCTCCCCACTTTACCTTGACGAAAGTACTCCCCAGGAAGATGAGGAATAAGGTAAGACTGATTACCTCCCCTGACTTGCATTGGCCCTGTCCCTGTAATGAGGCCAGGCAGAATCAGGCAAGTAACTATAACAATGTACACCTGTCACTTATTAACACTCCCTGTGAAGATAAAAGGTGGCACACACAGGTACAGTGAGGAAGGCTGGGTACGAGAAGGAACAGCTTTTCCAAGGCTGATGCGAAACAGACTGGACGGTGAAAGGCCAAGGGGCTGATTGACAATGGAGAGGACCAAGAGAAAGCCAGACAAGATTTCCATGCTTTCGGGAGCCCATATGAATTTGAAAAGCAAAGACGAGCGCAAGTAGGCAAGAACCCTTTAAGTTGCCAGAAAGCAGTCTGCGACCCTCACGGGTGAACCGCAGAGTTGTGTAGGAGCCAAAGAGGTGTTTGTAACGGTCTTGAGCTGCAGGAAAGAGATGCAACCCAATTAACATAGCCAGCGAGTTATCGAGGGAAACAAAAGTCTGGTTGATGTTAAAGGGAAAGTGACTACAATTTGAAAGTTGAAGGTTGCACGTGTCAATAAAACGCGAATGAAGAGAACAATTGTTGAAAGACAAGGATACAAAGTACCAGAGTGGTCCTGCGAGATGAAGTTGCACATTCAAAAGTGTAACTTGTTTTTGGATTTTAAAAGATATTGCATGCAGAGGTCAGAGGAAGCTGCAATAAGGAAAGAAAGTTGAATAAGAGGAAAATGTTGTTTGTGAATTATGCCAAAAGGGGAAAAATAAAACAAAAATTTTGGAACATTTATGAACCGTGAAATATGCCAAGAGGGTGAAGGTTAAATATAAAAACGTTGGGGAAAGGCCAAGAAAGCAAGTGAAGGAGAATAAGAACTACAATTAAGAATTTCAAGTACCAAGAGGCAATCAGTGTTGAATTTAAACTTTGAACCAAAAAGCAACAAGAATCGTAAGTATCAAGAAGCATTGGTGTCACAAAATGTTCATTGTAAATTGAAGGATGGTTGAAAGAGAGGTCGAGTGGTCATGCAGATGTCTATGCAAATTCCTTGCAGTCTCGAAAGTCTTCAGCTGAGAAAAGATATAAGAGTTAAAACGTGGGGAAGGGATCCTCCACAAAAGAGACAGGTTTGAGCCCGGCAGAGGGAAACCTGTACATAACTGTCAGAACTTAAAAATGTGTGAACTCTCACAAACGGCATTCGAGCCGGCATGTATAGAGGACGTGCAGCTCATGAGCACTCCTGCTGGATGCGAGCAAATAATATCCTGTGCGTCGCAGACCGACAGAAATATCGAGAAAACTGATCCCCAAGTGCCCGGCAGACTGCAAAGATCAGGCACCGCTAATCCCTGTAGAGAAAGCGGCCAAGGAACCACTGCAGGAATGACCGAAGCGGATGTGGAAGGAAGCCCACAACATGGCGCCGGACAGTGCCGTATGATCGGGAGGGAAGAACGGACAGCCGTGACCCAGACGGACCAGAGAAGAAGAGTATAAGCGACCAGCAAGGGAACCGGAGAAAAGCGGTAACCTGCCAGAACGCAGTAAGAGCTGAGAAGCGTTTGCTGCAGCGAACATAGAAGACGCATGGGTCGCGCCGATAAAATATGCGCCTATGACACGCAGGTGGAGCCGACACCATCAAAGCAGCCCTGGATCTCCCGCATGACACTATGCTTAAGAAACAGCAGTGCGGCCAGAAGACGTGTAGAGGGTGGCATTGTACTATCAGCGGTACAAGGACGAGGCATGCTTATAGTGTCCCCGGTTCTCCCGCCTGACATTGAATATTAAATATATAGTATAGGCCAGAAGCCAAGGGGCATGCAGCGCTGCACTATGCGGCTACAACACATCAACAGAATAACCTCGGCTCTCCTGCATGACAAAACCACTGAGACCAGAAGCCGCCGTGCTGGGTGTCTTGACGCACGTTAAAGTTATTATGCTGCAACATTTGGTGCTGTGGGCTTAGAAAATTCAAGATGGCGGAAAAGCCCACATTTGCGCCAGAATCCAAGAGAACCGCGCAGTTTTGCGCACACCAAATTGGTCCCCTGACCTGCCACCCACCAGTGCAAAGAAAGATGGTTCTGTTCAAAATCCGTTTTTATTAATGTCAAAAATTGCTAAGATCACCAAACACCAAACAAAAATCCAACTATGGTTGAGTGTTTTACTTTACTCTACTGCAGATCCACATCAATGCCATGTCAAGCAAGGATCATATACTATCATGTAAAATCCTTTCTTTTTGAAATGTATTAATTCAAGACAGCTGTCAAAAATAGATGCAGTACCGGCATTGGACACTGACCGGCGCTGGCGCTCTATAAATCCTGACAGGAGAGCTGTCTTGCAGAACTGTGCAGTGAACAGAAGGGGGTCTTATGTAATTAAAAGTTCAAAAGACTTGCTTTTCCTGAGAATCATTAACACCTCAGAGACACACACAACAGCCCTCTTGTTTCCCCTGCAGCCTGTAGGACACAACACAATAGGCCCTTTCAATTGAATGTGGTATTCTAATTTTGGGTGTGGACTGTAAACAGTCTTCTGGAGAAAGGAGAGGCCTGTGATCTCTGACTCACCAAGCTTCTGGGGGCGGGCCAGACAGGATTGTGGATTCATATTGCAGCAAAGAACAAGTTACTTTCTTACCTGGTAACGATCTTTCGATGGGATGGTCCGACGACGTATTCCATATCTATGACAGGTAATGTCCACAGCTGTGCTGCTTCGGAAAATCTTTGGCGTCTGCATCCTGCGTCGATGACGTCGATGTGCCGTCCCCGAGGACCTCCTCTGACGGCCGACGTCACCCGATGTGATAAGTAGGACGCACGACGCCCATAGCCTCAGTTCTAGTTTTTTCCCGGAACGTGTGCCACCAGTTTTCTGCCAGTCAGACACACAAGGCCTTGCGGAACGCGAGCTGCAATCGCAAAAGAAATTCTGCAGCGGGGAAGGGAGGGAGCGATATGGAATACGTCGTCAGACCATCTCATCGAAAGAACGTTACCAGGTAAGAAAGTAACTTGTTCTTCAAGGGGATTGGGTCCTCTGATGTATTCCATATCTATGACAGACTCCCAAAGCAGTACCAAGCAAGGAGGTGGGAAAGAATTTAGAATACACATTTAGCATGCCCAATCAAATTGCGGAATAGAGTACTGCCTTGCCAAAGGCCAGATCTTGCCCTCTGATGGAATCAAGGGAATAGTGACGTACAAAAGTATGTACTGAAGCCCAGGTGGCAGCATCACAGATGTGGCGAATAGGAGCTCCCCTCTGCAGGGCAGTAGACGCAGCCACTCCTCTGGTAGAATGGGCCCGCAAGCCAGCCGGAGGGTCCTTACCCGCCAAGCGGTAACACTTGGAGATAGCTAAAATAATCTAAAGAGACAAAGTCTGTTTCGTCACAGCTTGTCCCAAACGCTTTCCAGCGTAACCAATGAAAAGTTGATCATCCACTCTGACCCGGGACCTGCGCGAAATATAAAAGCTCAACGCTCTCCGAGGATCAAGCCTATGGAGCCTCTCCTCTTCCTTACCAAGATGTGGAGGAGGATAGAACGCCGGAAGAACAACCTTCTGGCTCAAATGAAATTCCGAAACCACCTTTGCAAGAAAAGAAGGACGAACTCTAAGGACAACCCTGTCCTTGTGAAACACAGTGAAGGGTGGCTTAACTGAAAGTGCTTGTAACTCACTCACTCTGCGAGCGGAAGTAACCGCAACCAAAAACAGCGTTTTCAGAGTTAACAGCCTCAAGTGGCAAGAATGTAAAGGCTCAAACGGAGCACCCATAAGAAACTTAAGAACAAGGTTCAAATCCAAGCCTGGCACCAGAAAAGGTGATGGAGGGAACACGGTGAGCCCTTTCAGAAACTGCAAAATTAAAGGAATTTGGAAATCGGAACACTCTTCAGACGAGCGCTTAAATATGGACAGCGCCGCCAGGTAACCTTTAATAGTCCCCACTTGCAAGCCCCTGTGGGCCAAAGAAAGCAAAAAAAGACAGAACCATGGGAATGTCACATTCAAAAGGATCCACATTCTGAACTCTGTACCAGTCGCAGAACTTTCTCCAACGGCAACGGTACAGAGACTTCGTTGCCGGCCGCCTGGCCGAGAGCAACACCTCCATCACGTCTTCAGGGAGGTCAAAATCCTTATACCTCAACCTTTCAGAAGCCAAGCGTGAAGATTGAGGGATCTGACCTCTGGATGGAGAACCTGACCCCCCTCCCGTGAGAGCAGATCGTCTTGGTAGGGAAGACGACGTGGAGGGAAGATGGACAAGTCTAGAAGGTCCGGGTACCACGTCCTCAGGGCCCACGCCGGAGCAATGAGGATCATCTGGGAACCGAACCTCTGTAACCTCCGCAGCACTTGCGGGATGACGGAGACTGGAGGAAACGCGTACAGCAGTGGGAATGACCACTCCACCACGAACGCGTCTCCCAAGGCTCCTTTTGGAGGAAATTCCCGCGAGCAAAACTTTTTGCACTTCTGGTTGACACTGGAGGCGAAGAGATCCACTTGAGGGGTTCCCCAAAGGGCGAAGATCTCCAGGAGAATCTCCTGAGCCAGCTCCCACTCGTGAGAGATCGTGCTCTGCCTGCTCAGAGCGTCCGCCGGCTCATTGTCGTCTCCGGCCAGATGAACCGCTGAGATCGAAACTTCCTGCTGGATGGCACAGAACATGAGCTGCATCGCCTCCCTGCACAGCGGAAGTGACCCTGCCCCCCCTTTTTTGTTGAGGTAGTGCATGGCCACCGTGTTGTCCGTTAGAATCAGGACACTCTTTCCGCGCACAGTCGGCAGAAAAGCCTTCAGGGCTAGCCTGACTGCCCTCAGCTGCAACAGATTGATATGGAGTCTGGACTCCGTCGGAGACCAACGACCGCTGACTGTCAACTCGTTGGCATGAGCTCCCATCCCGTGAGGGATGCGTCCGTCACGATCGTCACCTCTGGCCAGGGCAGCCAAAATGGGGCCCCCTTCATCAGATTGCCCTCGACGGCCCACCAAAGAAGCTCCCGGGCTACCGAGGGCGGCACCTGAAAAGGGTCCGACAGCCTGCTGGTGGACTGAGACCACTGGAGCTTGAGTGCCCACTGCAAAGATCTCATCCGCAGACGAGCCTCTGGCACCAGAAGAATGCAGGATGCCATGAGGCCGAGCAGTCTCAAGAATTCGGACGCTGGGAGATTCTGGGCAAGCTAAAACTTGTGCACCATCTGCTGAATGTGAAGAGCCCTCACCTGAGGAGGAAAACACTGCCCCAGGGACGTGTCGAGCACTGCTCCGATGTACTGGAGCCGCTGCGTTGGTGTCAAATGGGACTTCTTTAAATTGAGGGAGAAGCCCAGCCTGTGAAGGGCGTGGCAGGTGACGGACAGATGATCCAGGACTTGCTCGGGAGAGCTCCCCCTGATCAACCAATCGTCCAGGTAGGGGTAGACGTGAATTCCCCTTTCCTAAGATGCGCTGCCACCACCACCATGAGCTTGGTGAAAACCCTTGGGGCAGAGGTCAATCCTAACGGCAGGACCCGAAACTGAAAGTGCGAGTCGCCAACCGCAAACCTTAGGTACTTCTTGTGCTCGGGATGGATCGGCACATGGAAGTAAGCATCCTTGAGGTCGAGACACACCAACCAGTCCTGAAGTTGAAGGGCCTGGAGGACTTGAGAAAGAGTTACCATCTTGAACGTGTCCTTCCTGAGGAGCTTGTTCAAACCACGCAAGTCCATGATGGGTCTCAATCCCCCGTCTTTCTTCGAAATCAAAAAATAAGGGGAATACCATCCCTTGTTCCTCTCTGCTACAGGCACCAGTTCTATGGCGCCTTTCTCCAGCAGGGCTTGAATTTCCTGCGCAAGGAGCGGATCCGGACTCTTCAAAGACAGGCTCCCTGGTGGATTGTCGTGATGCCTCTGCCGAAAAAGAAGACAGTAGCCGTGGGTTATGATCTCCAGAACCCACACATCCAAAGTAATGGCTTGCCACTCTACAAGATGCTGCGCCAGCCTTCCCCCAACCGGCGAACCATGGGACCTGGCCTCATGATTGAGTGGTAGCGGCTGCGGCGTTGCCTGAGGGCAAAGAAGCAACTGCCCGTGCGGCCTTGGCACCTCGAGTACCTTTGTTTCCACCTCTGGCACTCTTACGATGGCCTCTTTGACTGCTAGCTCCCCTCGCGTTACTGAAGGACGAGTAAAAGCGAAAGGAACCTCCCCTCCATTGCTGTCCCCTAGGACGAAAAGGCGGAGGTTGGCGAACTGCAGCGCCCAATGACTTCGCTGCAGCTTTGGAGGTCTGCAACCTCTCAAGGCTCTCGTCAGCCTTGCTGCCAAAAAGGTGTTCACCGTCAAAAGGCATGTTGAGGAGCCGGGACTGCACATCAGGAGCAAACCCAGACTTCCGCAACCATGCAAACCTGCGGATTACGGTGTTCGCCGCCATGGGCCGGTTGACACAATCCGCCAAGTCCAAACCCGACTGAACGGCCTCACACATAGCATCCTTGCCATCCTGAACCATAGCAAGGAAACCATCACGTTCGTCCCCTTCGGGAATATGATCAGCCGCTAATGCAACACAGTTCCACAGAGTGTGTGTGAAAAGAGACAAGGCACATATGGAGTTGGCCGCCTGAAGCGCCATACCCCCCGAAGAAAACACTTTCGTCGCCCAGCCGTCAAAACGTTTGTCGTCCCTATCCAGAGGGATGGTAGGATACAATGCCTGCTTTGCCGGGGCCGTAGCCGCCTGCACCACCAAACTCTCCAGGGTGGGGTGCCTAGACAAGTAGCAGGGGTCGCTACTGGCTGGACGGTATTTTCGCGACAAAGACTTGCCCACTGCCGGGAGACTCTCCGGAGCAGTCCAAGCCGCCGCCACCCTTCTCTGCAGAGCCATATGAAAAGGCAAAACCGGGTCAGTGGGTGGACCGAGATCAAGGATGTCCGTAAGATCATCCTGAACGAACTCCACTGGGGGAGTTGACCAACCCAAGTACTCGGTAACCCGAGACATAAGGCGCCGATGTGAAGAATCGGCATGAGTGCCAGGCCAGGGAGAGGAAGACCTCTGTGGACCAAAGCAGTGCCGGACCTTAGCCATAGCCTTTCTAGGGGCAAACCCCATGCCACGGGGCCCCTCCGACACCGCCGCCTCGAAAGGTGTCGAATCGGCGTCGACGTCAGCTGCAGCGCCGCCAGCATCGGCGGCGTCGACACAGTCCTCGAAGCCAGAGCTCAGAGCGTGTCTCTCGACAACCTAGGCGCTGACGGCGTCGACTACCCCCTCGGAGGCGGAGCCTCGAGAGAAATCGATGACCTCGGCGCCACAGGCGTCGACGTCTTCTTCGAAGACGGCACAGGATCACACGGTCTCGAACGCGTCGAGGACCGGGTCCTGGCACGGGCATGGCGAGAACGGCTACCCTTGTCCGAGCGGGACCTCTCCCGCGAACCGTGCCGGCCACTCGAGCCCGAAGGCGTACGAGCTGTGTCTCTCGACCGGTGCCGACCGACCCCACTCGGAAGCGCAGACGGACCGGTGCCCTGCGATTCCAGAATCGCTAGCATCTGCTTCCCGAAGGAAGCCCATTTCTCCGGTGTCGCTTGCATGGAGGGATAAGCGACCCGCCGACGGGCGGAGTCCTCGGAAGAGGACGGGGAAGGCGACCTATGCCGGCGCTTCCTGGAATGCCTCGAAGAGGCGGAGGAGTGGCGAGACCGACTCCTGGAAGGAGACCCACTGGACTTCCGACGATGACGCGGAGAGTCGACCCTCGAGTCATCCGTCGAAAGCCCTGCAGACCTCGACTTCCGGGGCTTAGACACCCGGCCTACCGACAGCTTCTTCTTGCGTTCCCGCAAGGCCTTTGCCGTGAGTGACTGGCAGTCGACACAGTCGTCCGTATCGTGGGCCTCCCCGAGGCACCAGAGGCAGGCGTCGTGCGAGTCCGTGACTGACATCTTGGACCCACAGTCCCCGCAGTTCTTGAAGCCCGGACGCGGGGTTGAAGATGAGAAAGACATCACCACGAACAGGTCTTCACACAACGAACAGGTTCAACGAACCGAGAACTGAAAACAGCAAACTCCAACGAGTCGAGGCGTACCGAGATTCACGAAGCGAACATGTTCGCGGAAAAAAACGAACTGAGGCTATGGGCGTCGTGCGTCCTACTTATTATATCGGGTGACGTCGGCCGTCGGAGGAGGTCCTCGGGGACGGCGCATCGACGTCATCGACGCAGGACGCAGACGCCAAACATTTTCCGAAGCAGCACAGCTGTGGACATTACCCGTCATAGATATGGAATACGTCGGAGGACCCAATCCCCTTGAATATATGTTTAAGTTAAATTGCTTATAAAATCTTGTATTAAGCTCACAGAAATGTACAATTTGGGGGTCCTTAATATGGAAAATGCCCTCACGATCTGAGACCAAACTCCACTTTGTGCGGTGTTCTGGGACAGAACCCCGCTATTTATTAATATTGCAGACACTGTGTTTATGCTAGAGACATAGTAAATTACAGTAATATGCTCAGGGAGAGGGTACAGGTCTGTGTAAAGATTTGATGAAAAACCAATGTTGCTAAAGCTACCAAAAACGAAAAAATGTTGTCATTTCTTAACCCAAGCTCTTAGAAAGATCAGAGTTGGGCAAGAATGTACCTTAATCCATCTGCAATGTGTACATGTAATTTCA
The DNA here is from genome assembly GCF_040938575.1 of Ambystoma mexicanum. Lineage (NCBI taxonomy): Eukaryota > Metazoa > Chordata > Amphibia > Caudata > Ambystomatidae > Ambystoma > Ambystoma mexicanum. Next base: position 626,242,094 of record NC_090932.1, on the reverse strand, counting down.
ACAAACTGTATCTGGGAAATATGTGTTTTGGGTAAAATTGATTTTTCTAAGTAAATGCAAAGGGGAGTGTTCTTTCTGTATGCCATGAAATTAATGCCCGATTACGCTCCATTGCTTCCCCCAATCAAGGGAGAGAGGAGAGCTTGGCCAATGATAAGTTGTGAGGGGCAGGCTTAGTTATGCCCATGCACACACCCACTTTCAAAACACACAAAAGGAGACTGCTTTGGACAGGCAAGGCATTCACTTTCCACTTTCTTGCGAAGCATTTTGGCGGACCAGACAATATCCAGAAGGACCATCTCCAGAACTTAGAACTCAGACTCGAGAACTTAAAGCAAAGGCCTAACCCACAAGCTGAGTTCTCTTCAGCAGGCCTCAAAATCCTTTGCAAACTATTCAACCGCCGGGCTGCGCGGTTTGCTGCTTGCTAAGAATCCTGTGTATCCAGAACCGTCAGATCCAATTCAAGAGACCCAGACCAGACCGCTGTGCAGTGCTGGGACCAGAACCAGAGATCCAGATCCGCAGACCAGACCCAGACCAGATCGCTGTGAGCAGAACCGGTACTAAAGACCGTCCATGGCGAGAGAACCAGCCAACCTGACCAGACCTTGACGGCCTATTTCAAATTTATAGTGCGAGTACTCAGCTATAACTGTCCAGAACCCATCTCTTAGTTTAAAATAATCTGATTCAAAACATTTGAACCTGTCCAGAACTGCATCATAGGAATCGTGTGTTCATTCTGTCATTTCAAAGCTGTAAGAGTGTCATTTTGTCATTCTGAAGTTTACTTTCATTTCGAGAAACTACCTTCACTAAATCGTCCATATCTCTTGATACGTAGGTGCTAGGAACGAGATTTTACTTTCATATTAAAACTAAGATTCTAAGCTTTCCAACAAGCTTATAACCGACTTTATATTCCTTATAGTTGTTCCGTAATCGCGCCTGACGCATTCGGAAAAATTGCTGCGAATTGAAAAATTAGCTCCTGTCAAAAAAGCCGCTTTTGCTTGAACTGCTAAAATTCGTTTTCAACCTACTAATCCCTCATTGAGCATTGCAAGTGTGACTTGAATTAATCTTAAATAGCTATCACCTACCCTGAACCTCCTATAGGGAATTAAAAGCATTTTTAGCATATTTTACTTCATTGCCACCACATTTAAAAGGATTTGCCTGCTTTAAAATCATACCCATTTTCCTCTAAGCTCGCTGGGGGGAACTGGAACTTTGTATTGCATTTTGTTTGTGTTCCTGAAAATTGTATGCTCTCCTTCCATCTCCTTCTATTTCATAGGGGGAGGGGGGCGGGGGCGTGAATTGCCACAAGGGGAAAAGTGAACATATTATCTCTTATTAAACACAAACAAAGGTGAAAGACAAACACCTAACTGTCCAAACCCCCTCTAGTATCGCAGGTTCGGAAGAACCGATAAACGGCCGAATAAACACAGCTGCGTATACGATCTCCGAGACCCGGAAGCTAGGATCAGCCTCCCGCACGAGCCACAATCATCGTGACAGTGATAACCAATAGTGACACCTGAACTGGCAAAATCAGACAACCCAAATGCCGGAGGGGAGGAGGAAAACAGTGGCACTACCCAAACAAGTGACAATGGACACCTACACGGAGAAAGGCACATCCAAGACAGACCCCACAAATTGCCCGGAACAACAAGTGAGCAATACCTCAGAAACCTGTCACAATGCTGACGAAAACAAGATACTGGAAGCAATTGCGGCCATGCGGACCTCTATGGAAACCCACATAGGAGAGATGAAATGCGACATGAGCCTCTTACGCCAATATGTGTGTGACCTTGCTGGCAGAGTGGGGGAAACCTAAAAGACGCTAGAGGAAACAACATCAATGACCAAGGACCTTAAAAACAGTCCAAGAGCTGACGACCAAACTGACATTGCTACAAGACAGAGCAGAGGAGGCAAACGGAAGAGCGCATAGAAGCAACATCAGAATCCTAGGATTACCGCAGGGCGCAGAGGAAGGAGACCCTACGGAGTATGTCGAAAACCAGCTCCTCCATGAAATAGGACCAGGAGCCCTGTCACAAGGGTTCACAGTAGAACGGGCCCACTGTGCCCTCACAAGGAAACCACCCCCGTGCCCCCCCCCCATGAGCTCCCCCGAGGCCGACCATTGCAAAAATACTTATCTACCGAGATAAAGCAGAAATCCTTGCCAGACCAGGAGGAATAATACAAAGAGGTTCCGCAACCCTGACAATAAATCCAGACTATACGATACAAGTCCAGAGAAGGCAAGCACAATTTATACCCACTAAAGACAGACTCCGCCACCAAGGAATTAAATACATCCTTCGCTACCCAGCGGAACTGAAAATAATCCACAAAGAGACATCGCTGTTCTTTGAGACGCCAGAAGCGCTAAACGATTGAATGGACGAAAAACCTGAGGAGACACCTCAGAGGAACCAACAGACAGTGAATGCTGCAACAAATGAAGCAATCGGCCTTAGCACCCAAACCCTAGAGGCTGCATGCACAAAGAAAAGGAGAATGAGTAAGCAGGAACTGGTCAAACACACCCCAACGAGAGTAAAAACTCACCTCACGCCCGCAAACATACAGACCACACCTCCCTCTTTACCTGCTCCAATCACCCTATGACCCACCTGGGCACCTCGCCCCACACCCAAATAGACAGTGTACCTCGAGTACTAGACGACTGATTCCACGAGTTCCAACGGGGAGATGGTGGGGACACCTCTACGGAACAACTCCGGTGGGCACCAAGTTCAGAGTTATTTTACAGTTCCCCTGTTCAAGTCACAAGTAATAATGACCCACAAAAGCTGCGGCTAAAGCAGTAGCAGATTGCAAAGACTCCATAGATTACAGGCACAAAGGCAGCCTGAGATTGAAGTCACAAGTACATATGCTAGCGAAAAAGAGAAATATAAAAAGGAAAACATAATACAGAACAACAGCGACTAAGAGAAAAGAAAACACTCTAGATGGCGGATATGTTGAAAATTGCCACATGGAACGTACGTGGCTTAAATAGTTATGTCAAGAGGATGAGAGTTATGACCTACCTGCGCAGGAAAGGCAACCAGATTGCACTACTACAAGAAACCCACCTGACGCCTGATAAACAGTCACATATATTTGGCATAATGGAGAGGCAAGGGATATGGCTCTGCCTACTCCAATTACGCAAGAGGAGTAATCATATGGATTGCCCCAGGAGTAGCACATCGAATACTACATAACTACTCAGACTCAAAAGGAAGGGTCATACTATTACATGGATACATAGACAGAAAAGAGTTCTGTAAAATTAACACTTATGCGCCTAACCGGAATGCAGCGACGTTCACTCATTCACTATAACCAATCCTGTCCACGTATAGAGGTGCCCACTGGATTTGGGGAGGAGACTTCAACTGTGCATTGAACCCAGCTCTAGACAGATCAATATGCCCGCAACGACCCCTCCCTCCCTCATCCAAAGCACTGAGAACGCTAACTCAAGATCTGTAACTTCTAGAAATATGGCGATGGTTACACCCAGACAAACAAGAATACTTGTTTTATTCAGGTGTGCACAAAATATACACGAGAATTGATTATATCTTCACGGTAAAGGAACATCTAGGAAACATAATAGAAGCAACGTATGAAGGAAGAACCCTGTCTGAAATCTCACCCATGATGATACAATGGGCCCTGAGACAGTCCGGCACCTATCCCCACATGGAAACTATGTCCGGAATCGCTATGAGACGGCAGTTTCAAAGAAGCCCTGAGACTCCAAACGGATCAGTTTTTTTGCACACAATATGGGAAGTGTGGAGAGCACGCAAACAGTTTGGGAGACTTACAAAGTAGTGATACGAGGAGCAGCGATAGCCGCTGCAGGGGGAGTCCACAAAGACCTTGAAAATCAAATAGCTGCAGTTGAAGCTGAGATTAAAGAACTGGAGAAGACGACCACTCCAGGAGGAAGCAAAGAAAGCACCCTTGCGACACAAACAAAAATGCATAGAACAATGGGAAAAGTGAGGCAACTTCACCTTTGCAAAGTACACTGAAACAATTGACAGTCAATGCGACAAGCCAGGCAGACTCTTAGCCTGGCTGCGCCGGGGCTTAGACACTAGAGAAGAAGCAGTAGAAATAGCGAATGAGCGTGGACACACATGGAGATCGCAAACAGAAATCAACCACACCTTCAGGGACTTTTATAGTAAATTATACACAGGAGACACGTACTCCAAGAGCACAGAAATAACAGAAACCCTAGAGGATATAGGACTGCCCACACTAACGGCAGAACAGCGTGAAATGCTCGATAGCCCCCTCACGCTAGATGAAATTCAGGGAGTTATCACCTCGCTAGACACTGGTTAGCGATGGGCTACCATCGGAGTTCTATAATGAATATAGAGATTTATGAGCCCCACAGTTGCTACAAGTTCTTCAAGAGGCGTACGAATCAGGTGACCTCCCAGACACGATGGAACAAGCCCTGATACTACCCATCCTGAAACCAGGCAAAAACAAGAGACTGTGAATCCTACTGGCCAATTGCATTGATCAACCAGGATACCAAGATCCTCACGGCAATACTAGCAGAGGTTCAAGAAAGTGATCACTACTCTGGTCCACCCAGACCAAACTGGGTAACTCCCAGGTAGAGCCTCGACAGCAAATCTGAGGCGACTACACACAGTAATAGATAGGACACAAACCATACCAGAAGGCTGCGCAGTAGCAGCACTGGACGCCACTAAGGCATTCTATTTGGTGCGGTGGGAATGGCTGTTCGCCACCCTAGAACACTATGGGATGGGACAAGGCTTCATGATGTAGATTCGTATTCTCTACGCTAGACCAACAGCAAGAGTTTGCACAGGAAAATGCATCTTGGACCCATTCCCGATATGCAGGGGCACCAAACAGGGCTGCCTGCCGTCACCTCTACTATACATCTTAGCACTGGAACCCGTGGCAATCTACACAAAAGAATCATTTATGGACACAGACCTGCAAATAGATGGGACCACCCATGTCATATCCCTCTATGCAGATGATATACTGCTATACATGAAGAGCCCAGAGGATAACCTGGAAGAATACCTGGAAGTCTTGGACAACTTCGCACAAATCTCAGGGATCTCCATAAGCAAGACCAAATCCTGTCTGTTCCCACTGGCAGGATGGGCAGGTAAACCAGAAGATCAGCTCCCTCGTCTTGAACACCAGTGGAAACCACACACGTTCCGCTATTTGGGCATAAATATATGCCACAATATAGAAGATACCCACAACACCAACAAACTGCAGGTGAAAAAAGGCCTAGAAGCATCCATGAAGTTCTGGGAAAAACTCCCCCCGTCTGTGATGGGATCAATATCGTTGGTAAAGAGGATAGCCCTTCCTAGACTTCTTTACCACTTCATAAATGTGCCGTATCTCATACCAAAGAAAATCTTCAAAGACCTAAATTCAATAAGCAGCTTTATATGGAGTGGAGGCCGGAAGAGAGTAGCCATAGAAGTGCTGTGCAGGGACTATACAGAAGGAGGCATACGCCTCCCGCACTTTGAACTGTACTACCTAGCCGGACAGCTACAACATATGGCAGGATGGCTAGCTGACACAGAAACGGTAGAGCACACCCTGCTGAGTGCTGCAGTATCCCCCTTACCTCCTCAGAGAAGAATTGTGATTGGGGAAACACGAAATAACGCAACCTCCGATGCTCCTACAGCTAGGAAAACAGATCTGGAACAGGATGAAAAGAATGCTGAAGGTAGAAGACCCATACTCCCCCAGATACCACTGGGGTTGTTGAATGGAACCAGCAGAGAGCAGCTTAAACTGAGCAGAACCAGCTGGTAAGGCATAGGATTAATCACAACAGGGGACCTAGCTCCAGCAGGAGTCCTACTAGAGTTCCGAGACCTGACTGAATCCCAGGAACTACACCGTGGCCAATGTATAACCTACACGAGGATAGTCAGACAATTGCGCACCAAATGGCCACCTCCGACGACTTTACAAGCAGAGAACCCAGTGCTTGGAATACTATACGATGTGACTGAAGGCGGACACATGGTATCCAGGCTCTACCAAACTCTCATTGAAGAAACTCCAAAAGGCCAACTCTAGGTGAAGCAGATGTGGGAAGCAGAACTAAGTAGAGAAATAACCGACAAAGAAAGAACAAAAGCGCAGCTATACCCTAAAAAAGCATCCAGAAATGCCAGACTGAAACAGTTACAATTCTATGTACTACATAGAGCCTAGATGGCCCCAAGAAAAGATATCACACTTTCCAGGAGCAGGCATACAAAGGTGCCTAAAATGTGGCGAAGAGAATGCAAGCTTGAGTCACATGTTTTGGTTCTGCCCACTGATCCAAACCTTCTGGCAAAAGATAGAGCATCCCCTGCGAACATACGGGATAAAAGGCCAAACCTGGACGACTGAAGCTAGCCTCTTTGGCCTACATAAATATCCAAATAAAAATAGGTAAATTAAGAAAATGATTGACCTCGCATGGGCACTTGGCAAACGATGAATAGCAATGAAATGGAAAGCCAAAGATGGACCAACAGTGGAAACATGGTGGAAAGATCTGAAGAGATGGACCACAGCAGAAACTGCAGCATGGTATGACGCACTGGGAAGAGGAGGAAAAGAATGTCCCACAGATATCATATTGTGGAACACACTTGTGCAAGGACTATTTTCCTCACCCGATGATAAACCTCCCTGAGACAGTCTGTCGAGTGAAGACACCAGCATAACCAGCCGCAAACCAGATACAATATACCACCCTCCAGACTGAACTGAATTGGAGCATTTGCAACCAAAAAAAGAACCAGTAAACTTTAATCTTGTGACATTGTTGTTGTTTGAAGTTGGGGTTAGGGAGGTGGGATGGGAATAGAAGACTAATGATCACCATATATGGACAATGATTGTATATAGTACAAACTGTACTCCCGAAACTCCAAAAAATTAAAAAAGAAAAACATTTTTTGTGAACGGAGTATTGATGGCAAGGCGGGCAAAGCCGAAGGAAGTGATTGAACTACCAGAGGTCGAGAGCCTAAGATTGAACTGTTTAATTGTATCAGTAAGCCAAAGTGTGCAAGACAGAACTGTGCCATCCAACCATCCTTCGTTGTTTGAGAGACTCTATAGACCCAGTAAGGTTGAACATGGGGAAGTTAGTTGGTACTGAAGCCATTCTGACATATCCTTTTGAGACACTATTTTCATTTGATATTGCCTGAACACATTTTTTATTCTAAGAAGGAGGGCAAGGTTCGGTTTTCTTACTATTTGCCTTTTTATTTTTGACCACACTGACTTGGACGAGATTACTCCCATTTTTGAGTTAGGGCCAGTTGGGAATTCTACCAACCCAATCAATCAAAAGTGTAAATAAAGGTTTTCAAAATGTGTTTACATTGTGTCTGCGTCTACTATGGATACCATGCCTTCTTCACATGAAATACAGTATAAGGTTCAGAGGTCGAGAAAGACTGGATATCACTTATGCATTGGCATGAAATAACTGCCACAAAGAATACAACCTTCCATGTCATAGGGGGAAGGTGGTGAACAATCCTCCAATATTGCTGAGTCAGAAGGTCAAAAAAATACTTGGAGAAAGATTGGGCCTCCTGACGACAGATCAGATCCGAAAACCATGTTCTGGCAGGCCAATGTGGCGTTACGAGAATCAGAGACTAATTTCGAGCAGACCTCCACGTGGACACCACCTGTGAATCCAAGGAATTGGTAGATGGGAATATATATTGCTCTTTTGGACCAGGGTGTGATGAGTGCGTCCCCAAGGGTGTCCATATCCTTCCCCCAAGACTCAAAGGTTCTATATTTTGTGTTGGTTGCCAAATCGAACATGTCAATTTGCAACTAGTCCAATTACTGACATAGGGCAGAAAGATAGAACAGTGAATTTCCAACACATTGCGGATCAGAGAAAGCATGCTCAGCCTGTCTTCTGCCATGCTCTCCAACCCTGGAAGATGAATGGCCTTGAGCTGAGATCTGCAACCTTTGGCTCTCTCCTAGCCTGTGTGGTCAATAGTGAGTGATCATAGGAGTCAGTTTAAAACTGGAGAGTCGCAGGTTGCAGACTGATGGCCTTCAGGAACGTCTGATTACCTGAGTCTACTACCAAATTTCCACTGCCAACCTGCACCATGGAGGATACTTGCTCCCACCTTACCTGTTAATATAGATATATGCAGGCCATATTGTCAGTCTTTATCAACACAACCTTGCTTCTGATGGCCGGGAGCAAAGCAGGCAGTGCCAGAAAAATATCCCTGAGATCAGGTACATGAATTTGATCCTTCTGGTTCAGCCGTGGACAAAGTATCCTTGAAGTGTGCAGACGCAGCCTGTGAGGATAGAGTCGTCGTTAGAACTACATCATGACAGAGGTCTACAAAGGGAAAGGATCCCAGCGAAGTTCTCCCACTTGTACCACCAGAGTAGTGACTCGGGATTGTGAATCAGACCGGATTACATATCCTATGGTCCCAGGACTATGGAAGGTGAAGCACAGTCAGATTAAGTTTCCACCTGGCAAAGGGCACTGCCAGTATGCAGGAAGCCATCAGTACAAGAAGACCTGAAACACAAACTTGATAGATGTGTCTGGCCTAAAATAGCTCCTCTGTCACTTTGATGCCTGTTATGCTCTCTGCTTTTGGTCCACTGCTTGGGAACAGGCCGAGAATTATTTTGGTTGACTGTCCATCCCAGGGTGATTAATACGTTCCATAGAATCTGAAGGATCGTCAAGGCCTTCTTGGCAGAGGGGGCAGGAAATTGCCAGTCGACGTGAATACTTGTAAATATATGTTCCTTTCAGACATATTAATTTGAATAGCCAACTTGAGTTTTGTGAATACCCTTGCCACTGCATTCAGGCCAAATCGTACTACCATGTAATGGATGTGTGCATACCCCAAAGCCAAGTGCAGAAACTTCCTGTGAGGAAGTCAAATGGGTACATGCAAATATGTACCCTTTAGGTCCACTGCGCATTACCAGTCTCCTTGGGTCAGGGATTAAGAGATCTGAGCAGCTGTGGTTATCTTGAATTTTTGTAGAACAATGCAACAGTTTCAAGCTGACAGGTTTAGCATTGCACTCTGAACTGGGCATAGGCACCAACGTCCACCCAAGATTTTACACCTGCTGATAAAGCAAGTGGGGTTCGACCTGGTGTAGATAGAAGAGGGAGGAAAGGGCTAGTCTGTACCCTTCGGTGACCATAGACAGGACCAAAGAATCCCTGGAAAAAGAAACCCAACCTGCTAAGAAATCTGCATTCCTGCTATCTGCAGTGAACATGAGGACAAGTACTTAAACCTAATTTCTGCTTTTCAAGGAGGAGTGGGGGCTTGCCGAAAAAAGCCCTTGGCAATAGTTCCTGGACCTTTTTCTTAGTAAGCTACTCTTCTGTGGAATAAGTGTGTACCCTGATTAGGCAAATCTAAATAGGCTCTTGAACAGCTTATGTAAAATTAGATGAGCGCAGCCACGCCATTTTAGTGGTTTCAATACAAGTGTCTAGGATGACCCGGCCACTGTTCAGTGAACCTACTGGAGCCTAAAGAAGGTGGATCTTATGTGGACCAAGTTGATGTAGTTACGTAGGTATGTGATATATGAAGCCTGAGCTTAGCAGGGAAGCAAGGCGCTGTACATAGGGGATGATCTAGGGATTACAAGTAGGGTGTGAAAATAGTAGAAGAGCCGAGATGGATACGGTTGTGGGGCAGCATCGGCAAGATGCTTTTTGATGAGTAGGGGCTTTAGGCCCTTTCTGATGTGCAGGATGCAGGGGGCCAGTCCTATCTGTATTGTTCACTTATTCCAGACTGAGTGTATAGAAAGAAAAGCCGGCTTACTCATTTTTTCCTTCTTGAAGTTCTTAGTTTCCAGTCTGAAGATGAAGGGGCTTCTGGTGGTGCACTGGCCTCGAAGATGCAGTTTCCTGGACAAGAGTGACATTTTTTTGTGACTGGTTTGTAGGTGGACGCAGGCAAGCTTGAACAGGATGCATGCTATAGGCGTAGCCAATGCACCTCCTTAAGGATTTGAGATCACTCCACTAAAGAATTGAAAGACCATCTGGCCACCCTGGGCATACTGAGATGGTTAGTGTCTTACAGGTATGGCATATGGCCTAGGTGTAACCCACTCATGGTCTGAATCCCTCCTTCACTCGCAGAAACAGTGTCTCTCAGAAAGGAGTTGCTGCAACAGAGTGTTATAAAAAGATAGGATCACTCACTTTTTCTCCTTGAGACTCCACCAAGCGTCCACATATAAAGTTAAAACAGATACCTGAATACTTACAACATATATAAGAAGACGATGTGCAAAACACGCAATATATACCTGACCTATAGTGTGCAAAACATCGCAATCAATTGGCCATACCATGTGCAAAATTCAAAACACAATACAGTGACTACTAATTCAAAAAGAAACAAATTGTTAATGTTAACAGTTTTTATACCACGCACAGGTTCCATCCGCGTGGTCTCTCGACGCTCTGGCGGTTCGGGGGGGAAAAAAAAGAGGGGGGGGGGTAGGTTATTGGGAGGAACGGGAGAAAGAGCAAGAGAGCTTTGATGCGCTGTTGGCAGCTTCAGTTCGGATGTACCATTTACCGAGCTTGGGTGCGAGATACGGTAGGCGGACGTCATGTGGTGTTGTGCAAGGCTGTGTGTGCTATGTCTTGTTGCAGTGTTTTGAAGTGTGTGCAGTTTGCTGTGCGGAGGAGTTCTGGCTGTGTTAGTGCCGTATGCGAGAGGTCTATGCGGAGGGTTGATTGTTAGTAAAGGTTTGGGTTGTTCGTGCCCGTGGCTGATCTTCAGCTTTTCCGAATTATTAGTTGCATCTTCCCTTCTTGCATGTGCCCTTTCTAGTTATATCAGTAAAGTCGCCTCTGGGTGAAGGGTTCTTGCACTACTTTGCTACTCTGTCTGTTGCCCCTATTTCTGGTTAGATGCCTGGTCCTAGCCCAGAGAGTGATCAGCGGGGTGGGGAGTTATTTAATTGTATTCCATTGGGGGTTAACTTCTAGTAGGGGCTTAGTTCGTGTTTGATCCAGTTCCCTCTGGTTGCCCATACTCGTGGCCTGCCTGGGGGTGACCTGCCTTTCCCATTTCCATCCCTGGGTTTTCCTTGGCCTACTTAATGGCCCTAGCGTTTCTGGGTTATAACCCTCTCTTTTCCGGGGCTCTGTGCTGGCCAAGGAGTTGGGTGGGGGTGCTTCTCTTTCTGTGCTTGACTGTGTTTGGAGTTGAAGAGCCAGGCTTTAAGCAGTTTCCAGAATTTTGTATGGTCCTCCACGGTTCAAAATTTCCCTCGGAATGGAGTTCCATAGATTTGTGGCCATATAGGAGAATGCTGAGCCGGCCAGGTTTTTCTTCCGGTCCCATTTGGGTTCACGACAGATGTCATTGAAGGATCTCAGGGTTCTAGCTGGTTTGTAGATGGAGAATTTCTTTTGGATAAATTCTGCACTCTGGCTGTGTACTGCTCTGTGCATTATGCACAGGGCTTTGAAGGAGATTCTCTTTTTGAACGGGAGCCAATGTAGCATCCTGAGCACTGGTTTGATGTGATCTCTTCTGCTAACTTTGAGGAGGAGTCTGGCTGCCGCGTTTTGTATTCATTGTGGTTTACTCATTAGGTATTATGGCATTCCAAGGTATACGCTGTTAGCATAATCAATACTGGACATAATGAGGGATTATGATGGCCAGTGTTTTGTGCGTGAAGGAGAGGAATGGCAGGATCTTTTTTGTTTGTAGGAGGAAGAAGCATTTCCGGATTATTGCATTTCATTTGGGGTTCAAGTGTTAACTCGTTGTCCATGAGGATTCCAAAGTTTTTTTAAAGCTTTGGATGGCGTTGGTTGGATTCCCAGCTCTATTGGCCATGGTATATGCTGTCGTTCCCTCCGTCTACCAGTGTTATCATGATTTCAGTTTTGTCAGGATCGATTTTGAGTTTGTTAATGTTCATCCATTGGTAGAGCTCCTTGAGACACTCTCCTAGGGGTGTGTTTTCTTCTATGTACCCGAATATGAAGATGATTTGTGTATCGTCTGCGTAATTGTAGCATGTTAGTATGGTGCCTTTTGATGAGGTTGACTACCAAAGTAGTTGTTTGTAGACATAGGTCTCTAGTATTTTTGCCGGGTAAGGGATGTTAGAGATTGGTCTGTAGTTTGAGAGGTCTTCCACATCGCCCGTAGTGTCCTTGAGCAGAGGTTTGATGTAGGCCGTTTTGAAAGCTCTTGGTACATTCCCTGTTGAAAGGGATTGATTGAAGAGGTTTAAGTAGTATTCCGCTGGTGTGTCCTGTGCACGGATAGACTTATAGATGTCTGGAGGCCAGGGGTCCATCAGAGAACCTGCCTTGTTGCTCCTTATTAGTTTTCCTCTCGACATCTGTTGGAAGTAGTATATTTTGTTAGCTGGTCCCACAGTTGGTGGTAGCTGGTGGGTTGTCTGGTTGATTGGTCTGCTTTGTATGATTCAGTGTATGCTTGTGATTTTGTTCTGAAAATGGTCTGCGAGATAAAAGCTCAAAGCTTAATAATTAACTCCGAAATACACCATTTCAGTGTGTTCCATTAGATTAAATCTACCTATATATAGATCCTAAGTTTGTGAAACCTTTCATGACTAAAGAACCCTGAATCCTTTAGGAATGGAGAGGTACTTTAACCCATTCACTATTAATCAATTAAGGGACCCATTCACGGTCAACGTCGCTGAACACTAGCTTCTAGTAGAGACAGGTACTGAGTGGTGCAGGGGTTCCTCATGCCTTGCCTTCCCTGGACCAAGAATAGGTGTACCCTGTTGGAAAACACCAAAAAACAGATTACTGGGATATTCATTTTTCCCGACAAGAAAGACAGCAAACTGCTGCGCCTGGCATACTGTTAGTCACTGGCCTTCAGTTGAAAGGCCCTCCCAAATCTGAGTTGGACGGGTATGACGATGGCAAGTGTTGTTGGAATGTTATTCACACCAGGGGTCTGAATCAGGTCTACTGTGGACATGCTACAATGACTTATCAAAGTCCTAGTTCAATAGTCCAAAGTAACTGGACGTTAGAATGCTTCAATTAATTGCAAGAAAAGAGCTTCTTGAAGGCTCAGCGAACCTGTATGTTTGTCCTTTTTATCGGGAGATCCTAAATAGGAGGAGACACAACAAAACAAAAAAAGTAGGGCTGAGAATACAAACCCAAAAGTAATTCACATTTGATCTACTTCGAAAAATGGGCAGATGAAAATTACTCCATGTATCTTACGCAGGCAGCGTGTATACTCAGTAAAGCAGAAATCATTCTCTGCCCTGGTGTAGCCTATTTCACGGATGTTCTACAGTAGCTGTAGACTGTGCATGAATCGCACATCACAGCTGTGGGAGAATACAGAAGGGATGTATATATGCCTCGTCTATGACCCACTCCGAGCATGATATCAATCTGTGCATGTAGGTGCACAGTAGCTCAAACAAACAATGCAGTACTATAAAAATAAATACCTTCCCGCAGCCGAGTACTGCCTCGCGGGATTGGGCACCATCATTGAGAGCGCATCTTTCTGTAGCTCTGTACATAAAGCTACCTTACGTGATAGTGTGATGAACATCAGCACATAAGGGACAAAGCATCTAATACTGGAACGTTGCTGTAACAGGGGCGGACATGTTTAAAGTAAATGTTTGCAACACATTTCCCTCAGTGCCTTCACAGTCGGCAAATATTCAGTTTATTTAAAACCTATTTAATGGTTGTGAGAGCAGCCACAAGGCAGCAAACGGGCAATTGGTTGAATGGGACGGATTTGGATTGTTTTCCCACAACGGAAAAGTTTGTGGCGGAAAAGAATGTAGCTAACTTGACTGTTACAGTCAAAACAACCCAAAGTAAATGCCTCCCCCCAAACATACCCCACAAACACCCCCCGTCACCTTTTGCTTTTGGCGGCACACTTCGCTGTGTGCCGCCGACTCCCTGCAATACCGTTTCCCTTCACTTACGTGCTTGGGAACCGGTGCAGCCGGGTCCTTTTCTTTTTTTATTTTGTTTTACTTTATTCCCCTATGCCGGGGACACCCCGCAACCCCCAATCCATAAAAGCCGAACTTAGGGAGCGGGGGACCCCCTGCAACACCTGCTCCTCATGTTCACTATTTTCGGATTCTCAATGTAAATGCCAAAAAAAGACTATCCATTCATACGAATGGTACAGGCCTTTTTTGGTCTTTTGTAAAAATTTGGACAAATGGATAGTCTTTTTAGACTTTTCCCATGGGCTTCATTCCCATCCTGGTGGCACAGGGGATGTTAACGCAATCGGAAAGGCACCTCCACTTCCATAATTTTATGTTCAGGGTAGGAGGGAAATGGGGAAGGTACTAGAGATAGTTATCACATCTATACATGGGTATGGAGTACATACAGCAAACAAATGGCAACGTAATTCAGTTTCTGATTATTATTCGATAACACAAGTTGATGTAATCCTGTAAACATCCAGGAAAAGATATAAATGGTTTTATAGGAACCTAATTGCGGTGTGCAATCTGTTATTGAGCTCTGTCTCCTAATATATTGATGTGTTTTCCCTTCTCAGGTATAGACAGAGTAGTCATTTGGTTCCACGCCTGAAGTGGACAAATCGCTACCGGGATTCCTCTTTAATAAATAGTGACTAGAGATAGTTACCCTGAATGTGTACAGAAAACAAGACTACCCTCAAATGAACTTTAATAAAGGTGTCATACGGTGACCGGGTGCAGTTTGGCTGGCAACTGCGGAAATAAAAGCAAGGAATCAAGTGTTATTAATTACAGACCTGGGTGCATTTCCAGGGTACTTGTATCATCCCAAGGAATAAAAGATCTAACAATGTCTTTGTTGCGTTTGGAATTCCAATGTCTTCAAATATTTGAAAATACTAATTTTCATTTTTACATGATACCACACTAGGACCATGAGACCCACTCAAGTAAAGCCACCAAAGAGAAGGAGAAACATCACATTGTCATTGTTGCGTGTTACCATGTTTGAAATAAATGAAGCTCAAAGCTCTCTCAGTGGTCGTCGGGACCTAGACACTCAAGCAGAGGGAGTGCGGGTCCAACGGAACAGGTGATGCATGCACAACCTGCAGACAGAAAAACCCACTTTTAAACCGGACATCAAACAAAAAGAGCAAATAAGCACTGAGGATCGCTGATGTGCGATCTGTTGTGTCAGGGACTGGTGGACGTTTTCAAATGGGCGAGTCAAGATGCACTGGGAATTGACCCAAAGCGTGAGCGAGCTATGCCCGGAAGCACATTTACTATTATTATTTATTATTCGTAAAGCGCAGCCGAGCCCGAGGCAACTGGGCGCTATTCTTACAAGTTACACAGCCATGGATGTGCTAGCATTACATATGGTCACAGATATGGTACACAGATTACAGACAAGTAGTACAAAACGTACCTTAATACAGGGGCACTAAACGCAACGATAAGGCACGCAATAGCACTTGAATAGCAAAGTGACTGTTTATGTCGAACGCTTTATAAGGCGGACGGGTTAAGGTCCTACTCATGATACCAATCTTTAAGCTTGGTGCGGAATCGTGAGAAGGATGGTTCCTCTCTTATTGAGAAAGGGAGTGCATTCCATTTCTTAGCAGCAAGGACTGGGAAACTGACTCCACCTGCACGTTGTTGGTAAAATCGTCGGATGGAAATGCAGTGTGCTTGCGCAGTTGTGGTCAGTCGCATCGATGTATGACGTGAGAAGGTGTCAGAAAGATATGTAGGTGCCTGGTTGTAGAGGCACTTGTGAGTGAGAGTGATTTTAGGTCTATTCTTTGTTTAATGTTAAGCCACTTCATGGTCTGTCTAGTTGTTGTGATGTGTTTCCTAGGAATGTTGCATGCCGCTCTAATGGCGTTATTTTGCATAACTTGCATTTTGTTGATATTATGTTGGGATGTACCCAGGTAGAGCGCATTGCAATAATCAAGCTTTGATAAGACTAATGCTCTCGGTACTGAGATACAACTAGTCATCGTCAAGTAAGGGCGGCTGGCTGTGATGAGCTTGTATGTATAGGCTGTGGAGGATGCATTAGTTTGTCTTGTAAGTGCGAGTGCTGAGTCAATATAGATGCCTAGGGTTTTCACATCATTGGCAACTTTAGTAATATTGCTGTCAATGTTAAAAGAGGTGAATAATGCCCCTAGTTTGTTCAATTTAGTTGGCGGTCCTAGTAGGAGCAGTTCAGTCTTTTCGTCGTTAAGACATAGACCATGCTTTGCCATTTGTATTGTACTGTAGATATCGTTAAGTGTCTTACTGTCTACAATGTGGTCACCAGTGATTGGTAGGTGTATCTGGGTATCATCCGCATAATTAGTGTACGTGATACCCAGATAATCAAGTATGTCAAATAGAGGCTTAGTGAACACATTGTAGAGTTGGGGAAACACAGGATCCTTGTGGAACCCCACAGGTCACTGGCGATGGTGAAGCAGATGCAGTGGGTTGAAAGACCCTCATCGATCTATTACTAAGGAAGGATTCAATCCAAGCGCAGCAGATGACAAGCGTTTACATAAGATTTTATGGATCACTAAATCAAATGCTGCGGATAGGTCAAGTAATAAAAGTAAGGCAGACTTACCCTTATCTTTTAAAATCTGAATTTAGACCCAATAGATTGTTAGTTTCCAAGTATTGCTGAATCTGGAGGTAGGCTGCACGGTCCAGAATTTTTAGCAAAAAAGGAACCGTACTAATGAGTCTGTAGTTTGAGGCGTTATTGGGGTGTAGGGAAGTTTTTTTTTTTCAATAGTGGGCGTACCCATGCAATGAGGCATTAATAAATGAAGTAATGAAGGGGGCAAGTTAATTTGCCACCTCCTTGATAAGCGAGGCAGGGCAGGTGGCGCCCTAGCAGTTAGATGATTTGAGTTGAGATATAATAGTTTCCACTTCTTTGCTAGTGAGAGGTTTGAAGTTAAATGTTGGTATATTCTGAGTAGGGGGAGAGGGCAGGTCCTGTGGGATTGCAGTATTGATGAGGTTTTTCTGTATTTGTATTTTGTTTAACAGCATGGTAATTATATCTTGGAGAGTAGACTGCATGTTGGTGTACCATAGGGTGTCTTTGATACAGGTATCAGGTGCAGGAGTTTCAGGTTCTTTCAGAATGTTAAATATTTCCTTCATACAAGAATTGGCTTTGGATATGCGATCATTGAAATGATCTTTTTTCGCCTGGACAATTGCTGTCTTGTAGTTGAGAGGCGGCAGTAAAATTCTCCTTGCTGGACTCCGAAGGGTAGTTTTTTCCATGAAGATTCTGCTGTTCTTTTCACCTGCCTCAAAGTCTTAAGGTTGGGGG
Organism: Ambystoma mexicanum; assembly: GCF_040938575.1. Taxonomy (NCBI): domain Eukaryota; kingdom Metazoa; phylum Chordata; class Amphibia; order Caudata; family Ambystomatidae; genus Ambystoma; species Ambystoma mexicanum. The sequence continues at coordinate 626,224,591 of NC_090932.1, read as the reverse complement.
TGTACCACTTATTAATGTGAGCACATGGTTTAGATTAGTTATGTCCACTAGACATGATGGGTCTGAGTGCAATATGCCAGGGTGGGTAATCTGTTGTAGTAGAGGTAGTAGGTTCTCTAATGTGAGATTCTGTTTACTTCTCGTCATCATGGCAGGAGCTTGAGATTGTGAGGAGGGGGGTACTGCCTTGTTGATGGAGAATGTGATTAGATGATGATGATCAGTCCATGCACATGGACTTTTAGACAGTATATTGATACTGCAGTTAAGGTTTGCTAGCCAGTCTACCATTCCTCCTTTATTGTGGGTGGGGTTGTTTATGCGGTGTGTCAACCCTAGCTTGGATATGGTTTCCTTAAGGGCAGACACTTTAGGATCTTTCGGATCATGGAGGCCTAAGTTAAAGACTCCCAGAATAATGACTTGGGAGTTGCTTTTGGTGATCAGTAAATGTGATACGTAATTTTCTAAGGTAGCGGTTGGGCTTGGAGGTCGGTAAATCAGATGCATGGTGATATTAGTTGTGGTGGATGTAGATAGTTTGATGGATAGTAGTTCAGCATATGCAACGATCCCATCTCGATGGGACGGGAACCTACAAGTGTGGAAAAAAAGTGGACAGGACAGAGGAGCATTAGCAATCACAAACCAGGTTTCCAACTACTGAGATTGTAGTTTGAAAAGTGATTAATTTAATTAAAGGAGAAGTTTGAAAAGTGTATCCACACCCGCTCAGCTGTCTTCGCCAAGCATAAATCCCAATTTCTCAGTTCTGTGTTTCAATCCTGGCCAATGGGGGCCAATCCTCCCAAAGGCAGCCCTTCTCAGGCCAAAGGGTGGGATTTTCATCCTTTTGGGCGGGGGGTTCACTCTTCAATGTGCCTTTGCGCTGCTCCCCCAACGGTAGCAAATATATCACCATTCCCTCCCATATTTACGACGGGCTCCGTTCCATGTCGACGTCATTGATCCTATAAATAACTCGAGCCGCGCCCGTTGGCTTCTGTTCCATTTTTCCGATTGCTTCGCTCTCGTGAACGGCACGCTTTGAGATTTTCTGTCAGAAAATGTCATCATCTACTGCTTCTACACCCAAGACTGGGTTTAAGAAGTGCATTGACTGCGGTTCAAAGATGTCCATCACCGATCCTCACCGTATCCGTCTTTGGTGCCTGGGTTCAGATCATCGAACTGGCGACTGTGGCTCCTGTCAGTCGATGACTGAGAAGGCCCTCCGTGAGAGGAAAGGAAAACTAGCGGTGGGGCAGGAGGCGTCGAAGGCCACTTCGAAGGTCTCATCAAAAAAACATTAAAAATCGTCTGATTCAAAAGAATAGGAACGGCATAAAAAAACACTCAGAGATCCCAATCTTGTAGTGGATCGAGGTGATCTTCTTCGTCATCTTTTAAAAAAGTTAAAAGGAGACAGATCTCCATCATCATCCGATACATCAACTGAATTGGTTCGATGTCCTACAAAAATCGGATTCCCCAAGAAAATGGGAGGATTTTAGAAGAAAAATGACAGAGGTCTTTGACAATGCGGCCTCGACAACCTCAAAGAAACCCCAAAAGAGCCAGACCCCGGTCGCTCAATTGGACGACACAGGAAAGTCGGGAACTACTGCGGTAAAACCCAGTAGCATGGGTGAAACCCGTAAAACTGGAGTCGAGAAATCGTCGAGAGTCGAGTGTTTCACCAATACCTCATAAAAAGCAGAAGTTGTGGAAAACATCTGCAACTTCGTCGAAGCCATCAGCGCCGACAACTTCGACATCGAAGCCTAAAATGTCTTCGACGCCTTTGTCGAAGACTTCATCGGGTTCGTCGAAGATTCCTTCGACACCGAAGAAACCCTCCATTCCTTCGATGAAAAATCAGGAGGAAGAGAGGAGATTTACACCCTTACCAAAATCAGACGTTTTTAAGTCTAGGTTTTCAATTTTTGAAGAAACTGGCTCGGAGGATGAGGAAATCTCTCCTTTTGGAGTGCAATATGGCATTAGACAGGTTCCAGAGGAACTTAGACCCTGAATCTAAGATGCGAGACCTGTGCGAGACTCTGCATTCTGCTAGTGGCATTGACACGTCACCTGAATTGGAGTTTGCTAGACATGACCCTGCAGAACATGCAGATTCAGGGTACAGGAGTTTGATGAATAGAGTGGTAGAATATATGGGCTGGGGTAGAGCGTCACCCACTTTTGAACAGGACGCTATGACGGACATAATAGTTTGGGGCCCCCAGAAAGATCCAGTTCTCCCTTTCCATAGGGCGCTTCAGAGAACAGTGGAGAAGAACTGGGAAACCCCTGACAACATTGCTGCGGTAAACAGCAATTTTCCGAAGTGTCTGGTTATTCAGGCTGCAACTACTTCGAGACAAACTGCATATCCAACCATACCTCCAGACAGGGAGGATAAGAAGGTTGACGCTTGGGCCCGTAAGGTTTTTACTTCGGGTAGTATGGCCTTAAAGTCAACCAATGTCACCTGTACCCTGGCCAGATTCACACATGTGGGAATGCATTTCGACGGCGGCTCAACATATTCCGGAAGAAGAGGAAAGGCTTCCTGAATACAAACTACAAAGCCATCTTCATGAACGGCATCTTTACCCTCAGCCGCTCCTGCAGCCTCTCCAAATCACTCTGAGGCCTCATCATACAATACACCAGTGGGAGGCAGAATCTCTCAGCATCTGAAAGAATGGCGGGGCATTACTTCAGATGCTTGGGCACTGGAAACAGTAGCTCAAGGTTATGGCCTTCCCTTTCTAAAAAGGCCTCAGGATCATCCACCGGGAGCCAACTCGGACAAAATTCCAGACCCGCTGCTTTTGCAGGAGATTTTAACTCTCCTAGAGAAAGGTGCAATAGAACATGTACCTGTGGCAGAAAGGAACAAGGGTTGGTACTCCCCTTATTTTCTCATCCCAAAGAAGGTCGGAGGACAGACCCATCTTGGACTTAAAACTTAAACAAGTTCCTCAGAAAGGACAAGTGCAAGATGGTAACCCTTTCTCAGATCCTTCAGGCTCTTCAACTCCAAGACTTGTTGGTTATCATTGGACCTTCAGGATGCTTATTAAAATGTGCCAATCCATCCCAAGCACAGAAAGTACCTGAGGTTCACAGTTGGAGGTTCTCACTATCAGTTTCGAGTTCTGCCATTCGGGCTGACCTCCACCCGAAGGTTTTCACTAAGCTGATGGCGGTAGTGGCAGCGAGTATCAGGAGAGGGGGGATTCACATCTACCCCTACCTGGACGACTGGTTTGTCAGAGCACGTTCTCCCGAACAAGCTCAAAAACATCTTTTGATCACCTGTCACTTCCTTCACAATATGGGCTTCTCCCTCAATTTCAAGAAGTCCCATATGATACCATCCCAAAGACTCCAGTTTATCGGAGCAGTCTTGTACACTTCCACGGGCAAAGCCTCGCCTCCCGAGATAAGAGCTCTCCACATTCTGCAGATGGTAACAAAATTCATGAAAGGTGAGCATCTGCCGGCCTTCGATATTCTGAGGTTGCTCGGCCTCATGGCATCCTGCATTTTTCTGGTGCCAGAGGCCAGATTGAGAATGAGATCCCTTCAATGGGCCATCAGAACTCAGTGGTCCCAGTTCTCGGGGAGTATGTCAGATCTTCTGCAAGTCCCGAGCGCAGTTGCTCAGGGTCTACTATGGTGGGCTTGCAACAACAACATCCTCAAAGGGGAATCTTTTTGGCAACCATTGCCGGAGATAACAGTAGTAATGGACACCTCACTCACGGGGTGGGGAGCTCATACCAACGATCTGACAATCAGCGGTCGTTGGTCTCCATCAAGTCCAAACTACACATCAACCTGTTGGAGCGGAGGGCAATCAGACTAGCACTGAAGGACTTCCTGCCCTCTGTACAAGGAAAGAATGCCCTGATAACAGACAACACAGTGGCCATGTACTAACTCAACAAAAGAGGAGGCGTAGGATCACTACCACTGTGCAGAGAAGCAATGGAGCTCTGGTTCTGGACAATACAGGAAGGAATCTCTCTATCAGCAGTTCACCTAGCTGGAGAGCAGAACACGGCGGCAGACGCTCTGAGCAGGCAGAGCACTGTCTCCCACAAGTGGGAGTTAGCTCAGAAAGTCCTTCTGGAGATCGTCACCCTTTGGGGAACCCCTCAAGTGGATCTGTTCGCGACCGAGGTAAACCGGAAGTGCGAACAGTATTGCTCAAGGGAATTTTCTCCCGAGAGGATCTCTAGGATACGAGTTTGTGGTGGACTGGGATTTCCCCCTACTGTACGCGTTTCCTCCAGTCCCTGTGATTCCTCAAGTACTCAGGAGGTTGAGAAAGTTCAGGAAAACCATGATCCTAATTGCCCGGGATTGGGCCAGGAGAACGTGGTACCCGGACCTTCTGGACATGTCCATCTGCCCTCCAATATGTCTTCCGCAAAGAGGATCTTCTGTCGCAAGAGGAAGGTCGGGTTCTCCATCCAGAGGTCAAGACACTCAACCTTCATGCATGGTTTCTGAGAGGTTGAGATACAAGGATTGGGATCTTCCGGATGACGTTATAGAAATTTTGCTTTCGGCCAGAAGGCCAGCAACTAAATCTTTGTACCGATGTCTATGGAACAAGTTCAGTAACTGGTGCAAAGATAAGGATGTGGACCCTTTTCAATGTGGCACCCCAATGGTGCTCTCTTTCCTATTGCATCTAGATAATCTGGGGCTCCATATCGGAACAATTAAAGGAGATCTTGCTGCGCTGTCCATTTTCAAGCACTCCTCGGAAGAAGTTTCTTACTTCAAAATTCCATCATTCAGTTCCTGAAAGGACTTACCAATGTATATCCACCAGTACCGTTTCATGTCCCAACTTGGGATTTAAACTTAGTGCTTACATTTCTAACTTGTATACCATTTGAGCCTCTGCATTCCTGCCCATTGAGACTTCTAACACTAAAAACTGTCCTTCTTGCGGCATTAACATCAGCCCGCAGGGTTAGTGAACTACAGGCTCTCTCATGTAAACCTCCATATACCATCTTTTACAAGGACAAGGTAGTTCTTATGGTTAAACCCCCTTTCTTACCGAAAGTGGTTTCCGACTTCCACTTGTCACAAAAAAATCATATTACCAACATTCTATCCTCCTCCTCATTTGGGTAAAGAGGAGAGATTGCATCGACTGGATCCCAAAAGGGCCCTCAGTTTTTACATTTCATGAATGTCAAAATTACGTCAAGATGACCAACTCTTTGTGGGTTATTCAGGTCGTAATTTGGGGTTAGCGGTGACAAAAACTATATCCCGCTGGATCATTCTGGCTATATTGGAATGCTACCGATTAGCAGGAAAAGACCAGCCGGATGGGCTACGGGCTCATTCCACTAGGGGAATGGCTACTTCCACGGCTTTGAAGAGGGGCATCCCCGCAAAAGACATTTGCTCGGCTGCAATATGGGCATCAATGCATACCTTCATCAAGCATTACTGTTTAGATGCCTCCTCCTCCAATGAGGGTTTATTTGCCAGGGCGGTACTTCATTCCGTCCATGAAAACAATGACTAGCACTCCCACCTCCAAATTGATCACTGCTATGGGAGTCTATCACAAGATGAGGAATACGTGGGAGGACACAATCCATTCGAAGAACAAGTTACTTACCAACTGTAACGTTCTTTCGACTGGATGTTCCTCCCACGTATTCCTCATCAACCCTACCAGCCTACCCCGCGGTACAGTTTACGTTTTCTTACACTTTCCTCTCACGATGGGCCTATCAGTCACAGGACACGCCTGGGTGTTCCACGAGTATTTCCTCGAAAAAACAGAACAGAAGCCAACAGGCGTGGCTCGAGCTATTTATACCAGCAGTGACGTCGACACGGAATGGAGCCCGTCGAGGGACAATCGACGGGCTCCGTTGCACAGCCACGACCTCGAGCACAGCACCCTCTGCTGAGTTTTTTTTCCGAAGCAGCGAAGCTGCCGATAACGAATATCACAAGATGAGGAATACGTGGGAGGAACATCCAGTCGAAAGAACAGTTTGGTAAGTACAGTTGGTAAGTAACTTGTTCTTCTGTTGGATGTTGCTTTCACAGATTCCTCTTCTTTGATATCTATCTCCCAGTGAAACTACGCTTCTGAAACGTTTCCATTGCCAGAGGGTGCAGCTCTGCGTCAGCTCTACCTGACGCCTCTATGTGCCCTGCACCCAGGAACAGCCTCAGATGAGAACAGTGATGCAGACCCACTGGCTGAACATTGCAGTTTTGAATTTCAGATGTCTTGGAAGCTCACAGAAATACAGCTTCAAGGTTGGCACCAGTGTTTTATACATGTTTAAGTGCTTCCCTTTTGGGGTTGAAGTTCTGTGAAATAAACAACAACTCTGGGAGTATATGTCTAATATTTAGGGAAGGATTGCATTCGAGCATCAGGTATTCACCTAACAGGAGTTCTTTCTATTTTTCGTTGTTTAGTACGTGCTTCCAAGTTAGGTGAGCAATTGTTGCATTATCTCCATGACAGAAAACCATCTCTCTGTGCTTTTAAAATCTTCATTAGACAGCTCAGAAAAGAGCGGGACAATGTGGGAGGTGCTACGTAATGGTTTGGTGCCTTGAGGGCCATTGAAGGGATAAGAAGGCTTGCGCTGGCTGAACATTGCAGTTTGAGTGTTTTTTGGCCCTCCCCTCTGCTTCTCTCTCTCTCCTTTTTTCTGTGCACTTACTCTATCAGAATTGTACCTGGACCTAATATGATAACAAATGTTTGTCTCCCCTCCCCCTTACTTGTGTGAATTTTCCGGCTCTACCAGAAATGTCGTCAGGCCTAGTACAGCAGTCAACTGTCTGTTCCCATTTCCTTCCTATCTGTGTCTTAGCACTTTCACTATCTGAAATGTCACTAGGCCGAGTACAATAGCTAATTTCACATTGTTGTTCATGGTCTGCAAGAATGTTTTGTATTTTCCCTTGTTCCCTCCCTTGTCATGAAGCGCTTTGAAACACATTGTGTATAGGCGCTATATAAATAAATGATCATATCATGGGTTATGATATTGGGGCCAGAATATATACAAGCGCTGATCCCTATAGCCTTAGTTACGCCCTTTTACCCTAGCACCCCAATGCTGAGGGACTGCAGAACCAAGGTGCACTAACTATCTGCCAAGAGTGACTGGAAGGGAGTGCAATGAGGAATCGTGGGAGGAACATCCATACAGAGAGATAAGCGGTTTGTACTTCGAATGGATTGCTTTCTCCCACGGAATCCTCACATTTCATCAACTCCCATAGCAGTATGTGAATCTGGTGGAGGGAGAAGAGCAAAGACACCACCTAAACCACAAAACTCTGAAGGACGGCCCTGCCAAAACTAGAGTCCTGACCAGACTGAGAATCAAGCAGTAATGTTTAGCAAACGTGTGTAAAGAAGCCCACGTAGCTGCCTTGCATATGTCCAGAGCAGGGACTCCATGTTGCAGAGATGAGGTGGCAGCCAGACGTCTGTTTGAATGCTCCCCAAGACCCTCAGGCACATCCTTACCAGCCAGATAATAGCTTTCCGAGATTCAGAGGATGATCCACCTTGACAGGGTCTGTTTGTTCACAATCCAACCAGCATGGGAACTGGCGTAACAAATAAAAAGCTGTTCATCTTTCCTGGCCTCTCTTGAGTGAGTGACATAGCAGGTAAGGGTCCACACTTGGTTAAGCCGACAGAACCATTCCTCTGCCTTGGAAGGATGAGGCTGAAGGAAGAGGACAGGAAATCTGATGTTTTAGACAGATGGAAATGAGACTACCTTTGGCAGGAAGGATGTCTCATTCTCAACGTCACCTTCTCCACCCAAGAAAACAAATGGGGAGGTCTAACAACGCCTGGAGCTCACTCGCTCGTTTAGCGTAAGTGATGGAGACCATACAAATCATCTTAAGGGCGAGTATTCGTAATGAATGAGAATGGAGGGGCTCAAACGGAGCACCCTTAAGAAATGTTATCACAATTTAAATCCCATTCCGGAACAAACTGGCATGAGGGAAATTGATTATATCGACCGCGCAAGAATTGCATGGTTGTGGGTTATGTGATGAAACAGCCCAGCAGTGGCGTTCTCTTCGAAAATGAAAGAGAAGCAAGACACACAGTGCCAATGTGCAGGCCCGACCGGCCCAAAAATGCAGAAAACCCAGAGTACAAAATGTCGAGCAGGTATAAGGATCCAGATCCCTCTCTCTGCACCAAGCTGAAAACGTACGCCACCTAGAAGCATAAATGGATTTGGTGGCAGATTTCCTAGCAGTGAGGAGCACGTTGAGGGAGTCCTTCCACAAATGCCACTCCTTATACCTCAACCTTTTAAAAGCCAAGTATGAAGGTTTAGGCTGTTGTGCACCCATCAAATTGGGAGAGGGGGTCCGCTCTCTGTGGAAGGTACAAGGGAGGTCCGATGGCCATGTCCAGCAACTTTGGGTACCACGTTCTCTGGGACCAGTTCAGAGCAATCAAGATCAACATGAAGCGAACAGGTGTAGCCTCCTGAGAACCAGGGGTGTGACGGGGATAAGCAGGAACAAATAAAACAGATTGAAGTCCAACTGGAATGGTATTCCCAGAGCTCCCCGTCATAGAAATTCCCTTTAGCAAAACCAACTGCACTTTCTGTTCACGCTGGAAGCAAAGAGATCCACGCAAGGAGTCTCCCAACGTGAGAACACCTCCTTCTGGACTTCCTGACGCTTCCACTCGTGGGAGGGCGAGGTCTATCTGCTCAAGGCACCCGTAATCATGTGCTCCCTGCCGGCCAGATGAGCGGTCGTCAGTGACCCACTGTTATCCAGAACCCAAAACCAGTCGCATTGCTTCTGTGCACAGAGGTGAGAAGCCCACAGCACCCAGTTTGTCGGGGTGGTACATAGCCACTGTGTTGTCTGTCAGGACCAACACAGTCTAGCCCTGTAAAGAAGGGAGGTATGCAACCAGCGCAAGCCTTATCGCTCCACTTCAGCAAATTGATGTGCTCTCGGCATTCTGACAGACTACAGGTCGCTCACGGAAGGTCTTGTAGGCGAGTGCCCCAGACTGAGGGACGCGTCTGTCTAGGGTCAGTCGGGACCATGGTTGCCGAAACAGGGCCCATTTCAGTCGGTTGTTTCTCTGTGACTACCATTCCAGGTCTCTGCACACTTTCGCCAAGACCTGAAGGTGAGCTGAGGTGCATCGCTGAAACTGAATTGAGAAGCTACTGCAGCAATCTCATGCACAGTAATACAATCCAAGAGGCCATAAGACCTAGAAAGCACAGAAGAGCTTTAGTACACACTCTTTCCTGTGATTGAAGATACACACCATCTTGGAAAAGTTCACTACTCGGTCCACGGACGGGAACGCCCTGCCCAGGCAAGTGACCAAGATCACCCTGATGAATCAGAGTGACTGGCCCAGCAAAACCTGAGACTTCCTGAAGTTCAGGGAGAAGGCCAAGCCGTGCAACAGGCTGCATGTCTGGTGCAAATGTGCCAGCGTACGGTCTCGGGAGTGAGCTTGGATGAGCCAGTCATCTAAATCGGGAAAGACATTGATGCCCTACCTTCTAGTGCAAGTTGCTACCACTACATCAGCAGCCTTGTGAGGACCCTGGGTGCCGAAGAAAGACACCGGACCATGACTTGGTAGTGGAAGTTCCACACTATGAATCTCAGGTGCTTCCTGTGGATAGGCAACATGAAAGAAGGAACCAAGGAGATCCAAGGAGACTAGTCAATCCTGCAAGTCTAGGGTGACCATCTTGAACTCGGAAAGAGCCTCAGTTTAAAGATGGGACAGAGGTCTGGCACACGAAAATAAGTTGAAAACCAGCGCTTGTCGTGTTCTGAGCAGGGTATTGGATCTGTGGCCCCTTTTGCCAGAAAATGACAGAACACTGCTAGCAGGAGGATGTTCAGAGGCAAGTACTGGTGTCCAGTGGATGGTCGGAGAGTGATGACATGTAGGGCCTAGGCATCAGAAGTTAAGTATCCAATCCCTGCCAAACCAAGAGATCCTGTCCCCCCACAGGGAAGCAATGGTGGAGGACCGATTCATAGGGACCCTTCTCAGACCAGTTTGGGCGGTAGTGCACCTGCTGCCTAAGGGGCTTGACCTCTGCCTTTGTGGATGTACAAGGTGAAGGGGTGAAAGCCCCTGCTCATGGGGGTTGCAGGCTGTTGGACTGCCAGACCCAAAGATTTTGCAGTCATCTTCAAAGCATGGAATTTCTGGAGACATTCATCAGCTTTAGTACCGAACAGATTGTTGCCATCTAACGGCATGTCCAAACATTTTGCCTGGACATCTGGGCAAAACCTAACCTTCATAGTGAAGAGTATCTCCTCAGTACTGTCCAGGCGGCTATAGTCCTGGTCACAGAGTCAGCAGTGTCCAGGCGTGATTGGAGGAATTGGCTGGAAGCCTCACTGCCATCCTTCACCAAAGCCTCAAACCCATCCCTGATAGCACGCACTGGGAAAGGATCTGTCGCCTCTGAAATATCCAACCAATATCCAAATGAAAATGTAGCTAGTGCACAGAAGGCATGGATACAACTCAGGCCAAGGCTCCAGAGCCAAGAACCTAGGCATCAAACCTTTTGATCTCCCTATCTGGGGGTAAAGAGGGCAAACATGTTTTCAGATTTGTCATGGCAGCATGGACAACTAAGTTTTCAGGTGATGTGTAGGTGGACAGGAACAGTGTATCCAAAGGTGTGCTGGCCTGTGCTTTTTGGCTAGGTCTCAGTCAACAGTTAGAACTGAGGGTGACTTTGACCATAGCTCAAGGACTGGTGTTTCTATTGCCTGGTTGAAAGGTAGTAGGGTCCCTTTCTTTGGGCCCTCATCCAGAAGGGCAAAGATGTTGAGCATCTCAAGTCAGAAGGTCTCCCATTCCTCTGGAGTAGAGGATTGGGCAGGGACGGTGCCAGGTGTTCTGGGGAGTCCTTGAAATGGTGGCTCATATTCCTCTGGGTCAAGGAGACCTCTTGGTGTGCTTCTTCTCCTCATGGACCGGGCCACTTTTTGCAACGCTCAGCGCCAGCAAATTCGAACAAGACTGTTTGTCAATGATCCCATTGTGGAGGAAGATGAACCCTTTCACCTGCCATTCACAAAGCGCCTTTGGGTGCATTGACTGGCATGTCATGCACCTCATTGAGGCAGTAAAGGCAGATCCAGCGGGGATTAGAGATGGATATCCGACGTCCAAAGTCGATGCAGGGTTGGGAGGAAAAAACCAAAGACGTTGATGGATTTGGCATATGGTTGACAAATGGGAAGCTGGAAAACTACCAAAACTGAAGCAGTGTTCCTGAAGGAAGCAAAGAGCACAGAAAAAAGGAACTAAGGTCAAGGGGGACAGCACCGTTATATAGACTGGCCCCCACATCATATATGGCACAGGACTTGTCGAGGCATCAAGCGGAGCTGACATGGAGCACCACTATGACACCTGGCAACAGACAAGTTTCTGGAGAGCAGCTGTGGTGGGAGATGGATATCAAAGATGAGGAATCAATGGGAGGAAGGAATTCATAACACTTTTTTCAGCTTGTCTGATTTGGCACTCAGGCTCCGAGACACATTCTATGCACCTATGTTAAGAGCACATGTGTGACTTGGGAAGGGATGTCTCCATTGTGGAAAGGTTGTAAGGAATTAAGAGCAACTTAAGATTTTAATTGTCTCCACATATTCTAGGCTAGCTTCTGAAGCAGCCCTTCTGTGTGTCAAGGTCATATGCATATCAAGAGGCTTATTTCTTAACACTAGCTGGAGATCCATTTCGAAGGAGCAGATTTATAGAATGCATTTTTTTATTGAAAGAAATCATGGAGGGTAGTAACATTTTCTAGAGGTATAGATTGACGTAGATATTAATCAGGGCAACTAGGATCTCTTTGACATTCATGCTTTGAGTGTTTTCAAAGTCTGTTCTGGTTCATTCTTAAATAAGGGTGAAGATTGTAGTGAAGGACATGGTAAAATGGCCTAGCCAGTTAAGCTGAATGGGAATTTGTGGATGCAAGAGCATTACTTGAGTCGGGGGAAAAAAACGTCAGGCAAAGTTAAATTATCAGCAAGTCTGCCACTGGGGCTATAACAAATGTAACTATATATGCCTGAATGCAAAAATGTCAGCAAATTAAAAGGCTGGATTGTTTTGCTAGCTCCAATTGGGTCAATTGGCAGCAATTCTCAACTAACTTGAAGGGGCAAAAAACTCCTGGCCCCCTAATAGGCTAAAATGCTCACACAGCTGTCAAAAAACTAAAAAAATTGCAAGTTGCAAGTGCCTAAGTATGACTGGGTTGTCAAAAAAATGTTTGCGCAGAAGACTGTCAGAGTAGCAAAGGGGCCAGATAATTCGGACAGTGGGCAGTTGCAAAATGCTGCTCTCGTGTTTTTGGTGGTGTTACAGCGAAAGTTCATGTTGTCAAGAAAGATACTGGTGTAAAGGTGTAGTGAAATTGAAAGGAAAGGATTGAAAAGTGATTAGTGAACATTGGGGTTATGCCCTGTGGGTGGTGGATAATCTGCCATTACAGAGATTAGTGACAAATGTTTTAGTGAGACATTTTAATGAGGAAAAGGTTGCAGAGTCAGCCATAGAAAACTCTAGAGGAAATTGTGCATTAGTGAGAACTCTGCTCTATTTTTATTAGTATAATCCTGATGGATTAAAGGCACAAGAAGGCCAAACGACAAGGATAGACATGTTTCCATATTGTAAATTGTAAGTAAGAAGTAAATCACCAATTTTGGATGCATTCTCCAAGGCAAAAAAAGTTTATGGATATACAGTTTAAAGGAGTGGATTGTTGGTGAATGGAAACCAAAAATGTTGTCCTAATTGGGAGAAGATTGCAAGGGTGGATGACATACCATGTTTATTGCCAACATTTGTGATTTCTAGTGAGAGAAACCAGCTATGATTTTAGTGTCACGGATGGCCTTACAAACTCCCAGACTCTAAAGTGTGGTTCAAGGTTTTTTATTGTGAATTGGTTGATTCCGGCAAGGGGCACAGAAGGGGGCATCAATGGCCTAGCAATCTGCGACAACTAGTGTCTACAAAGTAGATACTTTGAGAGCAAGTCTTATCTATCTTGTTCCCGGGGTTCTTCTCAGAATTCCCTATCCTAACACTCACCATCTCAAATTTATGGAATGTTGTTTTCTCTGTATAGTGCCTTAGCAGATACGCAGCTTCTTTCTCTCTCTCTCTCAACTCACTCTCCTTTGTTCCTTTCCCTGGTGGTCCTCCTGCCTACTCTCCACTCTGCTCTATTCCTGCTCTCATCACTCCCTCCATCTACTCGGGTCATTCAGTCTCCTCCAGCTCCCCTCATATGTCCATCCAATGTTGACACACTCACGCACTCCCTTCTCCCCCCCTCCTGCCTCCCTTTCTCCGCTCTGTCTTTCCTCTCCCACTCGGTCCTCACCAACTTATCCTACATCCTCTCACTCGCCCTTCTCACTCCAACACCCCGTCCCTCTTACACAACTCACCAAACACTCATTCTCACCTCACTCTCACTATATGTTGCCACTCTATCTCACTCACTCCTAACACCTCACCTCTAACGAGACCATCCACCTTATGGCGATTTTGCGATTTGCAAAAAAAAAAAAAAAAAAACACCGCAAAATTTGCCATTTCTCGCAATTGCCGCTATAAATCATTAAATGAGCGCAAAAAAGACACGTTAGCTTAGTGTGTCTTTTTTCGCGCTCATTGAATGATTTAGAGCGAACACAGCTGGCTGCTGATTGCAGCAGCTTGATGGTTAACACCTCGGCTCTGCGTTGCAGGCCAAGGATTGGGGGAGGGTCACGCAGGCCTGAGAGATGCACAGCATTTGGCTGTGACCCAAGGCAGCTCCAAGGCTCATTGAGTGCCCGAGCTGACAGTTGGTGAAGCTAGCCAGGTAAGCACTGGCCTGTCCACTCATCTGCCCCCAACTCAGAGCACCCAAAGAGGCCACTGGACTGTTTTCATTCCCAGCGCTCGACAGGAAAGTAAATTACTTTCCTGTCGAGCGCCGGAAAAGAAAGCATAAACTTAATGCTTCCTGACGCTCGCTCGTCTACAATTGGTATCATGCAGCCCAGCCTCAAGGCTGGGCTGCATGATACCAATTGAAGACTCTCGTAGCTGTATTAATTTCAAATTGCTTTACAATTGGTATCATGGGCTGCATGATACCAATTGTAAAGCAATTTGAAAGCGAATACAGCTACGAGCGTTTGTATCATGCAGCCCAGCCTTGAATCAAGGCTGGGCTGCATGATGCCAATTGAAGACTCTCGTAGCAGTATTTGTTTCAAATTGCTTTACAATAATTGTAAAGCAATTTGAAACGAATACAGCTACGAGCGTTTGTATCATGCAGCCCAGCCTTGAATCAAGGCTGGGCTGTATGACACCTATTACGCACAAAATTGGGTGTTAAAATTTATGAAAGGCAAATGCCATTCGTCCTGTGCAATTTTGGTGGTTATGCAAAGCCAATTTAATGATATATGCATATTTCACCTTGATATGCTAATTTCTGATGACATCACATGCCATTGCATTTGTTAATGAGTTCCCTCCCCCACTTTAATTTGTAGGACTTGACCCCTGGTAGTGTTGTGATGTTTCATTTCTGTTTGTGGGTGTGTTTAGTCACCATGTGTGGGTGGCATAACCAAGGAATTATGACCACCCAAGAGAGTTCATTGTTTGGCTAGGTATCATGGGCTTGCAGTTACTGCCACTGCATTGCCCCTGTGTCTTGGCCTCATGGATTCCTTCCATGGAGAAGTGTAGAGTTGTTCCCCCTCTCTCCTGGGGTCATAGGACAAGCGAAAAGCAAACCTATGGGCTTCAACCAGGGTTACACTTTTGAATTCAAGCCTATCTGTTTATTTGCTTTCCACTTGTCTGCTGGAAGTAGTGGCACAGCACCATTTCCTTGGAGCTCATCAGGCTGTATCCCCCTTCCCCCACCACAATCCAAAATGTTAGGCTGTGGTGACTCGACCTGGCTGTCCTACAGAGCGCAGCCAGACAGAACACATTTTGTTCCGCACTAACAAAAGCCTTGCAATTACTTGGTTTTAGGCTAAAAAAGATGTTAAATGATATATTTTTCAACGTTAGAAAATGCCGCAAAAAACGCAGTTGGGTGCCGCAATTTTTTTCTTTTTTGTGCCGCAATATTTTCCATTTCATGCCGCAATTTTCTGGAGGGTCTGTCTAACTATCTTCACCCACCACAAACTCAATGCTCCGCTCTATCATCCATCCTCCACCTGGCCTTTCGGTCCTCCTCCTGACCTCACCCAAGCACCCATCACTATCTCTTTTCTTTACCAGTCTTTTTTAATCCTATCTACCAGTTTCCATCCTTCCTGCCCACCGTTGGTGCATCACCTCACCTGACTGAGGGCCAATATATGTCTGCGCATCCCCCATGCAATGGCTTTTCACGCAACAAGTCTTTATAAGCCCCTTTGGCACTATGCCCTTTTCAAGCGCAATACTAGTCTTGTTTTTCGGCTCTGGATAGTTTGATGCTCACTCGGGTCTGCTGTCTTCATACACCACCGAGTATTCTCTACTATGTATGGCATGCAGCTCCTTGACCATGTGTGTTTGATAGACAGTTTGGACTATTGGTTTCTTCCTTCAGTTTGCTGTAGTCTATGGTGGCGGCGAGACATGCTGGGACTAGTAGTTCTGAAATGAGACAGGGAGAACTCCGGACAGCATCGGATTGGCAAGGTATTGAGTGAGTGAAGTGGAACGATATTTATTCAACACAGCCCATGTAGGGGTGCAGAAAGTGGGATCTACCCAACTCCCTCATCACACCTCTGGGGCAGGACTGGCACCATAATGAGAGGTGTCCCTGTTTGCCTGTCACAGGGTCAATACCCTGACCCTCTCACAGTAGCTGGTTTAGTATGAGATAGTAGCAAGAGCCACTGGCTGGGAGCAGAAGGCTGCCACAAAATCGTGGAATAGGCTGAAGATGCAGCTGTATTTGGAGAGCAGGATGTATGATTACCTAAATGACTTGCCAGTGTTGTACACTACAAACTACATAACAAAATTATAGATTCACTTTTTGATATTGCAGGCTAATGGCACAATGTGAAGTGAACTAGCAAGGTATATTTAGAACACTGTGTGTAGTTACTAGAGTAGCAGTTGATACATCAATGGGAGACAAAAACAATGTTTTGAGCAACAAGGACCATTGACGGATGAGTCACTTTTGCAAGGGCGTGCCCCAATTTTATGGTTGATTTTAAGCTACTTGCAGTACATTGTGCAAGATGAAGGTGAGCCAAAGGTGATGTGTTGGGAGGGTAGGTTCTAAAGACCTGGTTCCATTGTCTGATGTGGGGAGAAGGTCACAAGGAGATTGCTAAACTCCAAAGAGTGGGTTGAGGTAGAGGCGAAAGCATATAATACCCTACTTTTTCTGTGGGATCTATGGTCACTGTATAGAGTAATGAGGTTAGATGATGTTAGGGAAGATTTCCTTGCATAGACATCATTGGGACAACCAACGCTTTGCTAATGTTCTGACTTTTGGAGGCTAGTGAAGTCTTTTTACTTCACTGACCTTGCTAACCTCATCTGTTTTAGGGGCATTGATCAGTCCCTTTGGCTATCAGGGTCAGGAGAAATCTGTTCTCCATTGTAAAATTCAGTTTTCCCCTGCACACATCACCTTCGGTGTAGTGTGGTAGCAACGGTGTCCCCGAAGGTTTATTTGTAACCTTTTGGTTACTAACATGTTCAGGATGGGCTGGAGGCAGCGGATACTTTTCTATTGTTTTCGTTTGTTATCTCCTGTATGTCTGGATTTTACCACTTAATGCCACAAACAGTACCATATACACCCTAAAATGATATATATATATATATATATGGGATACATTACTCACCGTAATCGTATTTCTGATGCTTGTATCTGCTTAGATTCACATGCTGTGCATAGGCCGACATCTAGTGGAAGCTGCGGAGTATTACAGTTTGTTTTTCGAAAGTCGAAAATGGGCGTCGACACAGGCGTGCCAGTAATACTATCCCTAGTGTGACGTCCACTGTACCCAAGATCCCTCACGCGTGTAGGATCCTCAGATTGTATTTTTTCTGACATGAGGAAGCATGAGGAGTAGCGTGAGTACAGATAATCCAAGCAGATAGACAGAAAAGGTAAGACTACAAGCAATCATGCGCCTTCTCTCGGAGGGGAGGAAGGGTGGGTCGCATGTGAATCTAAGCAGATACAAGCATCAGAAATACGATTACGGTGAGTAATGTATCCCTTCTGAGGCTTGTGGAATCTGCTTAGATCACATGCTGTGCATAGATTAGCGAGCAGTACCAGAAGAAGGAGGTGGGATGTGAGAAGGGTCATGAGCAAACAGGTGTCTTAGAACCGCTTGTCCCACTTGTGTATCTGTCTTGGAATGAGTGTCAATGCAGTAATGCTGAGTAAAAGTGTGAATAGAGCTCCAAGTAGCCGCTTTGCAAATGGTGTCGAGGGGAACATTTGCAATGAAAGCCAGAGTGGCACCAATGCCTCTAGTAGAGTGGGCCCTTGGCGTAAAAGGCAGAGTCTTGTCAGAAAGAGAGTAACACAGCTGTATACAGTTGATAATCCACTTCGAGATAGCGCCCTTAGAGACGCGATCCCCCTCTCTGCCTGTAGCTACGGAGACAAACAGTTGATCTGTTTTCCTTAGCGGTCTGGTTTTATTTACCTAGTATAGGACCGCCCTACGCACATCTAGGGTGTGTAGTTTCACCTCAGCCGAGCTTTGCGGGTTCTGGAAGAAAGCCGGAAGCTCGATGGACTGGTTTACATGGAACTTGGATATGAATTTAGGTGAGAACCTAGGGTGTGTGCGTAAAACCAGTTTGTCCTTGTGGATAGTAAAGAAAGGATCCTGCACTGACAGAGCCTGAATTTCACTGACCCTTCTTATGGAGGTAATGGCTACTAAGAAGGCCGTTTTATAAGTCAGGTGTTTGAGACTACTTTTATGCATGGGTTCGAATGGGGGTCCCATGAGCTTAGCTAGCACCACGTTGAGGTCCCATCCTGGCGGTGGGTTCGAAATAGGAGGGTGAAGTCTCTTTACTCCTTCCATGAAGGCTTTAACCACTGGTACTTTCCACCACGAGACCTTGTTATGGGATGTGGTGTAAGCCGAGAGGGCTGCCAGGTGTACTTTCAGCGAGTTAAAAACCAACCCTGCATCCAGCAGGTGGAGCATGTATGTCACAACGTTGGAAGGAGTGCAATCAACCGGGTTGATTTGTTTATTCTGGCACCAGATAACGAATCTTTTCCACTTATCAAAGTAACAGTGCCTTGTATTTGGTTTCCTGGACTCCTTTAGAATGTCCATACACCTCTGTGGTAATTTGAGATGTCCAAACTCTATGACTTCAGGAGCCATGCTGCTAGGTTCATAGAGTTGGGTTCCTGATGCACTGTTTGACCCTGTTGCTGGGACAGTAGGTTGTACCAGGCTGGGAGTCTGATGGGTTCGCACACCGCCATCCTGCGTAGGTGTGGAAACCATGGTTGTCTCGCCCACATGGGAGCAACTAGGATGAGCGTCATAGATTCCTTGTTCATCTTGTACACCACCTTCCTGATGAGAGGAGTTGGTGGAAAAGCGTACGCAAACATCCCTGACCAGTTCATCCACAGGGCATTCCCTTGGGAGTCCGGCTGGGGGAACCTGGATGCAAATCCTGGGCATTGTTTGTTTTCGCTTGTGGCGAATAGGTCTATAGTGGGGAAACCCCACTGAGAGAAGAGATTTCTTACTACGTCTCTGTGAAGGACCCATTCGTGTTCTTCTGGGAGGGAGTCTCTGCTTAGAGCATCCGCTAGGGAATTGAGCTCCCCTGGAACATGTTGCGATGACAGGAAGATGTTCCGTCTGAGTGCCCATATCCATATTTTCTGGGCAAGCTTGGACAGATTTGGCGAACGAGTCCCCCCTTGCTTGTTCAGATAGAACATGGCTGTCGTGCTGTCCGTCCTGATCTGCACCGACAAGTTCAGTAGATGGGGCTCGAACGCCCTTAGCGCTCGGAATACTGCCAGAAGCTCTAGCAGATTGATGTGGTTCTTGGCTACTGAGTGAGACCAGAGACCCTGAGCTGTGTGGTGGAGATGGTGAGCTCCCCACCCAGTCAGGCATGCATCTGTAGTCACCACGGCTTGTACTTCGGGATCGTAAAAGGGTTTCCCCTTTGCGAGATTCTCTCTTGTCCACCAGTGTAGGCTCTGTACGAGTGTTGGCGAAACGACCACTAGATCGTCCCAATGACCACTTGCCTGAGACCACTGTTTCGCCAACCATTCCTGCATGGGACGCATGCGCAGACGCGCGTGGGGGACCAGGTAAATGCATGACGCCATCATGCCCAGTAACCGCATAGCTTTGCGTACTGTTATCTGTTGACCTGACTGATAATGCGGAATTTGCAGAAGTATATTCCGAATTCTCTCTTCCGAAGGGAAGGTCAATCCTTTCTGAGTATCTAGGATAGCTCCTAGAAACTGTTTTGAGGTGCTTGGCACCAGACTTGACTTTTTCTCGTTGATGGAGAAGCCTAATTCGTGGAGGAGGTCGATAGTCCTCTGAATGTTTGACCTGCAAATTCCTGGGGTTTCCCCCGTTATGAGCCAGTCGTCCAGATAAGGGTACACCGGGATTGCTTCCCTGCGTAGGTGTGCAGCCGCCACCGCCAGTACCTTGGTGAATACCCTTGGTGCTGAAGCTATCCCGAAGGGCAGTACCTTGAATTGGTAGTGGCGACTGTCCACCTTGAAGCGCAAGTACTTTTTGTGCGCTGGGAGCATGGAAATATGAAAATAAGCATCTTTCATATCCAAGGTTGCCATGTAATCCCCCTTTTTTAGGAGGGGGATTACCTCTTGTAGCGTGGTCATACGGAATTTTTGGGGCTTGACATATTTGTTGGCAGGCCGTAAGTCCAATACTGGGCGCATTGTCAAATCTTTCTTTGGCACAAGGAAGTAAGTTGAATAGATACCCTTGTTTACCTGGTGTCCTGGGACGAGTTCTATCGCGTCCTTTTCTAGCAGAATGGCGATCTCCTCGAGAAGGATCCTTTGATGCTCTAGGGAGTGCACTCTTTGTCGTGGAGGAGGATTCCGGGGACGCTGCAGTAGTTCTATACAATATCCTGCGGATACTGTTGACAGCACCCATCTGTCTGAGGTGATCCCTTCCCAAGCCTGGGTGAAGGTGGAAATGCGTCCCCCTACTGGGGTTGCGTGGCAAGGGACCCTGAACTGAGCGTCACTGTTTTGGTGGAGGCGTGCCACCGCCCTTGTTGGGGCTGCCTCTGCCTCTTCCACGACCTCTCTTGTTACCCCTGCCGTAACTCTGGGTAGACTGCTGGTTGTTATTCCATTGTGTACCTTGTCCCTGGGCATAGTTGCCTCTTTGTGAATTTTGGCCGCGTGGGCGACGAAAATTATTGTTCCCCCTCTGGTTAGGGGGTTTGTTGGTAAGCTGGCCAAGGGATTTGAGAGTCTCATATTCATCTTTGGCATTTTTAAGTGCGTCTTCGACCGCTTTCCCAAACAATAGGTCGGGTTCCACTGGCTTGTCTATTAAAGAAGCCTGGGTTTCTGTCTTGAATCCCGACTGCCGTAACCACGCATGTCTCTTGATAACAGTACCTTCTGCTATCAATCTCCCTGCGTTGTCAGCGGCGTCGAAAGTTGCTTTTAAAATGCAACCAGACACGGCTCTCCCCTCTGCCGAGATCCGAGCCAGCTGGCCCTTTAACGGTTCTGGAGCAGAGGCAATGAGCGCCGCGACTTCTTCCCATTGATGGCAATTGTAACTAGCCAACAGGGTGGTGGAATTCGCAATCCTTGCTTGGTAGGCGGACGTTGAGGCTACCTTTCTGCCAAACTCGTAAAGTTTTTTGCTCTCCTTGTCGGGAGGAGCTTCTGATGAAGATAAGGGCGTGCCAGCCCTCTTTCTAGTGTTGGTCACCACTAGGGAATCTGGTTTAAGATGTCCCTTTATATACAGAGGGTCAGACTGGGCTGCCCGGAAAATCTTTTCAATTCTGGGGTTGACAGCTCTGGTGAGGTTAGGATTCACCAGGGAAGGATCTATTCTTCGTTGGATGGATTTGAGGATAGGGATGGTCTGAGCGACCGGTCTTCTCTCTCCTACAAACTCCTCCGCGAAGTCCCTTTCCTCCTGTACACCGTGGGTGTCGATGTGGAAGTGTTCCGCTGCTCGAGCGAGAACCTCGTTAAGGAGGGGCTGGTTATCAACTGGAGAGTCAGTAACTGGGGCTTCGCTTTGTACTGGGGAATCTACTCTGTAAATTTCCTGCTCATCTTCTCCCTCCTCCAGGTCCTCATCCTCTGCATAGTAATCTGTCCCGGTTTGTTCTTCCATAATTGCAAACTCCTGGTCCTCTTCAGGGAAAACTTGTCCCTGATAACTGGGGAGTGGAGTAGAATATGGAGTGGAGTAAGGCTGAACCTCGAAGGGTTCAGGTCTTTCGACCCGGGGCTTTTTACTTAGCGGGATAGGATCGGAGGAGCCTGAGGGTGTGGCCCCTTGAGGGTTATATGAAAGAAAGTGTTTTGGGTTCTTATCATAAAAATCAGCCAAGGAAGACATCCTAGACATAACTCTGTCTATGTCTTCACTGGACCATTCCCTGGAACAGGGTATTACTTTAGCAGGTGATTTATTTTCAAGGGTAGACTTGTGTTTGCTTGTCTGCTTAGGCTTTACAGGGGTGTAAGGCTGTGCTTTCCGCTGTTTCCCCCCTTCTCCGTGCGTGGAAAAATGTTTTCCCTGTCCCTTGGGGGCCCCAGAGACTTTCGACGCCTGGCGTCGAGGGTCTGGAAAGGTATCTGTGTGCTTCGGGCGTGGGGCCTCACTGGTGTTAACCGCGGTCTCGGTATCTTGGAGCGCGGCCTGGGGGTGGAAGTCGTCTTCGTCTCCCGACGATCGAACTTCCGTTAGTGTGTGTAGCGAGGCACTCTTGGCAAGAGTGGATGATTGCCTTGCGTCGTGAGGCGATCTCGATCGAGAGCGCCCAGAGGACACCGAGTCGGACCGTTCTTTTTGTGCCTCTTTCCGGGAAGTCGACGTCGTCGAGGTCCGGTTGGTCTTAGTGTGTTTAGTGTGTGTTAGGTGTGTAGCGCTTGCGTCGCCGGGGGTCTTCCCCATAGCCGCCTTGCCGGACGACCTTCCGAGGTCGGGGACCTGCGCTCGTCGGCTGTCTTTCGACGCCGTAATGCCCTCGCCGTCCGAAAGTACGGCGTCGCTGCCATCGCTGAAGGCGCCCTCCGCTGCCATGGCCTCCTGCCTGGCGTGGTGGGCCCAACGCTTTGTCGAACGGTCCTTAAGTGTCTTAGGTTTAAACCTACTACACGCTCTGCAGTTCGCTTCGGGGTGATCCCTCGGCAAGCAGAGATTGCACGTGGCGTGCCTGTCGACCCAAGGGTATTTGCGATTGCACTTGGGGCAGAATTGAAAAGGGGTACCCTCCATACCCGCGTGAGGGATCTTGGGTACAGTGGACGTCACACTAGGGATAGTATTACTGGCACGCCTGTGTCGACGCCCATTTTCGACTTTCGAAAAACAAACTGTAATACTCCGCAGCTTCCACTAGATGTCGGCCTATGCACAGCATGTGATCTAAGCAGATTCCACAAGCCTCAGAAATATATATATTTTTTTTTTGTCTGTGGCTGGCTGGTATGTTGGACAGCCCCTGCCAGTTTGAATTTATCCTGGGCAAACAGGGACCTCATGCAGCCATTCTTTAGATCTAAGATTTCCTACAAAGAGGAGCACCCTGCTGAAGACCCGGAACTCATCGATGGAAGCCAGCCAGCAACACTTTCTTCAACCATCCCGGCGAAGACCAGGTCATCAGCAAAGGAGCAGAAGGCCTTTGCCAGTGCTTTGACCCCTGCTTGAGGATCCTGCCCTTTGAAGCCTTTGCAAGTGTCTCTGAACCATCCTGTGAGCTGTGCAGCTTCAATTTGGGCGACCTCATTGCATCAGACATTGCAACACCCACTCCCCCATCCCACCCTGAGTTGAGTCCTGGAACTCCGAAGATACTCTACTTACGAAAAACAAAGCATCCCTCTGCAGTTGCAGCTCACCACCACAAGAGAGGCCTAGTAAGATAGATCAGCATGTTGAACGATTGCTGCTGTGATCTTGTGTGACCTGCAGATCGCAGCTTAGAATCCTGGCAAGGCCAACTCAGCCTTTTATCCTTCCAAGGTCGATAAATGAGCACAAACTTCAGTTTGGTGATATTGTATGCAAACACGTTCTATGTAAAACGCTTTGGCAAAAGCGCTAAACAAATAACACATTATTACAGTAGGAGCAGTTCTTTGTTTCCGCCAAGAGGGTCAACTTCCGCCATTGCTGATCATCGCCTACCTCTTATCCCGGGGATCCTCTGAGGTAGTCGCAGAAGTGGTGGTCCTTTGTTCAGTTCACCAGAGTACAGAACCACAGACAAACCGGACCCAAGAACCCAATGCTGAAAGTGACCTCTGCACCTGAGACGCCCATGGACCTCCTCCAACAGAACCAAGGTATGAGAAAAGGGGGTCCATCAACCTAAAGAACCTTTACAGGGGTTCAACCTTCATAGGATTTAACGGGTGTAAAGGTCTTACATTACATCTCCATTGAAACCCCTTGTTGGTATTAAGGGAGTTATAAAATAATTATAATTGCCTGAGTGTTGGGGTTCTGGTTAAAGATCCTCCCCTGGAGCCCCATAATGTGGTTGGATTGGGAAAGGGTCTGTTAATAACTTTTCTTCAATTGTTATCTAACTTGACACTTACAAACTGCCTGTTGGATTTGCCAACTCCTGTTCAGACACTTAAGACTCCTAGCCTTCTGAAGAAATCGTCATTGGGACCTGTGACTCTAGGCCCCCCCCCTCTTTTCTAGCCACAAAAGGCCCTTTTACTGTTTAGTGCCTTAGTTGTATGGTGTTTCGAAAGCTTTTATTTTCAGCATACTATTTCTCTAACTAATACCTGGTTCTTTGTATTCACTTGCTTTGTTAACCTACAATATTCTGGAACTGATATGACTGTATTCTAAAAGTAAAGTGTTGGTGCTCTTAGCAGAGCACACCAAAGGTAATGTGTATATAATAGTAGTAAATCTGTTATTCGCCTGTGATTTTTCATTGGTAATAATTTGTCAGGCCGAGTTGCCGAGTAAATGATAAATTACTCACCGCAGTGACTAACGTACTCCTAGTCCATAATCCCCTTTCCTCCATACTGTATGGGTGTCCCTAGCTATGGTCAGGAGATGGAACCTTTTTCACCAGAAAGATCAACTTCTCCTTTAAATTTAGATGCGCGCTTTGCTGCGCCCCAGGGAGCATGCGCTTTCCTGATGCCGCACACCGGGGCCACTCCTCAGTACCCTTTGACGCGTCAACAATATTACCATCGCCTAATGACACTCATTTTATTAGGGGGGAGGATGGTAGGACGTATGGAGGAAAGGGGACTATGTACTAGGAGTACATTAGTCAACATGGCGAGTAACCTACAATTACTTCTACGTCCCGTCCCCTTTCCTCCATACTGTATGGACTATTACAACTGAATGTAGCCCCAGGGTGGAGAGCTGCCCCTCATAGGAAAACAGGTTCCTTAACACTGCCGGACCAAAAGCCACGTCATACCTGGAGCTGGCATCCAAGCAGTAGTGTTTGCAGAAGGCCGAGGGCGTAGCCCATGAAGCCGCCTTGCTGATAACCTGCCACGGAACGTGCCCCTGGACAGCAACCGCCGTGGTCTTAGCTCCGATAGCGTGGGCATGCATATTTGCCGGGAGAGGCTTGTGCTGCCTATCGTAGGCCTCCTTGATGGCCGTAACCATCCACCTTGCTATGGAGGCCTTGCAAGCCCGATAGCCGTGCTTTGACCCACCGAATGTGACAAAGAGCATCTGATTTGCAGAAGCTCTTGGTTCTGACAAGGTAGACTTTTAGAGGGTGGATGACGTCTAGACAGTGAAGAACCCTCTGAGTGTCGTCCTTATGGTCCTCGAAGAATGTAGGTAACATTATCTCCTCATTCAGGTGAAAAGAGGAGACCACCTTAGGTAAGAATGAAGCGCGAGTTATAAGCATGACCTTTTCCCTATGAAAAAGTAGTATAACGCTCTGACGCCACCAGTGCCTCTATTTCACTGACCCTTCGTGCAGATGTAGGCTCACCAGGAGGGCTGTCTTAATGGTGACTAGCCTGATGTCCGCGGACACTATCGGTTCGAAGGGTTTATGCGCCAGAGCGCCCGAAATCACATTGAGGTCCCACACAACAGATGTGGCTTCTTGATAGGCATGTAGAACCAGTGAGGCCCGCCAGGTGTCTTAACGACCGGATTAGAGGATGAAAATGCCTCCTCCTTCGAATTGCGATAGGCTCCTATTGCCACCAGATAGGTGCGACATGTGTCCACGTCGACCCCTGAGTATGCAAGGTGTGCAGAGAAGGATAGGACGTCATCCAATGTGCAGGTCAATGGATTGACCTCCTAAGATTCAGCCCAGGGGCAAAACATAGTTCACTTGCTTTTGTACTGGCTCCTGGTAGCATCGCTCTTAGGGCCCTTTATACTGTCTAGGTCAGTCTGTGACAAATGTAGATGCCTTAGTGTGACCTGTTCACGAACCACGCTGCAAGGGCTAACTTCTGTGGGGCTGGGTGCCTCCCTGCTGTGAGAGTAGGTGCGCTGGACCCAGCGGAAGGTGCACCAGAGCATTATCCGATAGGTTGAGAAGTTCCGAGAACCATGGCATTGCTGGCCGCCACGGAGCTATCAGGATGATGCAGAGTTGCAGGGCCTCCTGGATCTTGCAGATTACCCTGTGGACCAGGGGAGGGAAGGCATACATGTCCATGATGTTCCATTGGATCTGCATTGCGTCGCCCAGAGAGCCCGAGCCCTGTCCCTGCCAGGATGCGAACTGGGGGCACCTCCCGTTGGAACAGGTGGCAAAGAGATCCACCTGAGGATGATCCCATCTGTTGAAGATCACCTCAAGGACCTGATCGTTCAACTACCATTTGTGGTTGACTGCACCCAGCCTGCTGAGTCTGCCCGCCTCCAGGTTGGATTTCCTCGGGAGGTGGATCTCTGCCAGGTGCATGTTGTTCACCAGAGACCACTCCCAAATGCTGACTGCTAGAGTGCAGAAAGGAGGGGACCTGGTGCCACACTGCTTGTTGATATAATACATGCTAGTGGAGCTGTCAGTTTGAATGAGGATCGTCTTGCCACTGATCATCAGAAGGAAGGCTTTGAGAGCTAGCCCGATGGCCATCAACTCGAGCCAGTTGATGTGGGCCTCCCACTCCTGAAGAGACCAAACTCCATGGACACTGTGGCTGACCAGGGTGGCTCCCAAGCCCTCCAGGGATGAGACTGTGGTGATGGTATCCTTCAGTGTTGGTTGGAGAAGGAACAAGTTACTTACCTGTAACTGTTGTTCTCCAGCATGGGTCTGGCATGGATTCACATGCTCATGAATATTCCCCGTCGTCAGGCTGGGAATCCTCGGTAAAGATAAAATCAGTATCAGTTTCGTTTCTGGTCTGTCTTTCTTAGTAGTAACCAATCACTGATCTCTGGGTCATACTGCCCCCAGCCAATGACTGCCCTCTCCCTAAGCCCCGCCTCCGGTAGCCATCCTCAGATTTGGTAGCACGCCAAGTGGCAGTATGACCAAGTATGACCAAGCCACAGAGGAGTAGGTGGGAGGGTTCGCATGTGAATCCATGCCAGACCCATGCTGGAGAACAACAGTTACAGGTAAGTAACTTGTTCCTTCTCCAGCATGGGGTCTGGCATGGATTCACATGCTCATGAATAAAAGAATACATAGCAGTATACACATGCACAACCACGGTAGGTGGCAACAGGCTCAACATTAAGCAATACAACAACTCAACATTAAGCATCTCTTACCTCCTCACCAGGCTCAACTTAAGCGAACAGGTTGCGCAGCACTGCTTGGCTGACCCTGGACTCCTCCCTGGAGTCCCGATCGACGCAGTAGAATCTTGTGAAGGTGTGCGTCGACCTCCACGTAGCAGCCCTGCAGATGTCCAGCAGGGGTACACCAGACAGGAACGCTGTGGTAGCAGCGATCGCTCTGGTCGAATGGGCTCTCGGCCGGCCGGGCAGCGGTCGGTTTGCAACCGGTGACAATGCATGATGCAGCCGGAGAGCCATCTGGAAATGGAAGTCTTCGAGAGAGCCTTCCCTTGATTCACAGACCCAAAGTTCACGAATAGCTGTGACGTCTTCCGAAAACTCTTCGTGCGGTCCACGTAGAACTTCAGCGCTCTGGCTACATCCAGCGAGTGCAAAGTCCTCTCGGCCGGCGTCGAAGGCAACGGGAAGAAAACTGGTAACACCAAGGGCTCGTTGAGGTGGAAGTCCGATGGCACCTTGGGCATGAAGGAGGGGTGCGTCCTAAGCACCACCCTTTGTCATGAAAAGTCAAGTATGGAGGCTTGCAAGATAGGGCCTGAATCTCTCCCACTCGTCGTGCAGAGGTGATGGCCACGAGGAACGCTGTCTTCCATGACAGGAACTTCAAGGACGCCGAGTGCATAGGCTCGAATGGGGCTCCCATGAGCCTGGTCAGCACCGCATTAAGTTCCCACGCCGGGGTAGGAGCCTTCACCGGCAGGAATGAAGGGAATAGTCCCTTCATAAATTCCTTTACCAGGCGATGAGACCACAAGGACGCCCATCCCGTAGTCCTGGTATATCGGGAGATGGCAGCCAGATGTATTTTTATGGAGGCGTGAGCCAGTCCAGCTTTGGCCAGCGACAGTAAGTATGGCAGCACTTGAGGGGCCGTAATCCGCAGAGGGTTAATCTTCTGTGCACGGCACCAGACAGAGAACCTCTTCCATTTATGACCGTAACACTTGAGAGTTGAGGGCGCCCTGGCCTTTGCAAGAACCTCTCTGCAATCAGCCCCCAAACTCTAGCGCTGCAGGAGCCAGGCCTGCAAGTTCAGCGACTGTGGGTCGTGGTGTAGAATGGCGCCTCCTTCTCTGGAGAGAAGATCCGCGTCTGCCGGCAGGCTGACTGGCGGGGACGTTGACAAGTCCAGAAGGTCCGGGAACCAGATCTGCCTCAGCCACGCCGGTGCGACGAGGATCATCCTGCACCTGGACATCTTCAGCTGGCTGATGAGGCGGAGCAGCAACGGCAACGGAGGGAACGCGTATAGAAACAGGCCGTCCCAAGGGAACAAGAAAGCATCGCCCATGCTCCTCGACTGTGGGAACCTGCTGGCGAACCTCTGGCACTTGGAGTTTGTCGCTGTCGCGAACAGGTCGATCTGGGGTTTGCCCCATCGTTGGAAGAGTCGATCCACTTGATCCTGGTGCGGTTCCCACTCGTGGCACGAGCGGAGCTCCCTGCTGAGTGAGTCGGCGATGGTGTTTTTTATTCCTGCCAGGTGGAAGGGAACCAGAAACACAGTGCCACAGATCCTGGGCCTCCTTGGATAGGGCTGGGGGATCTGGTGCCTGCCTGCTTCCGTATGTAGAACATCGTGGTGGTGTTGTCAGTGAAGAGCTCCAAGATGTTGATGTGAAGAGACCTCTCCTCCGAGAGCCAAAGGCCTCTTGCGTGGAGATCTGCGGTGTGGGCCCCCCAACCTTCCAGAGAGGCGTCCGTAGTCACCGTCTCCTGAAATGCCGGGGTTTGACAGTCCGTGCCCGTCGTGAGGTGAGCCCCGGTGCCCCACCATAGGATCGCCCGACGGAACTCCTCGTCGAGGGGGATCCTGTCCTCGAAGCAGCCCCCTGCCTGAACCCAGCGGGCGTCAAGGAACTCCTGTAGCGGACGCATCCGAAGTCTGCAAAGGGGTACAAGGTAGATGCACGAGGACATCATCCCGAGAAGGGACTTGATGGACCTCGCCCTGGCCACGTCAGTGGCTAAGAATCGCCGTACCTTGCCCAGGATGGTTTTGGTTCTCTCCTCTGAAGGGGAGGCCAATTGCTCCACTGTATCGAGCTTCGCCCCCAAAAACAGTGCTACTTGTGATGGAACCAGGTGGTATTTGGGGTAGTTGATGGAGAACCCCAGCTCCGTGAGCAGCCGGACAGTCCTCGCTGTATGATAGACGGCAAGTTCCCTTGACCTTCCCCGGATTAGCCAGTCGTCCAGGTAGGGGTAGACGTGGATCCCCTGCAGGCGCAGCCGCGCCGCCAGTGGTGCCAGGCACTTGGTGAAAACCCTGGGTGCCGACTTTAATCCGAACGGTAGGGCTCTGAATTGGTAGTGGCGTCCTTAAACCACGAACCTGAGGAACTTCCTGTGCCTTTCTAGAATGGGGATGTGGAAGTAGGCATCCTCCAGGTCCAGCAACGATAGGAAGTCGCCTTCCTCAAGCTGTCCCAGTACGTGCTGGAGGGTGACCATCCTGAATTTCTGCGCCTTGATGTATTTGTTTAACCGACGCAGGTCTAGGATGGGGCGCCAACCGCCTGTCTTCTTCCTGACGAGGAAGTACCTTGAGTACACTTTGGAGCCCCGGGGCCTCCTGGGGACGAGCTCGATGGCACCTTTCTTGAGCATCGCCTTTACCTCCAACAGCAGGTGAGGGACGTGATTCTCCTTCCTAGCCACGGGAGGAATGCGAGGGCACTTCTTTAGGAATTCTAGTGAGTGCCCGTTGGCCAGGGTGTCCAACACCCAACGATCGGTGGAGATGGACTCCCACACCCTGACGAACTTCGTCAGTCGGCCTCCCACTGGGGTGCTTCGGTGGGGGCCCGACCACCCGGCCGGGTCAGTATTGCTTGGACGCCGCCTTGCCCTCCTTGGTGACGATGGCGGGAACCCCCTTGCCTGCCGCAACCTCTGTAGGCCTCCTGGGAAGGGGGGCAGGCCATCTGGCGGTAGGAGGAGGAGCCCCCGCTGGATCCTTTGTAGGCACCCTGTCTGCCTCCAGCGCTCCGAAAGGGCCGTCGCTGCTGAAGCACTCCAAGGGCCCGGGCCGTCTCCGAGTCGGTCTTGATGGCCTGTAGAGACTCATCCACCGCCTTACCAAAGAGGTTGTTGCCGTCGAACGGCATGTCCAACACTCTGGTCTGGACGTTCTGGAGAAAGTCTGTTGCCTTGAGCCATCCTTGTCGTCGGAGGCAAACTCTGTTGCCCGGTTGGCGAAATCCGGTATCGGCAATGTCCGTTGCCACCGTAATGGCGTGATCCGACGCCACCTCCCCTCCTGCAGAATTTCTAGGGCCTCTGCCCTTTTTTCATCAGGCAGGAAATCTAGCAGGGGAGCTATCTTGAACCAGAGCTCCCTGTTGTAGCGGGCCACGATCGCTAAGGCATTGGTCGCCTTAATCGTGATCGCCACCGACGAGATGACCAGTCGTCCCATAGAGTCCAACTTCTTGCCCTCGCTGTCCGGCAGGGAAGTGGAAGTTGAAGACGCCGCGCCCGCTGCCTTCTTCTTAGCTGCTGCCGAGACGACCGAGTCCGGCGTGGGCTGGGCCCTGAGGCACAAGGGGGCGGCATCGGGGACTCTGTACTTCTTCTCGTACCTGTCCCTCTTGGCGGGTGTCGTGGCAGGGTTCTTGAGGATGGCAAGCCCCTCGTCCCAGATGTCGTCGAGTAAAGGCACCGCGAGGACAGTCTTCCTCTTAGCCTCTCGTCGTTGGTACAGAAACCCCTCCTTTTTCTGTTCTTCAGGGCAGAGCTGGAAGAGCTCGGATGCCCTGGTTATCATGGCGTGGAAAGAGCCAACCTCGTCGGCTGGGGATGCCCGCGGGAGGTATGGGGGGGGGTTTGGCGACGGGATGTCTGCTGTGTCATCGCCGTCGCCGTATCCGTCGCCGTATCCGTCTCCACATCCTCTGCCGGCGAGGGGGAGGAGGGGTCCACCGGCCTCGCGGGCACGAAGGGCAGAGAGGGTGGACTCTTCTCCGCTTGTTCGGAGGGTTTCCTGACGGGCCTGGTTCTGGATCCTCCGTCGGGGTCCATGGTAATCTCGTCCTTATCTCGGTACATAAGGATTGGATTGCCAACAAAATGGCCGCCGAGCTATCCTGGGGCTCGGGCAATGGCTACGACGGACGGGAAGGCCGTTCCACTGCGCCCTGTTCGTCATCCTCGTCGATATCTTCGATCACATCAGCAGGGACCGTCCCTGGGATCGAACCTCTCGTTGAGGTTTGTGAACTTCTCGTTGAGGCCTATGGACCTTTCGTTGAGGCCCCTCTCGGTCTCCACCAGTTCCTCCTCAGAGGCTGATTCCGAGTCTGTAGCGGCCACCGCCCCCCCACCCCTCTGTCAGCCGGGGGCTTCACTGGGGTCTTAGCGGTGGGCTGGAAAGAGGATTCCCTCCGCGGCAGCAGGGATACTCTGGGCCCAGAGGCCGTTTCCATTGGCGTAGTCTCAGCCAGCTCCGCCAGGGTCACAGAGACCACTCCGGTAGAGGCCTTAGCCGGGTGGATCAAGGCCCTCACCACCTTAGGTGCGTCCTGGGCCTTCGCCTTGAGGGGAGGGTCAACACCTCGCTCCCGGCTTCGAGATCGACCGGGTCTGCTCCAGCGGACTACCCGGGTTCTCGGACGACTTCTTCCCCGAACCAGAGCGCTGGCTCGTGGTCGAACGTGCCGGGGAAGTAGCGCCCTGCTTGGCAACCGAAGAGCCTGGCCTATCGGCGCTCCCGGAGCCCGCGGACTCGCGGTGCTTGGCCTTCTGTTGGGCCCCCATCGCCAGGGCGCCCTCAAAGGACTTAGAAGCCCGCTCAACCTTCTTCTTCGCCTTCTCACTTGCTGTGCCTTTCTCCAGCCAGGAGGCGAGGCAGGAACGATGATCTTGTTTGGTCCGTTCCGAAAGGTTCTTGCAGAATGCACAGTCCTTCTCCACGTGCGTCTTGTCCCCATGGAGGCAGTAGAGACATTGCGAATGCTCGTCCTCCTTGAAAACGTTATATAATCCGCATCCAGGGCAGTTCCTGAACAGCTTGGATCCGGGCGTCGAGCTTCCTTTGTCCTGGGCCATGTCCGTTGAGGTAGGCCGCAGATCTTCCGGAATCCTCCAAGAAGTAAACTCGACGAAAACTTCACCCTTGAGGGGCATAGAAGAATTCCGAAACGGGTCCCCATTATCGGAAGTAGAAACGGTGGAGCTTGATGCTCGATTAAACCTAAAAATGAGAATCTCCTGAAAAAGTGAAAACGCAGTAAAAAAACTCAAGAGCTAACCACGAGGACTCCCAACACTTGAGCGTGCAGTAAAAATCTGAGGATGGCTGCCGGAGGCGGGGCTTAGGGAGAGGGCAGTCATTGGCTGGGGGCAGTATGACCCAGAGATCAGTGATTGGTTACTACTAAGAAAGACAGATCAGAAACGAAACTGATACTGATTTTTTCTTTACCGAGGATTCCCAGCCTGACGACGGGGAATATTCATGAGCATGTGAATCCATGCCAGACCCCATGCTGGAGAAAGGGTCTGCCTATCCGCAAGTTGTAGTCTGTGCTCCACCAGACTAGGTCCTGGTGGAGATGAGGTGGGATGCTGAACAGCTCAACCTGAGAACCTTTCTCCTGACTCAGGGAGGCTGCAAAGTGAAACTGGATTTGCCTAATTTCGAGCCTCGTGTACGGCACTGCCAGGAGACTATTTATTGCATTTGGTAATACGCCCAAACCCTCAGGTATCACAGCGTAGGTTGCCACCATGATGCCCAAGAGGTGTTGGTACCACCATGCCGAGGTCATTGCTCTGCTGAGGAAATGCCCGTGGCCTTCTTGATGGCTGTGATATTGCCCACTGAGGGGAAAACTCTCAGAGCTCGTATCCCAGATTAGGCCCAGGAACGTTAGATTCTGCGTAGGCTTCAGCTGTGACTTCTTGAGATTGATGGAAAATCCCAACTCATGTAGAGTATTCATGAGGGCGGAGGTGGTGTAAGGGTGGAAAGCTCCAACAACTCTCAGGACCGCCTGGTGGTTCTTGTGTATGGTGAAAATCTGTGAAAAGAAGCCCAGACTCCGCTGGGAGGCTGGGACTTCCTCCACTGCCTGACTCTCTGAGCGAGCAAATTTCCACCAACAGAGTTGCTGTCCCAATCTGAAGAAGGGAGAGGTAGGCGGAAGCCCGTGCACACGCCAGCATTGGGAGTGAAGGGCAAGGGAGACTCATGGATCCGGATCAGCGCGTCATGCTTTTTTTCCATCTGAGGTTGGGGCTGTGGCAGAGG
Source organism: Ambystoma mexicanum (assembly GCF_040938575.1). Classification (NCBI taxonomy): domain Eukaryota; kingdom Metazoa; phylum Chordata; class Amphibia; order Caudata; family Ambystomatidae; genus Ambystoma; species Ambystoma mexicanum. Next base: position 626,191,185 of record NC_090932.1, on the reverse strand, counting down.
ACTGTAAAAAGCCATTATCCGCCACCTTGTGCTGCTTGATGCAGTGCTGGCTCAGAGATCAGTCCGGTTGCCTGGAGCGTCGATCCTGAAAGCTCTGGAACCCTCCGAAGGACCGACCCTTGTGGGAACAATGGTTTGTCTGGCTGTATGCCTTAGGGTGGACTTTGTGAGGATGGATAATGATTTGGCAGTCTGGGAACTGTTGTTCTTATCAAGTTCCTTATCTGTAGTGGAATGGAACAGAGTGCCACCTTCGAATGGAAGGTCCAGTATGCGCTCCTGGACGTCTGGGTTTAAACCCTAGCCTGGCCATTCTTCTCATGTCTGTAACAATGCAGATAGCACAACTTGAGGGGTCAATGTGCGCCACTGTGGACTCCATTATGTCCTAGACTACAATCTTGGCTTCCGCTAGCCCTGCCTTGAAGTGGGCGTGACTCTGTACTGGAAGTTCCGGAAGGAAGTCAGCTATTTCCCTCCAGAGCCTTTGGTTGACAGCAGCGAGCATAGCATCTGCATTGGACTGACTAAGGTGAAGCGAAGTGTTGGAATACATTTCCTTTCCGTATGCTTACAGGATCTTCTCCTCCTTAACCAGGAGTGCCGAGGCTGATGTAGCCGAGGACGATTGTGGTTTGGAGTAGATTGAGGCAGCAGCGATCACCGACGAGCGCGGCTGGGGATGTGCCAACAGCAAGAGTGGATTCCCCCTCCATCTGCCTATACTTGCCGTTGAGGCACCTGTTGGTAGGATCTGCAGAATGAGGTTTAAGCCACCCTTTTTTGGCCAGTGACAACAAGTCATTTTGCATTGGAATCCCGGTTCTAGCCGTGAGGCGTAGAGTGAGGACATCTGCCAAGACCCCCGCCTCTGGTTGTTCAACCTCGGGCTCTGGGAGGCACTAGTATTCGGCAGGGCCGCAAGCCGCTCATGAAGTGCCTTGGCCGACAAAGCTATGTCGGGGTCCTCCTCCTCATCGGTGTCCACCAATGTGTCTTGTTGGTCAGGTGCAGCTGAAGGAGTACTGGGAGGCATGGGGGCCGGTGTAGTGGGAACTGGCATGGGCAGCATCGGGGCTGGAGGCGCTGGTACCAAGGGCGGAGTGGCCGTGGGCGCTAGCGGCAAGACTGGAGGGAGCATGTCCCCGATCACATCCTTGAGGATGACGCCCATCTGTGGAGACCTCATAAGCGTCAGGAATGTTTCAAAAAACCTGTCCTCACAGGCTGGTGGAGTGCTTGGTGGTGCAGGCCTGGGTGGAGGGGGAACACTGTCTTGCTGTATGCAGGGTGCCCGGCGAAGACCAGCCCCCACCTGAAAACTCGTTCCTCTACCTGTTCCCCAAAGGGGGATGGTGTTGGACACGCCGCCTATTTTGTCAGGCTGCATGCCACATGCGCGAGTCGTGGTGCTTGCCGCGCTGGGCCCGGCCTCTTCCTGGACTCTTGACGGTTGAGCCCTACCCTGCACCTCAGCGCGGGGCCCGGTAGGTGGAGTGCCCTCGACAGTCACAGGAGCGCTGGTGAAAGCGGTCCGTTTCTGTCGACGCAGAAAAGAGGACAGGGTAGTGGCGCCGGTGGGCATAGTCAGGAGAGCCCATGCTCCCAGGGCCGCGTCCCTATATGCATCTAAATTTAAAGGGGAAGTTGATTTTTTTGGTGAAAAAGGTTCCGTCTCCATTCTCTAGCGAGGGACGCCCATACAGTATGGAGGAAAGTGGACAGGGCGCAGAGTAACCAAGAAAAATTGTTATTCAGGATATGGACTAAATAAACAAATATTTTTTATACATTATGCCAAATTTGTTTTATTAAGAGTGCACTGCACGTGATTGCCTGAGCCCTTCACCACTGTAACACTGCCCAAGTCTAAGCCTTGCTGCTCAGTCACATCCCCCAGAGAGATGTTGGCTACAGATTTGTGTCTATAACTGTTTACCAGAATAGGGTAGCCTCAGAAACTACCCAAAGAGCTCATTCTGAAAATCCATCTCAACAGTTGAAGTGCAGGAAGAGGTGGATATGTAATGTTTGGATACCCCCTTTGTCATGTGTGCTAGTTGGGTAGTCAGGAGAAGGAGGTGCTTGGGGGATGCCCATGGAGTGATTATTTTGCAAACAGATAAGGGTTCAGTTATAGTAATCAATAATATGAGATAAGCGATTAACTCTGGTTAACTTGACATGTGTTGCCTACCATTTTCAGCAACTGAAGGTGTTTTAGTATAGTCTTCTCGGATCTAAAAATAAGGCATAACCTGCAAAATTCTCTCAGATCTATTCATAGACTTCTGTAAAAAACATGATTGTCAAGATACTTTGCATGCTTGGTGGGATGTTCGGCTTATCAAGAGGACATTCAACTGCACTCCTCTTGAAACTACTGTTGACGTCCCCCCCACCTTACCCCCCCAAGACAAAGTTGAACGAATTAGGAGACTGCAGATTTGCTATTCAAACATCTATGCTCTGGATATGGGTCTTCTACCTGCCTTGATGATATAAAAAAAAGCATGTCAGACCAGGTCCTTTCATGCTATGCCTTCTGCTATCATCCTATTATATTTTAAAACACATTTGGGATTATTAGTTTTATTTAAATCTTAAAGTGTTGATTGAAATATGGCGTTCCACTGATACATATTAAAAATAAAAAATGCAAATTACAAAAAATACATAAAATAGGGATGTTACATGTCACCGCTGTTTATAATCAGATCCTACATATCTATGAATATACCACATATGCAATATATTCTGACAGAATGACTTGGGCACCTGGGTGGTGAAATTAAAACTTTTCAGATAAAAAGTTACATGCAGCCTCAAATGCGTAAATGCAGAACTGAAGCAGCTTCATGTTATCTTCTGTCAAGAGCCCTGAGACCATGGTCCCCTACCTTCCTGCAGCAACTTCCAGTGGGACGACCATGGGGGCAGGCTGCCCCTCCCAAGCTGGCAGATACTGAGCCAAGGGGTGGTTTGAGGAGGATGCCTTGGCCACTCCCATTAAGTCCCCCACCTCAGGGGCACAGTAGAATCACACCAGACACAATTCTGCCCATTTAAGGGAATATACAAATAGAGTTCCTGCAGAGCCAACAGTGTCTGCATGCTCTGCTCTCTTCATGCTGGTACAGGAATTCTGTGCATTAGGGAGAATTCTCAGAAATGTGCTAATTCACCTCTACCTTAGAGAGCCCCCACCAACTTTGCTGGATTTTGAGGACTTGATTTTTTTTTTAACTTGGAGAGAGCGAGACCCTTTTTCCCCACTCTCTTGTGTATTTTAATGTGATTTTGATCTCTATTTCTCTTTTGGTTGTGGAGTCTGACAAACTCCAAAGGCATCTTCTTTTACATTGTGTAACACAGCACCCTCAGTGCAGTTGCACAGGGTAGTATTTCAGATTTCCCAAATGCTTAAATACCTTCTCTTGAATAAACTCCTGTTTCCAAGAGCAGTAAAGTGAAATTGACTTTACTTATCCAGCTCACACTATCTTACAATACGGTGCTGGAGGGGTTACTTAGTATCCCCTTTGTCTAGCTTCTCATGTAACCTTTTTAGGTTATCCTTTCCTCACTGAATGGCTGGTGGCAGTGGTTTACTTCATGGAATTTTACCGCAGGCTTCGTTCGCAGCCACAGTAACACCCATGGGTGCCATTTTTGTCAAAATGGCCCAGTCTTCTATTTTCGCCATTTCTTTGTGGAAAGTTCCTTCTTGAGATTTACTCTGCGCGCCAAACCAGGTTTGGTCCCTTTGTTCATTTTGCCTTTGGAGAGATTCACGAGTGAAGCCTGCCTTTGGCTCCAGGGTGTCTGGCGGGGGAAGAAAGCAAGGGAGGTGCCCGAAACTCCCTGTGCTTAGTCTCCTTGGAGACAGGAATGCACTCTAAGGTGATTGCCCGGCTGGCTGTCCAGCAAGGACAGCCACCCTGCTGGGTGACTGACAGCTGGGCTGGAATGAATGGGAGCAAGCTGCATAAAAGGCAAGGCTTTTTGGTTTGGAAGGCTGAGTCGACCCCTCGATGAAGGAATACGGAGAAGAACTTGAGGAGGACGCCTGCTGCAACTCCTGGACCGTTGGTTTGCCCGGTGAAGCCTTCTGCTGTGCTGAAACTCCAAATTTGTATTGACAGAGAAGCCCTGCAAGGCCTTCTCCTCCCTTTGGGTTGGTGGGACCAATCAACTCCAAAGTAAGCCACCTGGACATCTTCTCAAAGCTGGTCGAGTATCCACTGCAGTTGCTGCTGGAACCGGAAAGCCAGGTGGAGGAACACCAGTTTGTGCGTTTATTTTAAGCTGGCCAAGAGCTCCAGGAAGATCCTCCGGACTCCCAGCAAGCAGGACTGACCGAGCCTCAGCCCCCTCAACAGAGTGCGGGACCCCAGACGCAATGAAAGCCCATCTCGACAACCAGAAACCGCGATGTTGCCATTTGCGGTAGACGCGAGGAGCTGATACACCGAACACCAATTGTTTGAAGTTTGCCGGTTGTGAGCAGTGACCGTTTGCAATGCAGAAGTCCCCAAAAGTCTGCCCTCTTGTCCCCATGACTGAGGCCCAGGAACAGCGAGATCTGCAGAGCTGCACAGGAACAGAAGTCATCAGCTGCACTTTTTCTTCAACCTAAATGTACTGTATAGTCTAAGAGAACTTACCTCATTGTTGTGTAGCCACTTGCCCTCGCTGGACACTTGCTTGGTTGCATGTGTAGAGTTGCTTGCATCTTCTTTACTTCACGAGCCTAATCAGCTCGTGGCCCTACTTTGATTTTCCTCCATTCTACAAAGACTGCTTAAACATTGGAAAACACTTTCTACTTATCTGCAAGAAGAGTTTCAGTTACCTTGTCTTATAATAACTTAACATTGGCTGGCCTAGGCTGCCTGAATGACTTCTCTCTTCCGCTTATGTGTTTTGCCTTCTTTCCAGGAAAGAGTTAAGTGACTTTGCATTGGGGTTTGTATTGAAAGTACTTACCTACTTAAGAATAACTGTATGAATGCTTGTTTTATTCTGAACTCTCTACTCTTTAACACTACTCCCAAGAATATTCTGAATGCAAAAGTGATATATTCATGCCAAAAGCACCCTAGCTATTGAAGTCACCCGAGGGTGAAGGTAGTGCCTGTGTGTCATTCCAAATGGGTAATTGCCGATTTAGATAACTAAGAATATATTTATTTGAATTTTATTTGTGTGTTGCTTTATATTGCTCCCTTCTGAACAAGGCTTATTGTAACTGACTGATACATTAATAATTGTTTACTCAAGAAACCTTGTGTGTAAGAGAGTTTATTTGAATACTTGTCACTGAATCTCTGTGCAACTCCTCTACAGCTCACATTGACACCTCTTGAGATAAGCCTGGCTGCTCAACACGCTACCAACCTGTGTAGTACAGACTTATACCAAAGGTTGGGTTCCTATTGTCAGGAGGTCAGGGTTGTTGTAGTGCACCCAAAGGGTACTGCATACAATCTTGCCTAACACTATACAAATCTATTTAGGGAATGAGGGAGACGTGAAATGGAATGGGAACCTATTCATTGCACCTGGCCTGCACGCTCCAATATGATATGATACATTTTTTGCGATCATACACAAGTGTTTCAGAGCAACGGTTTAGGACAGCCATGCTAAGGGAGCCCGCGCATGGAGCAGGGTTAGGCAGTTGTAAAAAACCAGGTAGAGGACAGCGCAAAAAGAACTAGCCAACACCAATAGCCACATCAGAAATGGAAGTCACCCTCATGGTTGGGGCCCAAACGAATCCCTAAACTAGCTACTTGGAGAGTAACATCAGCATTCCTTAACCCTACAGCGAGCGGTTGGAATGCAGGTAGAGCGATGACGTCCAAGAAGAGGCAATACACCAATCCTACATTTGGCTGCAAGCCACCCCAGGGGCATAAGCTTACAGCTGATCCCCATTCCAGCTAACGCACCCACCTCCCTTTTCCAAGAGAGAAGTTGCAAGGCGGGCTAATGCCCTATAATAACATACAAGCTCAGTTTGGCACTGTTAGTGGTTGTAGGAGCTGGAGTGTGGGGATGACAGTTTGTTTGGGGAATGTTAGAGGAGAGAGCAAAAGATTGAGCAAGATCCAGCAGAGAGGGCTGGGCAATACAGACTGAAAGAGGAACCAAGGAGACCACACAAGGGAGTCAATAAAGCGATGGCGGAAAAGGGTGAAATGATTGAGAAAGAAGGTGATGCACAGAGAGGTGCAGAAGGTGGAAGAGATCTAGAAACCATTGAGCTGTAATGTAGAGAGAAAGATTGGCACCAAACAGTGAGAGGAAGGTGTCGAGAAGGGAGAATTTGGAAGAGACCTTGAAATCCTAGAATGTGAACAAGTGCAGGATGTGGTGCCCAGGGGGGTGAAGAAAGGGGGGCTGGAAGAAGCTAGGAATAGAATGACATCCAAAGGTGTAACGAAGTAGAGGGTGAAAAAAGGATGGAGGATGGTGGTCAGAGGAGCCAAGAAGGCACCCTATGTGGGGAGAAGGTGAAAAGGCGTAAAGGGCAAAAGCTCAGAACAGGAAGGGAAAGAATGGTGCTCAGAGCAAATAGTGTACCTGAAGGATACTTGAAGATGGAAGAAAGAAGAGACTTGGAGAGTAGTGACCGTAGTGAACAGGAGGGTGAAGGTGGTAGAAGAGAATGTAGATACTTGACATTAAAGATTGGGGAAGGGATGTGGGCCAAATGGTTGGAGAAGGTAAATAAGAGTGGGTAGTGATGAGCAGAGTATATAGATCAGAGATGGTTATGGAAGGAGAGATAATTAGACATGAGACCAAAAGTTTATAAAAAGACCCATTGAAGAAGTTGACACAGAGAACATTAATGTGGAAGATTGCCCAGAGCGATGCCAGTGGTTAACATTAATTCAAAACCTTTCACTTATCACGTTTTGCTGGTAAAAGAAGTACAAGCAGGTGAGGCTGGAATGGTAGACAGCAAAAAGAGGCATGCAATGAAGCAGAAACCTCAGGGAAAAAAGGACGTCAGAGGGAGTAAACTGGCCAGTCTCTTGGCTCAGATTTTAAGGAGAGGAGCTCCAGACAGATAGTTCCCCGCCCTCAATTGCTGCCAAGCGCACCACGGCCCATATCCAGAAATATAGAGGTATCAAGTTCACCACCCACGTGATTTATTCCTATGTTAAGGGAGATAAACATGGCACAGAGAGAAATAGACTTGAGGTGCAGATAATGGGAATCGTTCTCTTGGAACAACAATTTTTCATGGGACAGAAACCCCTGTGAACCTTCTCAGGCTGGAGAGAAGCCATTTTTTAACTTTTTGTTTTCACTACACTTTATCCCAGCAAAGACATCATAGCAATCCAGCCAATTCATTTGCGCTACATTCCTACCCAGTGTATTATTTTGCCACCACACTACAGGCGTGGCCTAATAAAACATCTTAAACCTACGTTTTCACTGTATGTAAGGCCATTTCATATCGGTCAAAGACCAGACATCCAAATGGCAATTCACAAGTAATTGTATTATAAAGATGTATACTGGGCACTGCCCTTAGTATGAATGTATTAGGGTAGGGAAAAATCTGCAAAGGGCCACAACTAGCATGCAACAAGGAGGTACTATTCAAAGCCATAAGGAATCGAGTTGAAACTCATTAGCATTTCCAATGTTCAATAATTACTTTATAGGAGGTTCCTAGAACCCTATAAATGGGATGCTAGCTAAAACCAAAGATAAAGCTACATTCTGCTAAAGGAAAATATTGTGGTACGTTGAGTAACAAAGTTGTTAGTTTTAACAGAAATAGTTACTGAACTTGCCCTGCACAGAATGGTCCCGACAGTAAAGAGCGTAATGCTGAGAAAGAAGCTCTTAGAGATCGGATACCAAACGACTTCAGCGCAACACAAGTGGCAGTTTCACACTTCACAGCATATGCAGTGGGAGAAGTTATAAAGGTTGGACAGAACCCAAAACATACACAATGGGCTATCTAGGCACAGGGAAATAATTGTAGGCACAGATATTTGTTCTTAGGAAGGCAAGATATTAGCATAGTTCAGGAACAGGGAAGATCCCATCCACCATTTTGTTAATTTCCAGCATTCATATTATTGTATGCCCCACAGCGAGTTCAACTAGTAGCAAGGAACTCTCGTAACGGGGTAGACATTACAACAGGGAGATATCACCACTGGATCCAAGCAGTGTGTTTGGAAGATACCCCTCGAGCTAGGTTTAAATATAAATCAGCATGCGAGACCCCTTAAGTTGGTACTGTTGATAGTTCAAAGTCACCTTCTGATCCGAGGAGGAAAAGGGAACCTTCGATGAAATGTCCCGGGAAAGTGAATGAATGTCAGGTGGAAGAACTTGGAGCTAGCTTGCCTGCATCGGTTCACCTGAGACAAAGGTAGCCAAAGGGAGGCAGAGTGCATGCAAGTGCCTCGGTCAACCCAAACCTAAAAGGGAAGCAACAGCAAATATCTGCAGCTCTGCATTTTTGGAGGAGACCTCCAGAATCCCAAAGCCCAGAAGCATCATTGATATTTTATTTTCACAAGCAACAGCAGCTACCAGGAAATTGAGCCTGTTTTGATCTGTCTTCAAAGCACGACCAAACAGTGAGAATACTTCAACCAAAATATACCTGAGCCTTTGCACCCCACACTGGCATGTCCTACCGCACAATCTAGTCCACTGCTTCAAAGAAGTTTGCATATTAACATGCACCATCAAGCTGCCTGTTGATTTCAAGCTACTAGACCAAACCTTCAGCTTTCATTTCATCTAGCCTCCTTACTTGGAGATACCGCTGCCATGTCTGAACAAAGTGGAGCATTCAAGCTATCCATTCGAAGAAACTCATCGCAATAACAAAATGCCATTGAGCCAACTTGAGACCATGGAACCACGCTCGAAACGTGGACAGCACCTGAAAACCAGCTTGATGCTGTCAAACTATCAACAAAGCGAGGTAGAGAACTTGTTGGAAGTAGTAATTCCTAGACATCACAGACAACCAGAACCCCTGGCAAATCCTTGGGCACTCAAAGCTTTTTAGCACATCCTGACCTATACCTTGAGCAAAGACATTTGAAGACCCGTTTCTGCGTTTTGATTTTTAAAATCAATTGACTCATTTTCCCTCCTGCAGCTCAATCACCACTTATCTAGCCGGTCTATAAAATATTATACTGATCCTACATTTCCTGAGTTTACTTTTGCATAGGCTAGTTACAAGTGTTTTAAGTTAACCTGAGCATCTTTTGTAAAGATTGTAGTTAGTACACATTTTTCTTTTTGCCGCTTTCCCTCCGTACACAACAATAGGACCCCATTTTTGCTGCTGTGTTCAACCGTTCCTAACTTTTGGAGGTAAGTGAAGCCTTTTCACTTTTTTTGGGCACTGATCAGTTCCTTTGGCTATCAGTGCAGGAGAACTCTGTCCTCCCTAGTAAAATACTCTGAACACAGACACCTTTTCCCTCTATAACTTCATTATTGGTAACCTTTTGGTTACTTGCAAGATGCATCCAGAATGGCCTAGTGGCAGCGGAGGCTTTTTACAGTTTCTTTTTTATAGTCTTGTGCACATTTGCATTTTCCCACAATGCCATTTAAAGTACCACATGCTCTTAAATGTCTGACACAAGACTTTCGCCTGCCCTTTGGCCATCGTGTAGTTTGACCTTCCTGCACTGCCAGTGGCAGATTTTCCCTATAATGTAAGCCCTCTGCCAGGGAAAGCTCCAGATTTCGTGGGCAAAGTGATGGTCTGTGTGTGGCCGCATGTAGGGACTGGGTCTGTCTGGAACCAGTCTATTGCCAAGCCAGAGTGCGTCTGTTGCTGGTGCAGATGCAGTGGTCAGAGGCATTCCAGGATTGGACAAACCCTGCCAAGTTTGAATGGTGCATATCATTACCATTGGTGGGCTGGGGGCAACTCCAGACTGGATCCTGGATAAAAGGGGACTCCTGCAGACGTTCAATGTATCATCGTTGGAGTCAAGACCCCTATGAAGGAGAGCAGCCTGCTGAAGACCCAACCTTATTGTTGGAAGCTAGTCAGCAGGACTTTCTTGACCTGCACAGCAAAACACTTTCACGGCAGATCTCCCGAAGACCTTCATCGAATCTTCTGACTTGAACCAGTGGGAACAGTCAGTTACAACCTCTGCTTGATGATCCAGCTGCTAGAAACACTCGGAAGAGTCTAAGATTCATCCCGGTATAGCAAGATGTCCCCCTGGGCTACTTAGCTGCAACTGTCGCTGTACCAACGCTGCAGATCCTCAACCTATGGAGAAAAAAAAGCATTTTCCTGGAGTTGCAGCTCCCTATCACAAAGAGGGGCTTCGCAGGACCAGTTTCTTTGTTTCCACCAAAAGGACCACTTTCTGCTATCTTCAAGTGGCCATCACTGCATGCGACCTGCATTGCGTTATTGGAGTCCTCTGACGTCTTCACTGGAGGGAGTGGTGGATAAGTAGTTGGGGTGTTCTGAGTGCCCAGCTGTCCAGAACACATCCATCAGAGGACAGAACTTCAATCTAGAAAGACCCAATAACCTGACGCCTGAAGTGACCTCTGAACCAGCGGCCCCTGGACTTTCTCTAACAGAACTAAGGCACACATCCAGAAGCTCCAGTGAATTCAGTCACACTTACGGTGGTCCCTGAGAGAATCCCAGTATAGGGAATCCTAGTATAGGGGATGAGTAAACCAACATATTTTGGCCCTTCCCACCCTCCCCCCAACAGGGTTATATGGGTGTTAAGTCCTAGCCCTGAGGAGGTGCTTCAAAAAAGATGAAGGTGGAGATCCCAAGAAAGTGACAAGGAGCGTATAAGAGGGAGAAGGAAGAATTGTAATTATATTTGTTCTTTTATAAAGCGCTTAAGACCAGCGAGTGGTTTCTAAGCACGGGATTCAAACCTGTGTTGCACTGTATTGTCTTTCTTCTAAGACAAACGCGTTGCTCGAGCTATCCTTCCTCACCTCAAGAATATCAAAATGAGGTGGAAAAAGCGAATAAGGAGGAATTTGCCGAACACCAAATGGCAGTCAAGTTTGGAGAACTTTAAGAGAAACTGAGGGGGTGGGGTGAGAGAACAACAGGAGAAGATGGCAAGGGAATGGGAGGTGGTTATTAGAGATCATCAGGACATGTCGGAGGAGGCAGGAGAAAACAAGGTCGTTGGAGAACAACAGATGGTTAAGGATAAAAAGGTGGTGGCCAAAAGGCATGAGGAGATACCAGATATGATACCCAGAACAGGAAGCTATGAGGAGGGATTTTGGCCCAAGGCTGGTGGTTGGAGGAAGTCCCCAATCTAAAAGGGTTGAACCCACAGTGGGAGGAGGGAGAAGCAGCACATGGCGTGACCTCAAGGGGATTTAAGACAAGGCCAGGAGTAAAGAGGCAACAAAAAGAGTATGCAGCATAGCACCCATTTTCTGTCACCTGTGAAGTTGAGGCACGCCCAACCTTCTCTGCTGTATCCAATTATCCTATAAAAGCTCCTTTAGTGTCAGCAGATACTAAGGAGGATCCAATGTCACCTCTAGGAATAGCTGGGAGGTAAGAGGGGCCCAGGACTAGAATTGGAAATTCAACAAGAGGAATGCAGAAAGACACAGAGGAGACCAAAAGTGCTGGAGTGGAGGGGACAGAGGAGAGAGTGACAGAGACAGAAATGGGGAGACAGAATATGAGAGAGAATGCAAGTGGGAAACCCTTAAACTGGAAACAGTCTTTGGGAATGAGTGGAAGGCCACGTGGGAGAGTGACGAAGGGTGCAGGAAACCTTTAAGTCAGATATAAGTCTTCCAAGAAGGTCCCAGTGGGTGACCATGACAAAGTGCGAGGACACATTGTGCATGTAATTTGTGTATTATCATTCTAATCCTCCCTCATCGTATTTTGTCCCCTACTGTGCTCAATTTCTTTAATAACTAAGACTTTTCAGTAAATGTGCATCTGGGCCTGGTTTTTGATACCAGTCACCCCGTTGAACTTCTAGACAGATTAGAATTTTGTCACAGGAATCGTTTACTTTAAATATATGCAGCGACAGACAATTTGACAGTCAAAGTGAAGGCCTTTCTAATATGTCACACCAAAAGAGACACCGATATAAACCTACTTACCATAAAAGGATTACTAGCTAAACCAGGAGCTGCAATCTGCCCAAACGATGTTACCACAGGTTTACCTTGACCAAATACTGCAAATCCTCCACCTTTATAAAATAGAAAGCAATTATTAGTGTAAAAATCAAGGCAAGCTATTGGACTTATACAACTGTATAAATCTGTTTTTATTTGACCTGCACCTTATTAATGAACGTTTAAACATGTGTTAATGGTAAAATACAATTACAAACATTTGACACAAACATTTAATAAATGTGTTCCTGCAAATTATTATTAACCTCTTCACGTCAAGAAATACATCTTTTTTACAACTTGTATACAGTTAGTCATGTCCCAATTGCCAAGTGGCAAATATCAAAGTAAGGATGCAAAGACAATACTCACTTCTTCCATTTTACACATTATAAATGGATGGAAGCACCAAATTTAAAACTCAAAGTTGTGCATAACGGCCAGTTGCTGGTACGTTTGTCTATTACCTTTTGCCTGATGCCCTGTGCACAGCCCATTTCTTCAAGAAAACAATCCAAAAATATTCTAGTGCTCAACAGCTTTTATTTCACTGTCCCCCCCCCCCTACCATACCCAAACATCAATTAGTTGCAGTCTTCCCTTTCCAAAGCAGACCACCTATGTTTTTTCTAGGTTAAGGTCCAGGTCAAAAACCTTAAATAAAATAAAATAAAAACAAAAAAAACACTAGTAGCCACCAGACGATTCTGTTGTCCTTTTGGGGCTCAATCAAACAGAAATGTGTTCTCATATAGCACTTTATCCAAAAGATCATGAATATCAGACAATCACAGGATCAATCAAAGTTGAGCCAAGACGGCCCCACTGTCTAACCCCTTTGTTAATTGAAAATGCTTGCAATACTGGCCTGTTGTGGAAGTGATATGACAAACTGACAATTAACTTAAGTAAACCATTTGGAACCATATTCTGGATCATTTTCCCCACAAGATCTTTTAATCGGTAAGAGTAAAAAGCTTGGGGCAGATCTAGAAAGGCCACATACACATCTGCACCACTAATCAGTGTATTTTTCAACCTTGGTGACTAATGCCACACTATGGAGGATAATCGAAAACCTACCCTGAAATCTGCTTTGTTTGTAAGGTATTTTATTCCACCTCCTTTGCCCATTCTTCTAATTGTATTGCAAAAACCCTGGCCAATATACCCAAATGTCTATGTCTATGTGTTTATAACGCGCCGACAGCCCGCGGGCATCAGGGCGCGGAGAACACCTAAGAAGAAAGTGGCATGTTGAAAAACAGTAAGAAATGAAATCAGTTCAGGAAGGACGGGTGATCATATGTATACCAGTGGGAGACCCTGGAAAGTCCGGAGGCTATTGAAAAAGGTGGGTTTTCAGTAATTTCCTGAAATTGCCATAGTTTCCTTCTAATCTTTGATTCCCTGGGAGGTCGTTACAAAAGTTGGCTGCTGCTCGTTTCACCCTGGGGATAACCAAGAGACCTGTGTCGGCTGATCTCGGGTTTCTCCTAGGTATGTAGAGTGCAAATTTCTCTTTGAAATATCTTGGCGCCGTGCCATATAGGCATCTGTGGATGATCGTTATGGCCTTAAAGTAGACTCTTTCTTCAATTCTGAGCCAGTGAAGATGTTACCTTGCAGCCGATATGTGATTTCCAAATTTAATTTTCTTAACAATGCGAACGGCCTAATTTTGCATGAGCTAGCAACGATGCAGCTCTTTCTTGGTGGCCCCCACCAATAGCGCGTTGCCGTAGTCGATAGTATGATCGCTCTTGCGATGTTTGCAGCGTTTGCTTCACTTATGTAAGGTCTAATGGCTCTCAACAAGCGCAAGTAATATGTGTTGTTTGTGTAAATAGTTTACTTGTGCTTCGGCCCCCACTGAGGCTTCTACCAACATCCCAAGTGTTTTGACTTGGGGTAAGACTGGGATTTTGGCTTCTTTTATTCTGAAATCCCTATATTGATCTCCTAGTTTGGATCTCGCATGCTGAGCTCCAAAGATCATGAGCTCAGTCTTGCTATTGTTGAGGCACATCCAATGCTTCTGCATCCAGAGGTCAATGATTTTATAGACTTCTACTTTCGCACCATCTAGAATATAGACTCCCGTCATTTCAAAAACCAGCTGAGTATCATCGGCGTAGTTAGTGAAAAACACACCGATGCTTTCCAATAAATCACACAAGCTACGCATGTAGACGTTGAAAAGCAGAGGGGACAGACTGGCTACCTGCGGTACTCCAAATAGGATGAGAGCTGCTTCTGAGAAAGTGTCTCCCCAGTGAATGCTTGCCCTCCTATCACTTAGGAAGGATGCTATCCAAGCCAGTGCTGTTGGAGAGCAACCTATGGTTTTATCTAGAGCCTCTTGTAGTAGTAGGTCCACTAGGTCGAACGCTGCACTAAGATCCAGCAGCATGAGCATCCCCGACTTGCCCTGTTCTATCAGCTCTAACATGTGGGATTGTAGGTCGAGCATAGCTGACTCTGTACTGTGTGCTCTTCTAAAGCCCGATTGCTGTGTGTGTAGCATCTCCTGTGCTTCCACGTGTTGTTGTAGCTGATTTGTGGCAATTTTGTCCAGAATCTTCAATACAAAATTGGAGTTTGTTATTGGCCATAAGTTGCTAGGATCTTTTGGATCTAAGCCCGGCTTTTTGACCAGATGGGTTATAGTAACTTTTTTAATGGTGTTAGGAATTTTCCCTTCGGAAAACAAGGCGTTGATTATTTTAGTGAGGGTTGGTGCAAAAAGCTCTTTATTATCCAGGATAATTTTTGTGGGCAGGATGTTCTCTGCACAGGATGTTGGTTTCATTTTAGATAGTACCTGGCAGAAATCTTCCTCCGTTATGGCTTTGAACTGGAAGCGGTCTCCGTTTCCTGGTCTGAGCTCTACTGTGGTGCAAGTTTCAATACTGGCGGATTCCCTTGCCTGAATTATATTAGTTCTGGCTTTTAGAATTTTGGCTGCAAAAGCTTCTTGTACTTTCTCGCAATCTTCTTTAGATGGGTTATGTGGTAATGAGAGTGCCTTTGGCTTTTTGATTGACTTGAGAATTTCGAAGAGTTTGCTTGTTGAGTTAGCAGCTGACTCTATTTCTCTATTGTATTAGTTGAGTTTGGCTTCTTTAACTGCCTTTCTATACTCTAGGTCTTGCGTTTCCAGTCATTTCTATTCTCTAATGATTGGTTCCGAAGCCATGTTCTTTCTAAGAGCAGTTGGTAGAGAATATCAATTAAATCTCCCTTTTCATGTGACCAGGATGCAGGTATATGTTTTACAAGCATTATAGCATTAAACACATGAGCCATAATAGCTATACATCATTCTGCCCAAGGGGTCAACATTTCATAACATTAGGAACATCTGGCTTCACATTTTCTTAACTTCTTAAAACAAGCTTTAATTTCAGAATACTACAGGGGCATTATTTGTATTGTCTCCTCCAAGCAAGAAACCATAACATGCCCTTGGTGAAATAAAAGGCTTGAGAAATGCGCTATGCACCTCTACAACGGGATTGGACTGAAGAGTGGCATACAAGTCAGATTTTGCTTATGTCCATTCTTTATCAAACCAAACAAAGTTATTTTCTGTTTAGAATGGCAGTTTCCCTTGATATTGCACATATCACGCAAAGATTTTAATAGTTGCTCAGATTGTACTAAACTCTGCTTGCTACCCGTGTAAGGATACCCATGTAAATTGTTTTATTGACCAGCAGAAATTCATCACTACCCCAGTTTACAGTTCAGTTAACCTACATTTGGGGCATGCTCTACTTTCGCTCCTGTTGAATTTACTACTGCTACAATCTGTCAAATCTGTTCAGAGAGGAATTGCCATAGCATTTTGGTGCTGGACTACCCATGTGGGCGGGACAAAGACTGATATGCAAATGGCTATTTCCCATCTGTGAAAGGTACATTGAGCAAAAAGCGTGTACTGCAAACTCATCTCTGAACTGGTTATCATGCCTTGTTCTTTCTGGAGAGGAGCGCCTGCTACCTTTTTTGACACATCCCTTCTTCCATATATACATTGATGGGGAAACATGTTCAAAAGGAAACTTTCCCTCTGTATTTGTTTACCCCCAAACGTTTTGCTTTTGTTTCAGCATCCTGGCTGGACTTTTGCCAGTGGAGCACAGTCCTTGGGATTTTGCTCATTGCTAAGGGGAAACGGACATACCCTTCGGGCTGTCATTACTGAGATACTTTGTTCCTCTTAGTCTTATGACTTTGTTGCCACTTTTGGTGACATTTTATCACTGCACAAAGTACATGACTGTACTGCACAATGGGCTCCTTGTGCTTTAGGTCCCTAGTCATCCACTAAGGATTTTTTGTTGACTGGAAAATGTGCCTAGTTATGGACTGGTGGCAGCAGAAGCTTATTCTTGTATTTTAACACATTTTTACCGAGCCATACCGCACTTAATGTGTTTGGCTCATGACTGTGGCTAGTCTCAGTCATGGCTGTGCCACAAGGTCTTTTGTCTATTCCTTGTGCCATTATGTCCTTTAGCCTTCTCCCTGGTCTTCGTGCCCCGGGATTTCCTTATTTGGGAATGCAGTTGCCAATGAAAGCTGCTTATTTCGCAGGCTACTGCAGGTCACGTGTATGGGTGCCCAGGAAGTGGGTTGGGACTGTCTGGTCCGAGTCCACACTACTAATGCCAGTGTATCTGGTATGCACAAGAGCAACACAGCCGAAGTGGTCCCTGATTGGACCACTGCTGGCATACATGAGTGGGGCAGAAATACTCATTGGCGGGCCGAGTGCTAGCACTTCTGGGACTTGTGGCTATGAGGAGGGGTCCTCAATGCAGACAAGCAGATCAGTAACAGGTTTGAATCGACTTGTGGATGGGGGCAAGTATTCAGAAGAGCAGAGCAGAACAAAGAACTATCCAGAGAAGCACGGAAGAGGTTTGGCACCCTGAGCCCACTGTTGTCCCGGGGTATAGCCCTGCTTTGCATGCAATCTCAGAAGACCTGCAAGGCACTTTGAACCTTTGGAGGGGTGGAAATATTCACGCTCGATGCCTCCTGGTTGCCCTGCAAAAGAGATTGTTCCGCAGTGTTCCTGGGCCATCCAGTGGACTGTCCAGCTCAAAACTTGGCACCCGTGCAGGAGCGTCATTGCATCGAGTTTAGCCACAAAACTTTGGGGAATCCTAGCTTGAAATGCAAAGCATCTTTTCAACGATTTTGTCATCCTTGTTGCTCTGGGCCGTGAGAGGGAAGGTTGCATCAGATTGCAAGAGTTGGGTGCCCCTGTTCACTGTGCGACATTCGCTGGAGGTGGTTTTTCAGTGTTCCTTCTTGTGCCCTTGAGACTAGCTGCTTCAGTGTTTTCTTTGTTCTTCAACCAAATCAAGAGAAACAGCTCCAGTTGCAAACTGGACTTGCATCTGCACACGCAGCGCCTGCGCACTTTGAAGTCAAACCGAGGGTGGGAAATCAAACCTCTCACGAACCCCTCCAGACCTGCCAAGCTTGGACCAAAACTGAGCTAAGTGCGGTGATTACTAAAACCCCTTACCCGTAGTCCCTTGTTCATCCATTGCATTTTACACTGAGGATCCCTTGTGTTCCTATCTTTGTCTTGGGTATCCCCCACTTCCTAAAGCCCTCCAAAAGTTGGAAATAGCTTTGTTCATCGCAGCAGATACTCCCCTGACTCTTGGAACCTGTATTCACCCTTCAGAATCAGGTCCCTAACTTCACCAGTTCCTTAGAAAGGTACTTTGTGATTTTTACGCACGACCAAGCGCTTTTACGCGCACACCAAGCATTGCGCACAAGGCTCAATTCATCGTAGGGTTGGACTTATAAAGTCAGGGTTTTCCGTTTCTGAAGATTGTGTATGCTATAAATATTGTCTGCCCTTTTACCTTACAGGTATTGGTGGTGTTCAGAACTTTATCGTATTGACGCCAGTGACTGTATATATTTTACATAGTGTGTGGCTTGTGTGGGATTTTTTAATTGCTTTTCATTATTCACTTCTGTTTATTCCTGGGCCTAATAAATTGCATATTTTTGTATACTGTCAAATGGTAATTCTTGGTGTTTCACTATGTGTGCTCATCAAAGACCTCCGATTACCCTCACTCCTCCTGAAAGACATGACTGCTTTCCAAGCTACTGTGAATTGGTCTTGCTTGCTATCTCCCCAGAAGTGTCCCCTGTTTTACTAACAAGGGGGGCCTCCTAAACCACTGATCACCAGAGCAGAGTTTAGAAATCCATTCTAACATAAATGCTCTTAAATTTCAGTCTTAGAAAGAAACTAACTATAGCCCCAGCAATTCATGCAGTCGGATAAATGTTTTAATGTGGAGAATGCTTTAGCAGACACGGCCTACAAACCAATGGATTCTGTCAAAGTTTGGACTAAGCCTTTTATATGAGTTTTTGATAGGACAAAACAATCCCTTAAAAAGCTACAGATTAAATACATTTTCCTACAACCAGGAAAAAGATTTCTGTTTATGTTAGGAAAGATGGCCCTACTGCACAGCCTGTTTCCATGCCTGCCGTCCCCAGAATGGTTGCAACTGATCCTAGGGTCGTCTGATGAACATTTAAAAAAAAAAAAAAATAGATTTTGGCAATTTCCAGGAAGTCAGACCTCTAGTCTCACCAACTCTAGATCAGTTCTAAAGGGGCTTGCAGTTTAATTAGGGAGAAAGTGGCAGTCTGGGCAACTAAATGTTGTCTTGAGGAGGACTCTGATCATAGACAAGACCTTTTTCGTGGCTCATTGGGCCACTTTGTGATACAGCATACTGCATGCTTACTGTTGTATTCAACCACAGTCTTCCAGCCTCTGCAGCCCTTCAGATTGAAGTGCTTTCTCTAAGCAAGGTTCGAAGCCAGGATTTCTGCTCTTAATCACAGCATGCACGCCCAAAGTTGTGGGGCTTTATAAACGTGCACATTTTTAGAATGCGTGAGCAGCATGCTAATAAGGCAGTCACATGCATGCCCCGATATAATTTGATCCTCAATCCTCTCTTCTCCGAGCAACATCATCATTCTAGTTAACTACTTTATGGCCACTTAGTCGCATAGGTTTCAGATGCAGTGTTTCCCAAGAACTTTTTGCCAGACCACATAGTATATGCTTCAAGGCCCAGTCTGGACAGCCTAATCAACTGTTCCTCGGGTAGCTCAATTAACCCATTATATTCTTTCAGATGGTCCAGAGGATCCAGCTCCTGCTTTTCTTGTTCTTTCTTGCTCTATATTATGTGCTAGGTCTATAATACCAACAGAGCCATCTACACACTCCCTTTCAAGATGGGTAATATTTTTCTAATTATATAATTCATCGGTTCTATTTGATATTTCCACATTTTGTAGGTTGCCTACCAAAAAGATTTTATTCAGCTGATTTTCGCCAGCCCGCAAAAAGTGAAAGAAATGCACATTACTTTGCCCCCCCCAACCCTCGCGGGCACACACAGACACACACACAGACACACACACACAAAAATCTGTTCTCCTGCGCCGGCTCTTCCAGGCCTCTGACGTGCCCATCAGCCCCTGCACACACTTGTGTGCAGCAGAGGCATGACAGTTTGATTTAGAAATAACGCTCTGGGCAGTCAGAGAGTGGTCTTTCAAAATCAGTCTTTTTTCAAAAAAGACATTTTCACTCCATAAAAATTAATCAGATTCATCACCATCTTTAAACTTCTGACTCTTGGCAGAGTTTGTGATTCCTGTAGACAAGGCTCCAATTAAGCTGTGATAAATTGTAGAGGCTCCACTACTTCCTTGCAGGCCCGGGGGGAGTCAAGGGCACGGGTTTTGGCGTCCCGCCGCTGCGCTCCTCCTAGATCCTGGCTGCCGTTGCTGCTCTTTTTCTCCACCCCTCCAACCAGCTGCCTGAATTTCTCCCGACTCTCCCCACAAGGGAGAAGCCAGCAGGAAGTCAAAGGCACAGGTGCTGTGTCCTGCAGGGTGTTGGCGGGTGCGCAGTGGGCCATGTGTGCTTCTTTGTTGCGCTCCATTCACCATCTATTACTTACGTCACTGCATTGGAGATTCCCAGAACGACAACTGCTGGAAGAGGCACTTTCAAGACGGGAGCGTGGGACACACCAACCCAGGACCAAATGGAGAAGGTAACATTGGGAGCTGGGTTGTTGCCATTCCATGTTATCGGGAACTAATTGAAACTGAATCCGTGATACTATTTGCTTCGTCGCACCGTTCCCCTGTCACCGAGCAGCACGTTGTTGTATCCTGTGGTAACCGTGGCCCTATGCCTCTTTTACTTGAACTATGTCAGTACCTCTCACACAGGAAACTGCACATGAAGAGGTAGAACCTATAGAGACTGTGTTCCTTCCTGTGTTTGGACCCGGGTTGGGTTGGGTCTGGGCTTCAGGTTCGGCATGGGGCCCGAACGTAAAATCCTCACATTAAAGAGGACCAAACAAATCCCAGAGCACAGACCACCCACACAGATTCTTTCAGCTACCGCCCAACAGCGACCCACAGTATACCTGACAATATTGGTTCTTTTGGGGGTGCTCACCTGCTGATAAATCCAACAGTTTCTGAACCCACAAGGTGCCTTCAGTAGTATGACTAAAAGGGGACAGGGGGAGGAACTGCTGCTATTGACACCGTCTCTAATGACTATTCCGGCTGTCAATGCACTAGCACTTTAATTTGTATCCTTGCACATGTTGTTGGAATCTTGGACTTTTTAAATGCAGCCCACTTTATTTCTCGTTGATATTTGAACATATGTTTAAATGTTACTGATAATTAACACAGTACAGGTGCAAAATGCTACTGATTAGTAGGCACGTTAGCACATTGACACTTTAAATGTTTCATATTATGCATTTGGCAACACACTGTAGAATGACTGTTTTCCCCTTCTTTTTAGAAGATGTGTATTTAAATTGAAAGTTTTCAATGCAGCAGTTGCAGCCCGTTTGGGCTGGTTTTGCCGAGTTTGGATACAAGAATATTTGTCTGAGTGCAATGTTATTAGCATTGCACTCGGATTTGATTGCCCACTCGGGCACCATTTTTGGGATTACTTTTTGAAGACAGACTTTATGCTGCTGCAAGTCTCTTGGTTTTAAATGGGTTACAGTGGCCAGAACAGCAGCCGTGCAGGATGCACTGCATCGTTTGAAATTCTAATAGAGATATTATATCTTTGTGGGCTATAGTGAAGCTAAATATATAAATTCACAAATAAAAACAGAATTCTGTTTCCTGTTTGTGAAAGTTAAAAACAGCCCGCGAGCTTTGGGCTGCAAAACTAGCCTGAAGAAGTCCCAGTGAAGGGATGGAACGCGTGGCACTATTACAGTGGCTTTGACTCTTGTAACCAGTTCTGTAAGTCCATGCTGACTTATTATTTCAAAAGGTGTTTTATCTTAAATAAAAGTTATGTTTTAGCACTATTTCATGGATTGAGTGCTTGTACATTTTGTAGCTGTGTGGAGTAGGTTGTGCTACTTTCTTTACCCAAGACACAGCAGTGTTTGCACAAGTTTATGGTTTCCCTTAACCTATAAAAGCACCCGCTATGGTAGACTGAGCGCCACTTTGAGGGGACTTTGGAATGCAGTAATCTATCTCCTCTGCTGCTTTAACCAGCCTACTTTGGTCTTTAAGAGCAAATAAGAGCTCCAGCCTTAGGGTTTTCTGAAGTTTAGATGCAAGACTTGTTCTCCTGCTTTGAATGTACAAACCTATTTGCCGGGGAGTTTTAAAGGCTTATGGGCTTGAAAGCAAGAAAAATGACTACGAAGTGAGTGACTGAATAAGTGATTCAAAGAGTGAGTGAGAGACAGCGTGAGTAAACAAAAAAGGGGATGGCTGGAAGGTTTTGAATGAATCATAACCACCGCCAAGAGTCTGGGCAACCCTCTAGACCATCGTGTTTCAGCCTGTCAATCCACTACAGAAGGGGACAGAGCATATGCAAATCAGGCTTGGTCGCAACCCAAGAGACAGAGTGAGAGAGAGTCATTAAGTGAGTATTTAAGTGGTTGAGTGATTAAGTCAGTAACTGATTAAGAGATTACGTGATTAAGTGAGAGGTTAGGTGATTCAGTGAGTAAAAAGGGATTGAGTAAAAGATTAAGCATTGCAGCAAGCCTATCAAATGCATCAACAACGGTAACAGACATGTATCAGGTAAATAAGAAGGATAACTCGGGAACCACAACAGAGAAAGCGGCCCAAACCTGCTACCTGAAGGCCACCCATAAAGGGGAGAACCCATCCCAACTAGATTCTTTTAAGCACCCAATCACAACAGAGGAGATAACGGAAGCAATAAAATCCCTGAAAAATGCAGCCCCAGGACCCAACGAATATACGGCATGGTTCTATAAAACATTTGCTTACATCTTCGCCCCCAACTCGCAACACTATTTAATTCCTGGCAACAGGAAACATCACCCCCTCTATGGAAGAATCCTTAACAGTGTTTATCCCAAAGCCAGGAAAGGATCCAGAGCAATGTGCCTCCTATCGGCCTATAACACAAATGAAGAATCTAAGATCTTCTTGAAAACTTTAGCAACCAGACGGGCGAGGGTCCTACCTGAACTAATCCACCCAGACCAAACAGGGTTCATCTAAGGGCGCACCACGCAGGACATCATCAGACGCACCCTAAAACTTAATTGAGAGCTCATGCAGGACAGGGGTAGAAAGAACAAGTTACTTACCTGTAACTGTTGTTCTCCAGCATGGGTCTGGCATGGATTCACATGCTCATGAATATTCCCCGTCGTCAGGCTGGGAATCCTCAGTAAAGAAAAAACCAGTATCAGTTTCGTTTCTGATCTGTCTTTCGTAGTAGTAACCAATCACTGGTCTCTGCGTCATACTGACCACAGCCAATGACTGCCCTCTACCTAAGCACCGCCTCTGGCAGCCATCTTCAGATTTGGAAGCACGTGAAGTGGCAGTATGACCAAGTGAAGAGCCGCAGAGGGGTAGGCGGGAGGGTTCGCATGTGAATCCATGCCAGACCCATGCTGGAGAACAACAGTTACAGGTAAGTAACTTGTTCCTTCTCCAGCATGGGGTCTGGCATGGATTCACATGCTCATGAATAAAGAATACATAGCAGTACACACATGCACAACCACGGGAGGTGGCAAAGGCTCAACATTAAGCATTACATCAAACTCAACATTAAGCATCTTACCTCCTCACCAGGCTGACCTCAGGCGAACAGGTTGCGCAGCACTGCTTGGCCGACCCTGGACTCCTCCCTGGAATCCCGATTGACGCAGTAGAATTTCGTGAAGGTGTGCGTCTACCTCCACGTAGCAGCCCTGCATATGTCCAGCAGGGGCACACCAGAAAGGAACGCCGTGGTAGCTGCGATCGCTCTGGTGGAATGGGCTCTCGGACGGCCAGGCAGCGGTCGGTTTGCCAACTGATGACAGTACATGATACAGCCGGAGAGCCATCTGGAAATGGAAGCCTTCGAGAGAGGCTTCCCCTGATTGACAGGTCCAAAGTTCACAAAGAGTTGTGACGTCTTCCGAAAACACTTTGTGCGGTCCACGTAGAACTTCAGCGCTCTAGCCACATCCAGCGAGTGCAAAGTCCTCTCAGCCGGCGACGAAGGCGACGGGAAGAACACAGGCAAAACCAAGGGTTCGTTGAGATGGAAGTCCGACGGTACCTTGGGCATGAAGGAGGGGTGCGTCCTGAGCACTACCCTCGTGTCGTGAAAAGTCAAGTACGGGGCCTTGCAGGAAAGGGCCTGGATCTCTCCCACCCGTCGTGCGGAGGTGATGGCCACAAGAAACGCTGTTTTCCACGACAGAAACTTCAACGGGGCCGAGTGCAGAGGCTCGAACGGAGGTCCCATGAGCTTGGTCAGCACCACGTTGAGCTCCCACGCCGGGGCCGGAGCCTTCGCCGGCGGGAACGATCTGAACAGTCCCTTCATAAACTCTTTCACCAGACGATGAGACCACAAGGACGTCCGCCCCGTGGTTCTGGTGTATCGGGAGATTGCAGCAAGATGAATCTTGATGGACGCGTGTGCCAGTCCAGCTTTGGCCAGCGTCAGCAGGTACGGCAGTACCTGGGGAGCCGTAATCCGTAGAGGGTTAATCTTCTGTGCGTGGCACCAGACAGAGAACCTCTTCCATTTGTGTCCGTAGCATTTAAGAGTCGAGGACGCCCTGGCCTTTGCAAGAACCTCTCTGCAGTCGGCCGGTATGTCGTATCCTCCAAACTCTAGCGCTGCAGGAGCCAGGCCTGCAAGTTCAGCGATTTCGGATCGTGGTGGAGGATGGCGCCTCCTTCCCTGGAGAGTAGATCCACGTCCACCGGCAGCTTGATTGGCGGGGACGTGGACAAGTCCAGAAGGTCCGGGAACCATATCTGCCTCGGCCACGCAGGTGCGACGAGGATCATCCTGCACCGTGACCTCTTGAGCTGGTTGACAAGCCGGATTAGCAGTGGCAAAGGAGGGAACGCATAGAGGAACAGGCCCTCCCAGGGGAACGAGAAAGCATCGCCCATGCTCCTCGCCTGGGGAAACCTGCTGGCGAACCTCCGGCACTTGGAGTTCGTCGCCGTCACGAACAGGTCGATCTGGGGTGTGCCCCACCGACGGAAGAGGCGATCCACTAGATCCTGCCGTAGTTCCCACTCGTGGCACGAGCGCAGCTCCCTGCTGAGTGAGTCGGCGATGGTATTTTTTATCCCTGCCAGATGAAACGGCACCAGAAACATCCTTTGGGCGACGGCCCAATGCCACAGGTCCTGCGCCTCCTTGGACAGTGCTGGGGACCTGGTTCCGCCCTGTTTCCTGATGTAAAACATGGTGGTGGTGTTGTCGGTGAAGATCCTCACCACCTTGCCCTTGAGGGACGGAAGGAAGGACCTGAGGGCCCAGAACACTGCACGGAGCTCCAGGACGTTGATATGGAGGGACTTCTCCGTCGGGAGCCAAAGGCCTCTCGCGTGCAGATTTTCGGTGTGCGCGTCCAGGAACTCCTGCAACGGGCGCATCCGGAGCCTGCACATGGGAATGAGGTAGATGCAAGAAGACATCATTCCGAGGAGGGACTTGATGGACCTCACCTTGGCCGCGTCGGAAGCCAACATCCGCTGTACCTTGCCCAGGATGGACCTGGTCCTTTCCTCCGACGGGGAGGCCAGAAGGGACACTGTGTCGAGCTTCGCTCCCAGAAACAGTGCGTTTTGCGCGGGTACCAGGTGGGACTTGGCGTAGTTCACAGAGAATCCCAGGTCTGTGAGAAGTTGGACGGTCCTTGCCGTGTGCTCCACGGCGAGCTCCCTCGTCTTGGCTCGGATCAGCCAGTCGTCCAGGTAGGGGTAGACGTGGATCCCCTCGCGGCGCAGCTGCGCCGCCACCGGTGCAAGGCACTCGGTGAATACCCTGGTGCCGACCGTAGTCCGAAGGGGAGGGCTTTGAACTGGTAGTGACGCCCTTGGACCACAAACCTGAGGAATTTTCGGTGCCCCTTTAGGATGGGAATATGGAAGTAGGCATCCTCCAAATCCAACGACGACAGGAAGTCTCCTTCCTCCAGCTGACCCAGGACGTGCTGGAGGGTGACCATCCGGAACTTCTGCGCCTTGATGAACTTGTTCAGACGTCGCAGGTCTAGGATGGGGCGCCATCCTCCCGTCTTCTTCTTCACGAGGAAGTATCTCGAGTAAACTCCGGAGCCCCGAAGCCTCTTTGGGACGAGTTCGATGGCGCCCTTCCTGAGCATCGCCCTTACCTCCAGGAGAAGCTGAGGGACGTGAAGCTCTTTCCTGGCCACGGGGGGGACGCGCGGGCACCTTCTTTGAAACTCGAGCGCGTGGCCCCGGGCTAAGGCGTCCAGCACCCAACGGTCGGTGGAGATGGACTCCCACACGCTGACGAAGCTCGCCAGCCGGCCTCCCACCGGGGTGCTTCGGTGGGGGCCCGACCCCACGGCCGGTTCAATCCTGTTTCGACGAGGCTTTGCCGCCTTGACCTCCTTGGCGACGACGGCGGGGTCCGCCAGACTTGCCTCGTCCTCTGTAGGCCTCCTGAGACGATGAGCGGGCCGCTTGACGGTACGTGGAGAAACCGCCGCCGGAACCTTTGGAGGCGCCCTTGCCTCCGCTGCTCCGAAAGGGCGTCCGTCGTTGCTGCAGAACCCCAAGGGCCCGGGCCGTCTCAGTGTCCGCTTTAATGGCCTGAAGGGAATCGTCCACTGTTTTCCCAAACAGGTTGTTCCCATCGAACGGCATGTCCAGGACTCTGGTCTGTACGTCTTGACGGAAGTCCGTAGCCTTGAGCCATCCACGCCACCTAAGGCACAGCCGTTGCCCAACTGGCGAAACCCAGTGTCGGCCATGTCCGTCGCAATAGTGATGGCGTGGTCCGACGCCACCTCACCTTCCTGTAGGATCTCCAGGGCATCCGCCCTCTTGTCGTCCGGTAGGAAGTCCAGCAGGGGAGCCAGTTTGTACCATAGCTCCCTGACGTAGCAGGCCACGATAGCCAAGGCGTTGGCCGCTTTAATCGTCGTCGCTGCAGACGAGATGACCCTGCGTCCCTTAGCGTTCAATTTCTTTCCCTCGCCGTCCGGTGGGGAAGTCGATGGGGAGGCCGCACCCCCCCGCTTTCTTCCTGGCCGCCGCGCAGACGACGGAGTCCGGGGTAGGCTGCGCCCGGAGGCACAGGGGGGCCGCGTCCGGGACCCGGTACTTCTTCTCGTACCGGTCTCTTCTAGCTGGCGTCGTGGAAGGGTTCTTGAGGGCGAGGCCCTCATCCCTAATGTCGTCCAGTAGAGGCACCGCGAGGACCGTCTTCCTCTTGGCCTCGCGCCGTTGATAAAGGAATCCTTCCTTTTTCTTCTCCTCAGGGCAGAGTTGGAAAAGCTCGGATGCCCTGGCGATCATGGAGTGGAACGATCCAATCTCGTCGGGCGGAGAAGCCCTGGTGGGAGGTGACGTCGTATACCTCGTCGTCCGTGCCCGTCGCTGCCGTGTCAGTCCCCGTATCATCCCCTCGGGTGGACGGGGAGGAGGGCTGGATGGGGCGCGACGGCTGAAAAGGAGGTGGAGGGTGAATCCTTCTTTTCTTGGGCGGGGGAACACCAGAAGGTCCCCGTTCAGGATCCCCCGACGGGAGAGGTTCCTCCGTCGGCAACGGTAGTCTCGTCCTTATCTCTGAGCATAAGGACTGTATAGCCAACAAAATGGCCGCCGAGTTGTCTTGCGGCGCTGGCAGAGGGGAATCCGACGGGCGATCAGGGGCCCCGTCGGCACCCTCGACGATGTCGTCACCCGCGTCGGGCTCCATCCCGACGGGCCTGTCTTCTTCCACGCCAAGGGCGTGGCTTAAGACCTCGATCAGCTCCTCCTCCGAGGTTGAAGCCGAATCTACGACGACGCCCTGCCCCCCCTTTTTCTTCCCCGCCGGGGATTTCACGGGGGTCCTATCGATGGGCACAAAAGAGGACTCCTCCGAGGTGGCAGGGAGACTCTGAGCCCCGAGGTCGCCACCACTGGTGTAGCCTCCACAGGCTGAGCCAGGGTCGCCGCAACAGTATCGATAGAGGGCTTGGCCGGATGGATTAAGGCCTTCACCACCTTAGGTGCGCTCACCGCCTTACCCTTGAGGGGGGGGGACACTGCCTCGCTCCCCCTCCGATGGGGCCTTCGAGCTCGACCGGGGCCTCTCCAGGAGCCTTGCCGGGTGCTCGCCCTTCCTCTTACCCGACCCAGAGCGTTGGCTCGTGGCTGAAGGTGCCGGGGAGGGTGCGCTCTGCCTGGCGCCCGTAGAGCCCGACCGTTCGGCGCTCCCGGTGCCAGCGGACTCGCGGTGCTTGGCCTTGTGTTGGACCCCCGTCGCCGGGGCGTCCTCAAAGGTCTTAGAAGACCGCTCTGATTTCTTCCTCTTCTTCTCACCTGACGGGCTCTTCCCTTCCAGCCCGTTGGCGAGACGTTGATGGCGGTCCTTCATGGTCCGCTCCAACATGTTGCCGCAAAACGCACAGTCCTTCTCCACGTGCGTCTTGTCCTCATGTAAGCAGTAGAGACAAAAGGAGTGTTCGTCCTCCTTAAAGACGTTCTGCAGCTGGCATCCAGGGCAGACCCTGAACAGCTTTCCGGGCGTCGAGCTTCCCTTCTCCTGGGCCATGTCCGGGCCTGAGAAGCTTCTGGAGTCCTCCAAAGCGAAGCTCGACGAAATCTTCACCCTTGAGGGGCGCTGACGAATCCGACACGGGTCCCCGTTGATCGGATGGAGAGTCGGTGGAGCTTGAGGCTCTTTTGACCGAAAAAAACGAAGTTTTTGAGCAAAAAACATGAAAAAATAGCACTAACGCTCAAGAGCAATAGCACGAGGATCCCAACACATGAACGTGCGGTAAAAATCTGAAGATGGCTGCCAGAGGCGGTGCTTAGGTAGAGGGCAGTCATTGGCTGTGGTCAGTATGACGCAGAGACCAGTGATTGGTTACTACTACGAAAGACAGATCAGAAACGAAACTGATACTGGTTTTTTCTTTACCGAGGATTCCCAGCCTGACGACGGGGAATATTCATGAGCATGTGAATCCATGCCAGACCCCATGCTGGAGAACTAGCAATGATCTCACTCAACGCACCTAAGGCGTTTGACATATTAAACCGGGGGTACATAAGCGAGACACTGGCCCACTTTGGCTTTGGCCCAAGATTTATTTAATGGACCCTAGTCAATTATCAACCCCCCCCAACATCCCTGAGTATAAAGGGCACGATACCCGAAAATTGCTATTTCCAGAGGCACACGTCAAGGATGCCCCCTCTCACCGTTTGTATTCACACTCTCTATGGAACCGTTCACTACTAGAATCCAAAACTATCCACGCATACAAGGCGTAAAAGGTGGGCGGCAGCTGCTACAAGGCCGCCATGTATGCGGACGACGTTCTCCTCACCCAGGTAGATCACTCCTTGGAAGCTCTCTGGTAGGAGATCGAAGCATTCAGTGAGGCATCAAGTTTTTTTTAAAAAAACTTTTGGTTTTATTAGCATTTTCTTAATATAACAAACGGGCTCCATGCATGTTCAAAAGAAGTACATATGACAGGCCCAATGAACCCGGCCCCCCCTCCCTTCCTCACCCACCCCAATACATGCCCACCCCCCTAACCCCTTAATCAAACATGAACCTTCATTTTGGGAGTCTTAAACTGTTCATTTGCGTCCGGAGCTTGGTAAAGTGTGTGAATGTCGACAATCATCTATGACTGTGATTCGACCGCCTACCCCCGGGCCGTGGGCGCCCGTTCCGTCTTTGGTTCCTCCCAGTCCCGTCTCACCGGTCCCTGCCCCGGGCCCCTAACGGGCATCAGTGGACGTCCCATCCCCAGGTCTGCTGCACCCCATACCAGTTCTCTTAGAATGCCCCAGAGTCATTGTTCATCATTGCCGTTAGCTTGTCCATTAAGAACATATTTTTCATTTTATTTAGCCAGTCCTCCTTTGAGGGGGTCTCCGGGCTTTTCCTTTTCTAAGCCAGGGCCACCCTCACCGCCCTTAACATTGTTTCCCACATTCTGGGGTACCTGTAAATGTCCATGGCCTCCGGTGGAGACCCAACAACACCGTCAGAGGGTTCTGGGGGAGCAATTCCTCAGTGACTTCAGCAATCCAGCCCCTGACCCTATCCCAATACGCCTGTACTTTTGGGCAGTGCCACCACATGTGGCCCCTCGATCCAGTCTGGCCGGAACCCCTTGGACACATGGGGGACACACCCGTGAACATTTTTGATAACTTTACGGGGTCTCTGTGCCACCCCTGCAAGATCTTCAAGTTGAATTCCATGTCAGACGTGAATAAATTCCCATGGAATGCTATTTTAAATATCCGTGACCAGGCGTCCTCCGAGATCACCTCTCCTGCCAGGTCATTCCAAAATGTGCGGAAACCCCGTCTCTCCACTAAATTAGAAGTGTTCAGGATCCTGTACATCCCTGACACCGTTCCCTTCCTGGAGGTTGCTGTGTCAAGTAGTTTCTCAAAGGGGGTTAAGCTGTCTCTTCAGGTTCTGACCCCATGATTGGTCGCAAAGAATGCCCTTCAAGTGGAGATATTCGAATATGGAGAGGGACCCCTGCCCAATAGCGTCCCTCAGATCCTCGTATGGTAGGAATTCCCCCTCCCGGAACAACTGCCCCGCCCATTCCAGTCCCGAGTCGGACCAGGCCTGTGCCTTGCGGAACCCCCTACTTCCCACATTGAGAGGGTGTCCCCAGATTGAGGACATCAGAGATGGCCACGAAGTTAGGTGCGCTGTCGGGGGGCCCTCCCTCCAGATTGCCCAGAGAACTCCCAGGGTGGGATGGGTTTTAAGTCTGTTCGGGATGAACCTGCGCGGGGCCCAGAGGAGATCTCGAACTTTAAGAGGGTGGGCATCCATATCCTACAAGTAGGACCAGTAGGCGCCCATTCCTTCCCTCATGTGCTCCAGGAGGACGCGCAGTTGGGCAGCGCGGAAATAAAGTTGGAAGTCTGGCAAGCCAAACCCTCCCTCTTCTCTCGGCAGGGTCAGGACAGCCTTCGCAGTCCTCGGGGTCCTGCCCTGCCAAATAAACTCACGGACCGCATTCTGTAGAGTCCTAAAGGTTTGGTCAGGGACGCTGTTTGGGAGGGAGGTTAAGAGATACAGCAGACGCGGCAGCACATTCATCTTTACTGCCGTGATGCAGCCGTACCAGGACAGAATCATTGAACCCCACCTCCTGAGGTCCGTGGTAATACCTGCTAAAACGGGGTCATAGTTGGTTGGGGCGAGTTTTGATAGATCCCTGGTGAGGACGACGCCCAGGTATCGGATAGAGACCTTTCCCATCGCTATCCCGTTAAGTAGCCCCCGGAGTCTAAGTCCGGGTCCCGTGTTCTCATGGGGAGCAGAACCGATTTAGACGCATTAATCCTCAGCCCCGAGAAGCGCCCAAATGCGCCCACCAGAGACAAGGGGGGGGGGAGGAGCTGGGGTCCACCAGGTAAGCCAAGATGTCGTCCACGAACAGGGAAAGCTTAAATTACACTTCGCCCCTCTTAACCCCTTTGATATCCGGGTGTGATCTAACTGCTATGGCTAGGGGCTCCATTGTAAGGACACATATCAGGAAGGACAGCGGACATCCCTGTCTTGTGCCCCGTGAAAAGGGGAAGGGATCCGATAACCTGCCATTCACTTGTACCCTCGCCATCGGAGCTCTATATAGTGCAGCCACCCATCCCCCGATATGTACGCCAAATCCCATTTTCTGGAGGAGTTCCATGTATCTCCACTCGACTATATTGAATGCCTTTTCTGAGTCCAGGGAGAGGACGCTCGCGTCGAGGTGCGACTCCTGGGCGTGGTGGAACAAGTCTATGGTTTTACGGATGTTGTCTGAGCCCTGTCTTCCCCTTATAAACCCTACCTGGTCCCCATAGATCAGTTTCGGTAGTATCTCCTCCATCCGCCTCCCGATTACCTTGGCTAGGATCTTAACATCGATGTTCAAGAGGGTTATCGGGCGGTAGGAGGAGCACTCCGTGGGGTCCTTCCCTTCCTTGGGCAATACCACAATTATGGCCTCCATCATGGAGTCTGGGAGGGTCCCCCCCTCTAGTACTGCGTTGAAGACCTTCACTAAGTGCGGGGCTAAGGTCGAGCGAAACCTTTTATAAAAGTAGACTGTGAAGCCATCCTCGCCCGGGGAAGTGCCCACCTTCATCCCGCTGATTGCGTGTTCTACCTCATCCTCGGTCACCAGGCCCTCCAACCCCTCTGCCATCTCCCCAGTCAGGGCCGGCATTTGTATTGAGTTCAGGAACCCTTCTATCTCCGCGCCACCCCCGTTATATTCTGATGAGTATAGTTTTTCATAGTATCGGCGGAAGGCCTCTCCTATGTGGGGAGTGTCGTAGCCTATTGACCCCTCTTCGTTCTTTACTGCTTTCACCATTCTGCTTCTCTGCACCTCCCTCAGTTTCCAGGCCAGGATCCT
The DNA here is from genome assembly GCF_040938575.1 of Ambystoma mexicanum. Classification (NCBI taxonomy): domain Eukaryota; kingdom Metazoa; phylum Chordata; class Amphibia; order Caudata; family Ambystomatidae; genus Ambystoma; species Ambystoma mexicanum. Next base: position 626,158,984 of record NC_090932.1, on the reverse strand, counting down.
ATCCGCCCTATCCCCCTTTTCGTAGTACTTTTGCTTAACCAGTTGGAGACTCCGTTCCGTTTTGTGCAGGAGGAGATCTTTCAACTGGAGCCTATAGTCAGCCAGAGTGGTGAGCTGATCTCGATCCAATGGATCTGCAGGGGGACCCCCTGGTTGGAATTGAGCTATTTTCTCTCAGTGATTTTTCCTGGGCCTCCCTTACTCTTATTTTGGGCACCCATTTTGATAAGGAGTCCCCTTAGGGTCACCTTGAAGGCGTCCCATAGGGTGTGCCGACCTCCCTCCCCATTGTTGTTAAACTCGAAGAATTCTGTTATGGCGTCTAGCACCTCCTGAGCGTGGACCTCATCCTTCAACAAGGAGTCGTTGCATTTCCATCGTCCCCTACGGTCGCTTAGCCAACCCCTTGCAATGGTGGTTCGGACCATGTTGTGGTCCGACCAGAGGACGGGGGTCGACCTTGTGGCCAGTGACGAATGGGTGCAGGGTCTCGTGCAGGATGTAATCTATTCTGGAAAAAGATGAGTGAATGGCTGAATAGTATGTGAAGGAGTGGGCTCCCATCCTGGGAGTCAGGACCGTGTCCACCAGACCTAGTCCTGAGTTAACCCTTTGGAAGGTCCGAGCCGTGGTCTCATCCGTTGCCCTGGACGACTGAGGACCAACGGGTTTCCTGTTCTGGGTTGGGTCCAAGACCATGTTGAAATCTCCCCCCACCACCAACACACCCCAGACAAAAAGCTTGAGTTTCTCCCACACCTCCTCCCAGAATTGGGCTTGACCTTCATTTGGGCCGTATACCACCGCTAGGGTAAGTGGGCGCCCTCCAGGGACCCTAGTACCAACAAGTAGCGGCCCTCGGGATCTTTCAGTAGGCCCTCTTTTTCGAAACCAACATTCCTCCCCAGGAGGATGGCTACCCCTCTTTTTTTACCCTTGTGGGATGCGCAAAAAACCACCCCTATTCATCCTCCCCGCATCTTGGGCTCTTTCCCCCGTGCCCAGTGAGTTTCTTGTAAGAAAAGAAGGACAAGGTTAGCCCTCCTAAATTCCCTACAGACCAGGGACCTCTTTGTGGGGGTGTTTTGGCCTCGTACGTTAAGGGAACCCACTCCCAGGGCCGACGGACTTTCAGCCATTATCTAAGATCGCTCCTCTCCCTGTCGACATACTCTCACTACCTTTTCCTGCGTGCTCCCTTGATTTCAATTTGTGCTCCCCCATTCCTCTCTCCCCGCCCCCCCCGGGAGGGCCTGAAACTTTTCCCCAACTGCCCGCCAATCCCCGTCCCGAACTGAACAACGCCAACTGTCGTGTATCCCCCCCCCCGGCGTCCAGCCAATAAGTTCTGCGATCGCTGGCTTTGGCCGAACCACCAGCCTGCCCACCTCGGCCAGGCCATCTGTGTAAAGCTCATCATCTTGAGCCCCCCCTACCCCCTAATTGCAGCAACCCCTCCCTGGCCCCCTTATACTTGCTGTTCGTGGGGACGCTGTGAGTAATTGAACTTCCGAGACACCATTACACCCTTTTGGAGCCTGACGGGATGCCCCCGTCCTCAGTGTCGTTCCGCTCTCCGTCCTTTGCTGGCGATGGTGTATTCATTTTTCTGAATTTCCTTGCGCCTGTTTTCCTTCTCCTGTCTCCCGATGGGCCAGAGCCACTTGGTCTGCCCGTCTCCGGGCCCGATGGGCCCCTCCGGGGGTTTGAGTCCACTACGTAGTCCTGGATGGCTCCACTTATGTCGTCTTCTGTGATCAGAGTTGACCTTTCAACCATATATTCGAAGGTCAGGTAAAGGGGTAGCCCCATCTGTATCACACCCTTTTCTCCTTAAGCAGTTGCGTTAGGGGGCGGCACATTGTGCATTTGGCCAATGTGTAGGCCGAAAGATCCTGGTATATTGAGATCTGAGCGTTATTATAAGTGATCTCCCGGGCTTTTCTGGCCTCCTCCAGCACATTTGTCTTTTCCGAGTAATAATGGAACCGGACCAGGATCGACCGAGGGCCCCCCGCCCTGTGCACTCTATCAAATGTGAGTTCCGTCGTCATCTCCTCCGCGAACAGGAGGGTGATGATGTCTCTCACCGTGCGGGTGATGTCTCTCTCCGTTTCTCCTTCCGATTCCGGGACCCCAAAGATCCTGAGGTTGTTCCTCCATTCCCTATTTTCAAAGTCGTCCATCTGCCTGGCCCGCTAGCCTCATGTCTGTATTTCTTGGGACGTAGATGAGGATTGGTTGGTCTCCACCTGTAATAGTCTGTCCTCGACCTTCTCCACCCTCTGGTCAATTTTCTCAAATTTCTGGGCGATGTCCGAGCGCATGTCCCTGATCTCCTGCAGGATCGAGGCGAAAAACTTTTCCATTGCCGCTGTGGAGGGTGTCGGGGTCTCCGGCTGAGCCATTTCCCTTCTGAGGGTCGTACCTTGGATGCTACTCACAGCCTCCTGAAAGCGAAATTCCTGCAATGTTTTCCGCCAGTTCATCTGGTCACCCCCAGTCCCCCACCGTCGAGAGGCAGCCAGTGATTTTCCTCCTGGGGAGCCCCGGGAGGCCAGCGAGGGAGAGGGAGGGTGGGGAGGGGAGGGGAGGGGGGACCGGGCCCGGGTCTCTCCCCACCCGCCCCTAGTGTGGTTCTGCTGCTGCGGGGGGTACCGGTGTTGGGCGGGCACACACCCCGCCTCGCCGGGCGGGGGCCTCACACCCTATCCATTTTCACCGTGGCAGTCGGGGGTTCTTGGTGGAGCAGGCAACTGGGTCCGTCCAGCCAGGCCCAGAGGGGGTCTACAGGCGGGCACACGCCCCACCAATGCCAGGTGGGGGCCTCGCACCCGGGCCTCCTCAGTGTCTCCCACGAGGGAGGGAATGGTCAAAGGGCCTGGCTACTTCACCTCGCCGTCCTCACTTAGTGCCTGCGGATCCCTCCACGACTGAAGTCGGCTTGTTCACGCTCCCTCCACTCGCTCTTCTGGTGGGAGCGGCACCTCCTGGCCCGCCTCGACTTTCAGGCTGTCCAGAGCCCAGCGACGACCCGTCCCGATGAGTGTGGGCTCCACTGCTCCTGTCCCCCAATCCCCCACCTCCAACGGCCTCGGGGTAGTGAGTTTCGGCCCGGGTGGAGGGATGGGGTGTGTGATGGCTCACCTCACGCTCCGGGTCCATGCTCTCGGTCCACGCCTCCTTGCGGCCTTGGTGAAACGCCTCCGTTCCTCTGGAGCCGCAGCCGCCTAGGCCTCGTTTCCGTTCTCCCCTCATGTGAGTCGGGGCCCATTCTCAGGCTCCACGGGGTTCTCGGGGGTTGATCTTTCGAGCCTAGGGTGCCCGGGGGGGGTCACAACGCAGAGTCGCCACGTTGAGTTCGCCTGGGGAGATTCGGGGGGGCTCAATCCTCCGAAACAGCCAGGCCTCAGCGGGAGCTGTACGCTCAGGCAGCAACTGCCTGTGCGCCCCCTGGTGGCCTCCGAGGCATCAGGTTTTAGGGTCAACTATGCTAAATCAAATGCCTTGGGTAGAATTATCTTGCAGAAGCGCAGAGAAGCAGTGGCAGACAGACACCACATCCCCTGGACTAGATCTCACATCACTTAACACGGCTGAGCGAGTATATCGGGCTAATTTCCCACAACTATTCAGGGAGTTGCGCAACGTCCTGTAGCGTTGGCACAAACAAGAGGTGTCATGGCTAGGAAGAATCATGGCCCTGAAAATGAACTTGGTCCCAAGACTAATCTACCATAGTCTCGCCCTCCCAGTCATCATCCCAGAGAGAGAGAGCTACAAAAAAAATTCTACTAAAATATGTATGGGTTAGGAAAAAATACAAATAGACAAGCAAATCATGCTTCGGGGCAGAGTGCAGGTGGCCTGGGTGTGCCAGACGTCGCCAGATACTGCCTTGCAGCAAAGCTCTCACAGGCCTTTGCATGGCAGGCAACCACTAACAAACCCCTCTGGAAGCAAATAGAGGAAGCAGAGCCCAGCGCCGCTTGCAACTCTACCACATATTCCAACGCCCCGGGGGTCCCTGAACACAGGCCCGTTAACATCTACCAAAAACACAGTTGTGTGCTTGAGTAGGGCGGCTTGCAAATGGGGCAACAGGGGTTCTCTGGGACCCTGACCCTGATATGGAACAACTCTGACTTCACCCCTGGGATCACCTCGGAGGGCTTTGGCAAGTGGAGGCAAAGGGGGACTAAATTGATTAGCGGACTTCGTCAACGGGCCCCATTAATATTTGAGGAGTGCAAGACAAAATTTCAGCTTATGTTACGTGCAGCTTAGGCACTGGATGTCACAAAGCAAAACAAAAGCACAAAGGGGCAGGGAGCTTATCCTAACAGCATCAGTCCAGAAATGGAACATTTCACTTTTCTATAGGCTACTTGACAAATCCGATCTCAACAAGAAAGAAAACTCCATGCTCAAATGAGAGAGGGACTTGGGGCGAGAACTAGGGCTGGAAGATTGGAGGCGCTTTTGGTCCCGAATGCACAAGTGCTCTAAATGTGTTAGGAACAAGGAGGGGGCAGTGAATGTGTGCTATAGGTTGTATCTGACCCCAGAAATCCTAAACAAAAAGTAACCCAGCAATACTGCCACAATGCTGGAAAGGTCAAACAACGGGCTCACTACTAAATCTCTTATGGTCAGGCCCAAAGTCAACCCGATTCTGGCAAGAGGCTCAGGAACAGATCTGACTAATCACAGACTGACAAGTCCATGGGACCCGGGAATCATTCTGCTGGGGGACATGGGCGAGGGGGTATTCCCACTGACAGGGCACCTGGCGGACCTAGGCACACACTTGCTCACAGCAGCCAAAATCACTATAGCCCGGCTATGGATAACAGCCCGGCTATAGATAACAGCCCGAGGGCCCATTGCTCCCTATGTGGTGGACGGAATGCTGGGACACAGTCGCAGAAAAAATAACCGCCACTTGCATGGGAAACATGGGCCGATTTTATAGCACATGGTTACCCTTCCTAGACTAAGTCAATCAATTTCCGGGAATGGCCCACCAACCCCTGCACTCCGGTGGTGCACGAAGCACTTACCCCTACCTCCAGAACCCTATCTTTCCCCCCTCTCCTCCTCAGACCCTCCCCCACCCCCTCATCCCCTCCTCTCCCCTCCCCTCCAATGTCAACCAACCCCTGGAGAGCATACTCACAGGACTCGCAACCTGGTGGTGAACTCCAGAGCCACAAATAGTCCACAGCCCCTGTCGTCGTACCAAGTTCAGAAAAGATCATTAAATCCCATCTACTACAGCTCATCAATGATACCTGCCAATCCATGCTATAAGGAATGTTCTGGATACAATGTTGCCTCTTTGTTGATGAACTGTTTTAATGTCTACAGCTTCTCCTCTCTGTAATTCCCTTCCGTTTCTGTTTGGTTGTGACATAATATGCTGAACTTAATTTCTGTTGTAAAAACTCAATAATCCGAGCATCATCAGTCTCCCACGGATAAAATCACCACGCAATGACTGATGCCTGATAATCTGTTTTGATTATTGGTTGCTACTGTAGTTAATGTACAGGACAGCAGAATAAACCGCTAGCTGTCTAGGGTGATCACTTGCTGGCACATTTGCTGAATCTATGGTTCCAGGTAGAGCCGTACATGCTGGCCCCTCTACACAGCACTCAACCTATGTGCTCTTTCCCATACTTATCCAAAGAGACTGCATGGAAATGCAACAGGACACAGACACCCAGCTGCTTTCTTCCTCAGTTTCACATACACACTGGACATATTAAGGTATAGGTCTCGGACATCCCAATGCCTCAAACTATACTGCGCTGGCTGCCAGTTACACATAACTGAAATTGCTTTTGGAGCTGTAATCTACAGGTTTTACTATTTGCCAGCTTAAAAAGCAAAAGATTGAGTTTGAACGACATGGATCTAAACACCTGCAGGTTACAGAGACCTTGCAGTTGAGAGCTCTTAACTCACACCAAGTTATCTAACCACAAGGAGGCTAGGAGGTCTGCAATTGCCGGATTAAGTGGCATATTATGTTCTGTCACAGGACCTTCATCTAAGATGTCCGTCAATTCGTAGCCCTGAACAGATGCTAATGGGAACGTCAAACCTAGGGTGTCTACGACCCTTTCTACTAAGGCCCTAAACTTAGCAATGGTGTATGTGTGTGTAGGGCTGTCCCTGCTAAGTTTGACATCTGGAGATGTATCCAGGCCGCTGGCGTCATGTAATCCTTGGGCTAATGCAAACAGGGCTGCTTGGTGGTCGAAAAAAATCGACAGCTCCCGACCCTGTATATATGGGATTGATGTCCACCTGTTCATCGCCCTGGTCGCCCGATGGTTTCTGTACTCTTTTTGGCATAGGGCCCAAAGGCTTAGCTGATGGCATGAACGGTTTGGCCTGTGTGAGGTCGGGAGTGCTGACCGCACTTGCAGCAGCCTGTGTTTTAAACAAGTCGAACATTTCTTTTTTAAATGTCTTCACTGTTCTCGAGTGGTTAGCCCAGTCGAGGGCTTACCTTTTTTTAACCGACTACAAGCTGGACTCATGTCGGTGACACCTCTTTTTCTTACGTGAAGACGACGAGGAAAAGTGGCTCCTCGAGTGTAACTGCTTTTGGGCCTTCCGCCAATGCTTTTCCTTCTCGATTTTGGAGGTGGACCCCTTATGTCTCGGTGGACCAGATGAGTGACCGTGCCAACGATTTCGGGGACGGTCGGCCCAAACCAAGTTTGGCAGCCCTATCACAAATGCATTTCAAATGCATCATTGAGCAGGATGCACATTCATCCGTGTCGTGATCCGTACCCAGAAACCATAGACAAGTGTCTTGCAGGTCGGTCACCGACATTTTGGAATGACAGTGCACCTTTTAAAGCCCAAAATCCGGGGAGTGGACATCCTGGTCGTGTTCCGGAAGCAGCGTGAAAAATGGAACTGAGGTATGGGGCGTAGTGACGTGATATGGGATACATTACTCACCGTAATCGTATTTCTGATGCTTGTATCTGCTTAGATTCACATGCTGTGCATAGGCCGACATCTAGTGGAAGCTGCGGAGTATTACAGTTTGTTTTTCGAAAGTCGAAAATGGGCGTCGACACAGGCGTGCCAGTAATACTATCCCTAGTGTGACGTCCACTGTACCCAAGATCCCTCACGCGTGTAGGATCCTCAGATTGTATTTTTTCTGACATGAGGAAGCATGAGGAGTAGCGTGAGTACAGATAATCCAAGCAGATAAACAGAAAGGTAAGACTACAAGCAATCATGCGCCTTCTCTCGGAGGGGAGGAAGGGTGGGTTGCATGTGAATCTAAGCAGATACAAGCATCAGAAATACGATTACGGTGAGTAATGTATCCCTTCTGAGGCTTGTGGAATCTGCTTAGATCACATGCTGTGCATAGATTAGCGAGCAGTACCAGAAGAAGGAGGTGGGATGTGAGAAGGGTCATGAGCAAACAGGTGTCTTAGAACCGCTTGTCCCACTTGTGTATCTGTCTTGGAATGAGTGTCAATGCAGTAATGCTGAGTAAAAGTGTGAATAGAGCTCCAAGTAGCCGCTTTGCAAATGGTGTCGAGGGGAACATTTGCAATGAAAGCCAGAGTGGCACCAATGCCTCTAGTAGAGTGGGCCCTTGGCGTAAAAGGCAGAGTCTTTTCAGAAAGAGAGTAACACAGCTGTATACAGTTGATAATCCACTTCGAGATAGCGCCTTTAGAGACGCGATCCCCCTCTCTGCCTGTAGCTACGGAGACAAACAGTTGATCTGTTTTCCTTAGCGGTCTGGTCTTATTTACATAGTATAGGACCGCCCTACGCACATCTAGGGTGTGTAGTTTCACCTCAGCCGAGCTTTGTGGGTTTTGGAAGAAAGCCGGAAGCTCGATGGACTGGTTTACATGGAACTTGGATATGAATTTAGGTGAGAACCTAGGGTGTGTGCGTAAAACCAGTTTGTCCTTGTGGATAGTAAAGAAAGGATCTTGCACTGACAGAGCCTGAATTTCACTGACCCTTCTTATGGAGGTAATGGCTACTAAGAAGGCCGTTTTATAAGTCAGGTGTTTGAGACTACTTTTATGCATGGGTTCGAATGGGGGTCCCATGAGCTTAGCTAGCACCACGTTGAGGTCCCATCCTGGCGGTGGGTTTGAAATAGGAGGGTGAAGTCTCTTTACTCCTTCCATGAAGGCTTTAACCACTGGCACTTTCCACCACGAGACCTTGTTATGGGATGTGGTGTAAGCCGAGAGGGCTGCCAGGTGTACTTTCAGTGAGTTAAAAACCAACCCTGCATCCAGCAGGTGGAGCATGTATGTCACAACGTTGGAAGGAGTGCAATCAACCGGGTTGATTTGTTTATTCTGGCACCAGATAACGAATCTTTTCCACTTATCAAAGTAACAGTGCCTTGTATTTGGTTTCCTGGACTCCTTTAGAATGTCCATACACCTCTGTGGTAATTTGAGATGTCCAAACTCTATGACTTCAGGAGCCATGCTGCTAGGTTCATAGAGTTGGGTTCCTGATGCACTGTTTGACCCTGTTGCTGGGACAGTAGGTTGTACCAAGCTGGGAGTCTGATGGGTTCGCACACCGCCATCCTGCGTAGGTGTGGAAACCATGGTTGTCTCGCCCACATGGGAGCAACTAGGATGAGCGTCATCGATTCCTTGTTCATCTTGTACACCACCTTCCTGATGAGAGGAGTTGGTGGAAAAGCGTACGCAAACATCCCTGACCAGTTCATCCACAGGGCATTCCCTTGGGAGTCCGGTTGGGGGAACCTGGATGCAAATCCTGGGCATTGTTTGTTTTCGCTTGTGGCGAATAGGTCTATAGTGGGGAAACCCCACTGAGAGAAGAGATCTTCTACCACGTCTCTGTGAAGGACCCATTCGTGTTCTTCTGGGAGGGAGTCTCTGCTTAGAGCATCCGCTAGGGAATTGAGCTCCCCTGGAACATGTTGCGATGACAGGAAGATGTTCCGTCTGAGTGCCCATATCCAGATTTTCTGGGCAAGCTTGGACAGATTTGGTGAACGAGTCCCCCCTTGCTTGTTCAGATAGAACATGGCTGTCGTGCTGTCCGTCCTGATCTGCACCGACAAGTTCAGTAGATGGGGCTCGAACGCCTTTAGCGCTCGGAATACTGCCAGAAGCTCTAGCAGATTGATGTGGTTCTTGGCTACTGAGTGAGACCAGAGACCCTGAGCTGTGTGGTGGAGATGGTGAGCTCCCCACCCAGTCAGGCATGCATCTGTAGTCACCACGGCTTGTACTTCGGGATTGTAAAAGGGTTTCCCCTTTGCGAGATTCTCTCTTGTCCACCAGTGTAGGCTCTGTACGAGTGTTGGCGAAACGACCACTAGATCGTCCCAATGACCACTTGCCTGAGACCACTGTTTCGCCAACCATTCCTGCATGGGACGCATGCGCAGACGCGCGTGGGGGACCAGGTAAATGCATGACGCCATCATGCCCAGTAACCGCATAGCTTTGCGTACTGTTATCTGTTGACCTGACTGATAATGCGGAATTTGCAGAAGTATATTCCGAATTCTCTCTTCCGAAGGGAAGGTCAATCCTTTCTGAGTATCTAGGATAGCTCCTAGAAATTGTTTTGAGGTGCTTGGCACCAGACTTGACTTTTTCTCGTTGATAGAGAAGCCTAATTCGTGGAGGAGGTCGATAGTCCTCTGAATGTTTGACCTGCAAATTCCTGGGGTCTCCCCCGTTATGAGCCAGTCGTCCAGATAAGGGTACACCGGGATTGCTTCCCTGCGTAGGTGTGCAGCCGCCACCGCCAGTACCTTGGTGAATACCCTTGGTGCAGAAGCTATCCCGAAGGGCAGTACCTTGAATTGGTAGTGGCGACTGTCTACCTTGAAGCGTAAGTACTTTCTGTGCGCTGGGAGCATGGAAATATGAAAATAAGCATCTTTCATATCCAAGGTTGCCATGTAATCCCCCTTTTTTAGGAGGGGGATTACCTCTTGTAGCGTGGTCATACGGAATTTTTGGGGCTTGACATACTTGTTGGCAGGCCGCAAGTCTAATACTGGGCGCATTGTCAAATCTTTCTTTGGCACAAGGAAGTAAGTTGAATAGATACCCTTGTTTACCTGGTGTCCTGGGACGAGTTCTATCGCGTCCTTTTCTAGCAGAATGGCGATCTCCTCGAGAAGGATCCTTTGATGCTCTAGGGAGTGCACTCTTTGTCGTGGAGGATGGTTCCGGGGACGCTGCAGTAGTTCTATACAATATCCTGCGGATACTGTTGACAGCACCCATCTGTCTGAGGTGATCCCTTCCCAAGCCTGGGTGAAGGTGGAAATGCGTCCCCCTACTGGGGTTGCGTGGCAAGGGACCCTGAACTGAGCGTCACTGTTTTGGTGGAGGCGTGCCACCTCCCTTGTTGGGGCTGCCTCTGCCTCTTCCACGACCTCTCTTGTTACCCCTGCCGTAACTCTGGGTAGACTGCTGGTTGTTATTCCATTGTGTACCCTGTCCCTGGGCATAGTTGCCTCTTTGTGAATTTTGTCCGCGTGGGCGACGAAAATTACTGTTCCCCCTCTGGTTAGGGGGTTTGTTGGTAAGCTGGCCAAGGGATTTGAGAGTCTCATATTCATCTTTGGCATTTTTAAGTGCGTCTTCGACCGCTTTCCCAAACAATAGGTCGGGTTCCACTGGCTTGTCTATTAAAGAAGCCTGGGTTTCTGTCTTGAATCCCGACTGCCGTAACCACGCATGTCTTTTGATAACAGTACCTTCTGCTATCAATCTCCCTGCGTTGTCAGCGGCGTCGAAAGTTGCTTTTAAAATGCAACCAGACACGGCTCTCCCTTCTGCCGAGATCCGAGCCAGCTGGCCCTTTAATGGTTCTGGAGCAGAGGCAATGAGCGCCGCGACCTCTTCCCATTGATGGCAATTGTAACTAGCCAACAGGGTGGTGGAATTCGCAATCCTTGCTTGGTAGGCGGACGTTGAGGCTACCTTCCTGCCAAACCCGTAAAGTTTTTTGCTCTCCTTGTCGGGAGGAGCTTCTGATGAAGATAAGGGCGTGCCAGCCCTTTTTCTAGTGTTGGTAACCACTAGGGAATCTGGTTTAAGATGTCCCCTTATATACAGAGGGTCAGACTGGGCTGCCCGGAAAATCTTTTCAATTCTGGGGTTGACAGCTCTGGTGAGGTTCGGATTCACCAGGGAAGGATCTATTCTTCGTTGGATGGATTTGAGGATAGGGATGGTCTGAGCGACTGGTCTTCTCTCTCCTACAAACTCCTCCGCGAAGTCCCTTTCCTCCTGTACACCGTGGGTGTCGATGTGGAAGTGTTCCGCTGCTCGGGCGAGAACCTCGTTAAGGAGGGGCTGGTTATCAACTGGAGAGTCAGTAACTGGGGCTTCGCTTTGTACTGGGGAATCTACTCTGTAAATTTCCTGCTCATCTTCTCCCTCCTCTAAGTCCTCATCCTCCGCATAGTAATCTGTCCCGGTTTGTTCTTCCATCATGTCCAACTCCTGGTCCTCTCTAGGGAAAACTTGTCCCTGGTAACTGGGGAGTGGAGTAGAATATGAAGTGGAGTAAGGCTGAACCTCGAAGGGTTCAGGTCTTTCGACCCGGGGCTTTTTACTTAGCGGGATGGGATCGGAGGAGCCTGAGGGTGTGGCCCCTTGAGGGTTATATGAAAGAAAGTGTTCTGGGTTCTTATCATAAAAATCAGCTAAGGAAGACATCCTAGACATAACCCTGTCTATGTCTTCACTGGACCATTCCCTGGAACAGGGTATTACTTTAGCAGGTGATTTATTTTTAAGGGTAGACTTGTGTTTGCTTGTCTGCTTAGGCTTTACAGGGGTGGAAGGCTGTGCTTTCCGCTGTTTCCCCCCTTCTCCGTGCGTGGAAAAATGTTTTCCCTGTCCCTTGGGGGCCCCAGAGACTTTCGACGCCTGGCGTCGAGGGTCTGGAAAGGTATCTGTGTGCTTCGGGCGTGGGGCCTCACTGGTGTTAACCGCGGTCTCGGTATCTTGGAGCGCGGCCTGGGGGTGGAAGTCGTCTTCGTCTCCCGACGATCGAACTTCCGTTAGTGTGTGTAGCGAGGCACTCTTGGCAAGAGTGGATGATTGCCTTGCGTCGTGAGGCGATCTCGATCGAGAGCGCCCAGAGGACACCGAGTCGGACCGTTCTTTTTGTGCCTCTTTCCGGGAAGTCGACGTCGTCGAGGTCCGGTTGGTCTTAGTGTGTTTAGTGTGTGTTAGGTGTGTAGCGCTTGCGTCGCCGGGGGTCTTCCCCATAGCCGCCTTGCCGGACGACCTTCCGAGGTCGGGGACCTGCGCTCGTCGGCTGTCTTTCGACGCCGTAATGCCCTCGCCGTCCGAAAGTACGGCGTCGCTGCCATCGCTGAAGGCGCCCTCCGCTGCCATGGCCTCCTGCCTGGCGTGGTGGGCCCAACGCTTTGTCGAACGGTCCTTAAGTGTCTTAGGTTTAAACCTACTACACGCTCTGCAGTTCGCTTCGGGGTGATCCCTCGGCAAGCAGAGATTGCACGTGGCGTGCCTGTCGACCCAAGGGTATTTGCGATTGCACTTGGGGCAGAATTGAAAAGGGGTACCCTCCATACGCACCTTAAGGCAGCGGGCTGCTAAGTGTAGGAATATATATAAATGTAACTATATATCAAGAGTGAAGAGTATGTACCACCCCCCACTCTCCCTACTTGTAAGGGCCGAGGCCAGCGGCCTACTAGGCCCGGGCCGAGGCCAGCGGCCTACCGAGGCCCAGATCCGTCGTGCAGCAGTCGACGGTCGATGACTTCTCCAGCCGTCGTCGAGGTTGAGGGTCGACGTTGGGGTGGGGAAGGGAATGAATAAGAATTAAAATTATAATAACAGCAAAAGTATGGCTAAGGCCAGGGAACTCCGCAAGATGCTTCCGACCAGTATGGCGGAAAAAAACAATCTGAGGATCCTACACGCGTGAGGGATCTTGGGTACAGTGGACGTCACACTAGGGATAGTATTACTGGCACGCCTGTGTCGACGCCCATTTTCGACTTTCGAAAAACAAACTGTAATACTCCGCAGCTTCCACTAGATGTCGGCCTATGCACAGCATGTGATCTAAGCAGATTCCACAAGCCTCAGAAATATATATATATATACACACACACACACACACACACACACACACACACACACACACACACACACACAACGCCTGACATCACGTCCTGAGTCGACGATCGAGCACCAAGCACGACGGATTGATGGCTGAATCAAGGTCCACTACACCCCCTGTCGAAAGGTTTCCGAGCAGCAGAGCAGGATGAGGATATCAGATGAGTAATCTGCGGGAGAAAAGCAATCCATTGAAACCAATATTGCACAATATTCACAATGAGGAAAAACAGTGTGTAACCACCTTAGAAGAGTCTTCTGGGCATACAAAATCATGTGAGTCATTTCCCACATTTAGAACCCACGTACCCATCAGGCGGCGTTCAGCAATTACACACGGTGAAGCCCTTGCGCCATGTCACAAAGTTCCTGCCAAGAGTTGCATGCACCAACGAAAAATGGGTAGAACATCCCGAAACACCAGCTGCTCATTACTTTGTGTGAAACATTTATTTTAATTTTTTCAATCAATTTATTGAAAATAATTTTATAAAACATGAACAAAAACAATATGCAAATATGAAAACCAAACCCCCTGCAGTTAACAAAATCTTCCAAGTTAAACCCCCCCCTCCACACACTAGTACCTACAATATAATAACCTACCAAACAGGAAGGGGAAGAAGAGGAATAGAGAAAGAAAAAAAAACTGGAAAAAAAACGATTATATATTTTATTAAGCACAACACAGCAGCTCATATTACTCAAACAATCAGCAGTCAAAGATAATATGAATGTGTAAGATTATCTTAAATAGAATGAAATAAAAGAAGAAGTTACTTATCTTAGCAGCAAGCTTCTCCAAGAAACTGAATGGCCCCCAAATCTTTTGAAAATTTGAATCCTTCTTTTGCATTGAGAAAACCACCCTTTCAACATTGCAGATTCTATACATCTCCTCTAACCAACTTCTCCATTTCAAAACATTTGCTGATTTCCAGTCACGTAAAATCTATTTCTTTGCCACCAAAGCCCCTCTCAAGGTCCTGGTGATTCGGTGTGTATTCAGGTCTTGAAATGTAGTGGTTTCCCCCAGGATGAGTATCTCAAAGACTTATTCCAGGTTTTTCATTAGCACTCTGTTCATCACAACAGCAATCCCATTCCAGAAGTCTTTCAATTTAAAGCACTCCCAGAACATGTGTTCTATTGAACCACGATCAATAACACATCTTCAACAAGTATCCACGTCAATTGGGCCATGCTTGAAAAAGCTAACTGGTGTCCAAAATACTCAATTGAGGATCTTTACTTGACGATCTCGCTCACCTCTTCAAGGACATCCTTTTGACATTACCACAAAGATCTGTCCATCTTTCTATAGTCATTTCATCTTTCAGACTTGCCGACCAGGCCACCAACATTTTCTTATTCACTTCAGAGAACTCACTTAATAGGTTGTATATCCTGGAAGCCATATGATTACTACTGCTTGTCCTTTTGATGTTGGTGAACAAATCGGATCGGACTAAAGATGGCAAGTTCACGTCTCTTCTCAATCTCTTGTATTCACCATATGAGCGGTCAGACCAGTTGCATTCAGATTTTAATTCTCTGAAAGTTTTCCATCTCGACCCCTCAAATAAAACTCCAATTTTCTTGACACCAGCAGTGAACCAGCTACACCAGAGAAAGACCTTATTATCTATTTTAATTGATGGATTCAGCCAAATTTAAGAAGTATCGGTCATTACAGGTTTCAATATTGTCTTCACCTCAAGCCTTCCGGGTGGAACATAGAAAATCTGTTATGCCCGCGCTGACACCACGCATTCCATTGGTAGTGGAGAGTATATCCCCAAGTGTCTAAAGGTCCAGCCCTAATCGCTTCCGCGATTGCTCAATCATCCTCTCTTGACAAGAATGGAAGGATATGTCTGAGTGTACATGCCCGATATCTTTCGAAGTTTGGGATGTTCAAAACTCCCTTGTCAGATTGAAGCTGCAGTTTCCATAATTTCAGTCTAGGAGTCTTTTTATTCCATATGAAAGACTGAAGCATGCTGTTCAAAACTCTTTCAAACAGACTTCCTAACCGGGAACGGGATCATGCTTAAAACATATGTAATTTTTGGCATCAACATCATCTTTATTGCATTAACTTTGCCTTCTAATGTCAGGTTGAGCGAGTCCCACCGATCCATGTCACATTTCATTTTCTGAACACACAAGTCCATGTTTAGACTCATCATATCCCTCAAATCCTTAGTGATCCAGCAGCCTAGGTATTTCATTTTTGACGCACACCATGTGAAACTAAAACTCTTGATTATTGTACTGAACATAGAATTCGTACAGGGGAGAGCCTCCGATTTAGACCAGTTGATTTTATAGTTTGATAGTATTCCAAAATCCTCAATTAGCTTCATCAGCTCACAGATTGATGTCTTAAGATCCTGCACCACCATCCCAAGTCATCCGCATATAGCCAAAGTTTTTGACACACCGCATTGGAGTTGACTCCCACAATCTTGACATCCGATCTGATAGCTTCCGCCAGGGGCTCCAAAGATATCATGAATATTAAGGGGACAAAGGACACCCCTGAGGGGTCCCACGTTGCAGCACACATTTCTCAGATATTTGTCCATTAGTATTCATCTCTGCAGTTGGACCATTATATAGTACTTGACACAGCCTAGAAATTCCGAACCAAGTTAATTTTCTCCATTGTGTACCATAAGAATTCCCACCTCACCCTATCAAAAGCCTTTTCCGCATCAAGAGACAAGGCTACTGATTCTATTGTCGATTTCTGACACTCTCGAGGGTGAGCAGCAACCTCTGCATGTTCGTTGCCGAGACTCTTCATTTAATAAAACCAGCCTCATTAGTATTAATTAGCCTTGGAAGGATTTTCTCAAGCAGAGTAGTTAAGATATTAGATAAAACTTTACTATCTGAATTGATTAAACTGATCAGCATATAGCTTCCTAGACCTAACTCTGGACGATCCAGTTTATTCAGAAGGGATATTGTTGCATGGCGTAGAGATGGTGGTAAAAAAACAGTTAGTAAACTATTTTTAAACATGTCTCTCATCACACTCAAAACCTTGTGTGGCATTGCACGAAAGAATTCCGATGGCAAACTATCTGGTCCTGTACATCTCCCCACATTCAGGCTACATACTGCTTTCTTGACCTCATCTCTTCCTCTGTCATCTGACTAATTTTCAATTTTTCAAAGAACCTGACCACAAGATCTGTATCTATATATGTATTGTCACTCCACAAATTCATGTCAAACTGTTTGAAAACTTTGTTTATTTAATTTGGGTCCCTGGTCACACCACAGTCACTTCTAATAGCACATATAGCTCTTTTAGATTCTCTTATCCTCAACCTATGAGCTAGTAGTCTCCCACATTTTCTCCCACATTTCTCTCCCCCTTCGTAGTATCTATATTTCGATCTGAATAGTGCAAATTCAGCTTTTTCACTAAGGATCTTGTTTAGGTAAATGCAACACTGTTATAAATCATCAAATACCCTCCAGGGGTGCGTTCTCACATCTGTGGGTCCCCATGAGCGATGGAATGCAAAAGCAAACACCAAACCACGAAAAAAAGTTGCACGCTAAACTGCTCATGAGATGGGCACTGCATATCTTTACATCTGTAAAATGCTGAAAGAAAACATCACTGAGCCAAGGTGGTTACAAAAAAAGGCATATTTATTTCCTCATGAAGCAAAAGAGACAGACGTTTCGCAGTACTCCAAAGCTTAGTCGTGGAACTGAAACAAAATAGGACTGGTCAATATATCCAGCTCTTTCCCATGGTTCCTGGTGCAATTTCTTAGTCTTTACAAAACATGGAAAAAAGACCAAACATGTCTAAAGTGACGGTGCAAACAAATGAAGTGCAATAAAGTTACCTTTTTAGAAAATTAACAGTACTTTGGATCTCTTCTAACATGTACACCCTACAGGCATTTGGATTAGGGTAGTAAGCAAACATTTTGATCAGAGGTTGATATGGATGTCCTGGAGTACTTCACAAACCAAAAAGGGCAAGAGGCTTAAAGAGTAACATTTCTTTTTGTGACTATAAAGTGATTATAGTTCACAAATTCTCACAGTGGAAGACTGCTTTCTACATAACCAGCTTAATGTCATTGGTTGCCATTAGACAAATTGATGTTGTGGCAAGTCTGAAACAATGTTTTATATTAAAACATTATGACAAACGTATAAGCATTACGTAAGTGGATGAAGGCTAGCTACTGCAGAGTCTGATTTGTACAGGGTTCCTTTTCTCTCGGGTTTGTCAAAATGTAGCTGCTGGGCTGGTGTATTGGCATCTTACTACTGGATGTGCTTGAGGGCATTTTATGGAGCTGGGAGCAGTACAATGCAGAGTTGCATAACTTTCTCCAGCGCTTTTACAAGGCAGTTAATTATTCAATAAGCACAATTTTAAGTGCAACAATTATGGAACTGGTAGATAACTTGTCCATGCATAAATACAAATAATATTGTTTGGAAACAAGATCAGAGCATATGTTGGCACTCCATTGCACCTCTTTGCCATGTTCACATAGGAGCCCAGTCAAGTGGTTCTATTATAATGTTTATTTTTCTTCAATCTTTTTGTTGAGGGTTTTACTTACTAGCTGGTGACTGCCTGCCTATCCAAGGAAATAGGCAGAAAAAGCAAGGACCATTACCTAGAGCACTGGCATTGTTACTATCCAGTAAAGCACCCCCACACCTCACTCTGATGAGCTTTAATGCCTAAAGAGAATCCAAGCAAAATGTCTTGGTGCCAACTAAGAAGGGATTTGCTTATTTTAAAAAAGACAAAGGCTTTACACTGCAAGAACATGCTGGAAGCATGACATTTTGTACCAAGACAAGGGATCAGATAACTTAAAATAAAGAACACGTTCACAACAACTTTTCATGGCAGTGTGTGATTCAAGCAGGGTGTTGAAAGGGTGGGAGCAAAGGAGGGCACCTGAGAAGATTCATCTGGTACGTTGGGAGTTCCATGATGGAAGCTCAAAACCTCATTCATGAAACGGAGGCCCCTTCACTTGACATTATGGAAAATTAACTATTCTCCTAACCGCCAAAAAAGAAAAACAGACTGGGAATATTACAGATAATATCAGCTCTTGCTCCGTCGTACACATAAATAAAGAGATTTTACTACTGTGTATGCTTGAATTGCAGAGGTTGCCACATCAGGAGGCACACCATAATTTCCAGGCTACGGTTAACACCCATAACAAAATATACTCTACCATTGCCTGTAGAAACAAGTTCTCGATTTTAGCAGACCTGGACCAGGCAGACAGTACACATTGTGATATGGATACAATGAGTGCCCTGCTGGAACCTAGGAAGGATAAGTGTACACAAAAACGACTTGTGATGCAAAGGGATATTCCATGTCATGTGGGGGAGGAATGTACAAAATATCTTGGGAGACACTATTAGCTCGCTTGAAAAATATGTTACAAGTTGTAATAGGCCAGGTTGAAAGTATCTCCCAGGTTTTAAAAGAAATTGTTAGTATGATAAAAGGAAAGTTTCTTCCGCCCATAGTGGTATTGACTCTGGGCCCAATAACTATGGACTGTGTGAAGGTTATTAGGGGGACTAGAAACTATATCCCACTGAATAAGAGTCCACCATTAACTGGTCCTAATAAGGAACTTGTTCGGGAAAAAAGTGTAATTGTAGATGGATGCTCCTTCACTGGCAAATTAAAAGATTCCAATGTTATGTTTGCGGTTGATGCAGTCCTCCTCTCTCATACCTCGGTACGTTTACCGATAGGTCTAAGCGCGTTTGTAGAATCCTGCAACACGAATGGCCTCTCAGTCAATGTGGCAAAAATTAAATCTCTGGTTTATTAAGGGGGAAGCTTCACCTGCAACTAAGTGAAGGCCCCATCGAACAGGTGGACCAATATGATTGTCTAGGGCTGACAATAATGGCAGGCTCCAGCTGGGATGCAAAACAGCTAAGGCCAAATATTCGCTGGTGAGGTATAGTGGTGCATTGACAAGGTTCACCAAGGAGTATGGTGATGGGGCCATTTGTGTATCCAATTAAGCCTAAAAGGCCCAGGCAAGCAGCCACTTTTGGGGCAGAACTTTGGGTTAACACTAATTGTCTTAAACTATCCATTCTTGAAAAGTTATTTTTTTTTTGTTCTCCCGTACTGTGTGCCCAACTTGTTCGTGCATTTAGAATTTTAGAAGGATTGCAAAATTTAGAATGGTTTTGTCGAGCTCATCCAGTTTACTATTGGCTAAGGGTTTGGTCAACCGGTGAGCTGAGTAAGTTCAGGGAAACTGTTGTGGACTTGCTAATGCAAAATGGAGTAAAGTCCCTCCCCTGGTTTATTCATGTTAAAAACAAACTATTATCCTTGGGGATGAGTAATCTTTGGCGCAATCGGACCAGTATATCTACAGGATCAAACATTCTCATTAAAAGCATATGACTTTAAATTTGAACAGAGCATTTATTTGAAGTCAAAAGGTCATCCTTGCTCCTAAAATACTGGCATATTAAGGAAGAGCTAGGATACCAAGAATATTTAGACTGTCAATTCAAATTTTGAACGAGCACTGTATATTAAGCTTTGCGTAGGGATTCTCCCATTGGCAACTGTGTGTAACAGATGGAACGCATCTACCCCTGCCAATTGCCCTTTTTTCCCCAGACGTAAATGAAACAGTAGCACATTATTTGTGCATCTGTTACAAATACCTCTAACTGAAAAAAAAAATGTTGAGTCCACTGTTCAGGGCAAGAGCTTTTAGAAAAAGAGGAAGCACTGCCATTGTGTCTTAACTCAAGGGATAACCCTGCTGTTTTTTCAACTGCAAAGTATATATTAAACGGTTGGTGCATTAGACAGAGTTATGAAGGGACAGACAACAAATATTGTTTCTGTTGAGTGGCATTCACTCCCATTTTCTGCTTTTCCTTAATTTTTTTTTATCAGGGTTTGGAGGTGGAATATATTAATTTATTTTGTGATATTTCTGTGACTATATCCTAGCTTTTTAACATTTATGCCATCATGAATATCAATTATTGTTGTATGGGATAGTTATGTAAATGTACACGTATTTTCCTTTTTAAAAAAAAACTGATTATATATGATGTATTTTGAATTGTATTCTGCTTTTATGATAATATATTATCAAAATTAAGTTTAACGAAAAAGGTGGCAGGATCCTTGAAACCAGGTTAACTGGGAGTAATTCTACTACTCGTCAGCATGAATCAGGTACATAGGGAAGAGGTCTATCTCTAAACGACACTGGATCAGGCCTCACCAACTGCATGTTCAATATAATACGATCCTTAGGGGAGGTCCATTACACAATCAAGAAATAATCAAACACATCTATATGACTTAAGTCTCCAAACTCAAGGGAAGGGAATGAAAATAAGCCTAGATTAAAAAGTGCACATACTGGCTGAGGCACCAGAAAGGAGGTCTGTCAGTCATACAGTCAGATATTTTGGAAGCATCAAGGTGACCAGATAGTACAGATAATAATTGGAATTGTATCCAAATAACCAGTGCATGTTTTATTGGTCATTGAATATAGATCTCAACCTCCATAGGGTTCCCTGATCAAACTTTGCCAATATCCCCCACTCAAGCAGAATGCTATATATCTGGCCATGACAATGTGCAAACTATGGCTAAGGCCAATGCATCTGCTATTTGTAATAGTACCACCATAAAAATGATGCACTGACATGATCTACCCCCCCGGATCTCCAAAAGAGTCATAGGAATGATAGATTGTCGGATTTGTAAAGTCCTGGTTCCATGAGTAGTTCAGAGATCCATTTACTTTCGTGGAATATTCAGGGCTTATGGAACACAGAGGACATGGAATGGCAGGAATTTATTAAACAAGCAATTTTAAATCTGCAGGAAACGTGGGCACCCGACCAAATCAACCTGGTAGGTTTCAAATCAGTTGGCACCCCAGCTGTGAAGTGGCCCAGGGACAGAACAGAAAGGGGAGGGGAGGGGGAGGAATTAATCTGGATCAAGGATTCACTCACTGCTAAATGTACCCAGGTTCAGGTGGTATCACCAGATACACTGGCAGTGAGACTTGAACTCACAGCAAATTAAGCCTTTTGTT
The DNA here is from genome assembly GCF_040938575.1 of Ambystoma mexicanum. Taxonomy (NCBI): domain Eukaryota; kingdom Metazoa; phylum Chordata; class Amphibia; order Caudata; family Ambystomatidae; genus Ambystoma; species Ambystoma mexicanum. The sequence continues at coordinate 626,137,662 of NC_090932.1, read as the reverse complement.
TATTGATGTCTGAGAACCGAGCATTAAGAAAGTCACTAGTTGATTGATCATAAAAAATGTATACTTGTTTTTACTTATTTTATAATTAAGATTAAACAGTCACTTTTGATATGCACTGTATTTGTGTTTTTTGTTTATGTGTTTGATGGATAAATTGATCCGAATAAACATATTGACCGACATAAAAATGTTGAGAATATTATGCTGATTGCAAGTGATTACACTGGTTGCAAAAGATTTTAATATGCAAATGAAATCTTCTACAGTTTCACATAGCTCGACAGTAGAAGATGACATCTGGGGAATTCCTTATCCCCCACACATCCCTTATTGCTGTGCGAAGTGGATTGCTTCAGTGTTGTATTCAGTGGGCCTAAGGACCTGTAATGGTAGGATGTTGGGGGATTGCTCCAGCCTGCCCGACATACAGAGCAAACTGAAAATCTTCCCTTGTTGATAATGTGTTAGTAGATTTATGTGCCTGGAGTTGTGTCTCCAGTTTATGGGTGGAATTAAGAGTTGAGTGTAAACATGAAAACCTTCTGTGTACACTAATCAACCCATATAAAAATACAATTCCAAAGGAAGATAATGCACTGGTGAAAATGAAAAGTGTTCAGTGTTCCAATCTGGAAAAAGAACGAGATATATAACTAATATGCAATAGCTTACTACTTATTTTGCTTGATTATTGATATAACTCCATGCCATGTAATCCCATTGACTGTTACGATAAACTAGTTGATTCAAAACAACCTGTTGTCACACAAGCTTTTGATTCATCTCACATTGGCAAGCGATTAATCATGAAAAGCAAGACCTGGTAAAATGAAGATTGCACAATGGCTAAAAAGACTCTCCTAGTCTAAACGAAACAAAAAATACTGGGAGGGACAACCATACCCTAGTCAGATTATGGAGGCCATACACAAAAATGCTAACCCCCCAAACAAAGAGGAGTTTACCAAGTAGGTATGGCATACATTGAATAGAACTTTACAATGAAATAATAAAAGGGATTTTTGACAGCTAGTAAAGAGGGGTGCATGGGAGGATGGTAATAGCACTAATATCAATATCGACATTTCTGAACAACAGTGACTTGAACATTATGCCACCTTATATAGTGGAAACAAATCGGAGGAATCAGCCACCAGCCCTATCCCTTTAGAGGCAGATCGGATAGTGGAGCAAATAAATCCCTTATCTTCATTAGAGGTGACAACCGTACTGACTGCACAAAGAGCAGGAAAGGCACCTGAGCCGGATTTTTGACCAGCTGACATCTTCAAAGAACAGCCAGTCATCTGAATGCTCTTCCCAATTACATTTTTTTTATGAATTGCTAACCGCGATCACAGTGCCACACAGCTGGCAAGGGGTTATTTTGGTTCCAATCTATACAAAGGGAGCATGCAACTTGCCACACAATTACCATCCTATTTTACTACAGAAATCCCAAGGAAAGACATTTGGTAAAGTGTTGCATGTTAGTTTAGAAGATTGGCATTTTGCTAACGCGTTATCCACTATGCAAGTAGGATTTGGAAAGGGTGTTGCAACTACTGATCAATCATTTAGCCTTCTAATGATTTTGTATACATTTGTTCTAATTAAAAAGCAACCCTTGTATTCAGGCTTCATAGACCTAACAGCCTTCGATATGGTGTCTCGATCTAAAATATGTCTGTTACTGGAACATCTGGCAATACCAGTGAATCTAGTAGGTGCAATTAGGCTGTTGTATACAGATAATTTTGCTACAGTCATAAGTGGACACGGCTCGGGTTGTACTGCACATTTTGAGATTAATGTGCGAGTCCGGCAGGGTGCGTATTGGCACCACTGCCATTCTCGCTGTATGTAAATGATTTGTTCTCCAACATCTCTAGCCAAGAAGTGGATGCCCCATGCCTTGGAGGCCAGAACTTGTCTGCTCTTTATTTTGCAGATAATGCCATTCTTTCATCAAAGACCCAGAGGGGCATTCAATGACAATTAACAACCTTTAATACTTTAGTGAAGGACAAGGGGTTAAAGCTAAAAGTCAATGAAACCAAGGTCATGGTGTGTAAAGCCCTGAGATAAAAGAGGATTCATTACACTCAGTTTTACATAGATGGAATAATGGTTGAAAGAGTAAATTAATTGGGTTATCTTAGCATCAGAATCAGTAACACAATGAAATGGAATTCTCAAATAGAGAAAAGTACTAGCATCTTAAGCGAAGAGGGGAGACACTGTTTGCATTCGCAAAACATTACAATGACAGGGTGATATTGGGTACCGTAGAGGTATATAAGATGCAAGTAGTTGCTGCTGCAATGTATGGCACAGAACTGTGGGGCCACACTAATATGGATAGAATTGAGACCAGAGAAAATAAGATTTTAAAGACTATTAGGGCTACGGTATAGTGCACCTTCCATGCCAAGTAGATTAGATATGGGAATAGATGGCATAACCCAGGCGATACGGCTTAAACCCCCCCCCCCCCCGCACCTGTACCAAGATATGAAATCAGAATTTAGAAGTAAATGTTGAGTAACTTAAAGATCATATCCTCAGTTGGTGCAAGCAATTTTTTCCTTGGTTTAAGTATGCTAAAGCTATGTTTGATTTATGTGATCTCAGAGGGTTATGAATTAACCCATGCTGATATTGCCTTCAGGCTAAAGTTATCCTAAAAGAGACTTATGGAGAATGGGCTAAATGTGAAAGTATGTAGCGTAGTGGGCAGTCGCATAATTGGCGATTACCGTGGAGAAAAATATTCCCTCCGCTTTGAGAGTTATCCAGATAGATTAGACACGAAGGATTGATTAGACACGAAGGATGGGACCCTTACAATTAAACTTTGGTTGGGAATCCTACCGGTTCGAGCTTTCACAGCTAGATGGTGACAGAATACATCTGCGTAATTGTTTATTTGTAGAGCGCTTGTACACAAGTGAAGTGCTTTAAAGCGCTTCAAGGTGGGGAGGGAATACAGTTGTCATTATTAGGCCTTGAAGATTCCCGATGATCTAACAATATCTAGCATACTAGGCTAGAGGCATATATACTGTGTTCCCTAGCAAAGGTCAACTTGGGATAAGAGCTAATGGTCAAAGCAAGTATGTGAATTCTGATGTAAGATTATCGAATGTTTTGAAACAAACAGAATGGTAAGGAACCGAAGTCTATGATGATCACTAAACAAACTTTTGAAATATTTAACAAATCTGCAGCGCATCAGATTGAGCTAGCAAGGCCCCATTACATCAGGCAGCATTGAAGTAATGAGATCATCAACAATAGGGAGGCAGATCCTTTTAACATCCTGGGAATACTTAGAGACGCTAGGGGGACAGGAGGGTTTAACTACGGGAGTTTGGAGGGGGGGAGGGGGGTGGGGAGGAACACAGACTCAAGGGATCTCTGAATGGGAATTAAGAAATATAGTTAGAGCTCTTTTGGTGGAGAAGAACAGGGTTAAATGAAAGTGAGGACCCAGTTGGGCCACCTATGGCAAGAAAGAGTCCACAATGAATTACAGAATGCCCCCCCCACAAATAAAGAAGGGGCCTTCCAGGGGGTGAAATTTGAAGGCTGGGAAGTTGACCAGGATAGTGGTAGGGAAGTTCAGTTTAAAAGAGGGGCACCTGTAGTGCTTCAGGGCCACCCTTGCGTTGCGTGATACAGTATACCCAGAGGCGCCTAGCCTCATATTGAACTATCTATTTGATGAAGGCAGTCCAGACTTACTACACAGCATAGGCATGTTGGCCCTTTTTGATGAGATTCCGGGGCTCCGTCTAATTACATCTGCCGATATTCAATTGGTGGACTTTATTCACCCATTGTGCTACGATTATGTAAGATTGGTAATCCACTCCCCACTGGTACGTAATATCTTGTTAAAAGAATCAGCAAGCCTCCAGAAGAACAAGTTACTTTCTTACCTGGTAACGTTCTTTCGATGGGATGGTCCGACGACGTATTCCATATCTATGACAGTAATCACCACAGCTGTGCTGCTTCGGAAACTTTTTCGGCGTCTGCGTCCTGCGTCGATGACGTCGATGCGCCGCCGTCGAGGACCTCCTCCGACGTCCGACGTCATCCGATGTGATAAGTAGGACGCACGACGCCAGTAGCCTCAGTTGTAGTTTTTTCCCCCAGAACGTGTGACAATAGTCAACTGCCAGTCCGACACAAAGCCTTGCGGAACGTAAGCTGCAAACGCAACAGAAATTCTGCAGCGGGGAAGGCAGGGCGGGAGCGATATGGAATACGTCGTCGGACTATCCCATCGAAAGAACGTTACCAGGTAAGAAAGTAACTTGTTCTTCGAGGGGATTGGGTCCTCCGACGTATTCCATATCTATGACAGACTCCCAAAGCAGTACCAAATCAAGGAGGAGGGAAAGAATTTAGAAACAAAATTTAGAATAGCCAATCAAATAGCAGAGCAAAGGACCGCCTTGCCAAAGGCCAGATCCTGCCCTCTGATGGAATCGAGGGAATAATGCCGCACAAATGTATGCACTGAAGCCCAGGTGGCAGCATCACAGATGTTGCGAATAGGAACACCCCTCTGCAGGGCAGTAGATGCAGCCAAGCCCCTGGTAGAATGGGCCCGCAAGCCAGCCGGAGGGTCCTTGCCCGCCAAGCGGTAACACTCCGAGATGGCCAAAATAATCCAGCGGGACAAAGTCTGTTTCGTCACAGCTTGCCCCAAGCGCTTACCAGCGTAACCAATAAAGAGTTGATCGTCCACTCTGACCCGGGACATGCGAGAAACATAAAAGCTCAAAGCTCTCCTAGGATCAAGCCTATGGAGCCTCTCCTCTTCCTTACCAGGATGCGGAGGAGGATAGAATGCCGGAAGAACAATCTTCTGGGCCAAATGAAATTCCGTCACTACCTTCGGAAGAAAAGAAGGACGAACTCGAAGGACAACCCTGTCCTTGTGAAATACAGTGAAGGGTGGCTTAACAGAAAGTGCCTGTAACTCACTCACTCTGCGAGCGGAAGTAACCGCAACTAAAAACACAGTTTTCAAAGTCAACAGCCTCAAAGGGCAAGAATGTAACGGCTCAAACGGAGCACCCATAAGAAACCTAAGAACAAGGTTCAAATCCCAACCGGGCACCAGGAAAGGCGACGGAGGGAACACATTAGTGAGCCCTTTCAGAAACTGTGAAATTAAAGGGATTTTAAAGTAAGAACATTCTTCAGATGAGCGCTTAAAGATGGACAGCGCCGCCAGGTAACCCTTAACGGTACCCACTTGCAAGCCCCTGTGGGCCAAAGAAAGCAAAAAGGACAGAACCATGGGGATGTCACATGCAAAAGGATCCACATTCTGAACTCTGCACCAGTCGCAGAACTTACGCCAACGGCAACGGTACAGAGACTTAGTTGCGGGCCTTCGGGCCGAAAGCAACACCTCCATCACGTCTTCAGGGAGGTCCCAATCCTTATACCTCAACCTTTCAGAAGCCAAGCGTGAAGGTTGAGGGATCCGACCTCTGGATGGAGAACCCGACCCCCCTCCCGTGAGAGCAGATCGTCTCGGTAGGGAAGACGACGTGGAGGGCAGATGGACAAGTCGAGAAGGTCCGGGTACCACGTCCTCCGAGCCCACGCCGGAGCAATGAGGATCATCCGGGAACCGAACTTCCGTAACCTCCGCAGCACTTGCGGGATGACGGGGACCGGAGGAAACGCGTACAGCAGCGGGAACGACCACTCCACCACGAACGCGTCTCCTAAGGCTCCTTTTGGAGGAAATTCCCGCGAGCAAAACCTTTCGCACTTCCGGTTGACACTGGAGGCAAAGAGATCCACTTGAGGGGTCCCCCAAAGGGCGAAGATCTCCAGGAGAATCTCCTGAGCCAACTCCCACTCGTGAGAGATCGTGCTCTGCCTGCTCAGAGCGTCCGCCGTCACGTTCTCGACTCCGGCCAGATGAACTGCCGAGATCGAAACTTCCTGCTGGATGGCCCAGAACTCGAGCTGCATCGCCTCCCTGCACAGAGGAAGTGACCCTGCCCCCCCCTTTTTGTTGAGGTAGTGCATGGCCACTGTGTTGTCCGTCAGGATCAGGACATTCTTCCCTCGCACAGTCGGCAGAAAAGCCCTCAGGGCTAGCCTGACGGCCCTCAGCTCCAACAGATTGATATGGAGTCTGGACTCCGACGGAGACCAACGACCGCTGACTGTCAGCCCGTTGGCATGAGCTCCCCATCCCGTGAGGGATGCATCCGACACGATCGTCACCTCCGGCCAGGGAAGCCAAAACGGAGCCCCCTTCATCAAGTTGCCTTCGACGGCCCACCACAGAAGGTCCCGGGCGACCGAGGGCGGCACCTGAATCGGGTCCGACATCCTGCCGGAGGACTGCGACCATTGCATCTTGAGTGCCCACTGCAAAGATCTCATTCGCAGGCGAGCCTCTGGCACCAGAAGAATGCAGGATGCCATGAGGCCGAGCAACCTCAAGAACTCGAACGCTGGGAGCGTCTGGGCATGCTGAAACTTGCGCACCATCTGCTGAATGTGAAGAGCCCTCACCTGGGGAGGAAAACACTGCCCCAGGGAAGTGTCGAGCACTGCTCCGATGTACTGGAGCCTATGCGTTGGCGTCAAATGGGACTTCTTTAAATTGAGGGAGAAGCCCAGCCTGTGAAGGGAGTGGCAGGCGACGGACAGATGATCCAGGACCTGCTCGGGAGAGCTCCCCCTGATCAACCAATCGTCCAGGTAGGGGTAGACGTGAATCCCCCCCTTGCCTGAGATGCGCTGCCACCACCACCATGAGCTTGGTGAAAAACCTCGGGGCGGAGGTCAAACCGAACGGCAGGACCCGAAACTGAAAGTGCGAGTCGCCAACCGCGAACCTCAGGTACTTCTTGTGCTTGGGATGGATCGGCACATGGAAGTAAGCATCCTTGAGGTCGAGTGACACCAACCAGTCCTGAAGCTGAAGGGCCTGGAGGACTTGAGAGAGAGTAACCATCTTGAACTTGTCCTTCCTGAGGAGTTTGTTCAAACCGCGCAAGTCCATGATGGGTCTCAATCCCCTGTCTTTCTTGGAAATCAAAAAATAAGGGGAATACCATCCCTTGTTCCTCTCCGCTACAGGCACCAGTTCTATGGCGCCTTTCTCCAGCAGGGCTTGAATTTCCTGCGCAAGGAGCGGATCCGGACACTTCAAAGAGAGGTTCCCCGGTGGATTGTCGCGAGGCCTGTGCCGAAAGGGAAGACAGTAGCCGTGGGTTATGATCTCCAGAACCCACACATCCGAAGTAATGGCACGCCACTCTACAAGATGCTGCGCCAGCCTTCCCCCAACCGGCGAACCATGGGACAAGGCCTCATGACTGAGTAGGAGCGGCTGCGGCGTTACCTGAGGGCAAAGAGGCAACTGCCCGAGCGGCCTTGGCACCACGGGTACCCTGTCGTCCACCTCTGGTACCCCTGCGTTGGCCCCTTTGACTGCCAGCTCCTCTCGCTCTACCAAAGGACGAGTAATAGCGAAAGGAGCCACCCCTCCACTGCTGTCCCCTAGGACGAAAAGGCGGAGGTTGGCGAACTGCAGCGCCCAACGACTTCGCTGCAGCTTTTGAGGTCTGCAACCTCTCAAGGCTCTCGTCAGCCTTGCTGCCAAAAAGATGTTCACCATCAAAGGGCATGTTGAGGAGCCGGGACTGCACATCAGGAGCAAACCCCGACTTCCGCAACCACGCAAACCTGCGTATCACGGTGCTCGCCGCCATGGACCTACTGACGCATTCAGCTAAGTCCAAACCCGACTGAACGGACTCACACATGGCATCCTTACCATCCTGGACCAAAGCAAGGAAACCAACCCGTTCGTCCCCTTCGGGAATATGTTCAGCCGCTAACGCAACACAGTTCCACAGAGTGTGCGTGAAACGCGACAAGGCACAAATGGAGTTGGCCGCCTGAAGCGCCATACCACCAGAAGAAAACACCTTCTTCGCCCAGCCATCAAAACGTTTGTCGTCCCTATCAGGAGGGATGGTAGGGTACGACGCCTGCTTTGCCGGGGCCGTGGCCGCCTGCACCACCAAACTTTCCGGAGTGGGGTGCCTGGTCAAGTAGCAGGGGTCGCCACTGGCTGGACGGTATTTCCGCGACAAGGATCTGCCCACTGCCGGGAGACTCTCCGGAGCAGTCCAAGCCGCCGCCACCCTACGCTGTAAAGCCATATGAAATGGCAGAACCGGGTCAGATGGGGGACCAACATCAAGGATGTCCGTCAGATCATCCTGCACAAACTCCCCTGGGGGAGCAGACCATCCCAGATACTCAGACACCCTAGCCATAAGGCGCCGGTATGAGGAATCGGCATGGGAGCCAGGCTCAGGCCGACCAAATTCCACCTCCGGAGAGGTGTCCAGACCACTAGCATCATGCAGCGACTGCCTCAAATCGTCAAATTGACTATGGCCCGAGACAATGTCATCCGGCACCTGATCAGGAACCAGGCCAACCGAATCCTCATCCGCCTCCGAAATATAATCCAAGTGGTGGAAAGGCACCTGAGAGTGCCTGCTCTTAGCCAGAGCCTTCCTAGGGGGTACACCCGAGACACGGGGCACCTCCGACACGAAAGGCGTCGATGGCGTCGAGCGAATCGGCGCCGCCGTCGAGAAAACCGGCAACGGCGCCGAGAGGATCGGCGTCGACGTCGAGGAAATCGGCGTCGACGTCAGATGCAGCGCCTCCAATATCGGCGGCGTCGACACAGCCCTCGAAGCCGGAGCCCCGAGCGTGTCCCTCGACGACCTGAACGTCGACGGCTTCGACGACTTCCTCGGAGCCGGAGCTTCGAGAAAGCCTGTCGACGCCCTCGACGCCTCAGACGTCGATGTCTTCCTCGAAGACATCACAGGTGCACACGGTCTCGATCGCGTCGAGGACCGGGACCTGGAACGGGTACGGCGAGAACGAGCCTCCTTGTCCGAACGGGACCTCTCCCGTGACTCGTGCCGACCACTCTTGCGAGCGGCGTCTCTCGACCTCACACGGCCGACCCCACTCGGGGGCGCGGACGGTTGAGTACCCTGCGACTCAAGAATCGCCAACATTTTCTTCCCGAAGGAAGCCCATTCCTCCGGCGTCGCACGGCTGGTGGGATAACCGACGTGCCGGGCAGAGTCCTCGGAAGAGGACCTGGAAGGCGACCGGTGACGGCGCTTCCGAGAACGCCTCGAAGAGGCAGAGGAGTGGCGAGACCGACTCCTAGAAGAAGACCGACGAGACCTCCGACGATGACGCGGAGAGTCACCCCTCGAATCATCCGTCGAAAGCCCCGCCGACTTCGACTTCCGGGGCTTGGACACCCGACCTACCGACAATTTCTTCTTACGTTCGCGTAAGGCCTTGGAAGTGAGCGACAGGCAGTCGACACAGTCATCCGTGTCGTGGGCCTCCCCGAGGCACCAGAGGCAGGCGTCGTGCGAGTCAGTCACCGACATCTTGGACCCACACACCCCGCACTTCTTGAAGCCCGGACGCGGGGTTGAAGACGAAGTGGAAGACATCGCTGCGAAGGATATTCACAAACGAACAGGCTCGAAGAACCAGAAAGAACAGAACTCCAAAGAGTCGAGGCTAGAACCGAGAAACACGAAGCAACACGTTCGCGGAAAAAACGGAACTGAGGCTACTGGCGTCGTGCGTCCTACTTATCACATCGGATGACGTCGGACGTCGGAGGAGGTCCTCGACGGCGGCGCATCGACGTCATCGACGCAGGACGCAGACGCCGAAAAAGTTTCCGAAGCAGCACAGCTGTGGTGATTACTGTCATAGATATGGAATACGTCGGAGGACCCAATCCCCTCGAAATATGGGTATGATACAGCAACCTTTAAAAATGTGACAAACACATACCCAGAAGTTTGGCCGTGGAAGAATCCAGAAAGTGCAGGGAGGAAATCAGGAAAGGGGGTGAGCTGTGCACAAGCTAATGAAGATCCTAATTGGCCTTGGCTGGCTCTAACTTTAAAAGAGTTGATCGCTCGACTCAAAACATTGAGTCAGCCACTTTAGAGAGAAGCAGTCTTTCTCCTTTCTTACATGGAACATTAGAAGGTTTAGGAATTTATTGTTGGATGGTGAATTATGTGCAGACTAGACATTTTAGGATTTGATTTTTCGCCATGAAACTTTGGCTAAAGTTAATCTGATATTTGATGGCTACGAGGTTACCTATTTGCTCGCTCGCCAATGGTCTCTGGGAAGGCCAAAAGAAGGGCTATTGGTGGCTATTAGACAGGGCCTAAACCTATGTAAACTTGAAGAATGGAGGATTATGGACACAATATTGCCCCTTTGGGTGGAGGTAAAAAGGGAAAAAAAACAGATTATGTACTTTGAATTAATGTTTACTGGTCTCCGGAGCACAACTTGGGTACAATTCTGGAAGATCAAAATTGTCGAATAGACGAGTGGATTTCAGGAGGCGAAATTGTGTTCGCTGGTGATTTGAATGCAAAGTGTAACATCAAGAGGACAGACTCTTTAGATTATTTTATGTCGATCCCATGCCAAGCTCCAAAGCAACAAAAGAAACCTAGCACACAGGTCCCAGAGGGTAAATTGCGCTGAGAGCTGGAGTTTGACCTTAATATACAATGATTTACCCTCCTGGTCGGCCAGAGGTTATGCATCAGTTATAGATTATGTTTTTCTGTCAAATAAACTGTTCTCTAGGATTGTCCGTTTTGAAATTAGGCCAAGTAAGTATAGTGATCATGCTCAGCTTTGTCTAAAATTGCAGTGTGGGCTGAAAAGGGATATGTCTGAGGAAAGGTTGGGTAAAGTGTTAATAAATGTTGGTGGAACTAGAGCGAGATGCAAGTCAGCCACTATGGACAAATTTAATTCAACAGTAATGTTGGACTTTGTCTCAACTCCAATGGAAGTAAAAATGGATAACCATTCAGTTCGTAACTTTCCATCATACTTGGAGAAGAACTTGGCGAGGTGGGTGGTGCCAGGGAAAACGAAACCAGGTGGAAAGGTGAAGAATAGGTATGCTTTCAATTTGGAAGTAAAGGAGAGAAAAAAACTTTTTACATAGAGAGATTTGACTCGCCTTTAGAGGGAACGAAAAAGGTGAATCAAAGAAAGAAATGGTTCACAAATTAAAACAAGGTTACAAGAACTAGCTCAAGTTTCAGCGTGCAAATTTGTATCAATCAGATGGAGAATAAAATGTTAGCTAGCTTCAAGGGCAATAGCTCAAGATTATTTTGGGAATTAGTAAATTGCTCAGAGGAAAAACAACAGAATCACCAATCCCATATCTGAGGAAAAACAGGTTATGCATTTTGCAAATATTTACAAACTTCCTAGTATGGAAGGGGATAAATATATCTGTCCAATTGCCGCTAGGAGGGTTGATACTTCCATTGGAAATATTGAGGCGAAGATTGTCAGTTCAAATCAGTCAAGAGCTGGGGGGAAAATAAGTTAACTAATTTCCTTCTATAACTTAATGTGGGTCTTTGGGCCAACGTTTTGCATATTCAGTTTAATAATATTGTGGAAAGGCAAGTGATTCCCGAGTCTTGGAGATGATCACATATGATCCTGATTTACAGGCTGATCGCTATAATGGACGTGGATTAGAAGATCTTCACTGCAATTGTATTGGAACATATAGAAAAATGGTGTGCACCAAATCAAATAATGGATTATGTACAAATGGGGTTCAGGAGGAATATTCGTACGGACTGTGGGAGGCTATTAGTCTTCTACAGGGCTTAGCAAGGTCAAAGCCAGATTCCCCTGTGTATCTTGCCTCAATGCATCTCAGTATGGCATTGGATACTGTTCACAGAAAGATCTTGTGGAGAGAAAATTGGAAAATGATGGTATGCTGTCAGGGTTATTGAGTATTTTCATCCATTTATACACGGACTCCAAAATGAGAGTTTGTTTTAACTCAGAAGGTGTAGAGTTGCACGTTTTTAGCACATATACAAGTTACTCACCGTAGTGACTAACGTACTCCTAGTACATAGTCCCCTTTCCTCCATACTGCATGGCTGTCCCTCGCTATGGATGGGAGCCAAATTTCGAGGGGCCCTGGGAGCATGTGCTCCCCTGACTCCACTTCTCAGTCCCCATTGATGCGTTGACAATATTACCATTGCCTAATGACACCAGTTTTAATAGGGGGGAGGATGGTGGGACGGATGGAGGAAAGGGGACTATGGACACTACGTTAGTTACTACGATGAGTAACTTATAATTCCTCCTACGCCCCGTCCTCTTTCCTCAAACTGCATTGGCGATTACAACTGAATGTAGCCCCAGGGTGGAGAGGTGACCCTCCTTAAGAAAACAAGTTCCTTAATACTGACTGTGCGAAAGCTGCGTCTGACCTAGAGCCGGCATTCAACAAGTACTGCTTGTTGATGACCTGCCACGGAACGTGCCTCTGGAACGCGACTGCCGTGGCCTTGGCTCTTATAGCGTGGGCATGCATGCTTGCAGGAAGTGATTTGTGCTGCCCCACATAGGCCTCCTCGATGGCCGATACCATCCATCTTGCTATGCAGGCCTTAGAAGCCTGATATCCCTGCCTTGAACACCCCCACCCACCCAAAGGTGTCAGAGAGCCTCCGACTTGCGGAAACTCTTGGTCCTATCCAGACAGAATTTCAGAGCACGCCTGACATCTAGATAGTGCAAGACCCTCTGAGCATCGTCCTTAGGGTCCGCAAAGAAAGTAGGTAACGCTATTTCATCATTTAGGTGGACCACAGACTAATTTAGGTAAGAATGTGGGATGTGTTCTCAGGACAACCTTGTCTCTATGAAAGGTAACGTAAGGTTCTGAAGACAGCAGTGCTTGGATTTCGCTAACTTTGCGTGTAGACGCAAAACCCACAAAGAGGGCTATCTTAATGGTGACTAGTCTGACGTCTGCGCACAACACTACATTGAGGTCCCACACCGAGTGTGGTTTCTTGATAGGTGGGTAGAGCCTGGTGAGACCCGTAAAATGTCTTTTAACCACTGGGTTTAAAGATGAAAAAACTTCCTCCTCCGAGTTCCGGTAGGTTCCAATGGTCGCCAGATAGGTATGGCATGTGTATTTGCACCTCTGAGTGTGCGAGGTGTGCAGAGAAGGATAGCACATCGTCCAACGTGCAAGTAAGCGGATCAACTCCATTTGACTCCGCCCAGAGGCAAAACCTAGTCCATTTGCTCTTGTACTGACTCCCAGTAGCATCGCTCCTAGCACCCTGTATGATGTCTAGGTTAGCCTCCGACAACCCCAGATTCTTTAGTGACCTGCTCAGGAATGACGCTGTGAGGGCCAACTTCTGCAGGCTGGGGTGGATGACCCTGCCTCCCTGTTGCGATAGAAGATGAGCTGGGCCCATTGTAAGGTGTATCGGAGGCTGGTCCGAGAGGCTGAACAGCTCCGAGAACCATGGTCTCTCAGGCCACCAAGGAGCTATCAGAATGATGCGGAGGTGACGCGATTCCCTCATCTTATCACCCTGTGCACCAGGGGAGTGGGAGGAAATCATGCTGTTTAACTGCAACTGTAAGGCATCGCCCAGGGAGCCGGGCCCTGTCCTAGCCAGGATGCGAACTGAGGGCACTTATTGTACCAGGTGGCAAAAAGATCCACCTGGTGTGCCCCAATCTGTTGAAGATCTCCTGAAGGACCTGGTCGTTCAATTGCCATTGGTAATTGTCCGCACCCAATCTGCTGAGCCTGTCCGCCTCCAGGTTGGACTCCCCCGGGAGGTGGATTGCGCTCAAGTGAATATTGTTCTCCAGAACCCACTCCCAAATGCTGACTGCCAGGCTGCATAGGGGAGGAGACCTGCTGCCACCCTGCTTGTTGATGTAATACATGCTGGTGGAATTGTCAGTTTGAATGAGGATTGTCTTGCCACTGATAAGTGGCAGAAAGGCTTTGAGAGCGAGCCAGATCGCCAACACTAGCCAATTGATATGGGCCTCCTGCTCCTGAAGGGACCAAACTCCATGGAAGCTGTGGTTGTCCAGGGTAGCCCCCCAGCATCCAAGAAGGAATCTGTGGTGATGGCGAGTTGAGATGCTGACTGGCGGAAGGGTCTGCCTATCGGCAAGTTGCTGTCTGTGCTCCACCAGACCAGGTATCAGTGAAGAAAAGGAGGAACACGGACAAGCTCCACTTGGGAACCCCGCTCCCATGAGGCTGCGAAGTGCAGCTGTAATCTTCTCATTTTCAGCCTTGTGTAAGGCACTGGCAGTACAAATGCTACCATGATACCCAAGAGGTGCTGGTACCACCAGGTTGAGGTCACCGCTCTACTGAGAAAATGCCCTGTGGCCCTCTTGATGGCTGTGATCTTGTCCTCCAAGGGGAAAACTCTCTCGGACCTTGTGTCCCAAATGATGCCCAGGAAAGGAAGGCTCTGCGTAGGTTGGAGCTGTTACTTCTTGCGATTGATGGGAAATCCCAATTCGTGGAGTGTATTCATGAGGGCGGAGGAGGTGTGATGTACCGCCTCTGGGGATCTCGCCCTGATGAGCCAGTCGTTCAGGTCCGGATAGATATGGTGACCTTGGGCCCTGAGAAGGGCTGCCAGCGCATTCATGAGTCTGGTAAAGACTCTGGGTGCTGAGTTGAAGCCAAAGGGTAGAACCTTGTATTGAAAATGGAAGCCCATGATCCTGAACCTCAGTAAGGACCAATGAGGTTGCCAAATCGGGACTTGTAAGTATGCGTCCTTCAGATCTAGGGAGTACATCCAGTCTCCCCTGCACAGAGTCTCCACAATCAGTGCTGAGGTAACCATCTTGAACTTCTGAAGAGGGAGGGACAGGTTCAAGGTAGAAAATCTCCAAATCTCCGCCAGCAGAGTTGTTGTCCAAATCTCCAGGAGTGGAAGGGAGGAGCGAGGAGAGGGAGGAACCGGTAGGCCGTGGACACAACAGAGTATCCATGGGTCTGGGAACCTCACGCGCCAATACTGTGTGTGAAGGGCGTTTCATGCCTTCTTTCCCACTGAGGCAGAGGAGGGGGGACAAAAAGATGCCCTTGCTCCCTGCCTTGTGCTGTTTGCAGCCGTTCTGGCTTGGAGACCTGTCCGGCTGTCTGGACCTCCGTTCCTGGAAGCCCCGGAACACGCTGAAGGCCCACCCAACGTCAGAAAATGGATGAGTCTGGCTGTACGTCTTGGACATGGCTTTTGTGAGCATAGATAAGGATTTAGCAGTCTGGGAACGGTTGTTCTTCTTATCAAGTTCCTCATTGGTGGTGGAATGAAAGATTGCCGCCCTCGAATGGAAGGTCCAATATGCGTTCCTGGGCGTCCGGGTTGAACTTCGTAGCCCATAGCCAGGCCGTCCTTCTCATGTCCGTGGCAATGCCGATGGCACGGCTTGAGGCTGCTAGCATGGCATCTGCATTAGACTGACAAATAGAGAGGCGTTGGAATAGACCTTCCCGCAGGCCTCCAAGATCTTCTCCTTGCCTAGAAGAGCCGAAGACGAGGTGGCCAAGGACGACTGAGGCTTGGAGTAGAGAAAGGCCGGGGAAATCACCGACGAGTGTGGTTGAGGGTGCGCCAACAGCAAGAGTGGATCCCCCTCCGATTGCCTGCATTTGGCGTCAAGGCACCGATTAGTAGGCTGGGCCAAATGGGGTTTAAGCCATCCCTTTGTGGCCAAAGCGACAACGTCTTTCTGCATCGGGATCCCCGTTCTGGCCACGGGGAATAGAGTGAGGACCTCAGCCAGGACCCCCGCCTCAGGTTGTTCAACCTCGGGTTGCGGAAGCTCCAAGTATTCAGCCAAACCTGTTAGACGTTCATGAACAGCCTTGGCTGAAGATGGAATGTCGGGGAGGTCCTCCTCATCATCAACCATGTCCACTAGGGTGTCCGGCTGGTCCGGAGCAGGTGGAGGAGTGTTGGGCGCCGAAGGCGGAGGTGTGGAGACAGTAGCCGGAGGCTGGTGTGGAACTGCATGAACCTTAGGAGGCAGGGAAGCCGGAATCGAAAGGACCCGGCATGGGCAGCTGGGGCTGCACGGGGGCCCAAGGTGCTGGAGCTATAAGAGGAATGACTATAGGCGCAGGAGGCAGCATGTTCTGGATCACATCCTGAAGGATGGCACTCATCTGAGGGGACCTCATAAGCGTGAGGAACTTCTCAAAAAAACCTGTCCTCGTAGGCTGTTGGCGTGGCAGGTGGTGTTGACGGAGTAGAGTACGGCTGCTGGGGCCTGTGTCTACTATGCTTGCTGGATGCGGGGTGTATCTGCCATGCAACTCTGAAGGATAAGCTGTAGGCCACGCACCTGGCGAAGACATGTCCCACCTGGACACACAATCTATCTGCTCCCCGAACGGGGGTGATGTCAGATGAGTGGCCATTTTGTCTGGCACAGTGGCCATTTTGTTGGGCTCCATGCCACATGCCTGCATCGTGATGCTTGCCGCGCTGGGCCCTGCCTCCTCCAGAACTTTTGGCGGTGGACCTGGAGGCCTACCCTGCACCTCAGAACGAGGCCTTGTAGGCGTAGAGCCCTCAGTTGTGTTGCTGGTAGTGCTGCATACAGGCACCCCCTTGGACATTTGTCTGGTAGTAAGGCATAGCCCCTTGGGTGGACACCCGGTAAAAAAAACCTTGCGGTCCCTCTGCACTGTCTCCGGAAGCATCCAGCTACCCCTCGGCCTGGTGGCTGGTAGCTGAATCAGCCTTGGTACCTGTGCTTGTGCGAGAACCTGAATCGTCCCTCCCGCTCTGTCCTTTCCTTGGGAAGGAGTCGCACTTGCGGGTGGGATGGAAAAAAGCAGCCTTACCTTGGGCCTTGACTCGTGTCTGATGAGGTGACTTCTCAAAGAGCTCCCTCCACCGAGCTAATCTGTACTTCAGAGCACAGGGTGTAAGCGTGTCACACGCGGTACAACTCTCCCAGCCATGTTCGGGGCCAAGGCAGCGGAGGCAAAGAGCCTGGGGGTCGGACTTAGGGAAGAGCCCTTCACAGGCTGGACACCTGCTGAAGCCCGCTGACACTGACATGCGCCTGGGAGGAGCGTGGTGCCAAAGGACAAAGTACCTAATTAAAGACAAAAGCTAGTATCCGGGGAAGAGCGCGTGGAATTCCAAGGCCGAAGCCAAACCCAGGAGCGCTGGTGAAAGCGGTCTGTTCCGGTCGACGCGGAAAAGGGGACTGAGGAGTGGCGCCGTAGGGCAGAGTCAGGGGAGCGCATGCTCACAGTGCTGCGCTTCCGTCTCCCGTCCCTAGCGAGGGACGCCCATGCAGTATGGAGAGCAGGGGACTGAACATAGAAGTATGGTTTACATCAGGGGTGTATCTTGGGTCCTACATTGTATAAACTTTACCTGGTAGATGTTGGGACAGCCCTGGATCACAAATCCTTAAGTTTCACCTAAAATTGGCTCCCTGGGAATCAATTGGGCGGCATATGCAGATGACTTTATTCTGGTAGATTCAACACCCATCAGTTTGCAAAAACGAATAAATGACTTTGGTGATTACATGAACGCAATCAAGCTTAAAATCAATCATCTAAAACCGTGATATTGCAAATCTCCAAAGGGCATTGATTGAACTCCACGATGCATCGGTGGTATTGGGATAAGAAAAAGCTTTCTTTCAAAGAAAAAATTCAATATTTAGGATATCCTGTTAGAGCGAAACAAAACATATTTTTGAGAAACTATTTAAAAGCAAAAACAGCCAGGATGATAAGAGAAATGAATCAGGTGGATAGAAAGTTTGGAAAATGGTTGTTTCTTCCATACCAGGACTACTATAGAAATAAAGTGTTGCATGCCATATGTTATGGACTTGAATTTTTCCCACAATGGTATATAACAGAAAAACAGAATTCAAAGTAATTAGAGCATGTTTTGGAGGGCAGTTTTATATAATCTGCCTGAATGTGTCCCTATACAGACCATACAATATGAGCTGGGTAGACAGTCAATCGCTAGTATTGTCCTATGGAAAAAGAGACAGCGCTAGAGAAACTGAAGTTATTGGTGAACACTGAGGTCTAACCCAGTTAAGGTGAAGAAAATAATAAAGAGGGTTGACTGGGAAGAGAACAGATTGGAAGCATTGGGCTTTCAACTTTATGCCCAACTGGTATCACCTCAAAATGTTCCAGGAGATATGGAGAACTCTCTCATAAAATATCTGAATAAAAAAGTAAGGAACGGTATAATTAGGTTACGTCTGAATGTGATGAAATTTAAATCAAATAAGTTTCATTCGTAATCCTTTTGATGAAACAAAGGGCATTGTAAAATACCCTTGGAGGCAGAATCCTTATTTCATTTATCATTGTTATGTCCATTGAATATGCGGGTATGTTATTTTAGAGATTATGTAAATTTAGAATGGATACCTCGTAATGATTTCTGATTAAACATATTGCACAGGGACTCTATGTTCTTAAAGTTGAGGTTTTTTTTAAGGATTGTAATATTGATTAAAAGGTCCATGAAAGAGGGTTATTGATTCGACTTGATTTATAAACAAGAGATAATCGTTTTTTCATAAAACTATATTGATTGTAAGTGGAAAGTGTGTAAAGTATTTTGAGTGCTGTTAACTGGAAGAAATTATATGCAGAGACCACAGAAAGGAATATTTTGTCATTATGTATGTTTTTGTAAATACTGTATATGATTTCATAATGAGAAAATCTTGTTGAATTTGTATGAGAAGGTTGAATTTGTTATCTGTATAGGAAGAAATTGTAATGTGGTTTTTGAATGAAATATTTGTGGGATACATTTACCCACTTAGCAGAATTCCCCTCCATCTCCAAGCTGCACTTCAGCAGTTACCAGCAGAATGGCTGCGCTGGCCCCTTTGAGCACCATTGCCTCTCATCAAAACTGCGCTTTGCAGCTACAAAATGATGGCTGCACTGTCTTGCAAAGCACCTATTGGGCAAGAGGAAACCGGGAACACACTGAGAAAGTCTGCCAGTGTGTTTCCTTATGCGCACCAAAGAAGAGAATCGAAAAGCACCACTGCTTTGCTGCTGGCTAAAAATTTCTCTTTGAAAAAGGAAATATTTTACATTGAAAATGATAGCGCCCTGATGCTCTTCATCTGCTAAACAATATATAGGTCAGACCCACTAAGGCCCAACTACGCCCAGCCATATTCCAGTTGTGCTTCAGCAAAAGAAAGCTCACTGAATGACAGGCTGTGTCGGGCATGATCTGGGAAATCACCAGAAACTTGACCCTCAGTCGTATGGAAAAACGCTTGACTTTTGCTAGAAAGTGTCAAAAATAAATGCTTCAAAAGAAACCCTAGCTCTCTGTGCATATGTCAATTTCAGTGGACCTGTGCCTTGAACAGATTGGTATGTACGAGAAACTGACTAGGGCTGCAAACAATGTTTGGAATCCAGAGGGAAGAGAAAACCAAATTTGAAAGGGACATCCCAGCAGAATTCACCATGTGCCAAAATGGGCTTTGCAAACCAGAAAAATATCTGATTTCAAAGTGTAATGTTGAATAAGGCCCTGTCCTGGTCTAGAAATGTAAGGGGGGGTTTGGTTAAAATATAATATGGTGTTTTATTCTAACAGCCTTGCCTTTTGGCTCAGGAAAACCAAATAAATAAATAAGTAAATAAATGCATTGGCTGTACTGGGGAACCAGCCAAACAGGTTTCCTGCATGGCTTCAAAGGACAATTGTGTGCTGGCAATAGGAGTGGCCTCCCCCCAAAAGGAGCCACAATATATTTCTGGGATACCTACGTGTTACTTTCTGCCCTTGGAAACTTTGAATGGCCAAGAGGATACATCTCACACGCTCGTCAGACTTGTGTCTGTGCTCCGGCTTGAGACAATAGATTCTGGGACACCTACGTGTTACTTTTGGAAGTGACACCTACCATTCACTCAAACTGAGAAACTCCATGGCATCTCTGGGCTAAACTGACATTTGGTGGTAGCCTGGAAAGACATGACCATATTTGGAGGACAAAAAGGGCAAGTCTGTCTAGCTTAAAAGGCTGTTTTTATTAATAAACTGTGTTATTTCTATAACCGGGCAACGCAGTAATGTAAAAGTTTTACAATTTAAAGGTAATTTTTGTGGCTTTAAAACAAGATATCGTGGCTGTCCATAGCATGTATGGGATGGAAACGCCGGGAGAATGTGAATCATGGTTAAAGTACATATGGTGGAACGGTAAACATTTATTGAAATATGCTCTATGATGATATGTACACATACCTAAAATTGTGAGATGTGGGGTGAAGCGGTTCCCACTAAAAAGCGCAAAAATTAGAAGGCCGAAACAAAGTCCTACAAATTTGGGAGTTGGACTACCATGTTCTGTTTAAATATGCAATCTGGATATGTAATTTGCAAAAGTGCTACAACTTTAAAAAGGAGCAATTTATGTCCAAATTAATTTTTGGCAAAAATATCTGTGGGATGGCTTTGCACCTCATAAAAACACAACCCCATAAACTAAGTCTCCTCCTTGAGGAGGCAACCAACATGTGCTGACCTATGCGGTTCTGAGGGGTAGGTCTAGCTTGGTTCTGTCCAACAATAAATCTTGTGATGTCACCGTTTTATAAATAAGGGGGGGGAAGATCACAGGAACAGACTCTTCTGAATTTTCCAGCACCTGCGGATCCAGATATTCCACCTTCACTCTGCAAGATTCCAGTCCCCACTGCCAGAAGAGAGATTGTTGATCTCAGCCTTCCTATCCAGGCAGAACCACCCTTCAGCACTAAACCCCATAACAAAATCCCACTAACTTCAGGGAGAAAGGGTAAACATGGCTGAGCCCGCTTTGGGATTCTCCAGTTCCCCCTGCTTACCCGCTCCATCCAGCTGAGGTGTTGCTGTGCCGTGACTAGACCTTTGCCCAGCTGTCTTTTGCCAGGTGAGTCCACCGTGAGGTGACCAGAGCCTTTGAGTCCAGAATCCATTTGGCTGTCCCAAATTCCCAATTTCAGGGCTGATTGTGAGAATTTCCCCATCCCATAACAACACATAGCCTACCCAATCTTGATACCTTGTCTTTGTTCTACTCTCTAAGTAATCCCATCCATACCCTGATAATTTGGTTAAGATATTCTGAATTCTCTGTGCATCCTGTCCTTGATTTTCTAGTGTTAGCACAATTCTTCCATTTATTTTTCTCTGGCATAGATACTTAGTAATAGTTTGAATAATTTAAGTAATTCCCACAGAGCTGAACGCGGGGTGAAAAGGTTAAGTTGCAAATTAACCTTGGAGCGTACAGTGTCTTTCTTTAACAATATAGTCTTAATAATCTAGTGCAAGTGAAACTTGTCCTTTCTTTCCAAACCGACTGTATTTTCCCAAAACTGAATCTCTTTCCATATTGAAAACCTCATCCAATTCTTCAGTGATGTGCATCTACCTCCCCAGCCTCCTAAAACCTGCATTCCAATTGTTTATTTCAACCGTTTTTTTTAAAAAAATTGACATTTAAAACTGCAAAAGAGAAAAATGCAACTTTTCAACGGGCGATTTTGGCTGCACTGTGTTTTTACTCTCACGTTGCTTTTTGAACTGCATTCCCTTTATTGATACTTTGCCTTGTAGTTGCTAGTGATATTACATTCCTGATACTGTGATAAGTCATATTTATCTCCTTTATCCAACCACACACAAATTAATTATCAATTCAGAGTGTCATTTTCTGCAATTGCAAAGGGTTTTTTGCCTCTTATTTTGTGAGGGAAGGTCGGTTTTTGATTCCGTTTTCTTCCTAATATCCCACTCAAAATTCAGGGTTTGAGGGAGCACTGCAGGGGGAAATCCTAACTCGGGTGCTATCTACCCGAATAGAAAAAAAGTGTTCCTATTGATTTGTGCTTTGGATATATTCTTGCAGAAGGTCAACCAAGTGTATTTCATTAGTTTAGATTGTAATTATCACCCCATTGGTGATTGCTGCCCAATATTCAAACTGATTTTCTTTGAATTTAAAATAAATAAATATAGTATTCCCACCCACCGGACTGGTTCATGGTCCAGTGTGACCCGGGGTATTTGCAAAAAGGGGGTGTGAGACGGGTTGAGTACCAGCTCAATTCGAATTCATAGAAATAAAGAAAACGTATTCTAATTGAGCGCTACCTACTAGGCTAAGGGCAAGAGCCCTGGTCCGGTGTGTGACACCCAATTGGAATCCTTAACATATTTTTGTAAAGGTTTTTATAAACTGTATACAATAAAATAAAAACTAGTGAAGTGCTTGAAAAAGAGTGTGGGTAGAAGGAGGGGCGAGGGAGAGGAGCATACAGATCGATAAACTAACAGTACTGGTTTGGTGACAATTCAGGTTGCTTGGCAGTTGGTCATCAAATGCGCCTATGCACGGGTATATCAAGCACAACCAATCTAGAGAGGGGGAGACGAAGGAGGACAGGACATACAGACTTGCAAGGCCTAGAACATCCAAAGTCAAGGTTGTGCAAGTGCTCGTAACAGGAAGTGCAAGGGAGGGGGAACAAGTGCGCCCAGTCCAGCAGGGGCCTGGGTTAAGTGCAGAGTGGTTGCCCCTTGCATGGAGCATATTGCAGTAGTTCCAGGCAGAGTGCGGAGGCAAGTGCAGACTGGCTGGGGAGCCTAGAACGTGCGAGTCTCTGGAGGTGCACCAGGCGACCATTCAGCTAACTGAGCAGGTTGGGGGAAGAGAAGGAAGGAGGGAAAGAAGCGAGGAGAAACGAAGTTAACAGGGCAGTGTGAGGGAGAAGGAGGAAAAGAAGAGGAAGGTATTGAAGTGTTTCCAGAATGTAAGTAGGTTCGGCTAAAGACGGAGAGAGATGGGAAGGTTGTTCCAGAGGGAGACACCTGGAGAGGATTAGGATCTACCTCCAAATCTGTTTGGAGAAGCAGCACATTCACAGAGTGTTGCAGGAGGCTGAGCGGAGGGCTCTGGAAGGAGAGTATTTGGGAAGAGAGTGTTGTAGATAGTAAGGGGCGCGGCTCCAGATGGCCTTGTGGACTATGCAGAGGGACTTAACCTTGATCCTTGCAGCCACAGGTAGCTAGTAGAATGATTTCAGCGCCGGAGAGGTGCGGTCCCTGAGCTTGAGGCCAAGGATAAGTCTTGTGGTTCTGTTGTGGATTTGTTGCAGAGGATGGAGAGTAGAAGTAGGAAGATTGAAAGAGAGACTGTTACAATAGTCCAGTCTGGAGGACCAGGGCTCTGGAGACAGCGAGCCTCTGGGGCAAGGTGAGAAAAGGTAGAATACCCCTGAACTCAGCTAGAACTGAGACTTTTTGGACATGTCCGAGATGTGAGAAGAGAAGGAGAGAGTAGAGTCGAAGATGACCCCCAAGTTTATTGCCTCACCAATGGTTTAGTTTAGTATTTGATAATGCGCAACAAGACCCAAGGGTAGCCGGGCGCAGCAGTCATAAGAATACTTAAGCTTGGGATACATACATGAGATACGTACAGAAACAAAGACAGTGCATGAATTATTGATGCATATACAAAACAGATATACAGATTGTGAGAACTGTGAGTACAAGATCCAGAAAATACAGGTCCCAGGCATGGGATCGTATGCTGTCGGGTGTCAGAGTAGTAGCGGTAGTTGGATATGATACTCAATCCAGGCCTAGCACAGTTGTAGGTCATCATTAGTCCAGAGCCAACTTTTCACGTAACATCTAAATCTAGTGTAAGGTAGAGCGGCTCTTAGTGGGGTGGGGAGTGCATTCCAGGCCTGGGCTGCTCTAACAGGGAAGCTTGCTCCACCCGCTTTGGATAGTTTAAATCTGGGTATTTCGAGTAGGAGGTGGTTAGAGGCTCTGGTATGGTAGGTGGGGGATTTTCTGGTCAGTCTGGCAGAGATATAGGGGGTGCAGTATTGTTTAAGCCTTTATAGGTGAGGGGTAGTGTCTTAAGGAGGACTCGGTCACTGATTTTTAACCAGTGATGGTCTTTCCTGATGTTGGATATGTGGGCTCTGCGGGGTATGTCCAGAGCTGCTCTAAGAGCATTGTTCTGCAATATTTGTATTTCATTTATGACAGTTTTGCTAGCACCTGCATAGAGGGCATTACAGTAGTCCAATTTAGACATTACTAAGGCATTGGCTAGTGTTAAGCAATTGGTTTTGGAGAGGTAGGGTCTGCAGGCTCTGGTTAATTTACAAGTGTAAGCTGTGGAGGACAATAGGGAGTTAACTTGTTTTTTGAGGGATAATGTAGAGTCAAGGTAAAAACCTAGTGTTTTTACCTCAGTTGCCACTTTGATTATATTGCCGTCTATGTTGAATGCTCTGTAATTCGGGCTAAGTTTCTTGAGGTTAGAGTCGGAGCCCAGGATCAGTATCTCTGGTTTGTCATCATTCAGGCAGAGGCCGTGGGAGGCCATCCATGCCTGAATGAGTAGGTAGATCCTATTTACTAGAGCTGTGTCTTCGACAAAGTTGCCAGATAGAGGTATGAGGATCTGCGTGTTGTCCGCATAGTTGGTATAAGTTACCCCCAGTCTGTCCAGTTTGTCGAAGAGTGGCTTAGTGAATATATTATACATGGTGGGTGAGACACATGAACCTTGTGGGACGCCACAGGTGATTTGTATTGGGTCCGCTGAGGCTAAAGGGGAAAACACTCATCGTACAGTTAGCCAGGAAGGATTGTACCCAGGCTATAGCTTCACTTGAGAAATGGGCGGCAGACGCTAGGTGGTTGCATAACACTGCATGGTCCACTAGGTCGAAGCCCGCCGATAAGTCAAGGAGGAGGAGCATAGCTGGTTTACCTTTGTCCTTCAAGTCGTCGATTTGTGTCTTAAGGTCAATAAGGCCTGTTTCAGTGTCATGTAGTGGTCTGAATCCAGATTGGCGAGATCCTAGTAGTTGGTTCGTCTCCAGGTAGTTTGGGATCTGGAGGTAGGCTACTCGGTCGATGATTTTGAGGACAAATGGGACTGTGGTGATGGGCCTATAGTTGGTATGGATTGCTGGGTCAAGGGTCTTTTTTGAGGAGGGGCAATACCCAGGATTCTTTGAGGTTAATGGGTACTGTGCTGGAAATAAAGGAAGCATTAATTAGTTTTGAGATGAAGAGTGCTAAATCTCTTGCTGCGTCCTTAATGATCTGTGCAGGGCAGTTGTCACCTTGGCAGTTAGAAGGCTTCAGTGATAGGATCACCTTTTCAGTTTCCAGAATGGATATGTTACTAAAGCTGAAAGGTTTGCAGTTGCTTTGGGTGGCTGTTCTGGGTATGTTGGTCGAGAGGGTGGTATGGATTCTGGTAGGGCTCAAGGATGCTTTCTTTTTTGCGATTTTGGTTTGTAAGGTTGCAATTTTATTAGCTAGTGCATTTTGGATTCTAGTGCACCATTGTTTGTCCTTAGGGACGTTGTCTACGGGGGCAATAGGATTTTCCATTTCCCAAAGGATGGAAAAGAGTTCTTTAGAGTTGGAGTTAGCCTTGCAAATTCTCTCATTGAATGTGTCTTTTTTAGTTTGGATTATTTCCTTCTTATATTTTTTAGCAAAATTGTCAAGAAGGGTTTTGTTCTCCACTGAAGGTATATGCCTCCAGATAGCGTGGAGTTTACGTTTTTGGATTCATAATTCTTTGAGGTGCGGGGTGAACCATGAATTAAGATGGGATTCTCGTTTACTTTTTCGAAGTTTAATAGGGGCAATTATATACAAGGGTTTGGACATAGCATTATTAAATGTCTCAACTAGCGTGTTAGGGTCAGGGTTAGTATTGCTGCCCGCGAGGGCTGGTAGAAGAAGTGGGAGCAATTCAGAGGTGATGTCTTTTTTACTTCTGGTTGGCATAGATGGTGCTATTTCCTGATTATTTGGTTTAGGCGGCTCTATGGTTAATGAGAAACAGATGAGGTGGTGATCAGTCCAAGTTTGTGGTAAAATGTTGGAGATGGTGGTGGTACAGTTTCGGTTGGTTATCCAATCTAGTGTCCGTCCTTTTATGTGAGTAGGGGCAAGAACTTTCTGGGTGAGGCCATGATCAGCTAGGATAGATTGAATGGTGTAGGCTTGTTTGTCCTCATCATCATTAAAGCCCAGGTTAAAGTCACCTAATAAAAGGAACTGGGTGGAGTCTTTGATATTATTGGTGAGGAGGCTGGATAGGTTTTCCTCAAAGTTACCTAGTGGGCCTGGTGGTCTGTACACCAAAAGGATAGTTAGTGTGCTGTTATTAGAAATGGGTATTTTGGCCAAGAGATGTTCGCAAGATGTTATTTTTAGGTGGGGGGGGGGGTAAGTTGTGCATCTAGCTTAGTTTTGGCAATGATAGCCAGACCACCTCCCCTAGAGTTGGGCCAATCGACTCTTAGTATGTTGTAGTTGTCCGGTACGGCGATCATAAGCGCAGGACCTGTGGCATCATGGAGCCAGGTCTCAGTGATTGCGATGAAATCTAAATTGTCCATAACCAGTGTATCGGCAATCTCGGTGCTGTGTGCTATGAGGGACCTCCCATTGATGAGTGCTCCTGATAGGGTGGAAGTCATAGTTTTGTCTTGGATAGGTCTAGGATTAGAGGTGTTGGGCCTCTTCTCGTTATAGTGGATGTCACTTTGTATCTTCTGGTGTCTTTCTGACACTAGGGCAAGAAGGTTAGGGTCCCGTACAGTTGGGGTTGCCGTTGAGCTAGGTGGTCTAGCTCTTTTGTTTTTTGGGGTCATAGAGATGTGGCAGTCTAGCTCTAAGTCGAGCGTTTCTCTCTTGCAAGTTGTAAAGACTGGAGGGGGTTGTCTGTACTTCAGCTCTGTATATGGTAGAGGAGAGGCACAGAGGACCCCAGCCAAGATTCTCTATTATTGGTAACTTAGTCGAGCAATCAAGGCCTAGCTTCTCAGGAGGTGATGCAGGCTGGTTCTTAAGTACAGTGTAGTCCCCGAACCCTCACAAAGGAATGTCCACACACTGTATTACTGAAAACACAGTCTTTATATAATTAATATTTAAAGGTATGTACACGATCACAATAACGCATTTTGTACTTGGAAATCAACAATAATAAATATATACAATTGTAAAGTGGTACCACCAATGTTATCAAATCTCATTAAAGTGCATCAACTGTACGGTTAAAATGTCACACAGATCAATAACGAGGAAACCAGCAATAGAGATAGGAAGGAACGTAAGATAGTTGAAACAATAGGCAGAATGCTGGCCTATACTGATAGGCACAGTTCTTTGTGGAGATCCCCCCCCCACCTGGGCAACCTGTAAAATAAAGATAGATAGCACAAGCCTAGTCCATATATTGTTCAATAGCCTTATTTCCTCCTATTAAGGTTTTACCTCCCCAATGTACCTGGTGGAATAGAGTCTTCGAAGACACGTCGAAGGATCCTTCTTGAGTGACTCCCTTTAAAGCAGGAGCCACGGATCATCGAGAGGCGTCGAAGATGGTGAACTTGTCGTTGACGGCGGCGATGAGAAGTTCAAGGGTGCCGAGACCCCAATGTCGATCCAGGCGGTGCTCGTCAGCGATGTCCAGCGAGGATGAGGTGTGTGGGGCACCTCAGCGATAGATTGTTCAGGACCGCAAAGAGTTTCAGAAGAGCTGTGGCCCAATGAGGGCGTCGAGTCGTCGAAGTCTTTGTGGCCTTCAGGTGGCGGGAAACCCACCGGCGGATTCTCATAGGCGGGTTGGTTGTCCTCTACTTTCTCCGGCGGGACAAAGCGGTCGACAATGCGGACAAGGGAGTCCTTGGATTCAAATGTTCTTAGGCAAAGGAGCGGGCGGCTCCGGTCATCGGCGACACGGCGTCGAGTGGTCCCCACGGCTGGGCAACACAACTTCGACGGGCCTCCAGCGGTTACACAAACCTGCGAACCCTGGTCGACGGCAATAGACTTCGACAGCGGTGAAGTCCGGGTGCTTTGCTTCGTTCTCCTCAGCGGTCCCGTCTCGGGTCGGCAGCCTTTCGAGGGTCTGACTTCCAGGGAGCTTCGGCGAAGATTAGCGGTGCTCGATGGTCCCTCGGAGCATGGGAAGAGGGCGCCTTACCCCGTCCTCTCTCGGATCAGTCCTTGACGAGTTTGGCAGCTTTCAGACCAGGTCGAAGCAAATGCAACAGCAAGTCTTCGTCTTCCAGCTGGGCGTCGAGGATCAGCAGTTCCAGTTACTCTTCAAGGTCCCCAGATATACTATCTTGTCTCTCATCCACACTGCTGGGTCACTCTCAGCAGCCAATCATACAGAAGGGCATTCATGCAGTCAGTCAGCCAATCAGGCACACAGTGCATTCAGGCCATCCTCCTCCCTCTCAGACACTCACAACAAGGAATGTGGATTGGGACAAGTACCCAGCCATTCAACACTACACACTGCATTCAGGCCAGTTTCGGGAAGGACTGGCTCAGTCTTTGTCTCTCATACCAGAAACCAGACAACCACAACAAGAAGTGCATATTGGTCACACACTCCATTCACCCAGGTCCCACCCACAGGGCGTACCCACAACATACAGTCACTGGGAAGGCTCCAGTCAGTCTGGACTGGACTTCACAACAACACCATATATGGAACTTCCACCCAACAGCCAGTCAGGGGGAAGGGACAGAGTCCGGGCTTCCCAGGACTTTGGGAAAACAAGGTAACAGGTAATAGAAAGCAAGAGGCCACAGGGGCCATCTTGTTTTCCATCAGGAATCAACTGATTCCAATGGCAGGGCCTGGGTATCCCAAAATGGAGGATCCTCAGCGCACCTGTCAAATTCAGCATGGAGCTGCCACCAGCCCATACCCTGCTCTGCAGGCCACCCACATGTGCCCAAAAACATACATTAGGGGCACATGGTTGTACCCCCACCCATGGGTGCCGTAAGGGTATCCCACGGGTCTGTTCAAACCAAAAGAGAGCTGCACCTCCAGGAGTCCCACATGAACTCCTGCGCGGAAAACACGACAGAACACACGATAAAAAGGCAGTAAAGGACAAGGATACAGAGGCCCTGTCCCTCCGATGCATTTCCAGCATCACACAAGTTGCGGAGTTGGTGTGGGCCATTGTTATGGTGATGGTTAGGAGAGTCCAGAGTAGGGTACAGAGTATGTATATTAGGCGTGTTTTAGTAGTGTACATGTTGGGAAACAAGTGGCAGAAGGGCATCTGTATTTGGAAAAACCAGCAGTGACTAAGATGTGAGCAGCAAAGGATACCTAGGTTTGACAGTCTTATCAGCGACTAAGTTGCAGACATCAGTGGGCGACTAAATTGGTTGGGGGCGCAGGACCAAGAGAGGCCATCCAGAGCGAAAGTGGGAAAGAAGGAGCAGGGGTACCAATGAGGACGATATCTGTCTTGCTGGCATTAAGGCAGAGATCGTTAGCAGCACACCAGGACAAAAGTGCGGACAGACCGCCAGGAACGAGTGAGGAGGTGGAAGAGGTGGAAGAGGCCGAGGGTAGCCTGAAAGAGAGCTGTATGTCATCCCCAGAGATTATGTAGGCCAAAGGGCCATGTAGAAATTGAAAACCAATAGGGATAGGTTAGATTCCTGTGGGACCACAAATAGAGAGGGTGATAGCGGAGAGAAAAGACCCAAGTTCCACCTAGACGGTCAGAGAGAAAGGATGCACGCCACACCAGGGCCAGATCTGTGATGTCCAGGGTATCACGGAGATGGGTGATCCTATGTTGTGGTTTACTGTATCAAAAGCAGAGGAGAGGCCAAGGAGAATGAGGACAGAGGGAGAGTTAGAGTCAAGTTTTGAGAGCAGGTCTTCTCAGTTGTTCAGAAGAGCCGTTTCTGTGCCTCTGGATGCTCTAAAGCCAGACTGATGGTCATGGAGACAGCCAACAGATTCAGTGTGGAGGGTAAGCTTAGAGATAGCCAAATTCTCCAGGAGTTTGCCCAGGAAAGGAGTGATGGAGATCGGGCGATAGTTATCTGGAATAGAATGGTCGTCAGAGTTTTTTTTTGTTGCAGAGAGTGCACAAGAGAATGCTTGAGGGAAGTGGAGAAAACTTGAGTGGCGAAGGAGAGGTTGAAGAGGTCTGCCAAGGCTGGAGCTAGAAAGTCAGTGTTGTCCCAAGAGACGTTGGTGCATGAGTGGGAGCAGAGCAGACGAAAGGATGTCCTGCGTTTTGGCAATGAAGTGTGCAGCGAGGGCCCCGTAAAGGGCTTGTGTGGGTGCAATACAGGATGAGGTTGCAGTAGGGTTGGCCAGCTCCTTACAGACTTTGAAAAGTTCTGCCATGTTGTTAGATGCCGCGGAGATGCAGGCTTGACTATGTGCTCTTTTCTTGAGACGGATGACAAGTCTACTGCCTTTGCAGAAGGCGGCAGGCCAGTTTTTCAGAGGGTGTACCTGAAGATAACCCATTTCCATTTTGGTGCCCTGCACTTGCGTTTAAGATCAGCCAGATCAGAGTCGTACCAAGAGTTGCAATTTTCCCAGGGGCTTCAGTCGGACCCTCATGACAGGGGCAAGGATGTCAAGAACGTTGGAGATGGAAAGGTGTAAGTTAGAGAGGGCTGTGTCAGGATGGGAGACAGCCGCAACAGTGGGAGGAGGGGAGTAGGCGGAGACAAAGGCAGCCACTGAGACCTTTTTTCTTGGGTCGGAAGGTGGGAGGCGGTGCCCAGTGTGCCAGTGCTAATGAAAAAGAGAGCTTTAAGTGAGAGGAGAGAAGAGAGTTATCAGTCCATGAGATTGAGGTAATGGGAGGGGTAGACAGGGATGTCTGTGTGGCGATGAGAGAATCCAAGGTGTGGCCGGCAGTTTGTGTCAGACCAGAGAGAAGCGGGGGGAAGAGTAGGGGAGAGGGAGAGAGAGAGAGAGAGAGAGAGAGAAGAGAGAGGGGGGAAGAGAGAGGGGGAAGAGAGAGAGGGGGGAAGGGAAAGAGGGGGAAGGGAAAGAGGGGGAAGGGAACGAGGGGGGGA
This sequence comes from Ambystoma mexicanum, assembly GCF_040938575.1. Lineage (NCBI taxonomy): Eukaryota > Metazoa > Chordata > Amphibia > Caudata > Ambystomatidae > Ambystoma > Ambystoma mexicanum. The sequence goes on along the minus strand of NC_090932.1, from coordinate 626,106,721 downwards.
AGGGAACGAGAGGGGGAAGGGAACGAGGGGGAAGGGAAAGAGGGGGAAGGGAACGAGGGGGAAGGGAAAGAGGGGGAAGGGAAAGAGGGGGAAGGGAAAGAGGGGGAAGGGAAAGAGGGGGAAGGGAAAGAGGGGGGAAGAGGGGGGGAAGAGAGGGGGGGAAGAGAGGGGAGGGAAGAGAGGGGAGGGAAGAGAGGGGGTAGAGGGGGGGAAGAGCAAGAGGGGGGGAAGAGCAAGAGAGGGGGGAGAGCAAGAGAGGGGGGAAGAGCAAGAGGGGGGGAAGAGCAAGAGGGGGGGAAGAGCAAGAGGGGGGGAAGAGCAAGAGGGGGGAGAAGAGCAAGAGAGGGGGAAGAGCAAGAGAGGGGGGAAGAGCAAGAGAGGGGGGAAGAGCAAGAGAGGGGGGGAAGAGCAAGAGAGGGGGGAAGAGCAAGAGAGGGGGGGAAGAGCAAGAGAGGGGGGGAAGAGCAAGAGAAGGGGGAGAGAGAGAGAGGGGGGGGGAATAGGAGTAGATGGCAAGGGAGCCAGCGGTGAAGAAGCTGCTACTTTTGCTCTACTGATGACTAGAACGAGTAGGCAAAAAGTACTCACTTTTTACTGTTATGTACACTGTACCAAGCCCTAAGAAGATACTGGTTGAAACCTTATTTTAAAGCAGATGGAATAAGAAACGTGGATGATGCTTTAGGATTTTGAAAATCTACCACTGATTGGAACGTAATAAAAAATGTGATACAGTTTTTATTTAGAGTCTGGAATAAGAGACTGAAACATTCATTGGCGATTTCCTAGATAATATATAATGATATGGTTGATTATTTTTGTGTTTATCAAGTTAACCGATACCAGTAAATTACCAGGATATGAAATTGACAAGATACATTTTTTTTATTTTGGTAGCAATAACAAGAGATGGGATGAAACAAAAACCTTTAATGATTTGCCATACCAGAAAATAGACCCTAGACCGCAAACATTATGGATACTATGGAATTACTATTTGATTCGTTTTGCGATTTAAAAAAAAGAAACTAAGATGTTATTTATCATATCAACTCTGTGTTTGTATTGAGCACTTGCACTTCATACAGAGGATGTGACTTTCATAAGACTTTTTTGTTGCTAATATTCAGGGGAATTGAATGCTATGATATAATCATTCAGTTTTGGACAGTGATCAGAATAATTAACTTTATGACCTAAGACGTTTATAGTAGGTGATTTTATTTTAAAACATATCTTTATTATTTTAGTTAACAGTGTACAGTCAACTTGTACTAACTTCCCCCCCAACTCCCCCACCCCCCCAGGGACACATGATATTTATCTCGGAGGGATTATTCTATGCGTTGAATACGTCTGCAACCTTTATATTGTGGGGGCACCATTGTTCCATATAGTCCGACTGTAGGTGTTCCATGACACTGCCCCATTCTTTGACGAACCTGTCCTTTGTGCCTTGGATTGTGTGGGTGACTTTTTCCATTGCTGACTGTGCCCAGACTTTCTGTAGCCATGTAAATACTAGTGGTGTTTCCCTCTTTTTCCAGCTCTGTGCTATTGTTGTCCAAGACGCTATGAGGAGTCCCACAAAGCTTCTCAATTGTGCTTTCGTGTATCTTTTTGTAGTGTAGTCTCTCATTCCGCACATCCATACGCCTTCACTTATTTGCTCCACAACTGGGAACATTTTGTCCATTTCTCCCTTAACTTCCTCCCAGAACAGCACTATTCCTTTACAGGACCACCAAATGTGTTTCCACGTCCCCACCTCTCCGCATTCCCTCCAACAGAGGTTAGACGTTTTTGGGAACATGGTGTGCAGTCTCTCTGGTGTGTAGTGCCACTGAGTCACTATTTTAGTCCACATTTCTCTCATCTGCACCGATCTCGTCAATTTGGGGATCAGGGCCCACATGTCCTCCCACTGTTTTCTCGTTAGTTCCATTCCCAGTGTTCTGTCCCATTTGCTCATATATGACCATTTGATCTCTTCATCTTGCTTATTTATAAAGGTGTACAGTGACGAGATCCATTTCTTTGCCCCTGAGTTGGATGTTATGTAAGTCTCGAATGGGGTTAGGGTTCTCGTTGCCGCCTTCGCGATTTCTGGGGATTTTAACCAGTGCTTAAGTTGTTCATATCTATATCTGTTCCCTGTGGTCCTATTTGGGAGTGTGAGGCATAATTTGTATGGTCTCATTTCTTTGTTGTGAAACATCTCCCCAATTTTCGTTAAGCCCGCCTCCTCCCAATCGTCAGAAGCGCCCTGCTCCATCCCTGGCGGGAATTGCTGATTCCTCCATATGGGTGTGAATGGGCCTAGTGTGGTGGACATTGCGCCCTTACGTGTTTGGGTATCCCAAGCTTCCATGGTCGTGCTCAGTATTTCGCTGATCCCTATGTTGGGATGTCTATGCTGTTTCTGTTTCCAGAGTAGTTCCACCAATGGGGTTCTAGCCACCGCCCTATCTTGAGCAGCCCATAGTTGTGGTGGGTCTTCTCCCAGCCACTCCCGTAGCACCTTTAGTTGGGTGGCTTGGTAATACTTTTGGAAGTGGGGTAGCGCCATCCCTCCCTCCCTTGTTGTCGATGTTAAGACGGCCCTGGACAGTCTTGGAGTTTTTCCCTTCCACACAAAGGTTGAGATCGCCCTCAGGAGCGAACTGAAAAATGAGCGGGGAATCCTTACCGGTAGGGCTTGGAAGTAGTAAAGGAGCCTAGGGAGAATGGTCATCTTTACCGCCTGAATCCTACCCCACCATGAGATCAGCAGGGGATTCCATTTACCCATGTCTCCTCGGACGCTGGACAGTAGCTGCGGGTAGTTTTTGCCGTATAGTAGTTCCACCTTATGTGTAAGGGTGATTCCTAGGTACTTGATACCCTCTTCTGCTATTTTGAGGTTGAGTGCCCTTGCTTCTCTTTTAATCTCTTCCCCGTCTCCTGCTAGTATTAGTATTTCTGACTTGTTTCTATTGATTTTTAACCCCGAGATGGCCCCGAAACTCTCTAGCTCTCCCACTGCTGCAGCCAGCGTGTGTTCCGGCTCTCCTAGTACCAGCAGCAAATCGTCTGCATATGCGGTTACCTTATGTTGCATGCCTGCCATCTCTATCCCTTTTATTTGCGTGGTTTCCCTGATTTTCATCAGTAGGGGCTCTAGGAAAATGGCGTATAAAAGTGGTGATAGTGGGCACCCCTGTTTTGTTCCTCGAGATATGTTTACCCTTTCGGTTACCTCCCCATTGATGGCCACTCTGCAGGTTGGGGTGTTGTAGTTCGCTCTGATTCTAGCCAGAAAGTGTTCCCCGAATCCCATGCATTGTAGTGTCTTAAATAACATGGACCATTCAACTCGATCAAATGCTTTTTCGGCATCAAGTCCCAAGAGGATTGCTGGTGTTTGCTTTACTCCTATCTTTTCCACAAGGTGGATGATCCTTCTAAGGTTGTCATGTGTTTGTCTTCCCGGGATGAAGCCTGATTGATCTAAATGAATAAGCTTTGGGAGAAGCGGGGATAGTCTAGCTGCTAATATCTTCGTATATATTTTGGCGTCAATATTTATCAATGAGATTGGTCTATATGAGGCAGGGGATGATGGGTCCTTCCCTGGTTTGTGAAAAACCAGGACCTTTGCTTCGTTCATTGTGGGGGTCACATTGCCGCTATCTTTGAAGGAGTTTAAGAGTCTGGTTAGAACCGGGGTTAGTTGATCCGCATATTTTTTATAAAATGGGGCAGTGAAGCCGTCCGGGCCTGGGGCCTTATTTTTGGGGAGTTCGTTTATTGCTTTTTTATCCTCGTCTTCCCTTATGGGGTCTTCTAAGGCTTGCCTATCTGCCGCTGTGATTTGCTGGAATGTGAGGGATGCCAGATATGTGTCTTGTGCTTCAGGTTCCGGGTGGTCTGAGTTATACAGTTTCTGGTAGTATTCTCTGAAGACGTTCCCTATGTCATGTGTACGTGTCAGGTGTTTCCCTTTTGTGTCTGTGATGTTTTTAATTGTTATGTCTTTCTGTTTGGCGCGGAGTTGCCTCGCTAGTAACCCATCTGCTTTATTTGCTTTTATGTAATATCTTTGTCTTAGGTACAGGAGGCTCCTTTCCGCTCCCTTTGTGCGTAGCATTTCTAGTTGGCCCCGAGTGTTTTTGAGAGTCCTCCTAAGTTCCCTTGTGGGTTGTGTCAGTATTTTCCCTTGCAGCTCCGATATTGATCTTTCCAATTCTTTTTCCTACGCGTACCTCTGCTTTTCCCTCGTTATTTTCAGCGCCATTAGTTTCCCTCGGATCACTGCTTTAAACGCCTCCCAGACTGTGGAGATTGATACTTCTCCTGAATCATTTTCGGTGAAGTATTCTTCTATCCCTTCCCTTATGGTCTCCCCCAAAGCCTTGTCCTGGATTATGTCCTCCGGCAATCTCCACCTCCACAAGCCTCTAGATTTCCCCTGTAGCTTCAAGTCGAGCCATAAGGGGGCGTGATCCGAGAGTGCAATTGTCCCCTTTTCTACCCCCTGGATTTTGCCCATGAGGCTAGCAGAAGCCCACAGGTAGTCAATTCGTGACATAGAGCCGTGCACATGCGAGAAATATGTGAACCCGCTTTGGTCCCCCCTGAGTTCCCTCCATACATCGCCCAGGGCCAATTGGTCCATTTGTTGCTTGAGCCGTTTTGAAGGTGCCCCATGGCTAAATGTTCCTCCGGCACTTCTGTCCCTGTGGGTCCCAAGCTATGTTCAGATCTCCTCCCAGGATTACCTCCCCCCTTGCGAAGGATTCTAGTTTGTCCAGGGTGTCTCTTAAAAAACCGTCCTGTCCCACATTGGGCGCGTATACTGACGCGAGGGTGATCCTCTGTCCCTCCAGTACCGCATTGACGAAAGCATACCTTCCCTCCTTATCTGTGATGGAGTCCTCTACAGTGGCTGCCCTTCCTGTCTTCATTGCAATGAGGACCCCCGGCCTTTTTTCCGCTGCATTCGCCTGGGCCCATATTGTATATCCCCTTACCCTTGCCTTTAGTTTGTCTTTTTTCCTGATATGTGTTTCTAGGAGGAGGAGGAGGTCCACCCCTTCCCTTTTCAGTATTTTCTCCAGTTTCACCCTTTTTGTTGGATGGTTCATCCCCCTTATGTTATAGGTCACTATGCGTATCTTTCCCATTTAATATGGCACAAGTTCGAAGTATATGCGATCCCTTCCTTCGGTGCTGTCTTCTGGCTGTGGTCCCGGTCCCTCCTTACCACCCCTCTGAGCTCCCCCCCTCCCCCCAACTGGTAACAATAACAGAACCAAACTTGTTGCCCCCGAGTAGGGCGAGGGTTCCTACTGATGCCTGGGCGTTGCGCCCGAAGCTCCCTGCCCTCCTTCCTCTCGGGGGAGATGTGCATGGGGGATCCTAAACCCCACATTAGTGTCAAATCTTACCCGATTCCAAGCCGGGTGATCCGTCCCGGACCGCCTGCTCCGGTTCTAGCGCGGCTGTTTGTGTTCTCTCTCCCTCCCCCTCACCGGAGTCAGCACGATGTCGCGCGGTTGTCCTCATCTCCCTCTGTGACTTAACCTCCTTTCATCTTTGCTTCCTACGGTCTTCTCTTCCCGGGACCGGCCTTTTTTGCTTGATCGTTTCCCATCCTTTCGGGCTTTGTTCTCCTCTGGCTGCGGTTTGATCCCCTTCCTCCGTATCACCATGGAGGCCCATTATGCTGAGGCCCTCTTCCCAGGTGGTTGCTCTCCTCTGTTTCCCTTCCCATGTAAACGTCAGCCCGAACGGGAAAGTCCATTTGTATCGGATTTCTTTCGCCTGTAGGGCCCTTGACTAGTGGGGCCATCGCTCTTCTCTTTTGCAGTGTAGTTAGTGCCAGATCTTGGTACAATTGAATTTCCTGACCATTCATTCTTATGTGGACCAATTCTCTGGCTTTCCTCAGGATTTGTTCTTTTTGCGGGTAGGAAGAAAGCGCCACCAGAACGTCCCTTGGCCTCTCACCAGGTGTTCCCGATCTTTTAGGGCTGACCCGGTGGACTCTGTCGACTCCGATTGAATCCGTTTCTTCTGCGCCCAGGATGTCTCTAAACACCTCCTTAACTGCCGACATCAAATCTCTGTCCAGTACTGTTTCCGCCATATTTTTGATGCGAATGTTGGAGCGCCTAGAACGATTCTCCAAATCCTCACACTGTATCTCGAGGTTATGGGTGAGTCTCACCAGACGCTCCTGAGTTTCGCTAGCCTGCTGCATTTCTTCATCTATCTCGTGGAGTGTTCTTTCCAATGTGTCGGTTCTTTCCTCCAGTTTCGCCACATCTACCCGTAGGTCTTGGACCGCCTGTTTCATATCATTTTTCATCGTCGAGAACTCTTCCTGCACTGTGGACATGAATTTTTCCTGTAGTTCGTGGAACCATGTTTGCATGTCCTCCTTAGAGGGTGAATGATTGGGATTCGCCTGTGCCATTCCTTCAAGCTGTTGGTTGTCCTGTGGCTTCCCTTTAGGTTGTTGCGCTGCATCCGTGGACCACAGTTGAAGGATATTTGCTTCTTGCCTCGTGGGTTGAGGGATTTGTTGGGCTACGGTGCTTTTGTTTTTTGCTCTCGACATGGTATGGTTGTATCCTGGAGTTCGCAGGGGCCGCTGTATTTCCCTCTTGAATCCTGTGCTTAGCCCCCCTCACACTCACGGAGCTGTCCTCTAGGGTCTCCTGTGGGGTCTGTTTGGTGTAGTCCGTTAGTGTGGGTTATTCCCCTTTCCCGGTCTGGTTTCCTTGTCTAGGGCTCTGTAGGGGAGCGCCCCCAGATCGGTCCCACCGCCGGGCCCCCCGTCTCCCCGCGCTGCGTCCGTTGCCCTTCTTATTGTGCACCGTTGGGTGTCTTGTGCCGCCTCCAAGGATTTATCCCTTGCCCCACCACCTTTGACTCAGCCCTCCTTTCCTTTGGGAGCTGTTACTTCCTGGGGCCCACGGGGGGGGGGGGGGAGGGGGGGGATGGGGGGGGCCGGGGGCGCACACCTACTTTGTGTGAAACTTGGTTCCGTCTTTACTCCGCCGGACCCCGCAACACTCTCCCCGTAGTCTGGTGGTCCGGTGCCGCAACCGTCCCTGGGTCTCCAATGTAGGGGGGGGGCGGCACGACCCCGGCCGCTGCTGTAAGTGAGCCGGTCCGGCTCCCGTGGTGGGGGGGTCGCTCCACCTCTCCGTTGCCGGGGCCCACGCCTCAACCGTAGTCCTCGCTCCCGCTTCGCCCCGGGGAGCCTCTGGGCCTGAGGCGGGAATCTCTCTATGGGGGAGGGGCGGTCGCCGCGGAGCGGCGTACCCTGCTTTCCCGGCGCTCCCCCGCCGCGCGCCCGGTGCCTCTGGTCTGCGGGTAACTCCGGGGGGGGGGATATCTGCATTCGGCGCTACGAATTGGCTGCGATATGTGCTGTTTTTCGGCGGCCCGGGACGAGCGCGGCTTAGTCGCGACCCGTCTCCACGGCGGCCATCTTGGAATCGTCCATAGTAGGTGATTTTAAAGGTTTTTTGTTTTAATTTGTGTATATGTCACACTGATGATTATTTTATTGCTGCTTTTCTGTACTTTTATGGCATTGAACCGAATAAATAAAAACATTTTTAAAAAATTATATATATATATACACATATATACACACACACACACACACACACACACACACACACACACACACACATACATACATACATATGAGTATTGGTGGATATGAAGTGACATGTCATTGCTAATCAGTGTTGTCATGGGCCCCATGGTCGTCGTGGGGAGTCTATCAAGATGAGGAATCTGCAGGAGAAAAGCAATCCATTGAAGGAGAAATGACTTACTATAATGTTCTTTCTATGGATTCTTCTCCCGCAGATTCCTCCTTCCCCCTCCATCCCCGCTCAGAAAGCTGGCTTAACACTTCTGCCTAAGCAAAAGACTGTAGTGACTCTAAGGAGACCGCTACTATAAACAAAAAATATTATTCCAATTTCTGATTGTTTGGGGTCTCCCCCTGGGATATTTCCCATGGTTTCGTTTTTTATAGGCTGGTTAGCCTTCCCTCCTGTGTTTTTCCTCTACAGCGTTCAGGCATGTGGGGAAAAAGTTAGCAACTGAAGCATGGGGGGTAATAACGTGCTATATATACAACGCCTGATGTCGAGTTCGGAGCTGACAAATGAGCACTGAGCAAGACGGATCCACGGCCTAGTCGAGGTCCACTATGCCCACCTGTCGAAAAAGTTTCCGAGCAGCATAGCTGCACAAGGATATCTATCAAGATGAGGAATCTGCAGGAGAAAAGAAATGCATTGAAAACGTTTTATGTGAGCAGCAAACAGGGCACAAGTCGAGGGAAAATGCGGGTGAGAAGGGCCCTTTCCTGTGTTTTTTAAAAAAAATTACAAAAATACTTTGCTGCGTCCATTTGAAGTAAACCGTGCCGCAGCCAGGACTCAACCCAGGACACACTGCTATGAGGTCACTTAACCAAAAACAGATTCTTGGACATAAAAGGTGTGCACCTTTTTATAGTAGGGCAACACTATCATACGACATCTGTTCTCTTGGCAAATGCTCATTTGTCCTTTGCACTTTGCTCAGTTGAGAAAGACAATTTTAATGTTTCACTTTAGAATATGTTCCCCTTCTGTGAATATCCTTCCCTTTGCATACGTCAGACTCTACCATCTTTATTTAGGACTCAAGCCCTGTCTATAAGCAGTCCGTATGGACATGGAATAGACAACTTAATATTTCATTCAGTTATGTGTTTTTTAATGGAGGTAAACATTACTCAGCCAACTAGGCTGTGTGAGCTTTTCCCTTTGGAATCCTATACAGATAAACATAGTATAAAAACCTGACCAACACAGGCTGCAGCATGTTAACCAAACACGTTTGCCCCTATCCCACCTACATATTCAGTTGAGGAGGGCCTTGCCCTTAAAACCAATATAGAAACAGAGCAGGTGTTCCCACCCAGGAGGCTAGTAGAACAAGCCCAGCCAGTATGCTATCCGATACCATCCACCCAATATTTGGACTACAAAATAAAATGCCTTTGAAATGCATGTTTGCGTTCAGTGCCTTTATTTTTCAATATATTCTTATGAAGGAATGGTAAAATGTCACTTCTATATCACTTGCTTAAGTATGAATAGTGTGGTCTTTGAAAAAAGTAATCAAACAAGCAGAAATGTTCGCTTTCTTTTTCTCTTGAGCTTGCAGATCAAAATCTGTTCTTACATTGGTTATGAAAATTAAGCACCTCACTCATCGGGCCGATGTTGCAACAAACACATGCACACCCAGTTTATAAACCGTCACCACCCACTGAATAAAAAGAGTTTACCTTCAATATTATGCATGTTTTCAGGAAGCTCTGTTAACCTCTTAAGTGCCAAGGACTAGCCATCTCGTCCTTGATACTACATTTGCAGTGCCAAGGACGAGATAGCTCGTCCTTTTTGGCACTCCGTTCCGTGTGATCCCTGCAAGGCTAGGCGAGGAGGAGGTTCCTCTTCATAGCCCGGGGTTTGGATTTCTGTCAGTTTCACGTCAGCATGTGTAATGTGTGCTGACGTGAAACAAAGTCATTTTCAATGCGGTAGACATTCTCTCCCTTGATCTGCGCCACTACTGTGCTGTTCAGATCGAGGGAGGCATCGTTGGAAAGAGGAGACTCTCTGCTTTCCAACGACACCTTTGGTTGAAGCATTGCTGGGTGCGGATCAGGTGCAGAGCACTCGATCCATGCCCAGCAATGCCACTAGACCACCAGGGGTCTGTTTGTGACGTGGGGATGAGGGGGCTGCTTACTATGATGGGGGGCATCTCATGTAACCCTCCTTGGGGGCAGATTTCTGCCCCTAGGAAGGGACATCTGCCCCCAGGGAGGACTACATGGGTGCCCATCTGCCCCTAGTGAAGGGGGCAAAAAGAAATAATGAGAACAAAATAATAGTAAAAAAGTTTAGTTTTGGGTGGGGGGGCCACTAGACCATCAGGATATATGCTACAGTGAAAGGGGGGTGCCCCCCCCACCCCAAATGGATGGGGGGCTCTCATGTAGCCCTCCCTGAGGGCAGATTGCTAGTGCAATCTTGCAATCTGCCCCTAGGACGGGGCAAATGTGTTTTTACTGGGGGGTGAGGGTCAGTAGACCACCAGAGATGGCTTGAAAGGGGGGCTGTGATCGGAGAGTAGTAGTTCTGATTTGTTTTTGCTGGGGTGAACATAGGTAACTAATGTTTTTGTTTCATTTACATCTTTTTCTACGTGAGCAGCTGCAATGTTATGCGAGTACTGTTTTTTATTATTCTACGGTTAGGGCCCATTGTTAGTGGGGTGGGTGGGACTAGGGGCTGGATTGTTGGTGTGGGTGGGAGTGGGAGTGGGCCGTCTGGGGAGATATTTTGGTGGGCTGGGACAGAACTGCAGGGTCAGGCCACAAATTGCCCCTCATTCCAGCATAACAGTGTTTCCCTGGGAGCGGCTGTCGCCCATGTGGGTTGACCGTCTGCAAGCCCAGGCTACACCTCTGGCAGATGTCACCTCCAGGGAGGATTTGGGATCCTGTCGGGGCTCCCCAGGACCTGCCGCTGGACTTGAGGGACGGTCGACCCATATGAGAGACAAGGCGCCCAAGGTCGGAGGCATCACCTCCGACCATCCTGGTATTCTGGCTGGACTGCGTTACAGCTTCTCCCTCCTGAAAAGGACAGCGAATGTCCTAGGCCTCCTGGGAACCCCCGCTGGGCTCGTGGACATTCAACCCACATGGGAGTCAGCTGGCCAAGGCCAGGGATATGACCCCCTAAAACTCCAGAGCGCTGGCTGGGTTGTGTTACAGCTTCTCCCTCTAGGAAAGAAGGCTCCATGGGACTGGCGCTGCACTTGGGGATGGTCAACCCACAGACCAGGGATATCACCCCCGCACATCCTGGAGCACTGGCTGGGCTGCGTTACAGAATTTCCCCCTGGGGAGGGAAGGGGACCCTGCCAGGGGCTCCTTGGCGCTGCCGTTGTGCTTGGGGACGGTACACCCACATGGTAAAGTTGGCCGGGGACGTCACCGCCAACCGTCCTGGCTGGCCTGTGTTACAGCTTTTCCCCACCAGGGAGTCCCGGCAGTGTGCCAATACCTCACCGAAGGGAAAAGCTGTAATGCAGCCCAGCCAGAACTCCAGGACGGTTGGAGATGATGTCCCTGGCCTTGGACATCCATTTACCATGTGGGTGTACCGTCCCCAAGCACAGCGGCAGCTCCAGGGAGCCCCGGCAGGGTCCCCTTCCCCACCAAAGCGAAATTCTGTAACGCAGCCCAGCAAGTGCTCCAGGATGGTCGGGGACGATGTCCCAGGTCTTGGGCAGCTGTCTCCCGTGTGGTTTGACTGTCCCGAAGCCCAGCAGCGGTTCCAGGGAGCCCAGGTAGGTGCACCCACACATGTGAGGTACCGTTTTCGTCGGGTCACCTGTGGGGACGCGGGAAGGTACAACATTAGTAGTGTTTTGCGTGGTTTTCATAATGTTTCGACACATTTGCTGCTGCACTTTGTCACACAACCCTTTTATTTCCCAAATGTGACCTACATTTAGTCACTGCTTTAGGCACTATACACTTTTGTAACCTGCACAAGTCACCTACCCTTCAAAGTTATGCTTGCCCTTCCTCACCACATTTGTTTTCCTTATTTACACATGCTAAGTATGTCTGTTTAGGCCGTAAGCATACACATTCTGTGTGCCATGGCTCAATTTTTGGTTTGTGGTATTGCTTGTTTTGCGAAACATTACGAATAATGTGTGATTTCCTAACTGGAAGAGTCGGGGGAATGTAGCAGAACATTGTTTTTCCCAAAATTCACAGAAGCCCTTGCCTTACCGGCCAACCATGTCCACCACATACCATTTTATTCAGTCATTTACCTGATTTTCCTTGAAACTACAGAATTTTTCCCTACATAGTTGTTGCCTGACCTGCGCAAATCACCCCTTCCTAAACCTGGAATTTTGTCTACCTTTCAGAAAGGTATGCCCTTCCGTCTTCCCATTCAGCTTTCCTACCCTTCTCTTCCATTCTGTCCACGCATTTCCTATTGGAAAAAAGGCCAAAATCGCCTAACTCTCACATAACGGCTGGTAACAATATCAAAATATGTGTTTTTGGTTTCCACTCAACCTGTTCTTGAAAGCCTGGAAAATGGGGAATTCAGCACAGCAAACCATTTGTTCCAAGCACTTACAAGGAAAACACCACAGGCTTCTTTGTACATATATTGGCATTTTCTGAAAAAAAACAAAATGTTCTCGCTTTTTGGTCATTTTCTCTCACCCTCCTCCGGCAAACTAGGATTCCATGGTGGCATTATGACTGCCTACATGTGGGGAAAAAAGCAGCCAAATTTGGCAGAGATATCTTATGTAACAGAAAGGTTACAAGGGATTGAATGGCGACATACTGAAATCACCAAAAAAGGTCTTGGCAATGGGGAGAAAACCCATGGCACTTAAGGGGTTAAAACGTCAGTGCTGCCTTCTGCATGCTTTTTAATGGAACACAAAAAATTCAAACCTGCCTCTCCTCCTTTTGCGTGCGAAAATGTAACAGCTTAATATGCCAGTGATAAAAAACAAAGCAGAAGCGTAAGGGGGGGGGGGTTAGTCTCAAAATGTTGTTAAACAGCCATTGCAATTGCAGGCCCAGTTTCAATGTGAACCTCTTTGAACACACATCTGCTAAGCCTTCATTAGCAGCACATTGGAAGCTTGACATTCATGTCGCAGTTACAGCGAGACATACAATACAATTAAAAGCCATATAATGATTTTACATTGTAAATTGCAATGAAGCTTATTTTATGCCTTTATTCCCCCCTCTTGGGGACAATGACTCCAATTCTGGTTAAAGGAACTCCCTGTCCAGAACATGCGGTCTGCCAACATGGGAATCAGAAAGACTGTCATTAACCCGGTTTTGGATTCACCAAATAGTGACATTTCTTCACTCTTTGGCTTCAGGTAATGCCAGATCTCACCTGAACGCCACAGTCAAAGAAGAACACATCCCTTTTGTATGCGATGACGTACATAAAACCAAGAAGAACCTTGAATGGAAGAGAGTGACTCCTACACAGAGGCAAGCCTCTGACGGGAAGACATCCTGGAGAGGCGGAGCCATGCAAGAACGCATAGCCAGCGGTAGTGTGGAGAGCGAACAAGTCGCTTGCAAGACACCAGGGGGGTTGGCGCCCTGAATAGCAAAGAGGCCAAAAATGAGAAAGAGGCGTTAAAGTGACTAGCTCGCCTGGTGGTACGAAAAACATGGAAGTTGTGGTGAGTCTGGGGCTTGTTAACCGACGAGACCAGACTGCAACGGAGAGACTGGAGGTCTGGACGAGAAATGCATTACCTGCCAGGCAGAGCAGCGGAAGGGATGCAAATGTTTCCCAAGAGGTAAAGCTGTTGAGAGGGGCGAATAGGGATGTTAGAGGTTGGAGAAGCAATATGGGTTATGAGAGCCAGATAAACATGAGCAGGCACTTAAGGAGATCTGACTCAAGTCTGAGAAGGGCAGGGAGGCCATTCCAGAGGGAGGCACCTGGGGAGGAGAGAGATCTACCCCCCACTCTCTGCTTGGAGAGGTCTCTGAACTGCAGAGAGTTGGAGCTAGAAGACTGAAGTGCTCTAGCAGGGAGGTATTTAGGAAGTGGAGAGTTGAATTTGGCAGGGTCCCAGGCCACAGAAAGCCTTGTGGATGATGCAGAGGGTTTTGAACTTGAGCCTTGCAACGATGGGATGCCAATGGAGAGATGTTAGGTCTGCAGAGATATGGTTCCTGAGCCTGAGGCCAAGGATAGGTCTCAGTCCTATTCTGGATTAGTTGAAGGGGGCGAAGGGAGGAATTAGGCAGGTTGAGGAAGAGGCTGTTGCAGTAGTCCATGCTGGAAAGGACCAGAGCTCTGGAGACATTGAGATTCTGGGGGGAAGGTGAGGAAAGAAGAATGCCTCTGAGGAGGTGCAGTTGAAAGTGGGCCTTCTTTGCAAGGTCTGTGATGTGAGTAGAGAAGGTGAGAGCTGAGCCGAAGATGACACCAAGGTGTTTTCCCTCACAGGAGAGCGAGGGGAGGGACGGCCAGAGTGTAGGAGGCAAGAGGGTGCTGGGGACCCAATGAGAAGGATCTCAGTCTTACTGGCATTAAAGGCAAAGATTGTTAGCAATGCACCATACCTGAATAGCAGACAGAGGTTCAAGAACGAGAGGGGAAGAGGAAGCAGAGGAGGGAAGCTTGAAGGAGAGTTGCGTGCCATCTGCATAACACTGGAAATTCGGAGAATAGAGCCCTGGGTGACACCACAGTTGGAGAAGAATATGGCGGAGAGAAAAGGGCCCAGCTGAACCTGGGAAGGTCGTTCAGAGAGGAAGGCAGGCAGCCAGTCCAGAGCCTGGTCCGTGATGCCAAGGGTATCATGGAGCTGATTTATAAGGGTGTCATGATTGACCGTATCAAAATCAGAGGAAAGGTCAATAAGGATGCGAACAGAAGGAGAGTTGGAATCGAGATTAGAGAGCAAGACTTCATGGGTGTTCAGGAGTGCAGTTTCCGTGCCTCTGACCGGTTTGAAGCCAGACTGGTGGTCGTAGAGACAACCAACAGATTCTGTGTGGTGGGTAAGATGGGAGATAGCCAACATCTCCAAGAGTTTGGCCACGAAGTGTATAATGGAAATAGCGGCCAGAGGGCTTTGGCTGCCGTGGGAGCAAGCTAGTTCAGCATCCGACAACGCTCAGCTATTGTAGCCAACTACCATCTTGGTCAGTGAGGTCACTGCATGCTGTGCCAGGATCGCCTCTAGTCCGACGGGGCTGGCATTAACCATAACATGTATGATGTGTGCATTTGCCAAGGTTCCCTTGATGGTGTCAAATGATGCCTGACATTATGTGATCCATTGGAGGAAGTTGCCTTGTTTAACAACGTGCGCAAATGTGCAGTCTTAGAAGCATGTGTATATATCTGGAGCCATATATAGCCATGCCCAAAAATGTAAAATGTGGCCATGTGTTTCAGAGGAAGCGCCTGGCGGATGGTATCCATCAACAGATCAGCAATCATGACTTTTTGTGAAGAAAAGATGTGGCTGTACAATTTTAGGTTACATTTGTTCACTAAAAACGGAGCCGACACCAACAAAAAGCTACTACCACACCTTAGATAATGTTGATTCAGAGTAAAACTTGTATTAGAAGTAATCGATAAGCACAATCTAATGCTGACATGCAAGCAGAGGTCAGACTAGTAAAAAGGCACAGACCCCAAGCCTCTAAAAATAATAAATGATTCCCACAAACTAACTGGCCACCTGCACACCGTCTATCAATATACATTGAATTTGCTAGTCAAAAGTCCTAACACTCCTTATTGTATGAATTTTATTTATTATTACAAACAGCTGAATGGTATTTCAACCTTTCAAGAAATGGTCTTCCTCAGGGCTTCTTAATTATTTTGTGTTCCAAGGACTTCCTTTTATGCAACAAACAAATGACCATTCTGATTGGGGCTCAGTTCAGAACGCATTCCTATGTCGTGTGGTATTCCCAATTTCAAATGCTCTTTCATTCATTTCTTGGTTGGGTGTCATACAAACTGTCCCAAATGTTTTTTTTTTAAATATACATGTTTTATAGGTCTTGTGGTATTCTCAAATTCAATACTATTTAGTGAAAATCTTGCTTATGGTAGGTTTCTCAAAGGTGAATAATTAATTCAGTGTCCAACCCATGGACACATTAGTGTAGTTGGGCGATGTATCCGTGTCCACCTCTTCTGTCATGATGTAGATGTATTCATTGGATTGTTCAGCTTGTATCAGTTGATCCTCAGGTTGTGTTTCACTCTCTTCATCTGTATTTAGATGCACCGTCTGACTAGACGAATCGGGTAACCCTGGGTGTAGTGGATGGGTAACAGTTTGCCTTCACAACCGATAGTTTGGAAATGGTCCTGCCCACTGCATTCGCAACACCTTTGTCCTAGTGATGCGCAGGGGTCTGTATGAGGACATCTGTATCGATGGAAAAATGGTGCTGGTTGGTCTGCCGACAGCAATTTTCCAGGTATGAGTTTGTCCGTTGTTCATGGTGTTTTCCAAACCCATAGAAACTGCAGTTTGTCTTCTCCGTGATTCCATAGCTGTAGCTTGTGAATCAACCCTTTCATATATTCAGGTGTGGTCTAGTATTTCACCAGGGTTAAGGGTTTCTCTTAAGTCTGCGTTTTCTAAAAGTGGACGAGGTGCATCCTTTCATGATGCGTAGCAGTATTGCTTCCTCGTCAGAGAATATATTGAATTGACAATTGGGTTTTCTTTTGGAAGTTCAGAAAAACTCATCCATGGTTTCCTGTGGATGCTGGGAACATGGATTGACGGCATATCCTTCATAATCTCTGTTCAGCTGTATGAGACATTTTGTGGAGTGCAGCAATCAGTGTTGTGTATGACTGTGTGGGAGTATTTTGATCACGGTTTTAACTTCTCAACCCACTAGATTGGCAAATGTGTTGCACACTCACTGCTTTAATGAATTATTCAATCCATTCAGTACATGTAGAGCATCTCTCAGCTCATTGTCAAGGACAGCGGAACGAACGTGATTGCCATGTACCTGATGTGGGATGCCACTTGCTGGGTAATGCCACAGTGTAGTTCTGAAGTCCTCTCCAACGACGGATGCATTGCAAGAATGGCACGGGAGAACCACCCTACCCCTGTTCCCTAAACACTTTATCCTTCAGGGAAAGTGAATAGGACAGTTCTCCCTGTACCATGAGGCGGTACCCCCAAATTAACGTGGTACAAAGATGGTGAAAACCACCGGACTGGGGCACCACAGGTTCAATATCCAGGTATTGCAAAAGTAAGTAGAAGGCAAAGTCCAAAGTAAAGTGAAAAAGAATAATCAGATGCAGAGAGAAATAAGATATCAGAGAAAGATGTTAAGGAAAGAATCATCTAGGAAGGATGCACACAGAAAAGCAGCGGTTGGCAACAAGAACATGGAGATGTGCAGAACACTAATTTCAGGTGTTTTATGTCTGGGAATTGAAAAGAGGCAGCGTTGCAACTGTTGCCTAGTAACAGCGTTCCCACGCTCCAATCCTTTGGCTCCAACTACGCTGCAATGTGATGCCATCAGAGAATAAGGCCAGTGAACATGGTGGCACCCAGCCGCACAGGGAACAAGAAGAACGGGGCTTCCGACCCACAACCACAGTGTCGACAGAAGTCACCCGCAGAGCAGAGGAGGAGCAGCGGTGGAATCAAAACCGTTTGCGAGCCAGCGCCAACAGCGGTATGCAGCAGGTAATGGAGCAGACTCCGGTGTATGACACTCATGGTGCCAATTCAAAGGGAGGTGGGCTTGCATAGGAATTACGCCCTGTGAGAATGCATTGCAGGTTAGAGCAGGTAAGGGCTTCCATGGTAATATAATGTTCGGGCAAGAGATGTCAGGAATTTGCAAGGGTAGGAGTTTCGTTTCCTCTTCCCGTTATAATTCTTTTTCAAAATATGTTCAATGTATTGCCTTTGTTTGTATAGTCTTAATTGTGTCTTGTAGTTATTGTCCAAGAAGCATGCTGATACATATGCTTATCCGACCCTTCTGGAGGGATTATTGTCTGTAATCTGAGTAATGAACACGGCACATGCCAGCAGACGAGCAGGATGGATGTTTGCCCCTCCAACCCCAAAGCGCCATGCTCCCAGGCCATGAAATGTATGCAGCACGGTTATGGATACGGGCAGTGGGGGGAGGGAGCAGGGCCCTTTGTGTGGCTTACCATCATGCAAGAAAGGAGGTAACAAGATGGCAGGCATTGAGAGGCGTGCAGGAGCAATGTCAACAACGGCTCAGGTGGAGCAATGTCGAATATTGTGACAGGTAGACTGCCAGTGCGACCGACGGAGGGCCTGTCTGGAGGACCTTCTCAACAGCAGAGGCACCTGTGGAAACCCAGGAAGGGGTGTGAGACCCTGACGCACAGAGGGCCGGTCACAGGTCTTCAAGCTCCCAAATGTTCGATGAAGGGACCAGGAACGCCGGATTCGTGTCCTTGCATCATCACCATGTTCTTCTGGTGAGAACAAGGATCAACTGAGAGAGAGAATGACTGGAGCCATTCGCTTAGTAACTTCTATATTCTTTACAAACTTCCTCTGCTCCTTTCTTTAACTGCTTCCTCCCTCTTGACTCATATCCCCTTCCCCATTTCCCCACTTCTCCCTGTCCACCATCTCTATGGTGTCCTAATGACGACATAAGAGTCGAGCAGGTAAATAAAGCTAAGAAAGTTCAACTTGCCTCAAAAAGTCAGGCACAGTTCCAGGACCTAGACAAAAGGTTGGTAATCACATTGAAATCAATGGAAGTAAAGCTGCCAAAAGAAATAATCTTTCACAACACTCTTCTTGAGAGATACCCACCAGGCAAGCTGTTGAGATCCTTAACAGCTAGCTTAATGGCTGGCCCATGGACCAAAAAGAGCAGTTTCAAAGTCTAGTCCTTTTCTTACTTAGTTACAATGCTCTAGAATACACTGCCCAATCACATCTGAATCATTGAGAGTAACCATTTTAAAACGTGGCTCTTTTAACCATATTTAGTGATAACAGAGGACCCTCTTAGCACCAACAAGCCACTCAAGGCATAGTTTGTTGTAGTTATACAGTGGAGTGAGTCGGGTTTATCTGACGACTTGTTATGCTTCGCAATAAATGTTTGATCTTAAATACAGCAAGTTCCAACATATTAAACTTTATGTTCTGAACATATTCACCATCATTAAACAGTGCATTTGCCCTAACCCAAAAGACACTTCAGTTCACAAGTTAGGCAAAATAAAAAACAAGCTTGATAATTTATTTTGATGATAAACATCACAAATACATATTTCAACTATTTCTTTACAATTGTTGGGCTAGCAAACCCAACACAGAGCCCCTCAACTTTCTAGTTAATCACTAAATCTAAATAAAACTAAACTTCAAAAATAATTTAACTAATGTACACCTTTGCATACGTGAGTAAAGAATCAAATAGCGATAGATTTTACATAAACCTATGGAGAGAAAACATGCATTTTCTAGTAATACTCTTAACAAAATGTTTGCAAACATTACCTGCATGAATTAGGTTACCATTCTGCTGTTGAGGAAAAGCCGTCTGTTGGGGGAACCCTGCTTGAGCAGGAAATGCTGGCTGATGAAAATTGCCACTAAAACTGGTAGGAAGATTATATGAAGCAGGAGCCCCAAATCCTGCAGGCATGCTCATAGATGCAGTTCCAAACGTTGCTGCCAGGAGAATGAAAAAGTGTTGGTTACATTGTAATACTTTTATCATTAAAAAGAGAATTCAATTGTAAGTACTGGCAAAGGTAATGATCTAGCAAAAACGAACAAGTTACTTACCAACTGGTAACGTTCTTTCGATTGGATATTCCTCCAACGTATTCCATATCTTTGACATGCAATGTCCACAGCTGTGTAGTTTCGGCAGAGGGCGTCCTGTGTCGATGGCATCGGGCTGATGTCCCTTGAAGGCCTCCGTCGAGGGCGACGTCACTGGATGTTTTAAATAGGACGCACGGCGCCCGTAACCTCAGTTTATGTTTTTTCCTCCATACCGTGTGACATGCACATATCCAATGCCTGCTTAACTGCACATAGCCTTGCAGAAACGTAAACTGCAATTGCATAGGAAATTTTCCAGAGGGGCAGGCTGGGAGGGCGATGTGGAATACGTTGGAGGAACATCCAATCGAAAGAACGTTACCAGTTGGTAAGTAACTTGTTCTTCGAATGGACCGTGTCCTCCAACGTATTCCACATCTTTGACAGACTCCCAAAGCAGTACCAGAAAATGGAGGAGGGAAAGAATTTAGAGTACCCAATCAGATGGCAAAATAAAGAACTTCCTTACCAAAGGCCATATCTTGACCATGAAGTGTATCAAGGGAGTAATGTTTAACAAAGGTGTGGATAGAAGCCCATGTGGCTGCATCACAAATATTCAGAATAGGAACTCCCCTCTGCAGGGCTGTGGAAGTAGCCACACCCATGGTGGAATGAGCTCACAACCCTTCAGGAGGGTCCTTTACCACCAAATGGTAACATTCAGTAATGAGGAGGATAATCCACCTGGACAAGGTCTGTTTTCTAACAGCCTGGCCCAATCGGTGACCAGCATACCCCACAAAGAGTTGATCGTCCACTCTGACCCTGGACATACTAGAAATATAAAAGCTCAGAGCTCTACTAGTGTCCAACCTAAGGAGTTGCTCCTCTTCCTTACCAGGATGAGGAGGAGGATAGAAAGAAGGAAGAACATCTTTCTGGCTCAAATGAATTCAGACACTACCTTAGGTAGAAAGGATGGACGTAACCTCAGTACAACCCTATCCTTGTGGAACACAGTAAAGGGCAGCTTAGATGAAAGTGCCTGCAATTCACTCACTTTGCAAGTGGAAGTAACCGCAACCAAGAACACCGTCTTGAAAGACAATAACCTCAAAGGACAAGAGTGCAAAGGTTCAAACGGAGCATCCATGAGGAATTTCAAAACCAAATTCAGATCCCAAACCAGCACCTGGAAAGGGGACGGCAGGAACACATTAGTGAGGCCTTTAACAAATTGGGTAATCAAAGGAATCTTAAACTAAGAACATTCTTCAGACGAGCGCTTGAACATAGACAGCGCCGCCAGGTAACCTTTAATGGTACCCCCACTTGAAGGCCCCTGTAGGCCAAAGAAAGCGAGAAGGACAAAACCATGGGAATCAAGCGCTGAAAAGGATCAACATTTTGTCCTCTGCACCAGTCGCAGAACTTGCACCAACGGTACAGGGATTTTGCAATACCTCCATCACATCATCCGGGAGGTCCCAATCCTTGTACCTCAAACTTTCAGATACCAAGCATGAAGGTTGAAGGTCTTGACCTCTAGATGGAGAACCTGACCCCCTCCGCCCGCCACCCCCTAAGACCCTCAGGCGTGCGAGAGCAGATTGTCTCGGTAGGGAAGACGGCATGGAGGGCAGATGGACATTTCTAGAAGGTCTGGGTACCAGGCTCTCCTGGCCCAATCCGGAGCAATAAGGATCATGTGGGATCCAAACCTCCATACCCTCCTTAACACTTGAGGAATGACGGGGACTGGAGGAAACGCGTAGAGCAGTGGGAATGACCAATCCACCACGAATGGGTCTCACAAGGCTCCTCTCGAAGGAAATTCCCTTGAGCAGAATCTCTCACACTTTCGGTTAGCACTGGTGGCAAAGAGATCCACTTGTGGGGTAGGGCGAAGATCTCTAGAAGCACTTCCTGAGCCAACTCCCACTCGTGAGAGATCGTGCTCTGTTCAGAGCGTCCGCCGCCGCATTATCTTCTTTGGCCAGATTTACTGCTGAGAGTGAAATTTCCTGCTGAATTGCCCAGAAGCAGAGCTGCATTGCCTCTCTGCACAACGGGAGTGACCCTAACCCCCCCCCTTTTTGTTGAGGTAATGCATGGCCACTGTGTTGTCTGTCATGATCGGGATGCTCTTCCCCCACACAGATGGCAGAAAAGTCTTCAGGGCCAGCCTGATGGCCCTCAGCTCAAACAGATTGATGTGGAGTTTGGACTCCGATGGAGACCATCGACCACTGGCAGTTAAGTCCTTGGCATGAGCTCCCCATCCTATGAGGGAAGTGTCCATCACTACAGTACCCTCGGGCCATGGTACCCAAAACCGCTCCCCCTTCATCAGGTTCCCCGAACGGGATCCGACATCTTGCCAGAGAACTGTGACCACTGCATCTTGAGGACCCATTGCAGAGATCTCATCCTGGCTTCTGGCACCAGAAAAATGCAGGATGCCATAAGGCCGAGCAACCTTAAGAATTTGAAAGCCGGCAGACTCTAGGCATGTTGGAACTTGTTCACCATCTGCACAATGTGATGAGCCCTTACCTTGGGAGGCGAGCACTTCACCAAGGACGTGTCCAACACAGCCCTGATGTACTGGAGCTGTTGGGAAGGTGTCGGATGCGACTTCTTGAAAGTGAGGTAGAAGCCCAGCTTGTGGAGGGACCGGCAGGTGAGACCGAGGTGTTCCAATGCTTGCTCGGGAGAACATGCATGGATCAGCCAGTCGTCCAGGTAGGGGTAGACGTGAATCCCCCCCTTGCCTGAGATACGCTGCCACCATCACCATTAGCTTGGTGAAGACCCTCGGGACGGAGGTCAATCCGATTGACAGGACCCAAAACAGAAAGTGCGACTCGCCAGCCGCAAACCTCAGGTACTTTCTGTGTTTGGGATGAATCGGCACATGAAAGTAAGCATCCTGTAGGTCCTGCGACACCAACCAATCCTGAAGTTGAAGGGCCTGGAGGACTTCAGAAAGAGTAACCATCTTGAACTTGTCCTTCCTGAGAAGTTTGTTCAACCAACGTAAATCTGGGATGGGTAGCAATCCTCGGTCTTTCTTTGGAATAAAAAATATGGGGAATACCAACCCATGTTCCTCTCCGCTACAGGCAGCAGTTCCATAGCGCAGTCAATATTTCCTGCACAAGGAGCGGATCCAGAAGCTTCAAAGAGATTCCCCGGTGGATTGTAGTGAGGCCGCTGCAGGAAGGGAAGGCAGTAACCGTGGGCTATTGTATCCAGAACCCACGCATCCGAAGTAATGGCTCGCCATTCTTCTAAATGCTGATACAGCCTGCCCCCAACCGGCAAACCATGGGACATGGCCTCATGACTGTTCTGGAGCAGCTACAGCAGCGCCTGAAGGCAACGAGGCAGCTGCCTGAGCGGCTTTTGCACCTCCATTTCCCCGACCAGCACAGGTACGTTTATGCTGACCCCTTTGACTCACACCTTCTCTCGTTCTACCAAAGGAGGAATAGTAATGAAAAGAACCTCGCCTCCACTGCTGTCCCCTAGGACCAAAAAGCAGAGGTTGACGCACAGCTGCGCTGAAAGATTTTGCAGCAGCTTTTGAGGTCTACAACCTCTGAAGGCTCTGGTCAGCCTTGCTGTCAAACAAATGCACGCCATCAAAGGGCATGTTCAAAAGACGGGCTTGCACATCCGGAGCAAAACCAGACTTCCGCATCCACACAAATCTGCGTATCACGATGTTCGCAGCAATGGACCTGCTAACACAATCGGCTGTGTCCAAACCCGACTGAAGGGATTCACACATGGCATCCTTGCCATCATACACGAGAGCAAGGAATCCATCCCTTTCTTCCCCTTGGGGAATATGCTCAGCCACTAACGAAACACAATTCCAGAGTGTGTGAAAATCTTGCTGAGGCACAAGAGAAGTTGGCTGACTTCAACGCCATACTCCCTGCAGAAAACACCTTGCGTGCCCAACCGGTGAAGTGTTCGTCGTCCCTATTAGGAGGGATGGTAGGGTACGCCGCCTGCCTTAAGGTGGCCATAGCCGCCTGAACCACCAAACTCTCAGGAGTGGGGTGAGATGAAAAGTAGCTGGAGTCGCTATCGGAAGGGTGGTATTTTTTGGTTAACAATTTGTCAACAGCCGGAAGAGATTCCGGAGACTGCCAATCAGCCGACAACCTTTTCTGTAATGTCAGATGAAAAGTTAACACCAGGTCAGAGGACAGACCATCATCTAAAATGTTTGTTAGATCAATCTTTAGGAGGACTGGACCAGCCCAGATACTCTAGGACAATAGCCATGAGCCTCCTGTAAGACGACTCAGCATGAGCCCCAGGCTCTGGAGAAGTGTCTAAACCACTGGCATCATGAAGAGTTTGCCTCAACTCTTCCAACTGACTGTCTCCAGAAAAGACAGGAGCCACATCAGGCTCAAAAGGATCCAGATCAAAGTCTGACCTCTCCTCCTCCTCCTCCTCATACATGTCATCCAGGGGGAGGTAAAAACCCTGCCTCGGGACAGACGAGGGTCTTGAGTCCACCACAGGCCTCACAGACTTAGAGGTAGCCTTCCTAGGAGGATCCACAGTATCAGGGATCTCCATCAGTAAATTTCAGGCACAAAGCCACGAAGGCGCCAACGGCTTCGGCGCCGACAGCGGCGCCGAGGGCTGCTACTAAGGCACAGCTTCGATGTCAACCTTGAGCCCTTGCCAGGTTTCTGCGGTCTCGCTGGAGACGAGGACCGAGACCTGGAAGCACGGCTCTTGCGACTATCCGGAGCCTTGTCCGAATGGGGCTTCGAAGATTCCCGATGAGTTTCACCGAGGACCCGAGCCCAAAGGTGTGAGAGCCACGGTAAGAGACTGTTCCTTGCGGGCTTCGTCAGAAGGCGCGGACGAACTGTGCCCTGCAATTAAAAAATCGCCAACATTGGCCTTCGAGGGAGATCAACCCGATGCCATCGACGCAGGACGGCCTCTGCCGAAAAAGTTTCCAAACTACACAGCTGTGGACATTACATGTCAAAGATGTGGAATACATTGGAGGACGCAATCCATTCGAAAAAGCCATTCTGACTTATTGTCTCCAAAACGACAGCTTCACTGTAATCACTGTCACTGTGGCTGCACAGGTGTGTTCAGGGAGTGACCTGGGGTGGCACGCGCTACCCCTGGAATCTGATTGGCAAC
This sequence comes from Ambystoma mexicanum, assembly GCF_040938575.1. Taxonomy (NCBI): domain Eukaryota; kingdom Metazoa; phylum Chordata; class Amphibia; order Caudata; family Ambystomatidae; genus Ambystoma; species Ambystoma mexicanum. The sequence continues at coordinate 626,082,067 of NC_090932.1, read as the reverse complement.
CCCAGTTTCCACCCCATTATCCAGACGTGTTTGTGCGCATGCTCTTACTTCATGCCACCACTGCATAAGTCAGTGCCCCACTTGGGCAACCCTGGTCAAAAGAATCTGGACATGCCACTGTGTGGCAGCTACTGATTTGCAAAGTGATGGGGTGTAAATGTTCTTCTCAACGTGGCATGAGTGAGTATTAACTGACCCAAGAGCATCTGGGGAATTTTTCCACCACAGAAAAGCATTTTCTTTAAAAATGGGTGAAAACTTCATTTTACAATGCAATTTCTGGGTGAAATTAGATCGTTTAAAAAACCACACTATTTGCAGGCACGCAATCTATTCCAATACTGCAGGTGTGACTTGAGGACTCCTGCTGGTGCTTTTATTCATACTGTTCTGCTGGAAAGCTGAGTTGTTTTAAGGACAGCATTGCAAGCTTCCTGCTGTTGCTGTTTGCCCAGAGGCGGGCCCTCGCGCGGTCACGTGACTTCACAAGGAAGTTTAAAATCTGCACACAGCCACCCTTGCGGCGTTAAGCCCTATTGGAGTCAAGGGCTGGTGAAGACGCCGTTTGCTGTTGTTTGGCTGGCGGTTGGTGGCAGAGGTGAACGTCCTGCACGAAAAACTTACGGGTAAGCCAATAAACTTACGTATTCATATACTGTTACCAGGAGACTACAGAGGTTGCATTACCCTCTTTGACCCAGGACACACAACGTTCAATCTCCCCAAAATGGCCAAATCCAAACCTACCAAACCTTGCTACAATTTAAGGCAGGGCAACAGCAATAAGGAGGACTCCCACATCCACTGCAAAAGATAACCAGTCCTCCCATGAGGGTGGGAAGCCTGATAAAGGAACTATCCCTGCGCTCTTTAAAAAAAGTCATCCCTAAAACCAATCAGTTGGCTACTGAACCCTCAGGAGACCCCTGAGATTCCAACTCCAACGGGAGTCAGGCAATGGATGTCTCAAACTATGAGGACATTGAATCTTTGCCTGTCCATCCAAAAATCTATGACCCCATTTCCCGGAGATGGTAACTCAGCTAATATTGGTGGCCAAATGGTCGAAGCTCAGGTGCTTTGTGCGGCTGATACTCTGGTAGCATCATTCGTAGAGCCTCAATACCCAGTAACAGAAGGTACCTTACCCGCCTTACCCGGAGAACCATTATTATCCCCCCCTGAGATTTCTCCACCTATTTCGGAGAGGGACCGGCTTTCTGCCTCACCCAACCTGTATATCGACTTGGAAGGATCAGCGGCGGTAGAGGAAACTAGAGCTAATGACTCTTCCCATACCCACGCAGCATCAATCGCTGAACTTGAGGCCTCAATGGGTACTATGCAATTCGCATGAAAAATTTTACTCAAACTTTGTGGCAGAATCCATGTCAACACGGTTCTTCACCTGGGTCTACCAGACCCTAGAATCTTGCTAGATATTCCTCATCCAGACCAATTAGGTCCTGGAAAGAATCCTGCAACTGAGGCACTCCCCACCGATGAAGAAATGGAATCTGCTTCAATAGATGATGCTCCAGCTTCTATATCCAGGAAGCAACGGAGACTGACTAGACAGCTGGAGACCCAAAAAGTCCCTGTGATCATGGCCTCTTCACTTCCAGCAACGGCCTCCGTGCCAATAAAATCTAGGAAACCACAAAAAAAGAGCACGTAGCTCTAAGAAGCGCTTGAGCACTCAAGCAGGTAAACTAACCAGTTGGATACTGCCTGACGTACCTAATGAGATCTCGTATGTCAGCAGCAATGATCAAGATCCAGGATCACCTATTTCCTCAGAGGGAGAAACCAACGCATATTCTACCCCCCAAAGGAAAGATAAATATCCACAGAAATCATCATCAACCAAGAAACAGAATGATAAACTTACCCCTACCCAACAGAAAATATGCCTCATCAAAAATCTGAATCAAAAGTATGCAGATAAATGGTTGACTATCTCATGTGATGGCTAAGCTCCATTTAATACCTCAATTGCGGGTTATACAGGCTGAAGATTTTTCCTTTGTGGAACCTTTGAAAGTCCCCAACGCCAATGTTACTGCGCTATATTGCGAGGTGCAGGACACGATCCAGTTGATCCATGCTCATAGCGCCAGTCTAACTCAAGTGGGGCTGGGGGTGGAGGTAAATAAAGAAGAGGAGGATCCCTTAATCACAAGCGCAGATAAGACAAGGAAGAATAGTCAGACCACAATACTGAACCTCCCTACTGGTAAGAAGGTACAGCTGAGCGGCATTCAGAACACCTTGAAATGGCTGGCTGATTCACTCCCTATTGTCCTTCAGAAACAGTGAACTTGCTCTCTTCTGTCTTGGAATACTCGAGGTTTTAGCCATCTTCTTACTTCTCAGGGTTCTCTCTCACTCATTGATACTCAAACTTTCTTCCTACTCCAGGAAACTTGGCTTACGTCACCGCTTCTTATGGATGGATATTCTTTATACCATTGCCTAGCCAAGAAAGGCCCCAGGGGCCGCCCTTATGGTGAACTACTGATTGGAGTGAAGAATACTATCCCAAGCAGTAGGATAACTACCAATTATGAGGACTACATCTGTGCAATTGAAGTTACAGTAAGTATGGGAGTCTCATCGAACATGGTGCTTCTAGTCAACGTTTATAATCCACCTGGTGCTAAACATCGAGAACTAATACAAGAGGCATTGCATGATCTAATCGGCAAAAGGAGAATGGCCACTGGCTCCAACTTCATTATTCTTGCCGGTGATTTGAATGGTCATATTGTCGTGGACAGGGGTACGGCTAATAACAATGATCTACACCAATACAGTAGAATGGAGAATGTAACAGTGGATCCTGAGGGTGAATAATTTTTTTATTTTTTAAATGCTGGGATCTTGAAATAATGAACAGTTGTACTCAGAGTGACATGCCAGGATAGAGCACGTGGCATAAGGCTCTGCACCAGAGTACGATTGACTATATTTATACAAGCGCAGAAGTGGCTTCTAAGGTTCTTGATATGACAGTTACCCAGAGCCCTTGGATTGATCACAATCCACTTATTTTGACCATAGATGCTATTACCTCCACCCCGAGATTATCTCAAGTGGAGAAATAATAGTAAACCATCAAGTTATTCGCATTATTTGGTCTGATAATAATATTCTTAAGGCTACTAGGGTAACCGGCCAGTGGAACACAGGTTTTGAAATAAAACTAGGTGCCATGTCGCCCGAAGAAATTGAAAAATGGATTGTCAACTTCTCGGCGAGCACGCTATGTGCAGACGCCCCTTGATCCTGAAGGAAAATACCTCTAGCTCCCCATTTGATAAGGTAATCCGTGATGCTAAACGCATACCTAAGGGAGATATACGAAAACTTAGAACCACCAATTACTCTCCGAATCTAATTGCTCTCAACATCAGAAAATTAAAAAATAAATACCATTTGTGGCTCAAATTCTACAAAAAAAATCTTAAATTGGGTAACTGGTGTAAAACAGTGAGTGTACTTTGTTGTAGGAATTCACAGAACATCAGGGTGATTCAAGGGGGAGCAAAGGGTAAAGGGAGAATCCCAATGCTGAATCCGATAGGTGCCCAGGAATGGGTTTCCTTTCTTGAAAACCGCAATGGTAGTTTCGTTGGGTTGGAAGAGTCATCTGGCTCTCTCTCTCCTATACCCTCTCCCTTTACAGTCACAACTCATGATTTAGTAAGTAAGATCAATAACCTAAAAGCGTCCCGTGCACAGCGCCCTAACGGGCTATCTAATGCAGTTCTAAAAAGAAATCCGTTATTCTGGGCGAATCTAATGAAGATACTGTTTGGGAAAGTTATAGCAGATGGTAGAATCCCAAGCACATGGCAAAGGGCCATTCTGATACCAGTTTTTAAAAAAGGTAACAGACTGGACCCTCCCAATTATCGACTCCTCTCAATGCTAAATAGTACTGGGAAAACCTTTGCCTCTCATTAAAAATTCTGCAAGCATGGGTAGAAGAAACAGGGATATTAGACCACTTCCAGAGTGGTTTTAGGCCTGGTTATTCAACGTCACATAATCTATTACTCATGGATTTGTTTAGGAATAAGGCACTGCAGCCCAATAATCCACCTCTATATGCCCTCTACGTCGATTTTAGGGCAGCTTTTGACACTGTTAATAGAGCTCTACTCTGGCGTATACTTAAAAGCTGATCCTGCCCTCCCGCTCTTATTTATTATTTAGAGTTACTACACACAAATACCACGGTACAACTTCGTCTGGACAACGCTGGTAACGTAACACGGCCAGTTCTACAGCTAAGGGGTGCTAAGCAGGGATGCGTTACGGCTCCCCTGCTCTATAACCTCTTTGTCTCAGATGTACCCAAATATCTTCAGGGTACATGGAATTGCCCCCCCCCAAAGTTGGGAAGACTCAGTGTATGATTTTGGCATACGCTGATAATGTTGTGATATTTGACCACACTTTCAGTGAACTTCAGAGGACAGCTGTAAGGTCATGGCAGTATGCAGAGGCAAATGAATTGACTATCAACCATAGTAAAACTGAAGTACTCCAGTACACTACTGGTAAAGTAGCACGCCCTACTATGTGTGTAGGTACTCTTGAAATGAATTATACGCACTCCTACAAATACCTAGGAGTGGAGTTCGACAACAGGGGGAACTACACGCTCTGTATCCAGGCAAGAAGAGTAAAAGCAGCCCAACTTGCAGCTTTGATATGTAGGTTTACCCAGGATCAGAGTGGCTACTCAATATGGGGTGCACGGCAACTCTTGTGCAGTGCTTCATACCTATGGCCTAGAATCATTCATTGATATGAATCTAGATTGGCTTCAGCTCCTGGATGGGAAATTCTGGAGACGCATACTAGGCCTTCCTCAATGCATTCCTGTGGCAATATTACGACTGGAATTAGGGCTTTTCTCCCTTAAATCTGTGGTATTACGTAAGAGCTGAGCTATATATCAAGAACACCCAACTAATCCTCTATTGAGGTATGTAAAAGATGCTATGGGTGGCAGTAAAGAGTTTAAACTGGACAATGATATGCTCAGGCTGAGTGAGGCAAGTGGGTGGTCCCCCTGCTGGGGCCAAGATAACCAAAAGATGTTTCAGCATCTTCAGAAGTCCAACGCTTTGGGACTGGCTGGCGAATTATGAGCACTTGGCCACTTTGAAGAGTTACAGTTTTGTGATTTACGTCCTTTATACTTTCAAAAAGAGTCAACTGTACCTTAATCTTTGCCCCTCCCCAGCATTGAGACATTTTATTCTGTTGATCTACCCACTTTAGTGAATAGATCTTGGGATGATGCGTCCCCTGAACCTGCAAGCAACTGTAGATTATGTAGTGCTCTGTCTACTCTTGAAAGTGCAAGGCATGTGTTAACTCAGTGCTCGTCGATGACTCAGCATTACACTAAATATCTCAGTATCTATGTATATAAGCGGGACCACTTGGGGTCTAATGAGTTTTGGCACTACTGCATTAACACACTTAATCCTAGGCTTCATATTGCAATGTTTAACATCTGGTCTATTGCAGTAAAACAAATGTGCAGTTGAGGGCAGTAGGAGGTATGCTTAACTTCTGGTATTATTGTTCTGAGCTAAGATCAGGTAACCGTAGGACCTCCTAATTACTCCCGTCGGGTGATCTGTTTATTAATGCTTTTAATAAGTATAAATAAATAGACAACCTTTTATATATATAAGGTTGTCTATGTGATTATCTGTTATTTCATTGATGTATTGATCTCTAAGTATTACAATTAATATCCTATTTATGAGAGTTTGTGTTAATTGTGTAAAGTTTTCATTTTTTAAAACTATCACATTACAATAAATAAATACTGCAGCTGCCAGATCATACTGCCCACAGATCGGCCAATACGACTTTTTCTGTTCCATTTCTGCCCCATGAGGCTCTCCTCCACTTCAGTTCTGTTTCACTGAGTTCTCCCAGCCTCTGTTCTGGCCCAGGCTCCAACTGCCATAGTTCTGCTTTCTGTCTCTTCTCCGCATTACCTGCCTCTCAGGCTGCCTCTGCTCAGGGCCACATGCCTCTCTGCCTCTTGTGGCTCAGTATTCAAGTTCTGCACTATGTGGTCCACCCTGCACCAGATCGCCCCACATGAGCCTACCTGTCCCATATCACCCATGTTGTCCCCAATGTCTCACCTCTGCTCCATATGGCTCCCACAGCCCGTTCAATGCCACAGAGCTGTACCATGTGGTTCTCACTACACAAACCGTGCCCCATGCAGCTATCAAAGTCCTAGTTCTGCCCCATTAACACCATCCTATCCCTCCCACCAACATTTGCGCACACACAAACACGTTTAATTTTTTAAAAACTATTTTAATAGGTCTGTTTCTCAGCTTCTTGATTATTCCTTGCACAGAAGTATGAAGAAGGGAGTGAAGAGATTCACTTCCATCCCTGGCAACTGCATTTGCCCATCACACAAACACAGACTGCTCAGATTTGGACCCCTAGCATGCAGTCTTCTGAGCATGCTGGCATTCTAAAACAAACACCCTCATCACCATCCTGCACCTTGTAATCACACTATCGTGAAACCATTACTATAGCTTTTTTAATTTTAAAGTTAGCAATCTCCCACTGAAAACAAGTCTCTGGTTGCTGCCCTCAACTTCAATATATCTTCACAAATTAAACTCCCTTCATTGGTAAACATAATCTCTTCCAGCCATATAAGCAAATTCCTGATGCCGATTTATGCATTGTTCATATAATCCAAGACAACCCCCACAAAGTAACTTCTAAAATTCAACTAGATAGCCAATATTGTGCCTTTCATTTTTACCATGGTCTTTAAAGCATGTCTGTATTGTACTCGCAGCCACACTCCAAAGTCAATTGCCTCTACCCTTTAAACAGTTACTGATAATTTCTATGTGGTATTTGAAATCAAGGTTATCGGTCGATCAAGCCGTAAAAGCAGATCTCAATCTGTTGATTGGTTCTAAGGAAAGGGTGGGGAGGAGGGTTGGGGGGGAGAGAGAGAGAGAGAAAAGTAAAGACATTTTTGGGTTGCTGCTTAAGCCAATTCATCAAGCAAAGCATGCGTTGTCCATCATTAGCTGATTGATTAAAACTTACATGCTTACTTTGCCTTTATTTTAGCTTTCTTCTGTTTGACAAATAAAATGTGTTCCCATCAAACTGCTCATGTTGTCACTTTGAGCAATCATGTCACTAGTTGTTTTAAAAGCAAAATTACAAAGCATTCACTATTTGCATAGCCTTGTCACTGCTCAGGATGTTAGGTACTCAATATGAGTGGGACACCAAAGGGAAGTCAATGTACTAGCTGCAGTGTGGCTTTCAAGCCTCTCAGACCTGGACAGTCATGTAGAGCGAGATCAGATGCTTTTGACAGTGATCTTGTTGAAGTCCACAGTGAAGTAATGTGTTTACACAGTTTCCATTAAAGTGACTGGGGAGGTGGTCTGAATGCATTGCAGGACATCCAATTGAAGTCCTACACTTTCCAATCGCTAGATGGAATCTGGTTTAGCAACACACTCACATCAGAAGTTAATAGCTGCCAAACACTACCAAGTGGGCATTAGTTAAAAGAATTTCTGCTGATAAGTGGCTAATTATCCCTTGTAGGCATCAATTATTACATAAAGATTGTTGTCCTGATGAAACACTGCTTAGTCTGAAACACTTTGACACAAACTCCTCCAAAGTTTTTCTAAATGCTGAATTCAAAAGTTAATTCCTTACTATGAACAAATCAGAAGCCAAAGCTGTAGAAAGGAAACTACAAAACTCAGTTCTTTTAGGTGATCTGGAACTCCTAAATGTCAGAAAGTCAAATTATAAGCAATAATATGCTGCACTATTCAGCTTTCAATTAAAGCCCTGCTTTCTAACAACTCATTCCATCAAATCGGAGGATATTTAGTTTCTGGCTGCACACTACAATAAAGGGCTTACAACTAAAATTGTCTCAAAAACATTCCATAGTTTTCAATTCATGGACTGTGAACATCCATCCAAAGCGTGCACAAAGAGGAGCTTATCATATAAAGACATTGAATTAACACCAGAACATGTTGTGCAGATGCTTTCGTATCTGACAACTGCAAACAAAACTGTATTTACTTTGGAAGTTATACTACACCTCAGCAAACAAAAATTCAGTGGCAATTTCGACTGTCCTGGGCATGTATGTTTGCGTCCAGCAGCACACATCCATATTTTGTGGGAGGGGAACAGAACCAAGGCTAATCCACACACTGGGTAATAATAAGCAGCGCTCAGATGCCTGAGGGTTCGTAGCGCTATATAAATGCTAAATTATTATTATTAATCTGAGCCTGTTATTCGCCCCCCACCACCCTCTCCCCTCCCCAGTAAAACGATTATGGTCAGTTCCATCTTTAGTGGTGGGCCATTTGATTGGCACTTACTGCCCCCCCCCCATATTGGAGATGTTCCAGGACAAAAAAAAAGGCATACAGAGAGTAAAGAAGTTGAACTGTGGAAATTAAAGCCCTAGCCTAATCTGAGATATCAAGATTGTGAAATGGTGTGTGCATGCTGGAAGAGGTTGTCCAGATTTAATCTACTGATTGTTACCCAGTATGCATTACATTGTATTCCATCACCAAAGTCCATTATAAAATTAACATTCACCAAGAGAAAGTAATTGACTATATTTCCTCTTCCAGTACATATCACGAGTAAGATATCAAAAGACTGGCAATTACTGAGAAGAACAAGTTACTTACCAACTGGTAACAGTCTTTCGACTGGATGTTCCTCCAGCATATTCCTCATCTTTGACATGTAATGTCCAGCTTCGGCTGCTTTGGAAAACTTTTTTCAGCAGAGTGGCCCTGCGTCGATGGCGTCAAGTCGATGTCCCTAGACGGCCTCCGTCGAGGATGATGTAATTGGATGTTATAAGTAGCACGCACTGCGCCCGTTGGCCTTAGTTGTGTTTTTCCCCTCCTCGTGTTGGCAGAAATGACCATAAACACAGGCAGGACAGAATTCAGGCTTGTTGGAACGAAAGTTGTAATAACACAGGAAATTCTACAGAGAGGTGAGATGGGAGGGCGATGAGGAATACGTTGGAGGAACATCCAGTCGAAAGAACGTTAACAGTTGGTAAGTAACTTGTTCTTCGAATGGATTGTGTCCTCCAACGTATTCCTCATCTTTGACGGACTCCCAAAACAGTATCCATGTTCGCAGCAGGGTGGAGAATTTAGATATGCAGAGTTAAAGGGCAGAGTAAAGCACTGCCTTACCAAAAGCGACATCCTGAGCATGGGAAGTATCCAGAGAATAATGCTTAGTAAACGTGTGTATTGATGACCACATTGCAGCATCACAGATGTTTTTAATAGGGACACCCGTTTGTAGGGCTGTTGAAGAGGCCATGCCCCTGGTGGGATGTGCACGTAAACCCTCAGGAGGGTCCTTGCCCGCCAGTCTAGCATTCAGAAATAGTGAGGATGATCCACCTAGACAAGGTCTGTTTGGAAACAGCCTGGCCTAATTTGCGTCCAGTATACCCTACAAAGAGGTGGTCGTCCACTCTTTGGACATCCTGGAAATATAAAAACGTAATGCTCTCCTAGGATCCAACCTATGGAGCCTTTCCTCTTCCTTACTAGGATGCAGAGGAGGATAAACGGCCGGCAGCACAATTTTCAGACTTAATTGAAAATCTGAAACTACCTTAGGTATAAAGGAGGGCCTTACCCTCAACACAACACTGCCCTTGTGGAATATAGTAAAGGGTGGCTTGGAAGAAAGAGCCTACAACTCGCTCACTCTACGTGCAGATGTTAGAGCAACCAAGAGTATTGTCTTAAAGGTTAACAACCTCAAAGGACATCTGTGCAAAGGTTCAAATGGAAAACACAAAAGAACTATGGGGTGGGAATGCACAGCTCATGTAAATCAGGATAATTGATGTGGAGTAGAGGCACACCAAAGGTGTTAGTTCACACTATTAAATAAAGAAATAATGTCAATGAATTTTATGGTAAAATTTCGGGTGCAGGCGGGCTAACGTCACAAGACCACTTGGGACAAAAATATCTAAACAACCTAAACTACCTATTGCTAGGCAGTAAGCCCAAATGCACTCCTACCGAATCTTCGTTCGGAAGTTAAATGTTGGCTCTTAGTTGATCAATTAATACTCTCATGTGAAGAGAGTGTTAATTGAGTCTTGACTTTAACATATTACAAAATAGAAAATAAATAACATCAATAAAGGATAAATCAGGCATGTAAGATCACTTATGTAACCAATTATACAGATCTGGTACTGACCAATACTTTTTGATACTTTTTAATAGACCTCTCAAGGTCTGTTTTTTCAAACAAATAAACAATGTACAAAATAATTATTCAGACAATGGTGAAGCATCCAGGAATTCTCATTCCAATTAACAAACAGAGTATAACCTGGTTTGTGAAGGTACATAAATGTAACAAAAGCAGAAAGCAAGTAGCTCAAAGCTTAGCCTTATTATTCACATCCTGTAAATGTTCAAAGGGACATGTATACATTTCATTGACAAATTGTAAACCAGCGATATAAATTTAACAAGCGGCAATAAGTTCACTCTTAAGGTTTTTGTATTGTGAAGTAACACCATTCAGGGAAGCCCCTTTTAATAGGTGACATAGGTAACCAACGCGTTTCGGATCGAATGATCCATCTTCAGGGTGGGGACTTCACTGTTCCTGTATGTAGTAGAGTAGTGATTGTTAAATACGTTCTAAAAGCCTTTCCTGCGGGAAATTCAAAAGAATAAACATTACCATTTAAGCTAATCAGTGAGGTTAACTGATATAATTTTAAACCGAAATAAGTAGAGAGATAATGGGTACTAACCTCAATCTGAGGCTGATAAAGTTCCAATTCAGACCCAGTCAACAGCTGAAATGCGCCGGAGGCCGGGAAGTGACAGAATGCGGCCAGGACACCCTATAAGGAATAATGACAGAGCAATGATCAGACCAAACAGTCGTGAGTCATCTGGATGGTCATAACAAAGTTTTCTCAACGAGCTATGTCTAAGCTATCCACCGAGGGAATAGACACAGATATTAAATGTATGTAGGAGCGCCAGCCTGGTATCTCGCTACGAGATACATGAAGTTCAAAGCATCACGCCAAGTGTAAAAAGGCGGGTGCAAAAAAGTGCAGACGCAGGTGCGCCGTCCAAACGGAGTCCAAAGACTTACCTAGGTTGCAGATAAACACCGAGTGAGCCGACCGCTGTAAGCGTAGCGGCTCCACTACGGTAGGCATTAGTTGGTGTCCCGGTAACCCCGCGCATGCGCGTTGGGCCAGCCGGGAAATCCGCCATATTGGTGTGGGCCACTCATCGCAGAGGGAGGAGCTCCATAGAGTAATAGGTAAGAGCACCTTAGAATCAATATAACCCATGTAGCGGGGTCTCTATATTAAATATGTAGAGGAAAGCACTCAAACAGAAATTGATTACTCTGGGATGCGAGTGGGGGCACCACCGCGAAACCAATAGGATTCGCGGGGTGCCCCCATCTCGCATCAATATAAATGACAATTCCATGGGGGGGTATCTCAGGTGGCCGCATCTCTGTACTAAAAAGAGGTATTGAACTGGCAATATGGGGCTGATTAAGATAGCAGGAACTGAACTGACAACCACTGATAAACCAGAAGCCCTGATTCGACAATTGGAGTGGAAGATTCGAAGGGAAATCAATCTCAAGTTACATGCATCAACTTTAGCTCAGTATTTCACCACAAAGAGGATACCAAGAGGCCTGAGGGTAAACCTCGAACCCACCTTATGCAAAGAAAATCCTGCCTTTGTGAAACGTTGGCATTTGATCCTCAATAAATGCTCACTGGATTTGATCATTTTTAACGATTGAAGAACTGGCTCGTTCTTTGACTACCTTGAATGAAGATATAGAAGGTCTTAAAACTTCATTAAGCAAAACCTACACGGCAGATCAACTTAAACAAATTCTTGAAGAAACTAATCAGAAACTAGCAAACTATTCACAGGAACTTGAAGCTAAAAAG